>NW_020799101.1:13013816-13118808 GCF_003259725.1 Athene cunicularia
GATGAATGGATTAAGAGCAGCCCTGAGAGAAAGACTTGGGAGTATTAGTGGATGGAAAACTGAATATGAGCCAGCCATGTGTGCTCAGAGCCCAGAAAGCCAACCATGTCCTGGGCTGTATCAAGAGAAGTCTGGCCAGCAGGTCAAGGGGGCGATTCCCCCCCTGTACTCCATCTCATGAGAACACACCTGGAGTCCTGCAGTTAGCTCTGGGGCCCAGAGTGGAAGAAAGACATGGACCTGTTGAAACGGGTCCAGAGGAGGCCCATGAAGATGATCAGGGGTCTGGAACACCTTCCTTATGAGGACAGGCTGAGAGTTCAGGTTGTTCATCCTGGAGAAGAGAAGGTACCAGGGAGACCTTATAGTGGCCTTCCAGCACTTAAATGGGGCCTTCAGGAAAGATGGGAGGGACTTGCTGTCACAAAGTGTAGTGATAAAACAAGCATTAACAAGTTTTGTCTGAAAGAGGGTAGATTTAGTTTAGATGTAAGGAAGAAATTCTTCCCTGCGAGGGTGATGAGACACTGGCACAGGTTGCCCAGAGAAGCTGTGGCTGCCCCCTCCCTGGCAGTGTTCCAGGCCAGGTTGGACGGGGCTTTGAGCAGCCTGGGCTAGTGGAAGGTGTCCCTGCCCATGGCAGGAGATTGGAACTACATGATCTTTCAGGTCTCTTCCAACCCCAACCATCCTATGATTCCTTTAAATCACGTATGGATTCACTATAACTGCAAGCAAGCTAATTTCTCTGTGATGGAGAAATAATCTCAGTTGCTAGCGATATGAAGCATAGAATCATGCGATACTGAGTTGCACTACACAGACCCTATGTATAAATATCCAAAATCATCACAACCGTGGTGTGGAAAATTTGACATTACCCATTAGTGAGGTCTCAAGAAGTGAATAGGAGAGAGAAACTCAGGTTGTTTTCATATCTTCACTATGAACAAGAGTGCATACCCTGCAATGACAGCACTGACTCCCAGCATCCATGGTGTAATCTGAAAAGGCTCAAACTCAACAAATGGTCCCAGCCAAATGAAATATTTAAAAACAACTTTAAACATGTTCCTTAATCGTTTTACAAAGTGTGGATAGGTTTAACATGGTGCTAGGTATTTTTCTGAATCCAGCTAAATCATCTGACTTCTCTGATATCTATGAGTCATCTTGATCTCAGGGGGTCTGTGTATTTCAGCTTTCTCTGAATGCAATGGGGAGAGGAGCTCCTCATCTGTAAACAATTTCCAAGAGAACAATTAAAAAATTGGATCTTACACTATAATAATTATTCTTTTTCATATTGTGACAGAATTAATTTATTGGATGTGAGTAATTGAATTGCCACTCCTGTTAGCATTTTCAGTCTATGATCCTGTTCCACATTCATGACCTAGCCCCGTACAAAGAGAACATTCTTGTTTCAAGGAGGGCCTGAAGATATCTGAAATCTGTTTAGAGATAGAAATGGAAGTCCACCATAAGTAAAATGAAAAATAAACCTTTTGACAAATTTTTCTTACACTTTCCAAATACCTGTTTTGGCTTACCTGAACTGCATCCTGAGATTATTTCTTCTTCCAAAATAAGATCTCATCAAGTATGATACTAAGCAGATTTAGACACTAGCTAGCTCTGTTTCTGTGAATAATCACAGAAACTTATGACAGGATTAAAAATAAGGATATTAAATGCCTTCAAATCTGTAACAATAGAATAAATGCCAGAACAGTCTTTCATTTAATCTAATAATACAAAATCTACCGCATTTGTATTTTAAGTCAGACAGCAGGAGCTATTTTAAAGAATTTCTTTTAGCAACTGTGCTCCTGTGTAGTGGGTGACCCTTTGTTTTGCAGGCATCGCTCAGTTGTCATAAGTGACAGAGACACTCACATGGAATGAGATCACTGGGATGGCAAGTTTCCAAAAGTTGTTCTCACCAGGTGAGGGCAGTCATATTCCTTAATGAAAAGCCAGCAGCTGTCACCTTGGGAGAAAACCAGATTGGCCGCCCACACATACAGCCAGAGGGATCCTGCTTGGCCTGAGCTTTGTGTATAGCAGAGGAAAAGAAAAATCAGAAACAAGGAAAGGGAAAAGAATATTTCATGAGCATAATTTATTTGTGGTTTTTGCCTCGCATAGCCTGTCCTATTTGAACATCAATTGCTATTATTTTGGCGGAAGCGGGGGCACTGGGATAATATACATATTTATGTGCAAAACAGACATGGAAATGCAGTCATCTTTGTCCTACTGCAATGAAAGACTGTAACATCTGCATATCAATAGCCACAAATTTGATGCAGTTCTCAGTAGTGTCATTTCAGAGAAACTCAAGGGGGGGGGGGGGGGCGGAGTTTTCAAGGTTTTTTTTCTGTGGCACTGGCTTGCTTTTTTCCTATTTGCAATCAAGGGGCCAAATTCAGCAGAGAAGATGAGGATAGTGCAGAGCCTACCCACATGGGTCAGAAAACCTCACTATGCTCTGAGGGATGAGAAACTCACCTTTGCCACTGCTGGAGAAGAGGTTAACTTTACTTGTCCTGATACCTCCATGGGAATTTAAAGGCGGTTGCTGCAGTCTGCTGAGTAGATTAGCTTCTCCAGAGACAGTGCTGAGCCCTTCTGAATCCCTGGGGAATGGGAGGAATGAGATCAAGGAATGTTATAGCTGCTTGCTGCAAACTGTTTGCTGACCCTTGAGATCTCCTCAGCTCTATGACCCCTGCAATTACTTAGGCTCCTGAAAAAAAATGGACCACTAATGAATATTCCTGTCCACAACTTCATCAGAACGAATTTGGCATTAATTTTTAAAGAAACTCAGTCTGTAACACTTACACATCCTGTGCTTTTCTAAACATCAGCTGTTGGTAACTGTCAGAGACGTGGCCTGGAAGAGTGCCAGACACTCAATGGTAGCTGCTTCTTCAGCTCACAAAAGGAAAGTATACCAGGAAACTGGCACCAGACTGACAAAGGCATTGTGGGCTTGTGTGATGTAGTAAAACATCTGCTTCCAGGGCTGCTAGTAAAATGACTACTATGGGTGTACAGGAAAGAAAACAAATACCACAGTTGCTGCAATGCTCAAAACCATGAAAAATATTTTTATTGGGTGGGAAATAGGTCAACAGAACTGACAGGTTTTGTCATCACTCTTACACTTCCCTTATAAGAATACTTTTAAAGTCTACTGGGCCAAAAATCAAGCTTTTACAGAAGTATCAGGCCCATTTACTTAGATGTTCAAAGGATTTCCTCCCTTCTAAGTTTTATTTTCTCCAGTCCTCAAATTACAGGAAATTATCTGATACAAGCCCAGTGTGTGCATGAGAATGAGAGAAATTCATCCTTCAGTAAAGGGGAGGTTTCTGTTAGTAGTTTATTATAGAATTTTAATAAGTATTTGTCATTGCAAGTAACTATGTTTCACCTAATAGGGTAAGCTTAAAATTCAATACACCTTCCACAGAATAGTGATTATTCATGTTGATGAAACAAACAACAAAACAATTGGAAAAGGGAGTTCCCAGCCAAGTCAACAACATAATCCTTTCACATCATTGCATTTCAGTCTAAAATAAAGAACTACATAAATCCCTTTTGAAAGTTGAACCAAGCAATGGTATAAGAGCCACTTTTAAATGGGAAAAAGAATTAAGAGGAATTGCTCTGAGTCAGTTTGTTTGCACGGTTCTTTGTTTCTCAGTGGGATAGCTGAAAAGGTATCTCCTCTTCCTGTGTACATGTCTGTATTCCTCAAGATATTTCGCTGATCCTTGTTTGTGTGCCTTTGTTTTTTTAAAGCCTTATAATAAGCAGATTTCTATGAAATAGCTTTTTCTTACTGACACAGTATTCATAAACACATCTATCAACCAAAGGCATGATACACCTATATCAAGGGCAAGCAAACATTATCCTCAGTATATTTAATTTTGAACTCCTTTAAATAGGATTGTGTGATGACATTTTAACTGTTCAGGTAAATCAGATACTTTTTTTTTTAACTTCCCTTTTATTTGACAGGAAACACATTGCAGATTTTTTACATGATTTTCAAAGTTCTGCTTTGCATGGCAGCTTTACAAATCTTACTGAGCAGTAGCAACTAAAAACACTTACATTTAAGAGACAATTTTTTGTATAAAGAGTGAATTCTCTTTTGCTTCATTTTCTTACTGAATAAGGGAATTCTGGTGAAACTTTTGCTATATTGAGCTTTTAAAAAAATGGGATCCACAGAGCTAACTACTGTATTACCATTTCCACATGGTCTAAATTGTTATGAAAGCTGTAATGGTTTCATTTTTATCTTCTAAAATGTTTGCCATATCTCTAGGTATGCAGAGGGAACTTACCCATTTATGTTAATTTCCAAGGAAAAAGACAGATATCCATTCTTATCTTGCACAAAGACTCTTTGCTTTCTCTTATTGATCTAGAGCATCCATCTTCCCCTTCTATATGAGACAATACTGGTGGGTGTGTTTACAAGAATAGCCAGTGGTCTTTGAAGACCAGAGCCTGAGCTGCAGCTGCCAGAAATGCTGCATCTCAGGAAGGAATCTGGGGGAGATGTGACCTGCTCTTGATACTTATTTTTCTCCTGGTGATGTAGCACACCATCTGCAGCCTTACAATTACCTTTACAGCAACCAAATGCTACAGAAAGAGGACTTAGTTTAGGAGAGGAATAAGTAATGTGAACAAAGCACTTCTGAGCAATAGAACTCCTATTATCTTGCAAGTGACCCTAGTGATAAAGAACAAGGCAGCAACTTCAGTTTTTACAGTACAGTTTTTAACAGAAGGGCTTTATAACTTTTCCATAAAATGTTGGAAGGTCTCTAATATACACTGTTGAACTTGTTTTTGAAACGATTTGTACACATTAGAAACTGCTATTGTAGCAGACATCTTGAAAGATCATCTTCTATAGAACAGGGGAGGGTATGAGTAACCTTATCTTTTCCTGCAGAGGCTGTCTCAATTTCTACAATTTCAATTGCTACAATTTCAATTGCAATTGCACATCAGGAGGTATTGTGACTCAGAGACATTCCTTACTGCCCAATTCCTATTTTCCTTTCTTGCACCTGAAGTGTTAGCAGTAAGTCAGGACAGTTTGGCTGCTAGGTTCATTATACCAACTTGGACGGAAGAAAGGGGAATAGATATAAGAGCTAACTTGCTCATTAGAGGTCTGAAATTCATCAGTGCTTTGCTTTGCTTCTCCAGGAAGGAAAAGGAGATGTGCAGATCCTGCTGCAGGCACAAGTATGGAGTGAGAAGACTGAAGGAGAAGACTTCTTTGCTATTGCTACTTTGCATTACTATACACTTCATCATGTGACCAAGACTTTAGTCATGCTCACCTCTTCTGAGTAGCGGATGTGAGCAGAACCTCAGAAACTCCAGTCAATGCCATCCCCTTCCCTCAGGTTGAGAAAACTATTTTTCCATGTTGTTACTCTGTGCTTCAGGGAGATTCTACAATTTCACTGCCTGGAGCCAAAGTCCTACCGCACAGCTAAGCTTTCAGCACCTTGTTACTCATTCCAAAGAAACAGGCTGGATTTGCTGATGGTTTCATCATGTCATGGTAAATATTTCACTACCACTTTTCCTGTCCCTTTCTGCCTGATCACCTTCAGTCCTCATTTGACTAGACCAAGGTATTAGTTTTTGCAGTGTCAACTGCAAGATAAACTCATTGCTACATGGGTTGTAACAAAATGCATCTCTTTTTGCCCAACATGGCTTAATACACCCATAGAAACAAAATCAGACCCCTCCTTTTTGTGAGCTCCTGCAGTGTTGACCTTCACTCTCCCTTCATGTCTGGATTTTCTCCAGATGTCTTCAGGTATCTACCTTTCAAATAAATGTCTAAGGAAATTCAAAGACTTAGTAAAGAGGGATGGAGCTGTGGTTTCCAAGCAGGAGTAGAAGGCATTCATCAATCTTTGCCAGATCATAACTGTACTGTTTTTACTGCAAGTTCACACTTCAGTTGTCTCTACAGTTAAGTCACAGAAAGTCATTACATCCATTATCAGACCAGTTGCTGAGGACCCACAGTTGTGATGCTTGTTACTGTGGAGTTAATCAGGTGTACAGGGGAGTCCTACTCAGCATCTGGAAGGTGAAAGTATCATCTGGCATTTTCTCTCAGTAGGATCTGAGCAACTCATGAACCAGTTGTTTATATAATCCCTGCTCTTTCTAATTTTATCTCTATACTTACCCACTACACCTCCAAATTATGGCTTCACGGCAGTATTGCATTTCACGATGACAGAAGGAATTCCAGTTTTGATGCTAAAAAGCAGGAACTCTCTTTGACCAGACCTGCACACAGAGCAGAGGATTTCTGGAAATGGCATTTTCTGCATCCTGAGAGGATCAGAATCAATCAGAAACCAAAGAACCAGAATATGCACTTTAGCAGGGACATAAATGTTTTTCAGTCATTTCACATTTCTTCTACCATGTATAATATATTGATGGCACCTCACTCATCACTGGAGAGCAGCATGGGAGAATAGAGCACATAACACCAGGTAAATTTCCTTTCTTTCTGTTCTGACCATATAAAGATTGAAATTCAAATGACAACAGGAGAGCGGCTCCCAGAGAGATGTTTCAACACAAAGCCATGGAGAAGTGACAAGCACTTTGCATGTTCACACCTGTGCACAGAGACCAGGCTGGAAAGTAGAAACTGTGAATCCTTCCTAAGAACAGACTTTTCAGTGGCCTTTCAAAAGAAGCATGCTGTTTTTCAGAAATGTTTATATCCACATTTTGTTCATTTCAATACCTCCAGGCTGAACTCAACACAGTGACCAATGAGGAAAGCTGCAGAAGAACAGAGACTGCTCTTTTAAAACCCTGCAGGGCTGATGTTTGTCTCCAAACCAGACTACATTAGAGGTCCATGTGTGTTACTGAGCACTCAGCGTTTTTTCTAACATCACACCCATTTTAGTAATAGCAAGATATATTCTCCTGTATAGTTTTCTATTAACAGTTTTATTCTGTCAAAAATCTGCCAGCTTGCAAAAGTCCTCAATAACAACTTTGACAAAAGCCGGCAGTTCTGACAGCCAGCCTGTCTCCCTCAGTTCTCCCACACACCTGTATAATCTATATATATGTACACAGAGCATGAGGGAAAGAAAATAAAGTATCTCCTAGAATTTCTTGTCCACATCTCTTTGCCACTGGACAAATAGCTTTTTTTCACACAGTCTTTATCATGTTACCTCCTGCTCGTCAATCTTACAGAACAATTCTGAAGAAAAATGAAACATTGAAGGGCTAATTCTTTATTTAAAAAGCCACCAGATATGAATGGCTGGCTCTGACAATTTATTACCGATTCTGGGAAGATTGGGAAAATAAATGTTTCATATGCCTTTGCAAGTGACAGATGAAAGGAGTAAAATACTTGTCAGCTCTGGGGAGCTGCAACTTTTCACTTTCTGAAAGAAAATTTAAAAAAATATCAGAAATTCAGGTATTTCCTTCCTTAAAGATCATTGCCGATACTTTTCCAGGAGAACATTTACTTATTCTGTCTGTGTTACTCCCACAATGGACCATTAGGACCTTAGATGTTAAGTGTAAAGGTCAGCATAATTACAGGTTTGTAGTCTCAGTTCAAGAGACAGTCTTCTGAAGGCATATAACCCCTCTTTATTTTCTCTGCTTGCTCAAGTTTTTTTAGACCTTGAACTACTCCTTAGCCTGATTTCCACAACATCTGGCTAAGTGGTGACACCTTTTTTCTCTATATATATATATTTCTACCATTTTATCAGATATTTTCTCTCATTGCAGCCACTCTTCTCCTCTCTCCTCTTTCCTTTTTTTCAAACAAAACTACTAATCATGCTTAGAGAAACAAATAATAAAATACTGTGCTTTGCATTTGAAAGACAATGTTCCAGCTGAACCCATGAAAAGACATAAAAGACCCCCAAAGGAGTAAATTATACTCCTGAAAGACAGTATGATGAACTGCCTCTGCTGTATGCAAGACCAGACCTGTAGCCATACTCTTCACATTACAATCAGGCTAAGAGAAATAATTACCTGGTAGGGGCTATTTGGACAAATTATTGCTGAGTGCCTGCTCTGTAAAGCTGTTCCACACTTCCTCACTTCAGATGGTCATCAGAAGAATGGTTGAGAAAAGCCATAATTTCAGTGTCAATCAATTGCCCTGCTTACATGGCTCTGAGTGGCTCAGCATACCATGGGCAAGGTGGAAGGTCCCTTCATAACAGCTACACAGCAGGTCTGAATGAAAATAATATGTTGTTTCACACATGAACTCCTTCTTGTCATTTCTAAGGAACACCTGATATAGGACTCTATTTTGTCAGAGACAAGTAATTAACTGACACCACAAATGACATTTTGCAAAAAATATTTGAATGTCACATCTATGGTTAAGATTGTGGGGCCACTTCCATTTTCTCTCCCTACCTGCCTAAATGTACACATAAAAGATAATGGTTTCTTAAAATCTATTACCCCTCTAGCAATGAGTTTTAATTTTAAGATGACTGTTGGCTTTTATGTCATCACTGGTATGCATCAGTTTGAACACAACCAATTATCACGATCCTGGCTTGTGGTTTATGGTGCCTCTTCACAGCAAAAAGAAATAACATCCTCGTTCTAGTTTTATACGGCTTCCTTGTTCTGAGTCTTTCTTCTCTTCAAATGCACACACAAACCTGTTCAGATCTCAATGTCTTTCCTTGGCAGTCATACTGATTTTCATAGACAGGCAAGCAGGTGTGTATGGGTCCATAGATACCACTTTTCTGCATCTGCTCCCCTTGTGTTATCCCAGAAATAAAGTGATCTGGATTTGGAAGATGAGAAAAAAAATGTGGTTCTGTTAAAGAGAGTCTATACAGTGAGTCCTGCATCCTTGAGAAGGGTGGTCGCATTCTAAGTAGATTGGCATAATGATGCCAGTGAAGTCTTACAGAAGAGTGTTAACCTTTTCTTCAAGCCCCAGGGACTTTACAAGAAATGGGGTAGGTTTTTGGACTTCTATATGTGTACTAAGCTCATTTCACGGCTAGAATGACTAGCCAGCCTTCACAGGTAGACTATTCTCAGCAATGGTCTTTTCACAATTCTCTTAGCAGCCTGAAAACATCATTGGTAGGTTATATTTTAGGTAGAAATCAGTAGGTGTTTGTGAAAGTAAAAGAGCAATAAAGTGATCTGATCCTCAGTAAAGATGATGCAAAACAGAACTAGATCTCCTGCTGCAAAGGTATGACCCCCAACACTCCCTGAAGCCAGAGAAGACTTTTCCCCCAGTAACTCTGCTAGAGACATGTTTATCAATCTTGAAGGTGGAAGACACTGTGCTTCATACAGAAGTGGTTATATTAGGCAGACTGACCTGTACTGGATGAGTTATACCTCAAATAGCCCCTAGATGTCCTGCTAAACAAAGCTGTCATCCAATTAATCTACATCCCTGTATCCAGGACAAGATGCAGTTGCTGTGATGGCCCCTGCAGAGCTGGCAGGTGCTACACAATGGGAACTCCATGGCTGCTCTGGTTTCCTCCTTTCCTCTTGCAGCTCTAAGGGCTGTAAGAGTCTGACATGGAGGTTTGCAGAAGACACCAACTTAATAAAACAGAAGTTGTTCATGTAGAGCAAAGATAGATTATTTAATTTTAGTTATAGCTGAAAGGAGGTACAACAGCCAAGAGAAAATACAGGACATCGAGCTCTTTTCAGCTGAAGCTTTTAGATCATGAGTATTTGTGCACTCAATATAGGAAACAGTAAAAACCCCACATGATTCTAGTCAAGTTACAGCTAAATTGAATTCTCACTGTTACTAAACTAATATAAAGTGTGTCGGACTGATAATCCTGAAGAAAGAAGAAAGCTAGTAGCATCCTCTTTGTACACACATATGCATTACAATTCCAGCGTAGATTTCTTGCTGTTCTGTTCAAGTCCAAAAAATTAGTTGCCTTAAAAAGGCTTATAGTGTTGCTATGCTTTGAGTCCATCACACATCAGCCCAGTCTGCTAGATGTTTCTTTCAGTTCTCAGCATGAGTATCTGGAGTCAGTCTATTCACCACTGAATAATACTAGCAGGTTTTTAATTCCAACATTCATTTCCAGTCAGAACTTGCTGAGATTTTTGTGTGGCTCACCAACAGTCAAACCCAGGGACTCGAACTGTGATAGAAAAATGAATACAGAAAGTGTGATGAAAGCTGCCAAAAAAAAATTCAATCTTAAGTGAGTATTGGCAGAAATATAGCCTTTGTCATTATAAAGAGCTACTGTGAAAGCTGTTTTTGCCATAGAAGTTTTCTAATGTAATAAAAATAAAATTCACAGCAAAGGCCCTTTAATTTATCTAGCCAATGATATAGAACATGTTATACAGATATCAACCAAAGGCAAAAAACAGAACAAATTTCCAAATATATTTTAAAGTCCCTATTTTATTCAAAACCAAGAGAAAAGTCAGATAATCCAGGTAGAAAGGCTGCTCTGAACTACTGAAATTATGTGGAAGGAATTAATATCCTCTGGAAATAAGCAAAGGTAACATTTATTAATTTTTACAAATATTAATTTTATAGAGCTCTATTGGTTTCACTGTTGTTAAAATAAATTGAAACAGGCTTATTGGAAAGCATTTACTAAAAATATGGAAAGGATGAAAAAAGTTCTTTGTTTTTCTGCACAAACCCATGTGTATTATGTGTAGTGTTTGCCTTCAACCTGCTCAGTGTAGATAGCAGAGGATAAATTTCTGGAAGACATTGGAAGCCTCCCCTCAGTGACATTATCAGTGGCAGTAAAGCAACGGAAAGACAACTGGAAAGGGATTTGCTTATACAGGAGACCTCATAGACCTGGGATATTCATTATGTTTTCTTCTTCAACACTATGTGCCGTATCAAATCAAATGTTTATTTTAAGGAAATTACTCTGGTTTTATTGCTTCCTCTTTAGCTCTGTTTGCAGATATGAACCTGTGGCTTTTCTGTTTTGAAGTGGGAGTGCCAAAATTTAAATTTTGAGTTCATCCCCTTGAGCAATTTGCTGGTGAACTTAACTTCCCGTTTTTACCTTTTAGCTTTAGATTCTTGAGAACTAGAGTGTAGCAAACTTCAGTGCCAGCCCACTGGGGATAAAATCTCAATAAGCTTGCAACAGCAGAAGGAAACTAGCATAAATATCTAAGCACTTTTCTGTTCAATCCTGTGCATTTATGGCTAAGCTATGAAGAAGAGAACAAATACAAAATAAAGGTGGGGAGAGACGTAAAGAAGAGGATGATAGCTGTATGCTGTATTAAAAATCCCATTAATTGTTTTGAGTTACTGATAACCCTGACCTATAGAACCTTGAGTACACATATATCACTACTGAATCAAACCTGCTAACAGGCTAAGCTAGTTTATATAACTGGAAATAAATTAAATTGTATTAGCAAGGACTTTGACTATGAAAGCAGACACAGGAGGCACTCTTACGCCAAACAGTAAAATATTATTCAAGCCTGTAGGGCAGTTTACCATTTCTTAACTCGAGTAATTTCACAGCACAAGATAACCTCGTGATGAATTAATCACTGGACGGATATTGAAGGATGCATCGGAAACAATGTTAATAACTTATTGATGTTGATTGAAGTAAGTAGGGTAATCTCAAAATAGCTTGTTGCACACACAAGCACAGTTCATCAAGAAGGCTAATTTTGCCAAGGCTCAAGAAAGTTAATAAAAATTAGTGGGAGGAATATTAAAAGAAATTCAGATTTCTTAATGAATAGATGTTATTAGAGGCTGTTAAAAAGCTACAACTCTGGATGAATGAAGGCAGCAATTATCATTGATGGAAAATGACAGAAAGGGAAACAGGAGAAATAGATGTCAATGTAAATTAGAATTTATAAAATATAGAAAACTGATGAGAAAATCTAAGGACACAAGGGGAAATATCAACATCTGGCAAGAAAAATAATGTTACGAATATTTATGGAAACATAACTTCCAAATTTTCATATACATGTATAAGATACATGAATTTGTAGCAATAAAGCACATCCATTACTTGGTCGACATGATAGAATTTTAAGTGATACTGAAAAGGCAACACTATTTGAAAATATTTATAATCTATACTTGGGAAAAAGCAGATGATATACACATCCAGAGATAACAATTTGTACTACACTAGTAGATAAAGGGGCTATTAAATACCCTCCATCAGTGCTTAACTTTTTTTTAACGCAAGTAGTTTTGGAGAATTTGCATCTGAGAATCCTACAGTTCTCCATGGTAAACCCTGGGCACAAATTTCCCATCTTAAAAAAAAAAAAAAAAGTGGAATAAGTAGGAAATACAACAAATGAGAAGAATTTTAATGCTTGTCAGTACTTCACCAGGATAAGCAATATGACTTAGGCAGCTATAGGCTAGAGAGTCTAATGTCAATCATGGTCAAAATAATGGAAGATTCATTTAGCTGATAAAGGACAGGAATATAATTAGTGCTAATCAACATTTTAAAATAGAAAATAATATTGTAGAACAAGCCTGCTTTCATTTTTTAGGAAAAAAACATGAGGTATGTAAGCAACTACAAGATATGCCTGACTTGCTAAGCTACTTTTCTATACTACTGTAGTCTCCTGAAAAAAAAAACAAACAAAAAAAACCCACCCTAAAACCCAAAACAACTCTCCATAGTATTGCTAAAGTAAACAAAGACCATGGAAGAGGCAAACCTCAAAAAGCAGCTCTTAAAGAAGTAAATGGAAATATCTTTAATGAGGTCCATCCCTATACAGGCTCCCTTACTAGTTTCTGAGATTAGCAAACCTACATAAAAGAAATATTTGCAAAATATAAATAACGGCAAGTAGAGAACATTATAGGTGACTTTAACTACATTTAAGTTATACCCAATAAAACAAAACAAAAAAATGTGTCCTCCAAATTATAAGTTCTCTTCCAAAGAAGAGAAAAGCAGGTCCTGCCTGCAGAAGGGGACCCCACGGCTGAATGCTGTGGCTGGAATGGGGCACACAGTATGTGGATGACTTGGCTCCATACTCCATCTGTCCATTTGGAGATGTCAAAAAAAACCCTCAGCCTTGCAAGGATGGAGCATATAATTAATTTAGAACTAAAAAAAAAAAAAAAAGAAAAAAGCTTTTCATTTCCATTTAGAGAAGTGAGGAAATGAGACTGCTTCAGTATTTTATTGGACAATCACAAAACTCATGGGATCACTACAAAGTTCTTCAGTACTAGAGGTCACAGTGACCATATAACTCCCAAGCCATGCTGGGGTAAAAAGTACTGGGTAGGTTGAAGTGTTTCAGGAAAAGGGATGTGGCTTCCTCCCCCATGGAGAACTGGCAAGACTAATGATTAGCCCTGATACAGTGTTCATGCTTGTTTAAGAGACCCACAAAATAAGGATTTAAACTAGAAAAAGACCATATCATAGGAAGATACAGAAGATCTAGAAAGACAACTTGATTACAAAGTATGAAGTTCTCCACCATGAAGAAAATGTCTTGTATTAAAAGGCTATTCGAGCTTCCTTACCACCAGAAAAAAGAGGAAAGCCAGACAAATTTTGGTTTGGGTTTTTTTACAGTCAAACAGTGCTTCGTACAGGGATAACTGAGTGAAAGGCAACTGCTTGTGTTATAATGGAAACCGGGTGATATGGTCTAATGATGTCTTTGGTCCTTAAACTTGAGGGGTATGAATCTGCTTACTGTTTTCTATTCTTACCAATTACAGTCCCTCCTAGAGAGATGTCTTCCTCTCACAATTGCTCTTAGTGCTTTTTTGCAAAATCTTGAAGAATTTCCCAAGGAATATGTCTCTTGTTCTCAGTGAAAAATTGTTTATAATGGGAGTGCAACTTCAAAATCAAAACTAGTAGGGAACCAATTTTGTTAAGATTTTTTTCCTTCTTGTCAGTACACAAAGCAATAGCCCTTCCTATAAACTAGCCATTGAAATGGGCAAAGCTGCGGTTACAAATAGAAGGGTTGGTTGGAGGCAAGGAGGCTAGGCAGAATAAAGGCCCCTTCACCAAAATGCTATAAATTTGAACTTCTGATCTTATTGGATCTAGGAGAAGAAATCCCATTCTGTTCATGAACTCACAATCTATGCTACCACAGCATTACTTCTTTCTTCTACATTTTTAATGTTATTATCTGCAAATGAGAGTATGAAACAACTAGGCTGCTCATCTGAAATGCATGTTGCACATTGTCCAGGGCCACAGCTGGATTTTCAGAAATGGCAGTATATAAAAACAAATCCTCCCATTGTCAATAAACATCAAGGGCAGGTATTATCAAGTGCCTAAGAGCCACAGAACACAGAGCCAGTAACAGGTGCAAACATTTGAGAGGCACATTAATTTCTGAAGTTTGAATTCAATTATGCACTGCTATTTTGAGACTAAGATGTCAGTACAAAATATCAATGATATTATTTGCACTGATGCCTCTATTACAGAAATATTTCTGCCTAATGAATCCTCCTTTATTCAGGCCTTACCTCACTTACTCCTAGATGGAGGTACAGATCTAACTCCTCTCTACTTGATTGTTTGCCCCTATTACTAGTTAAAGCACCCCATTATGCATGGTATCAAACTGTCATGAGTCATCTGCTTGAAAAAAGAGAGGCTTGATAGGCCTAGGCGTACCACAGAATGCTGTAATCATCCACTTCACAAGCTTTCACAGGAGCACACAACTGCCATCTTTAATAAAGACCATCAAACACATTTGGATAAAACAAGAGTCAATGCACACTATCACCTGCACCACAAACCGAATTAAACACAAGCCTTTATACTGATTATAAAAAATAAAGGCATTGTTCCTTCTAAACAAGAATATTTACAAATCTGCAGTTCTTGTCTGGGAATGAACCATATTTAAAAACTTGTCCCAAATAAGACAGTACAGGCAAGCTCCTAAAATAAGCCTGGATACTTTACCAGTAGCTGGAATCCAGTGAGATTCCTGATATCTAAACAAAAGGAAACAAATTTCTATACACTTTGCCATTATTATTTCATCTGAAAGGGTCCCACATGTTTGCAGAGCAAAGTTGTCTTCCTTGTTCCCTTAAACATTATTTCTTAGATAAATAAGGGTGTGCTGCCATGTTGAAGAAAAAACAGAGAACCTGTGCATATATGCTGGATATGTAAATTATAACCAAGAGCTTTTGAGAACACACATATCTTGGAATTAATGAGACCTTAAATAGGGAGTATGAGATCAAGCATCTTATCTAGATGCAGAGTAACCAAAAGAACTCTATCAATATGTAACCAAACTATATTCTCTTCAGACTAAATATTAGGTGCCTAGAAAATGCCAAATGAGCTGGCAAGTCTGAACAGATACCTTACTGATCCCAAACAGGAACAGCCATGGATCCACAGCACTGCTCCAGATGCAGAACTGTTGTGGTTTAACCCCAGCTGGAAACTAAGCACCACATAGCTGCTTGCTCACTTCCCCCACTCAGTGGCATGGGGAAGAGAATACAAAAAAAAGTAAAACTCATGGGTTGAGATAAAGACGGTTTAACAGAACAGAAGAACTAGAATAGGAAAAACATAGTAATAATGGTAATATTAAGACAATGTGATGATAATAATAATGATAATAATTAAAAAATAACGAGAATAAACAAGTGATGCACAATGCAATTGCTCACCACTCACTGACCAATGCCCAGTCAGTTCCTGAGCAGCAGTCCGCAGCCGGCTTTTCCCATAGTTTATATATTGGACGTGAGGTGATATGGTACGACCCAGTTTGGGTCAGCTGTCCTGATTGTGTCCCCTCCCAACTTCTTGTGACACTCCAGACTTCTTGTCAGCAGGGAACGAGAAGTGGAAAAGTCCTTGACTTAGTATAAACACTTCTTAGCAACAACTAAAAACATCTGTGCGTTACAATTATTCTCATACTAAATCCATTACAAAGCACTATACCAGATACTAGGAAGAAAATTAACTCTATCCCAGATGAAACTAGGACAGAAGCCTATTTCACAACAGAAACCTCATAATGTACAATGTCAGAATTTTCATAGGTAAATACCATTGTTCCTGCAGCAAACTGAAATGTGATTGGAATGTGTCAGATATCTATCTGTCAGAACCCCAAGAAAAGCTATAGAAAGGCACAGGCAGGCTTTCTGCACAGTTATGGGATGAACTGGAAAATGAACTGTGCATTAACTTCATCTTTTCATAGCTCTAATAAGCATAGTTACACCAGGTCCTCTCTTTCTCGCTCTACATTTCAACACATCATTTTTTTCCATTGGACTTCACAACCGTTTTCACCAATTTGAAAACAACTTTTATGCTTATTCTTTCATTACAGAAGGAGACAGCTTCCCAGGCACTACTATGATCTTTAATGTAAAAGTCACATCCTGAAAGCATCAATCAATATCGGCCTTTTCAAAAGGACCCAAATCCCCTGCTGTCAAACATGTGGGATGCTCAGTCAGCTATTCTGTCCTTCTCACCCACTCGTTCCACTCCAGTGACCTTTCTGGAACAGTAAAAGCTGACAACATAGTGCAGACATGGTAAAAGTATGCAAATGCCAAGTGCTATTAAATGTGCCCATTGTCTGTTGAAAGACAAGTTACTGCTTTCTCTCCAGCACAAGAAATCTCTTAGATCCTTGTACAAATAAAGACAACTTGAGGTTATATTGATTTACAGTCCTTAAATTCAAACAAGCCTTAGGAATATGTTTAAAGGCAGTATGACTTCTTTAGAAGCTTGCAGAAGATATTTAAAGTGGGTACATGCTTTGCAGATCACATAGATAATGTAGGCATTTCAAAATATTAAGGCAAGGGTTTCCTAAGGGAACTAGCTGTCCTACTCACTGCGATTTCTGATGACAGTTGGACACTTACTCCTTGTTAGGTCTCAGAAAATCATAAAGTACTAACAAAGAGGCAATCAAAGTCTTTTAATGAAAATCTGTAGTTTATTGGCTTCTTACCATACAGCTGACATCAAAGAGTTTTAGAAAGAGAACAATGTCAACCTTTCATGCAGCCAAAACTTGATCTCAGTTGTATCATAGTGCTGGATAGCCTTTTAACAAGAAAAGAGGTGGAATTAAACAAGTGATTAATGCCCACCGGTTCCACAATACAGTCTGGTACAACATATTTTGGTAGCAGGTCGGTCAAGAAGTAAAATTAGTTTTAGCACAGAGTTCTCTGTCTCTCCTTTTATAATAAGATTTATGAATTAATTAGAGTAAATGAAAATGTAGAGAAATAGGTATTTCTAGTGTTAATTTCTAATAAAGGTCTACAAATATTGCCAACTGATTCCTGAAGCCAACATCAGAGTTTATACTACAAGAATCTGAAGGGAGGTTTCCAGAATTTGTATGACAAGCCACCAAGAACAAACACAATGAAAATTCAAAACTAAAATAAATAAAACCCACTGTCTCCTACAGAAAACTATAAGACGATTATGAGAAGCTGAGCCTGAACTCAAAGATTAATGCATATAATCCTAATTTAAAGCATGTAAACAGTATATTCCTGTCAATGTCACACAGCAACAAATATGAAACAAATCTTGGCTAAACTGCAGTGACATAGTAAGTGTAGCAACTGTACTTTCACTTACACATCAGGGTCACTATGTAGTCACAACTCAGTGCTGAGACCTATACAGACTACAGTTTTGTGATCATTTAACTCCATGGATCTCCAACCAGACCCATTCTGAGTGAAGAGAACTGTGCGAGGGACCACAGACATGAATGAGAAAGTGTTTTGTTTTCTTTACATCTCCTTTACTTTAGGCAGCATTAATGGAGTCTAAAAGGGAATGTGAATTTTACTGGGTCGGTCTCAGTTACAGAATGAAGCCTAAAACTGGTTAATTAATACCCTTAACAAGAGGACAAGAGATAGCCTTAGATAGATATTTTTGTGTCAACGGAAGAGTAGCAATTTTAAGTTATGAAACAAATCCACATTTTCTGCTTTTTGCAATCATAATTTCTATTTGCATTCATTACAGTTGGAGTTGATGATCTTAAGGGTCTTTTCCAACCATTCTATGATGATCCAATGATTCTTGATGATCTTAAGGGTCTTTTCCAATGATTCTATAATTATCCAAGCTGAATGCAACTCCCCCATGGACAACTAAGCTTTAGGACTCCAGCACACAAATACACACACACAAAAAGAAAAATAAAAAAAGAAGGGAAAAAAAGCACAAAATAGTATGACTTTGTATACTCTGCTAGGCAGAAGGTGATTGGGCACTTAAACACACAGGTATGTCCTCAGTAGGCTTTTCAAAAGTCATGTGAATTCAATGGGAAGCAGGACTGAAAATCTGGCTAGAAACCACTAAGTAAAATGCTCATCGAGTTTAATGTAATCCGGTTCATGTGTTTTGAGAAGGGCGAGTTCCTTTTCTGTGACAGGGAAAAGAAGATACACCAAAGCTGGGACTCTCAGGTGAAACTACCTCTGGAATTATTACTGCATCAATTAAAAATCAAGCCTTAGGTATTCCCTTTTAACCAGTGCTGCATATTTAATTTTTGTTTAACTTTTGTGAAGAGCTGTATAAGAGCAAAAATATCTTCTCGTCTTACCTTTTCAGCCACATCAAGTGATTTCTTCTCTAAGCAATCTTTTTTTCTTTGGGTTTCATAAGTTAATACAGCTGTGAACACAAATTTACAAATAACAATTATAATAATAAACTCAAGTAGCCTTCTTTCCTGTTCATTACATTTCAGAATTAGGCCTCAAAACTTGTAGCTCATGCTAATGGGAATCAAAGTTTTCCTGATTGTAAAAATAATGACATACTTTAATTATGGCTGTATATTTTAATGAAATTGTAATTTTCTGATTTTGCCCAATAATAAAAGATAAGGTAACAATGCCTTGCCAACATCCAACATCATCTTTGCTCAGTTAAGCATAATTGTGGCAAATTTAGACAAATGCTGTAATAAAATAATTTATGGTGCATTGGGCTTTGTAGTTGCAAATACAAAAATACTTGACTGTATTTGTTTCGGAATGTATTTCCTCCCACAATCTTTAGATATAATCAAATTACTGAGCTTTATGAAACTGTCTAATAAAAGATTGTAACTGTAAATCCTAATCATAACATTCATAGGAGATATTGAAGGCAATTAATATTAGAATGATACCAGTGTCTTGAAAAACCCTAGAGGACAAAAGGCAGCAGAAGAAACTTTTAATTTATGCTGGTGCACACTGTGGGTTTTTCTTATTAAAAATTAAATTCATTCTCCTTTTTATAGTAAACAAGACTGTTTAAACATTGTACTTGGAAAAAAATGCTAGAAATGCTCCTGCCAAAAAGGACATTTAGCAATGAAAATGCAAATCTGAAATCTGAAAGCAGTTGCTGGCCTCTTCACTGAACTTCATGGCAGTAGAAAGAAAAATCAAGGGTCTTTGATATAGGTGGAGCTAATCTTGAACCCAAATATTTTCTCATATTAAGGATTTTTCTGAACTTTTTTTTGACATTTTCTCATACTGCTACTATCTGTCATAGTCTGGTATTTAGCAGAAAGATTAACATTTGGCTCAGAACTGTTTTTCTTTGTCCCCTGAATTCTATTCAGATTTGGCAGATATATAAATCTAAAAATTATTACTTCCTAAAGAAGAAAAGGCATAAGGACACCATGAAAACAGTTTGCAGATAAATTCCTTCCCAGAAATTTTTACATAGAAGTATAAAACATTTGAAGTTTTGTGGCCAATTTCATAGCTGAGTATGCAACACATATAATATATACATTTTCATTCACATTTTACAAAAGTGAATTATCTTTGGAAGCATTCAAATTTCTTCTGAATACACTTTTCTAAATATTTACAGTGATAAGAATATTTGACAAAACAGTGAATGTTGCAGAATATTTAATTGATAGAAAACTTATTTGAAATATTGAATTGGAAAGTTAACTTTGAAAGCAATTGTCTTCTCTTGAGGGACAAAAAAAATCATGGTTTTGTTCACTGAAAACCACAGTGATGAAGACTTACAATAATTCTCCACTCTTGTTGGTGTCAAAGTGATGAGTTTTTGAACGAGTCAGTAGCCATTGTCTAACTGCAAAACTGGGTAGCAGAGACAGAATGTCTTGAACAAGGTCACAAATTAGTATCTGAACTGGGAATAGAATTCAAATCAACTGTTCAAGTATTCTCTCACATCTCTGCTCATGACTTCAGAACAGCTTGCTAATCAGTAGAATAGAAACAAAGAGCAGCATCTATACCAGTTTATATGGTGAATACTGATTCCAGTATTGCTCTTCAAGTACTGTCACAAAGAAGGTGCCATACTCATTGGCTAAATACTCTCTGAAATTGTTCAAAGAATTGTCTCAATTCTAGTGACAGTTGAGCTCAATAAAGGATATGAAAAATCAGATCACTTAGGAATTCTAAACTAGGCTTTAAATATTGAATTAACAAAATGTTATTTTGTACAGAGGTATCTTAAACTGTGATAGAATCAATTAAGCAAGTCTACGAGTGTCCTTTATGTTCACAGACTGTTTTGGATACAATGAATGTTCTTATTTATTTATTTTTTGAACTAGAAAGAGTTGGTCTGCAGAACAGTCAGATCCTAATCAGAGGGCTAGAGGAGAAACCGCATACCCATGTTTAAGTGATGTTTCCATGGCTACAACTGACTTGATTTGCAGTTTGCAAATTTACCTTCAGTAAGTGGGAAAAGACATTCCACTTTTACAAAGATCTGAGGTTCAGGATCTAGTCATTGTCTACCCATGCAGTGAATGTGAAGCCAAGGACTGGACTGCAGAACCAGGAAGAAATGCACTTGCATTGCTCATCTGACGTACTGCTGCAGTATGCCCTTGGGAAACCTTAATCAGGGTAGGTCTTTTTTTGGTGTAAGAAACATTTAGGCAGGAATAGTCAACTGCACAAATAAAGACCAGGAAACAATTGTTTGCAAAGGAGTCCTGGAAAAAAAGTATCACAGAGGTGCTGTGGGCCATCAAACAAACATGAGTCAACAATACCATGCTGTTTCAATAAAAAGCAAATGCTGCATTAGGTGCTATTAATAGGAATAGCTCAACAGACATGTGATGCAAACCTCCCATCCAAGCCCTGGCTGGAATACCAACTTCTATTCAGACACCCACACAGAAATGTCTAGAGTCATATCAGATATCCATGGTGGGAAGAACGAGAAGCAATGGGCATGTACTGGTGCAAGGAATATTCAAGTATGCTATCAAGAGAACTTTTTAGCATTAAAGATAGTGCAGACATGTAATATGCTGTCAGGAGTAACTCTGAAATCTTCACAACTATGAGTCATCAATAGTAAGAGGGACAAGTCTATCAGGAATGACAGAAGTATAGACCCTCATGACCTGGGGTTGGGACAAGGTCAAAATGCCTCTTGAGGTCCCTCAGCTTTTTATTCTATGTTTCATTAAAATAAATTGCACTAAAACACTGAGTCAGTAAGTACTATAGCCATCCTGGATTTTCATCAGACTAACAGACTATCTCACCACATCAAGTCCCTGAGTAAATTAGAATTAATAGTCTAAACAAAGAGGTATTCCAAAGGTGACTCTTTTTCTAAATATTTTTTTTATTAATACTAGAACTACTTCAGTCTTTTTGACACACAGCTGTCAATTTGGGCAAAGCCCTCAGAAATCCAGGAAATTGTTCAGGAAACTAATTTTTGACATGAAGGCTATGCAGAGATGTATACTAAATGCTTCATTCTGCCCTCAACTCATTCTACACAGTCTATCCAATGTAAGTCAGGAAGTTCATTTGGATATGCAATGGTAAGGATGAGAGGCAAAGCCCAAGGAAGTTCTGATGATGAAGGCTTTAACAATAAAGACAGATTTACCTACAGAGTTCCTGTAACCAGTCAGAGAAAAAAGAACTACACCCAATATCCAAAATTTCCATTAATTACTCAGGTTTTTCTGAGGCAAAGCAGGGATACGATGAGTTACATCACAAGCTACAGCAAGGAGCATCAGAGGGAACAAGAGCATATGAACTTTTGTTAGGAGGAGGAGGAGGAGGAGGACCTCAAGCAGAGCATCGATGGTCTGAATATCTACAGTATAGGAGGCAAAGCATGGACTTCACTTAAATTAAGCCTTATTACAAAACAGGGGCATGTCACTGGGGTGTTAGGTCATGGGACTGGGAAGTGACATGTGACAGAACCCAGGGAGAAGCTTAGGATTCTGCACAGTGCTACAGGTTCTCTCCATCTTCCCCACTCTGTGCATTAAAAGTGAGGAACTCAAAGAAAATTTGCAGTAGGCAGTGGCAGTTTATGAAGTCTTAGTCCCATGGCAGAGGAGCAGAAGTCAGAAACTAGTGGTAGGGTTTGTATTCTTTCCACTCTTCCCTGGTAAATCTGCATCTAAGTGTGTTTCATGTGACATGTTCCCTGTAAATCTAGTAAAATTCCTTGCATTCACTAATGTGTTAAGTTAGCTCTTTCCACCAAAATTATTTAAATTCAAAGTGATAACAACAGCAAAATTCTGATAGTGTTCTAAAGAGCTAATTGCTAAGACAAGGTTTTATTGGTTGATGTGGTAGGTAGTATTTACCAGGTCAGTTGAATAAAAGCAATGTTTTTTCCTTATGCTGGCAGGAGCTATGGTACATGTTAGACTGAATGATGAATTTCCTTCTGAAGATTTAGAGATAATTTCTTTACTGTAATTGTCATACCACACTGACAATCTGAATGTCATTATCACAGTAATAACTGAAATTAAAAAGTGGAACAGTGTCATTTGAAGATGAATACAAAGAATGCAGAAAGACTTACATGTTGACTCACTTGAGTTATTCTTCCCTCTACTTGTTCTTCTGTGTATTTATAGTCTTTTAGAGGAATTTATTGGAATAAGAGCAGTATTTCTTCATTTAAACATTTCTTAATGGATTTTATATCTCTGGACCAAACTCATCTTTGATATAGCATTCAAGCAATTAATGGACTCTCTTACAACAGATCTGGCCCACACAGCAAACCTGAATTATTGAAAGGAAAGAATTATCATTAAGATAGGATGTAAATACATCCTGAACTGAACCAACAATTGGAAGTGGGAACAGCTGGGAAACGGGCTTTAAAACCACACAAGTGCTCCAAACAAAAATGCTACTATAGACTCCGAAATTACCAGAAAACATTATATTTCTCTCTACTCAGGGAGGATGTTCAGGCCATTAGGAATGGGTACCTGAATTAGCAGACTATCATCCCGCAATTGGAGCCTCTTAGAAGTAGTTCAGGTGACCTAAATATTTAAACATTTGAATATTTAAATGTGTTCAATGGGAGTTGAGAGCATTTTTTAAAAATTCCAGTTCAGTGCTGAAGGTAGACCAAGTTAATTCAGGCACTTGAATGTGCCACCTGTGACTTACCCAAGCCAACTTAGTGTCTGGCTGCTGTGCACAGGGACAGTCCCATCAGTCTCCTGCAGCTCCAGGCACAGCCATGTGATTCTGACTCCTCCCTGGGACCTGTCTAATTGCATGACAACTTGGTTTATGTTTAACCAGCAGAGAGCCAACCCTTAAGGAAAAAAAAAAAAAAAAAAAAGTTATTACCTTTCTTCTGGTTTATCTTTCTTAACATACTTCTTCAGGGATCAGATGATCATCAATGCCAGCAGAAAGTACAGTACTGATAATCCCACTGGAAAGAGGTGGGCAAGGGCAAGATCACACTTCTTGGTAGCAGCTAGCTATAGCTGGCTTTAATTGTACTGTAAGGCCATGCACAACGGTAGAGGAGATGATGCAATTACTTTCCACAGTGTGCAAAAATGTAAGGGTAGAGGAGCTCAGAAGCAGGCACAAGTGTCATCTCCAGAGAAGGATGATTTTGAAAACTCTGGCTGACATTTCTCCCAGTGAAAGGCAATTGTCCCATCAAAAGGTTTTGGGATGGAAAGCATGAAAGAGGAAAGAGAAGTAAGTTTAGCAAGGTTGCTGTCTGCATCTCTGGCCAGTCGTGTGTGTCAAAAGTGATGGGTACAAGATGGTTACAACTGCACTCAAGATCAGAAATGACAAGGGGAAATAAAAAATTAATTTACAAATACATTTCACAGTTCATGCACACTTATGTGCAACTTAGGTTTTTTAAATTCCCTTCTCTATTCGTGATTCACTTTACTTGACATAAGATGTGTTGTTTAATACTTATGGGAGTTGATTTATGAATAATACAATTAGTGAGTTTGGGCTTTCAGGAAAGGTCTACACTTACTGGAATTTATTCAATTTAAGCAAGAGATACTTTGCACTTTGCATACTCTGCAGGGTAACAATGATGTAGGCATAACTCTGTTGAAATAATTGTTTGCCTCTCCTTACACTAAGACTGAATTAGACTCACCTCATTTAAATTCATGTTAGCATCTAACAGAGCAATAGCATAAAAATTATAGCCTAGGATTCCTACGGCTCAAGCAAATACAACACATAGACTGGCATGATAAGCTGTTTCTTTTATGCCACAGTTAGCATGGACATGGGGAGAACACCAGACAGCTCCACACTCTGTGTGCTGGTCCTTGAAGACCATCAGGGTTCTCCTATACATCTAGTCTGAAACACGTGAATCCAGAAAAGGCAATTGCAAAAGTTGTTCTGAGAGAAACAAAAAATATTACATGCAATTGATACAATGTTTAGTTTTTAAACTTGTGTCAGATACCTTGCTAGTATAAACCAGCATGTCTACCAAAATCACAGAATCATGGTTTGGGTTGGAAGAGACATACAAAGTTCTAGCCCAACCCCACCCCTGCAATGAGCAGGGACATCTTCAACTAGATGTTCAGATGTTGTTCAGAGCCCTGTCCAACCTGACCCTGAAGGTATCCAGGGATGGGGCATCTACCACCTCTCTGGGCAACCTGTTCCAGAGTTTCATCACCCTCACCATAAAAAATTCTTCCTTATATCTAGTCCAAACCTACCCTTATTTAGTTTAAACCCATTACTCCTTGTCCTATCACTACGTGCCTTTGTAAAAAGTCCCTCTCCAGCTTTCTTGTAGGCCTCTTTTAGGTACTGGAAGGCCACTATAAGGTCTCCCCAGAGCCTTCTCTTCTCCAGGCTGAACAATCCCAACTCTCTCAGCATATACTCATAGGAGAGGTGTTCCACCCCTCTGACAATTTTTGTGGCCCTCCTTTGGACCTGCTTCAACAGGTCCATGTCTTTCCTGTGCTGAGGACTCCAAAGCTGGATACACTGTTCCAGGTGGGGTTTCACCAGAGCAGAGTAGAAAAAACAAAAATAGTAGAAAATCAAAGGATGAACACACAAATGTATTTTGCAGGTGTTATCACGAACCCATTGTCCCTCCATGGAAAGACCGAAATTATTAAGGTGATCTTCCTTCCTTAATGCTATTTAGCCTTTATACCATCAGTGCAAATGTTATCTCCCTTTTACAATAAAATTCATTGTTCTCCTCACTGTAGATTCCCTCAAGCAATACCAGTACATACCAGTTAGTGATCTGCTATCCTTGATTATAGACTAAAACCCACTGTTAGCCCCAAACCAAGATGTTGGAGTTGACCCCAGATTTTGTGGGTTATGTGAAGAATTTTTAAATTTGCAATTGATCTGTAGTGAGCTCACTGTCTGATTTATATTATCAAAGTGGTTTTCTTTGGATCTGATCAGGAGACTCACATGCTGCAAGTTGTACAAGAAACAGAAGCAGAAGGGATTTTTTTCAGCAAACTTTTTACAATGCTCTCCGAGTGATAATAAAGCACAATTGAATATCTATCTTTTCTGAGTCAGATTAGAAGAGCTAAAAGGCCAGGACTCTTGGTCATCCCTAGAGGTTTTGAAAATTAGTCTTGGCAGAGGTTGAGGCTGTGTTTATGAAAGGATGGTAATCTTATAGCCCATTTTCTTTTCCATCTTCCCAGCCCCTTAGGGGCTATAGATTCCTAATAGTTAAAATCTTATGTGCCTAATAGACATATTCTGGAATGGTAAAACAATAAGGGAAAGACTGCCATCGTTATACATGAGTGTGAAGTATAGAGTTCTCTGTATCAGTCAGGTACCTGAGAGAGTTCATTTTACTGTAGAGTTAAAGGATTCCTGAGCCATTATGACAAAGTATCACCATCGTAAGCCACCAATGCAGAAGACTAAATCTCTCCTTGCAAAGAGAAGGCCACATAAAAAATTTTCTGATATCTAAGCTTGTATGATACTAGTTGCAATAACCCTGTGGTGGTGCAATTCTTACCCCTCCCCACCTTTCCTTGTTGGGTTGCTTCGTGCCAAGTGTTATTCCACCCCCCAAGCTATACACTAACCTGTGGAGATAAGGACTGCAAACGTTAAGGCACCCCCTTAACAAGCCTGGCTCCTGCCCTCCCAATTACTCAGAAACGGTTATAATGGCCCATCATCTCCTGATGGCCTGGCACACCTGTGAACAATAACGGAGTTGCACGTTGCAACTGCTGGAAGGCATGAGAAGGTATTTGACAGAAGTTAATTATCATGGATCCTATAAATTGCAACCACCAGGGAGACCCTTTGAGCATTTCTGGATCACAGCAGGCCTGTGACCAGCATCTCCCCTGAGTTAGGATGCCTCTCAGGTACCAAAACCCTTAAGGTGTTGTCTGTTCCAGATGGAAGACCAGGGTGAAGTCCACCCACTTGAGTCTCAATTATCACCCATTGAGAAATGCCAAGGCATTGTGAGTATTTGCTCTAAACTCGAGAGGGAAATTTATTTTGAGCTAGCTTCTATTTCACCTGTTCTTTCTCTGTTATTTGTGTGTGTGTGTGGGTACATACCCTTGCCCCCGTTCCTGTGTGTGTATTTGTCCATTTTGTGTTCATTTTACTGAATCCAAACACATTTGTTTCTGTATGTATATGTCTATTTTGTGTATGTGCATGCATATATGTATAAATTAAGGTACTGTTAAGTAAGTTAGAGTGAATCTTGTCATTTCAGAATCTGTGAATATGTTGCTTTTCTGTCTGAATTATTTTGTATTAAGAAATTGTTGTTAGTTGTTAATAAATCTAGATTTCTTACTAAATCATCACCGTGTCAATATTCTCATCCATGACAAACCCCAAAGAGAAGGCAGTTTCAAATAAAGGCTAAGAATATCATCTGTGTGAGTGTGGTTGTTTTGATTTTGAGTGTCTGGAACTGAAGGACAGAATGGTTTCAAAGAAATGCTAAAGATCACTCACAGAAAGTTAGTTATGTTAGAGCCATCAATCTCAAGCTGGTCATCAAGGCTAGAGATCTTTGACAATGTTAGTCATGTCAGGCAATTTAGGAAGCAGAGCACAGATTTTTACTTAAAATACGGTTTTTGAGGTTTTATTCCCCAATACTACCATAGACATCCAAATATACTACTTATTACTTCTGAAGATCTACTACTTTTTTGAGTTAGAGATAAACGCAATAAACATTTTAGGAGGAGC
This sequence comes from Athene cunicularia, assembly GCF_003259725.1. Classification (NCBI taxonomy): domain Eukaryota; kingdom Metazoa; phylum Chordata; class Aves; order Strigiformes; family Strigidae; genus Athene; species Athene cunicularia. The sequence goes on from NW_020799101.1 coordinate 13,041,523, forward strand.
AGCTTGTAGTTTCAGGAGCAGAATCACAGTCTGAACATAATATAAGTAAAGAGTTAAAAATAAACAGTCTCCATTCTTTGACCTGCTCCTGCACTTTGTGCACACATGAACAGATGTGCTCATTTGTCAAGTGGTAGTTGTTGACAATGCTGTTGCACTGGCACAGAGGGATAACTTGCCCTAGAAAAGATGTCAGTTCAAAGTAGAGTTCATCGGTTAGCCTCGGTGAGTAGTTAAAAACATCTCCCCATATGTCAGCAGACATTATACGCCTCTGGCTTGAGAGTGAATGGGGCAGAACGAGTTGGTCCCCAGATCAGCTCAGCAAAGCTTCCTGCCCTTGGCATTGCTCCCAGCTTTGCTCTCAGGGCGTCCTTAGCAGCAAGCTACAGGCTGACCTTTCGAAACAAACAAAAAGCATAAACTCTCGGGTCCCATCAGATTCCTCCTCACAATCTTCCCTGGCAAAAGAGAAGAAAAACCTGCATAACATCACAGAAAATAACAATGAAAGGGATGGTTGAAAGTCATTACTTGTTAGATCTGCTGCCGGAACAAATCCATCAAACCTAAACATTCTTTTAGTTTTAACAGAGCAACAGAAGGAGATATTATAACACAGTGAAGCCTGCAGTGTTATCTAGGCCATATATGCCTTCAAACATAACTTTAAAAAGTTAAAAAACTTACATGTCAGCAAAACCCCTTGATTACACAAAATCTCACATACCTGTCTGAATTCAGGAGGTTTCAAGAACTCACTAAAAAAACAAAATAAAACAAAATAGCCTGCCATTTTTTTCTTCTATTTTTTTTTTTCCCGTTGGTTTAGGCTTCCCAAAGTATTTACATCGCTTTAAACTGTTTTGCAACACTTCCAACAAGTCTTCAATCTAGCATCTGTGTTGCATGCACGACCTCTCTTAATGCAGCTGTGCTTTTTCTTGGCTTTTCACTGTATTGATTGTGGTACTGACTAATCAAAACCTGGACACGTTATGCACCTGTGTATCTCTTATTTCTATGATTCTAGTACTAATAATTCTAGGCAATTTTTTTTCAGTCATACAGACATTAGGAACAGAGCAGGTCAGCATTTTGATTTTATGTTAGTCTATGGTACTAAGACACTCAAAATAAAGGAATCATATGGCAAACCTTTGCCATATTTGAAATGCCACCCAATAAATAATTTACTTGGAACATACCTTAGCTGAAAAGTAATTTCTTCAGCTTTGATTTCAGAATACAGATTTTCACACAACTCTACAAATAAATTGGTAATCAAATGTTCTGTGTATACTCTGGGCTAACAAATTTTCCTCTCCTTTTCTCCATGAAGATTTTAAAGGCTATAGAAGGTAAAAAGCTTAAAATATGGATTTCCATTTTTTTAATTAATAAAAAAAGAGAGAGAGAGAGAGCAAAAGACTGTGAAACTTTTCAGTTGCTTTATGGGAAAGACATGAGCATCCTGATACAGAGAACTGTCTGAAGTCAAGGCTGTTTATCTCATGCCTGAAGGGCACACAGCAGAGAACTCACAGCAGGCAGAGAGAATGCAAATCTTTGGCGAAATGCACCTTATAGGTCCCTTGATGCATCATTAAGATGATGGGCCAAATCTAGCCACACTGACAGATTACATCTTCTCCCACAGGACAGAAAAAAATAATAAATACAGCCATTGCAAAAATTCAAACTTGATATTTTTGGTTTTAAATGACCCATTTCTGATCATAAAAACAATTTAAAATTCACAATCAGTTCATAATCTCTAAACCTGGAGTGAAAAAAATGGGAAAGACTGTTATCTCTGATTAATTTTGCTGGTTTGTGAAACCAGTATGGATGTGGTTTAAGCTGCTTTGTAAAATGATTTTTAGAAACTGATATGATCTCCCCGTGTCTCAAGCAAGTGTTTTCACTTTCTTCATGGTCAAAAAGTAGGCCAACATCTTCCTTCTCCATTACTTTTAAATATCCTATCTGTCTTTTTTTTTCTCCATCGTTTTTATAGCAGTGAACTAAGTACTATCTAGAAAAAGGCACCAGGAAGGGGGTAAATGAGGATCCAAACCTGTATTAAATATAACAGTGGGTATTACTGAATGTCCCTGAAAATCTTTAATGGACAAGGCCTCCAAATCTATTCCTTAGCTGCAATCTGACCTTTTTTTTTTTTTTTTTTTTTTTTTTAAATTATTATTAGTATATCATTAAGTAAAGATTGGATCTGCCAAGCTTCCTTCACTGATCTATGTCCCTGTTGTCCTAGAGCTTTGGTCTGTCCTTTTTGAAAACTTGGATGTCTTAACTTCCATTTTTAAAAAAACCCTACACATTTGGTTCTCATGGTTGCAAGGACAAATTAAAGTAACGCTTGAACTGAACAGATGCAACCGTGTTGGAAACAGTGTTGGGAACAGTGGAGAGGAAAACCCAGACAGCTAATCTGCTTTTTCCACTAGCCACTGGATCCTTAGAGCTGAAAGCCACTTCCAGATGAGAACAGGGGAGCAACAGCCCAGCAAAGAGCCAAACATGTTTTGTGGCACAACAGGCCTTGCTAGTGCTACCTCAGCACAAATTTGAGCTAGTTGTGGAGGCAACATGCAAAGCCTTCTGCCCAAATAGCTGGGATTTTTCCCCCAAAAAAACCCCACAGCAGGCTTCTCTGTCCTAGAGAGATAAGGAGGCGAAAGATAGGAGAACAGGGAGAAGAATAGCAGCACTGGGTCTTAAATCAGCCACTGCAAAGGCCTGGCCACAGTGAGTGGGGAGACAGACAGACTCCTCTGAAGCCTGTTACTGTCTCCCTACTGCAGGTGCAGTGGTCAAGAGGCATTTGGAGCTTTGAATGCTGCTCACACCAGCAGTATATCCATCTCAGGTATGTGAGGAAGCAGCGGATGCTCAAACCATTCTTGTCAGTAACAACAGCATCCATTCATTATCCAATACATCTAGCAGGGATCTGATAGCTTGCACCATTAAAAAAAAAAAAAAAAAAAGGTTTTAACTTCTCCATGGAGGGAACATACTCTGGAAAGACCGATGTTAATGGAGGGGTGCATGTGGTCAGGCCAGTATTGTCTGTCATTCCCACTCACACAGTCAGCCTGTGCATTGCAGAGGCAGCCATGGATTTCCACTAGTCTTTCTGTTCTTCCCCTTGTATTCATAAAATTTACCCGAAATTTTTAGAAATGGTTTACAAATCAGTACCTCTGAAAGATGACAGGTACAACTCAACCATCACTCAGCACTGGCTCCATGTCTGTAAACATTCAGAAAGGTATACTGTACTGTACTGAGGCTGATCTCTATCCTCTGGTGAAGGAGACAGAAAAGTGTGCTGGATTCACCCTCTTCAGGCTTGTAGATGAAGCTCCTGCTCTGAATTAGTCCCTCAAATATCTCTCTCCACTGTCTTCAGAAGTAACCTAGAAAGCTTTCTGAATAGCCATAAAACAGATACCAGATTTCTTATAAAAAACAAAACCAAAACCAAACCCCAATGAAGAACCCTCAACACTTTCAGCGAAATTGGGAAAAGAAAAAACTAAGGAAGGAATATGTCCCCTGCCCCCAAAATTTCTGCCTGTGTCTAAAACATTTATTATGAGAAAATAAATAAAGGTGAAGGAAGTACACAAGAAAAAAAGGCTAAGGAAATAAACAAAACCTGTTGTCCCTTCTATGCACCCTTTCTCCATGCTGCTTCTACTCATAAATAAGCCAGAATTTCCCCAGGACTAATTAGGTCTTTTATTACCAGAACTACAGAACAGTACCCTTAGTAGAACTTTCCATTTAAAATCTCTAATCTGCATGTTTTCTGATTCTGAGCAACATTCTTCTAAGTAGAATTTATGCACTCACTCTCCCTTTGAATGTCTCTTGAGACCACAGACTATGTATAGCACTAATTCACTTAAATTTCTCATTTATTAAAAAAAAAAAAAAAAAAAAAAAAAACTTCCAAGTTGGTTTCTTTGTAATGACTTTAATTGACTGCTTCACAGCAGCACAGGAATACAGTGAGCAAGACTGGCAAGAACAGCATACTCATACATGACATATTAGAAAATAACAATTATAATTGCCTGTTTGAATAAGTAATAAAACGACCAGAGTGAGGAAAAAGCCCCCAGGAAATCACAATTTTACAATGTTCAAAATGGAAATCAATTAACCAACCAATCAAATGAAAAAAAAAAAAAAAACCAAAACTTGCTTTCCCTGTATAACAGAATCTTCTTGCCACTTTTTTCTGCATTTTAGAGAACAAGAATTCACCTGCTTGGATCATTTTCAGATCATCTGGCTGGAAAACACATTTTTTTGAATCTCTTTGCAAAAAACCTTGGGTTTTAAGGAAATAGTTACTATTTTAAGAAAAGAAATAAATTAATAAATGAAAAAGCTTTTGAGAAATGCAGCCATGAATGTTGAAGCTGGAAGACAGGGGTTGTTGAGTTTATTACATCTGGCCACAGCTTTGAGTGCCAAGCACTGGAAATCTGAACTTGTGCCATTTTGGAGCTCTGGCTTTAGTGGAATTGAGCCTAGAACCTTGTCTGGGAATAGTCTATACTGGATGACCTTCACAGCTCATCTTTCCTTCCATCTCATACATATCTGAAGCATCTGGCAGAAAGATGAAAGATGTGAAAAACTGTATGAATTTGTAGGAAGGGAATTTGTGACCAGTCAGCTTTGACAGTTATATACAGAATTTATCGTGTTAAAGGGAACCTAAAGTTATTGAAGAAGAACATTTACATGCTGTACATCCAGACATCTCTTTGGCTTTCTATCACCTTTTCAAAAATCCAGATGCAATCCATAATTTGTGCTGACTACTGAAACAAATTTACTGCGCAGAGTGACTCCACCCCCTACTTTTCAGCACTGATCAGATCCCTCCTGCTTTTTGAAAAAATCAAGAAACTCTACTCTGCTTTGAAGAAACAAGTTTGACATACAGTGATATATTTCCATGAGGTGCTAGAAGTTGTCAAAACTCTGAATTTCTCAAATCCTGTTGTGGAACAGTTCTCGTACAAAGCATTTACTTAGAAAACAACAATTCAGGGATTAAAAATAAGGTCTCTTTAAATTTAGTAAGAACTATCACAAAAACAGACTATGGGGAAATAATTTGTCAGCTGCAGTTTCCATCTTGCAGACTGAGTTTAGATCTTCTGAAGTTGGCTTGCACTCAGATTTCACAGAAGGCTGAATTTCTGCATGTGCACCTTCCATTGCAGTTGGAAATCACACTGCTTACCAATGCCTGTGCCAAATTACCATTAGCTAGAGTGAGCCAGCACTATTTGACCATTTTATCAATTTCTTTCAGAATAAGACTTAAGGTAGGAAATTTTGAATGTCTGTTGAAATGATTCTTTACCCTGGAAAACAGGGGTGTATGTGTGAACATGAGTACAAAAACCTGAAGATTGTGACTGAAAACATGGACTGAAAAGTTTAAAATTCTTTAAAAGACATTTATAAATGTTTGTGTTTGATATGGAAAGGAACATGTTTCTCATGCTGATGCCACAGCATGAATTTCCAAACACAACATGATCAAATCACTTTAGCACTGCTCAGGCATCCAACACGTCCATTGCACCTGAGTTAGGATCAAGCCCAAAGCATTTCCCTTAATAAGCTGTCCCATGGAATAAGGAATCACCTTTCTATAGGTGAAAGAGAAAAGGTGATAAAGGAAGGCTCTTGAGGAAAAAGAAGGCCTGACTGGCCATGATCACATTTAGGTTAGTGATAACTTGAGCAACCACAACACCCATCAGGATCTCCAAGAGGCTCATTGTCTCTCTGAATAATGTACATCTTTCTCAGTAACTTGGCTTCATCATACTGACTGTAACAGTTCTAAATTAGGACTAAAGTGACAAAAGCTTCAGCTGGCCACTGTCACTTCATCTTCCTGCTGCTTCATTCCCTCCTTTCACATTGCACAGTACCTGCTAGTACTGCTGAGAAACTGCAGAGTGATTGTCCATATCTCTTTACAGGTGGGCTACAAAGGATGCTTATTTAATGCCTTCACATAACTGGTTTTGACCTCATGCCATATGCACTGTCTTTTCATGGGTTTTGATTCTAGAGATTCCTGATTATCTTCAGGGGGAAAAAGAATTTAAATGCCTTTCTTTGGTTCACAGCCAAATGCTTTTCATCCCATCTAAAAAACATCTTGTGGCTTCCTTCACAGCCCTGCCCCTTCCTCCTCCCCTCTTACATCTGCTGCTATAAAAACCAGCCTGTTCCATATTTCTAAAAATTGGAAACTAGATTTCTGAATCACTTCACCTTTGGTTGCCACTGAGATTATTAATCTTTATATCATAAATAGAGGCTCAGTTGGCTCTAAGCAACTGTTATTTTAGTGTCTGACAGGCACAGGCTTCCTTCTCAGTCTGGGGACTTATTTACATTCCTGCATCCTGGCCCACTATTGAAGCTTTCCCCAGCTCTCATTCAGACAAAATTCCCACTGAGATTTTAAAGGCCCCCCTTCAATAAATCCTTAGCATCCCTCTTATGTGTGGTACTCAGGATAATGGAACCTGAATCCAAGATGTTTGTGCTGGTCCCTTGCTTGTGGCATTCTGCTACAGCTCCAGTCAAGTGAAAATTTACCCTGATTGTCATAAGAAGGAAAGGATGCTGCCAAAGTGTTTTCAACATGCTGCCATTTTTTGCAATGCTCTGCATATCCTCAGTCCAAAATAACCCAGATATGCCTCCTGGCATACTACAAACCAGGTGTCGCTGCAACAAGAATTCAATTTGACATGAGGGGTTGGACTCTCCTGCACCTAATCAATGTCCTTCTTTATCTAATGAGATGAAAATGACAGCAATAGCCAGCAAATGAGTCACAGAGGGTGCCTAGCTCCTTAGTGCCCAAGGCCAGAACTTCTCTGATGTCACAGAGACAAGGTGGCAGGACTGGCCTCACAGAGATGCAATCTGTGACCCCTAGCACCCCACACTGCTTATCTTGGTGAAACTGCTCTGGCACACAGCCCAGCCACAGCTGAAACCTAGCAGCCACAAGAGCTCCTCTGACAGCAAGTGGTCTTCTGGGCAAGTGCAACCAAAGTATAATAGTACAAATCAGCAATGAAATGTGCAATAAGGGGACAGATATCCCCTGTCAAGCAGTACCCAAGGAAAAGAATATGTGCAGACACCATCACATGAAGGCACCATGTTCTCCTTCTGAAAGTGCTCTTCCCTGCACTTTGTGGCACTGCGTAACAGGGCCATCCTGATGGCAGGAACAGGCTTGCTTCATCTGAGAGACACAAGCCATTCTTTCCCACCAGCAAGGCACAGGCACTGGTAACCCCTTGCCAAGAATGATTTTGCCAACTTGATTTCCGTACAGAGAGCCAACATGTCTAAAAATGTCCACACACAACCTCAGGGGAGAGAGCAATGGAGATACCTTTTTTCCTCCAGAACCAAAACCAAGCCAGAGTCCCTCACATCTTGCGTTGGAGCACTAACATGAAAGTTCTTAACTATCCCACAGACATAAATGTTTAAATGTCATTTTGCACTAGGCACTGGAACTAATTTTCCTATTCAGTGATTCTGTCATTTTGTAAAATGTGTACAGTATTTAACATCATTTATTATAAAAAAAACAGAGAGTGACAGAAGATTAAAATACTGACAGAGGCATATTAGCTTTGCTAGGCAAAAGGAAAAACTTTGTATGTTTATGAATCATTCCTGAGATAAACATGTTCTTTTAAATAACATAAAGAAAACAATTTTAATGATTGTTTCAGAAAGCATCATACATATTAATACAAGACAAATTGTCTTGTCCATTTTGGGGAGTAATGAGCTTTCGTCCTTCAAAAAATTTTGTAATGACAGCATGTAGATTTTGAAAGACTAAAGACACACTACTAATCTGAGACATATATGCGTGTGAACATTTGTACCATAAATCTGGTTGATATCACACTCAGTTTTAAAAATAAAGCCCAAATGGTAGCTGTTTGAGTCAGTTTGTACTCACCCCTCCTATGTGAGAAAGGTGTACAATTTTGGAGACATTGAAGCTCATAGCAGCATACTGCCAATCAGTACTTCGAGGAACTCAAAGGTTTAGAAACTTATTTTGAGGGAGGGAGGAAGGAGGAGTAGAAGGAGCATCTTTATTTGTATTTAAAGTGTCTTTTTTTAATAGTAATAAGAGTCTGAATCACATATATGCAATGAACACTGTTTGAATAAAGACAGAGCCTTTCAGCTTACGGCATTCTCCATCAGTTACCTATGACACAGTCAAAGCTTAATGTAAACCCTCAGCGCTTCTGCTTCACTATTCATGATCCCTTTTACTTGCAGGTAAAGCATAGGATTGTGGAAACCAATGCTCAATTGCTAGCTGCTCAGCAAAGTCTTATGCAACTAGAGAATCTGTGATTTAATTTGTGTTGCAGTTTCCTGACCTCAGCAAGTATAATGACACATTTACCAGCTTCACAAACGTACTGAGAGATGAAGTGTTTTTTAAGGATGGACAAAGAGTGTCCCTCTATATTTACAGTTATCTTAACAGTATAGTTGCTGAAGAAACCTATAAAACATGACAAAAGAATGCAAAGGTAATCTAGAGGTTTGGAATTATTCCTATCACTCACTAGAGCAGAATTTTCAGAAAGCTGCAGAGAAGCGTTGCAGGAAAATGGTCAGACAGAGGTAGCAAAGGCCCTAGTCAGAATGCAAGAGCATCACAGTTATATATTAAAAAAAAAAAAAAAAGTTTAAGACATGGTTTATACACTTAACTTTAAAAATGTCAAACTTGATCTGGGAAGAGTTAGAAACAAAGTTATGGATACTTCCCTAGTGACACCACAATATAGGTTTCTTCTGTATCAGCCAGTTTTGGTACAAATATAAGTGATGTATCTTGCTGGTGGGAATCACTGCTCCTGCCATTAGTGTAGAAAAAGCAAAACAAAAGTGTCAAGTACTACAATTAGTTTACTGAGATAGTTGGCAAAAAAACCCACCCAAAATAAAATGAGAAACCAAAAAGCCGAACTCTTGTTTCCTTCTAAACTTATATCATGCATAATCATTTCTGAAAAAAAAAAAAAAATAAAAAATCAGAGAATCATAGAATAGTTGGGGTTGGAAGCGACCTTAAAGATCATCCACTTCCAACCCCCCTGCCATGGGCAGGGACACCTTCCACTAGACCAGGGTGCTCAAAGCCCCGTCCAGCCTGGCCTGGAACACTGCCAGGGAGGGGGCAGCCACAGCTTCTCTGGGCAACCTGTGCCAGTGTCTCACCACCCGCACAGGGAAGAATTTCTTCCTTACATCTAAACTAAGTCTACCCTCTTTCAGATAAAACCTGTTAACGCTTGTTTTATCACTACACTTCGTGATAGCAAGTCCTTCCCCATCTTTCCTGAAGGCCCCCTTTAAAGTACTGGAAGGTCACTATAAGGTCTCCCTCGAGCCTTCTCTTTTCCAGGATAAACAACCTCAACTCTCAGCCTGTCCTCATAAGGAAGGTGTTCCAGACCCCTGATCATCTTCATGGGCCTCCTCTGGACCCGTTTCAACAGGTCCATGTCTTTCTTCCACTCTGGGCCCCAGAGCTAACTGCAGGACTCCAGGTGTGTTCTCATGAGATGGAGTACAGGGGGGGAATCAGCCCCCTTGACCTGCTGGCCAGACTTCTCTTGATACAGCCCAGGACATGGTTGGCTTTCTGGGCTCTGAGCACACATGACTGGCTCATATTCAGTTTTCCATCCACTAATACTCCCAAGTCTTTCTCTCAGGGCTGCTCTTAATCCATTCATCACCCAGCCCGTATTTGTGTTTGGGATTATCCTGACCCATGTGCAGGACCTGGCACTTGGCCTTATTAAACTTCATCAGGTTTGCATGGACCCACCTCTCAAGCCTGTCCAGGTACCTCTGGATGATACATTCCTTCCCTCCAGCATGTCAACCACACCACACATCTTGGTGTTGGAAAACTTGCTGAGGGTACATTCGATCCCACTCTCCATGTCTCCAACCAAGATGTTAAACAGCGCTGGTTCCAGTACTGACCCCTGAGGATCGTCACTTGTCACTGCTCTCCACTTGGATATCGAGACATTGACTGCCACTCACTGTTCAAGGGCTTTCATGTGCACCAATGTATCATCTAGACCATTCCTTATCCACCGAGTGGTCCAGCTGTCAAAACCACGTCTCTTAAGTTTAGAGACAAGGATGTCATGCAGGAGAGGGTCAAATGCTTTGCACAGGTCCAGGTGGTTGATGTCAGGTGCTCTTTCCTGATCCACCAACACTGTAACCCCATTGTAGAAGGTCAACAAAATTGTCAAGCATGATTTGCCCTTAGTGAAGCCATGTTGGCTGTCACCAATGACCTTCTTATTTTCCATGTGCCCTAGCATAGTTTCCAGGATAATGCACTTCATGATCTTACAGGGCACATAGGTGAGTCTCACTGGTCTGTAATTCCCTCGGTCTTCCTTTTTTCCCTTTTTAAAATTGGGAGATCTTTCCTGTCAGTGGAACTTCTCCAGACTGCCATGGCTTCTCAAATATGATGGAAAGTAGCTTAGCCACTTCATCCACCAGTTCTGTCAGGACCCATGGATGCATCTCATCAGGTTCTATGGACCTGTGAACCTTCAGGTTCCTTAAATGGTCTTGAACCTGATCTTCTCCTACAGTGGGTGGTTCTTCATTCCCCCAGTCTGTGCCCTTGGATTGTGCATCTTGGATGCTGTGGCTGGAACACTTGCTGATGAAGAGGGAGGCAAAAAAGTTGTTGAGTAACTCAACCTTCTTCATATCCCAGGTAACCAGGTCTCCCATTTCCTTACAGAGAGGGTCCATATTTTCCTTTTATCACCAATTTAACTACAGAAGCCTTTCTTGTTGCCCTTGACATCCCTGACCAGAATTAATTCCATCAGGGCTTTGGCCTTCCTAACCTCATTGCTGGCTACTTGGACAGTTTCTCTGTATCCATCCCAGACTGTCTGTCCTTGCTTCACCCTCTGTAGGCTTCCTTTTTATGTCTGGGCTTGTCCAGGAGCTCCTTGTTCATCCATGCATGCTTCCTGGCGCTACCTGACTTTGTCACTCCTGGAGTGGGAGGACGTGATCCTTGAATATTAACCAGCTTTCTTGGGCCCCTCTTCCCTCCAGGAGACAGATCCCTGAAGAGGCCAAAGTCTGCTCTCCTGAAGTCCAGGGTAGTGAGCTTTGCCTGTCCTTCCTAAAGAGGACCTTCTATTCCAATGCTCCCATCTTAGGAGCCATCCCACCACATCTCCATGATGCCAACAAGACCATAGCCCTTAAGGCATGCACACATCTCTAACCCCTCTTGTTCATTCCCCATGTTATGTGCATTTGCATAGAGGCCTTTAAATTGATCCCCCGATGAAGCTGACTCACTGGCTGGAATGGCTGCTGCTCTTCAGGTGCTCTCCTGCTCACCTGTGACTCCTCTCCAGGTTCTGGACATCTATGCAGGCACTGGCATCAAGTTGGTAGGATGATGTTCCCCTCCACAGGCAACTTTAGTTCACAGGCCTCTTCACCAGTTTGACAAGCCTATGACCAAAGATGCTCTTCCCCTTCTCTGACAGATGGATCCATCAGCCCCCAGTAGGCCAGGTTTCTCAAAGTGAGTCCCATGGTTCAAGCAGCCAAACCACTGTCTGTGGCACCAGTCCCGTAACCAATTGTTCATTTGACAGATTTGACTGGCCCTTTCAAACCCCTTCCCTTTGACTGAGAGGACTGATGAAAAACCTAGGGGTGCTCCAGAGTCCCTTACCACTGCTCCCAGGCCTTTGTAGTCCTTGATTCATAAACTCCCATCTGTATCACTGGTGCCCATGTGAAACAACAGAAGCGGATAACAGTCAGTGGACTCTGTGACGCTCGGCAGACTCTCAGTGACATCCTTGATACAAGCCCTTGGTAAGCAGTACATGGTAAAATGTCATTCTGGTTATGGAAAGATATCTAAACCGTTCTACTCTGGTGACTACACAGAAAAGGAGGAAAGAGGGAACATGGCTGATTTTCTGACAACTGGAATCAAATACTACAACAAAGAGCCAGGGAGTTCATTGATAAATTCTGATAAAGCAAAATCCAAATCATGGACAAGAATTAATTATATAGACCAAAATGCAAAAGGATTGAAATAAAAACTTCTATGTCTCTTAATTTTGTCTTTTAAAAAAATATCATCTAACACTTTGCCAAAAACATATTTAGCAAGTCTGAACAATTTTGAACTCGTTCAGCATAGGGCATATTGATCAGCAGAGACCAGAATAGAGAAACAAAGCTCAGACACAAACAAGTGAATTTAATCAATTGAAGCTGCCCAACAGCTAGCAAAAAAGAATGCAGATAATTTGGACCATAGTAAAGTTTTATGAAAGTCACATGGGCTGCTTCTGAGTGTAGCATAGGGAAAGAGAACTGATAAAACCAGCCGTTTTTTTCCACTGCACTAATTGTAATGTTTAACTTGCTCACTGGGATTTTACACATCCAAATGATAATGCTGGAGAAAATCTTGGGCAGAGAATCAGGATTTCCTTTAATTATAGGAGTTTCAAAATTATGAGAAAGCTTGGAAAAAAACTGCAGGTTAAAAAAATAAGTTTAATGTGACCCAGAAGTGCCAATGAGAAATCTGAGATACTGAGAAAAAAACAACTAATGTTCCAAAGGATAAACGTGTTTAAAGCCTTTAGTGATTATTAGCTTCTGGAACTATGATGTTGTACTGTTCTCAGGGAAAAATATAAATCTTATCTGTAAGAGTCTAGATTAAAAAAAAAAAATATTGTAAAGCAAGTAGTTCAAGTGCCCTTTGGAAATGTTAAAGATTGAAGTTACAGACATGGAGAACTGCTACACAGGAGTAATAAGCTGATGTCTTTATCTTGGATCAAATAATGAAAAACTATTCAAGGAGTTATGCTGCTAGAACAGGAGGTTGTGACAATATAATCCATTTAGCTTCACAGGACCCCAGCTTTGTTTTGATTTAAACTCAAGGACTGGAATAAGCCTGTTTCAAAAATAGAAGCACTAGCATCAAGGCTTGATTAGAGAAAGTCTCTTATCTCCTCCTCCATGCCTGTGAGAGGCTGTCAGGTTTGCTTCACCTTTGCTCAGAGAGAAGAAAAATTAATCCTTTCTTGCTGGGGAACTGAGCTTTCTTGTTCTGTGACTCCTGCTCATGCCAGGAGGCAATTGTGTATGTAAAGGAAGCACCTGGCCCTTTCTGTGGATATTGCTGTAAAGGAGAGGCAGGCTTCCCCAAGAGGCAGCTTTAGAATTTACCTCTTTGGCTATGTATTGTGGATATAGTCCTTTCCTACACATTTAGCAGGAAGCACAGTGATGTTTATGCTGTAGTGGAGATCATAAGGTGTCCAAGTAAATAGGTGAGGTTAACTAAAGCACAGTTCAGGAACAATGACTGTCATAATAATTTATATGCACAGCGCAGACATATTACAAGGCAGAGTAACTTAACTACATTGGTTGTTAACATGCTGATGCAAGAAATAGATCTATTTGTACATGCCTACATGAACACCAAAACCACAAAGTCCAGCAGAAGGTATCAGAAATTGCTTGTACTGGCAGAACTCTGTTCCCTGATATAAATATATGTGATCAGGTCATTAAAACCTGTGTTATAATGCAGTTGTTTCATAGGAGTTCTGCCACACTGCATGCCTCATTTTCTGAGTAGCCAGGCAGACACCATAGGGTTGGATTTCCAGGACTATTTGAGTGCTTACAGATCTGGCTGAAATCCATGAAAGCTAAACCTCAAGGGCTACCTAATTCTAAGCATTCTTCAAGTCTGATATCTCAGAGGGACATGGTAGAAGAAGCCAGCACATTTTACCCTACCTTTTTCCCCTATTTTGTCTTGTAAAATACACAATATTTTTCTTCAAGATTCCCCTCTTCCCTTTTGCAAGCACTTATACCACCCCCCACTAGCTCCATGTGTAAACTACACTTTAGCTATCCCTAGCTATGTCCGTGTCCTTAATTCTTTGTCCTATCTGTTTCTTGATTTTCAGTTAATTTCTTTCCCACTTTGATTAACCTCTATTTCACTTAATTTCTTTGTAATCCCACTTTCATCAGACTCCTTGTACCCATCTTTCCATTTTATAGTGCATCTTATATTCCTTCTGTTTTTGCATCAGGTATTCTTCCTCCTCTCCTTTCACCAGATGTGGGCATAGATATCACAGAAGGTGAGAAAATGACAGGCCGCTTCCCTGCTCCATGCTTTAATGTCCATGCTCATCCTGGTCCAAAAAATCTATTACAGATCAAGTTATTTTTGTAGCCTGAGCCCGACTGTGTTCGATCATGACGGAATATCTGGGCATATCAGCCAGCAAAACAGGAGTCTCTCTTGACCTTGTGCAAACTTCAATTACTTAAAAACTTGTACCTTGGCTAAATTTCTGCAGTGTTTCAGGCACTGAAAATCACACATTCTGACACAAAAAGCACTGCTACCAAGTTTTAATTCAGGGGCTTAGAGGCACTATTGATATTTTTCAAGTTTACCAGATTTATTTTTTAATTTAAGTTTGCTCTTAGGAATGTTTTCTTTCCCAAGATTGACTATAATAACTAGCACTTAACGTTTAGCCAAACTTTAATCTTATCTTCTCATTACAAACAGTTGAAAGCTTGATTAACTTTCAGAAGAGCCAGTGAACCAGCTCTGCCCATGAAGATTTCCAGCCAAAGAATTCTATTTTTTAAGCAAACACTGTTTAGGCTACAGTACATCAGATTAAAAGCTATATTGGGCCACCACCATTTTTGCACCTCAAAATTATATAGAGATAACCAGAATGTTTCTTCAAAATAAATGCCTATATAAAACATCTTCTGTTTTTCATAATGCCCCTGCCACAGTACTGCAATTACAGTCAAGTTAATCCAGCTCAAAGATTCCAGACTATTAGGATGGAGGAAAGTACATCGTGCAATTTATTCTCTAATGATATTGTGTAAAGGCAAACCTATCACTTGCTGCTAGTGCTGAAATACATGGCCTTAAATGAATAAGGAAACATAAGTTAATTAAACACTAGAGTGTCACAGTTTTAATGACCCCCTCTACTGGGGACCAGTGAATAACTGAATCCTTTAAGTAGCTGATTAGAACAACGCTCATATACCAGTGATATTATTTTAATTTCATAGCTGAAGAAGGCTCTTTTACTTTGCTAGCCAACAAATAGTACATTGCACATACAGGTTTTATAATTGATTGTGTATAAATTCATATGTGCAGAAACTTCCACAGATCCAGTCAGATTACAGCACCAGCTGCCTCCTCCCAGTTCTGAGCCAAGGGAAAGCAGCATGGAGCATTCCAACTGCAAACAGTAAAATGTAGACTCCCTGTCCAGTTTGTAAAGAAGGCTGGCATCTCTTCTCCTCAGCCAGCTAAAATGGCTGCACATCCAAGAATCCCTGGCTGGAATAGTAAATTCATCCCAATTACCTGCAAGATGCCCTCTTGCAGACTGACCCATGTCCTAAATCTACACCTTCCATTCTGTCAGCCCTCTTACCTCTCTACCGAGGATGGATAAAGAGCAGGCATTCTTCTCCTTCCAGCATCCAATGGTGTAGCTCCCTCGCTGCCCAGATGAACAAATGAGGCTCTTCATGTCAAACATGCACTCTTGAGGGCAAGTTGATAGGACTAGGGATAGCACTGTTTTCAGTCTGAAGCACTTAATGTATTTGTTCATGAGAAACAGCATATTCAACTAACAATGCAGTTACCCTGGAAATATTCCAATGCAGTTTAAATTAGACACATCAATTCTAACAGGAAGGCCAGCATACCCAGAGGAAGTGAGAACTGTCCCCTTCCTTTGCAACTCAGGTGGCATATGGGGGACACAGTCCCTTTTGCTGATACAGGAGGATGAGCCCACTCCTAACTACCAGCTTTCTCTAAGTAAGATGAAAAAATCAGTAGTTACTCAGGGGTATGTCTGCAATCCTTCTTTTTGGTCTTTTTTCCCCTTCCTTAAAAATGTTTAATTATTTTTGTAATCAGCAACAGGAACCAAAAATCCTTTGTTCCCCTCATGAAATTCCAAATCATTAGGTTAGAGACTCATTTTTAATTTCTTAAGAAAACTTCAACACTACACTTTGCAACCACAGAACTGTAGATCCACCTCAGAACTGTGATCCTGTTAACCATCAACCTACACACCTCAAAAGGTAGGATTCATCCTCAACCTAGATGACAGAAGAACAGCATTAACAGGCAAAATTAAGGGCAACCAACTTCTAAAACTCTGTTAGTATAGTTGTTAGAACACTTCTCTGAGAGAAGCCTGGACACATCAGGTAAGAAGAAGGACTTGCCTTGAGGTCCTTCAAGCCTTAAAAACCTAATCGCTAGGGCAGTTAATAAGAAAAAGGATTGATAGAGCACTTTCTCTTTTAGGATTCCTATAAATCTATTCCTCCCTTTCCATTCATATATGCCTGTAAACAAAACATTTCAATAGAACACTTGTGTTAAATACCACTATTTTAATTTTCATTTTGTAAGTCTTTTGAACCAACCTAAGGGCCTCAGTGTTTTGAACTGGTAGATATACCAACCTAACAGCAAGCTGCACAGCCACTAGTGTCTGATCGGGATAAACATGGGCAGCTGTACCTCTGCTGACAAGTCTTAACTAGCAGCAGCAAGGGCCCAGTTCAGATTTAAAGAGCTGCAATAAAACTTTATCCTGAGCCTCTCAATCAATCTAATAAAGTTAAACCTCGTGTTTAATGAGCTAATTTTCATCATTTGTAAACATGAATCAATTGCCTTCACAATATCTTATTAAAGGAAGACAAGAAAGCCCCAACACAGTAGATAACTAGGGGAGCACTCTCTAGTTCTACAGTGTAACTGATGCTATTTACAGTCTACCTCAGCCAAGGCCAGCTGGTTGCTTTTAATCTTGGACAATATCTACTTCACCGTTGAGGGCTGTCAGGTCTTGCCTGTCAACAAAGCTTCACTGAGGCTGCCACTGACTTTGTGGTGCCTTCATGCTACTGGCTGCCTATTTCCTTCTCAAGGGCCTCTTGCTTCTGCATTACCCACTCCCACGAGATGATCCTCCTCACTTTCGCTCATAGCTGGCTCTCACTGCTTTAGCTCTGAGCCATGCACAGAAAATGGAAGACTAATTCAGCCCCTCAGCACAGAGATTTGAATAGATGTCTCTTTGTAAGTGTCCTGTGGTCTGGAAATGTCTCCTATGCTTCTCATTCCCTCGTGAAAGGTGAAATGTTTGCATTTCAATAGGTCCTAATCTTTTGCTCAACTTTAAGTTGACCATTCAGCCCAGGAACAATAAGGCGTTAATTAGTGTTCAATGTTATTAGAATTACAATGTTTTCCCCAGTTGAAATTCTTTCTTTCCTCTTTAAACAGGATGGCCCTCCAAACCTAATAAACCAACAAAAGTGGAATTCAGAGATAAGCATTGATACTTTTCATTTATATCCCCTTTCTCTACTATAATTTTTGAAGGAACAGGTTTGTAGATGAGGGGAAGGGGAAGTCTGTTTTTGCTGTAGGCTATAGCCAATGGCCTCATCCATGGAAAGCCTTTCCCATGAAAGTTAGACCTTGAAGATGTCTGTAGCCTCAGATATATCACTGCATAAAATATTCCCAGAGAGTATTTTTGAAATTTTATTAGTAAGAATAAGGGATCAAAACTTAACCCTACAATGTAATTTTAGCTTCTTTAACGATTGCATACCAAATAACTGGAAACCAGTGTCACAAACCTATACTACCTTTGTCCAGTACAACTAAGGCCCAGTCAAGTCAAAGAAATGTCTTTAAGGAGAACATAAATATAAGCTAAGGAGAACATAAATTTAAGCTATTCACAGTAGTGACACAAAGCCCATCACAGAAATAGTCTGTATCTTTAGCACATGGTTGTTATTACTGTAATGGTCTTTTTCCACTGCCTTGATAGGTTCCATTCGAAAAATTCCTTCCTAAACCTTTCAGCTTCTAGTAGTCACCATAGCAAAAAGGTAGTTCAAATGGCATTCTGTGTCAATCCATGCAAAGTAGAAATAGTTCCACCCTCATGTGTACCGACTCAGTTTTTATGCTCAGGACAGAACACAGCTTCCTTTTTATCTCTGAGTCAACAATGTGTTGCCCACAAGACAGAACAGCAAATACCTTATTTTCAACATTGAATTCGGTATCTGAGCAGACATATCTTATTCTGTGAAAGGTACTATTTATATCTTGTGATCTTAGAGGTTATGTCAAAACTCAGATTCCCACTCATCCATTTATTTTGTAATAATAAAGCATTACAATTTCTAGATGCAAGTGGAGAGCATGTTGGCAAAAATCTTGTAAAGAGCTAGCAAAACCAGTCCCCATTAAATAATCTATTAAATTAGTTCTTCCCTTGTTATAATTTAATATATACAATCCAAACATAACATTTCAATTTAGGTTACTCTGATGTTTAAAAATAAGGCCATAGCAAAGGAGACCCTACTCTCAAATGTCTTCTGTATTAGTAAACAAGAAAGAAATATAGGGACAGAAGGTACAAAAAAATCACACAGAATCACAAAATCATTAGGGTTGGAAAAGACCCTTGAGATCATTGAGTCCAACCATCAGCCCTACTCTACAAAGTTTTTCCCTACGACATATCCCCCAACATCTCATCCAAACGACCCTTAAACACATCCAGGGATGGTGACTCCACCCCCTCCCTGGGCAGCCTATTCCACTGTCTGACCACTCTTTCTGTGAAAATTTTTTTCCTAATGTTCAGTCTAAATCTCCCCTGTTGCAGTTTAAAGCCATTCCCTCTTGTTCTATCACTAATTAGCTGTGAGAAGAGACCAGCACCAACCCCTCTATAATGTCCTTTCAGGTAGCTGTAGAGTGATGAGGTCTCCCCTCAGCCTTCTCTTCCTCAAACTAAACACTCCCAGCTCCATCAATCGCTCCTCACAGGATTTGTTCTCCAGGCCCTTCACCAGCTTTGTTTCCCTCCTCTGCACTCGCTCCAGCACCTCAATATCTCACTCGTATTGAGGTGCCCAAAACTGGACACAATACTCAAAGTGTGGCCTCACCAGTGCAGAGTACAGGGGGACTATAACTAATGATCTTTTCCTCCCACCTCCATGGTTATTTCCTATACTTTACTCCTGCTAGTCATCTTAAGAAGGAAGACATCCAGTAAAAAGACAAGCAGTCTTGTCAGACATGCATATAGCATGTATGTGGAACTGTTCTCTCTATTTTTTGATTGGTCAAGCTCCAATCCAGGCAGATAAGATGTTTAAATGCCACCCTAGTTCAGATGAATCCAGTTCAGAAGTCAACTTCACTATACTGCAGTCTTTTATCTCTATGCTGTCGCTGCACAGACATCAGCACCATGTCAGATTCCCTATCAGCATTTGTACAAGCAGCTCAGCAGGTATTAGAATTATCCATGTTTGAAGCTAGGTGTCAGTCATCTGTTTTTCAGAATATAGCCAGTCTTGCTCATCAGTGAGTAATCATATTCCCAAACATTCCACAAATGTCTGCTTAATAAATACTGGGAGAAAGACAAGCTGCGTATTTGACAGTGATTTTAATCATGGCAGGCTACATATTTTCTTCATTCTGAAATCACAGAACAAAGGAGTTTTACTATACTTCTAGTATTTCATTGTCATACAAGAAGCCATATGTAGGCCTTTCACTTCGCACCTTTATTCTGTGTTTTGTTTCAGAGAAAAAATACAAGATCACGCAATTCATAGGATTATGCTGTCTTACAGCAACTTGCTTGGAGATCTGACATTGATAACCACATTTATTGCTGAACAGTATATGAGAGCAATAGATTACAAGGTAGTCTATAATGATGAGCTAGGGATTTTGTATCATCTGTAAAACAGAATTAGTAATGATCACATGGACAGAAAGCTGACAGGTAAAGCTTTTTGTCTTAGCTTAATATGAATGAACAATCAAAATATCCAAAAATTCAGAAGGAAAAACACTTTCAGATGCAAGTAGTATATTTCAACCAAAACCTATGTCTTGGACTATGAAAATAACAGTCAATAAAATGCATGAGTGTGTAATAAAGCATCGGTGTCTGTACATCTCCAAACAGTGATTAAACATTACATTCAGTCAACGTGTTTGAGAGTCACTGGAATACACCAGCTGATTGACAGAGGTGCTTTGGGGAATGAAGCCTGAGCATGTTTTAGTAATTATGTAGTGAAGTTTGCCTGCCACAGTTTGTTCTGACAAAGCATTTGCACTCTTTCTGCAGAATAAATTATTGTCAGATACCATACTGCCCAGGTACAAGGCTGAATAAATGGCCAACCATTCAAAACAGTGCCTTTCCTTCAAATTCTCTGGAATGTTTCTTTCTAGTCTGCCCTCTTTAAAAAAAAAAAAAAAAAAAAAAAAAAAAAAAAAAAAAAAAAAAAAAAAAAGACATTTAAAACCAAATAACTCTGAAACATTTCAGATGGCTCAGAATTTCTAACCCCTGATATTCCTGGTTTCCAGTTTGTTAAAGAGAATCTGTTTTGGTGCATCACACCAATGAATTAGTGCAATGTAGTTGTGTATAAATTGCAACAGAGTATATACATGTGTTTGGGTTTCATTCCTCCCATAGTGAGAAAAAATCTCTCAGTATCTTCCTGGTTTTCTGCTCTCAAAGTCTCATAACTCTTCCACTTCATGCACCATGGGACTCCTCTGTAGTCCCTGGCCATTCCACTATCTGGCACGGTTTTGTCCTTGTGAGGTAATTACACATTTGAAAATGGATAACCATGATACCAAAGACTGTCTCTCTCAAGCTGACACATTAACTAGTGGAAAGTGTGTACCTATTCTAAAGACCACCTTATCTACCAAGCCACGTTTAATTGACAGAATTGCATCCTTTATTTCCATCTCACCCTACCTTATCTTTTCCTTCTCCATTCTGTCTTCTAAGCCTTGGAAGGGCTTATCCACATGGGAAACACCTTTTCCCTCTTTCAAATCCTTTCAGTGTTTATCTCATTGCCAAAAGCATCTCCACAACTGGGAATGTGTATTAGGCCAATAACGAGGCTGATTTTTTCCTAGAATCAGGAAAGACTTTCTGCAAGAACAACACTGAACATTAAGTAACCATAAAGAGAGATGTTATTCTGAGATGTGTGGTGGCAACAACAGAATGGGAGCTTTTGATCAGCTGCAATGCTTTTATTCACAGGTCAGTTTGGTTTCATGTCAACAGTAATGGATGTGATGCTATTTTCTATTTTCCAATAACACCTTTATGGCATTATGTTATTTTTCATTTTCAGATAATACTTGCAATGATACAACATAAATCAAGACAAAGTGGGGAGAAGACTTGATTGAAAGACAATTTCCTTTCTTAAAAGTTCAGAAGCTGTGCTGGAAAACTATTCATTTATTTTATCAAATGGCAAATAATTACCTTCAGCTCTGACTTGTTGCCAGCATCTCTATTCCTCTCATTCAATTTCAGTATAATGCATAAACAAACTATATTAATTGATTTGAACTCTTCTCCAAAAGTGGTCCAAAATCAAGCCCCATACTTTGATGATGTCAGGATCTGGATATGAAAAAATTCATTTGGAGATACTTCATTCTTTATCTGAATCTTGTCAACTTTCCTCTGCACCCTGCTTTATTGGTCACTTGTAGTAAAAGAGATTGAAACAGTTAGGAGTTCCCACAGTAATTGAAACTCCTCTTCCACACATTAGTATAGTAGATGCACATAGACTCTACAGTTTCCCCTTCTCCACCAACTTCTCGAAACCCATGTGGACATACCCCTTGCAGGATTTTGATCTTTAAGGAAGGCAGGCAAAACAGGAAATACCACAGTATCTGAGCTAAGCAAGGGCAGTCATAGAAGCACAATAGGCAAAAATTCTATTGTT
This sequence comes from Athene cunicularia, assembly GCF_003259725.1. Classification (NCBI taxonomy): domain Eukaryota; kingdom Metazoa; phylum Chordata; class Aves; order Strigiformes; family Strigidae; genus Athene; species Athene cunicularia. The sequence goes on from NW_020799101.1 coordinate 13,063,672, forward strand.
CCCTTCCTTTACCCTTTCTACTCAATTACAATCGCATTCATAAAAATAATAATTTTTTAAAAATCCAGATATTCAGGTTTTTTATCTGAAATTTCTCTTGGCTTGGAAATTCTGGCGGTTTTCAAGATGTGATTGGACAGGTTGTTGATAATCTCATCTAGGCTCCCTTTCCCCTGAAAGGTTGGACCAGATGATCTTTCGAGGTCCCTTCCAACCTGGGCTGTTCAATTCTGTGATACCGTTTCCCCCTTCACCTTTCAAAAGCAAAAGCTGCTCCAGCAAATATTCTTTCCATTTCAACCCCAAACCAATATTTTTGAAGTGAAAATGAGAAATTGAGAAGAACTTGAAATACAATATTCACTGCTGCCAAAAGATTGTAAAGGCAGATTTCCAGCTGAAACCAGTTTTAGATAGCACAGTTGATGCCATGTATTTGAGATGTGCAAAACTGTTGAATGACCAATGCAATGACTGTAAATGCATACAGAAAACCAGAATTGGTCCCTAATCTTCCTAAGTCTGTATGAAATAGAAAGTATTATTTAGGAGTTATTCACTTGGTTATGTAAGGAATTGCGAAGTTACTATCATGGAGTACCGCGTAGCTCACAGCATATATTCTAGAGCTCCTTAACTCTTTAACTACATTGTGAACACAGTATTTTCCCAGTCAAGGAGTCAAGAAAGCAGTCCTGAAAGTTTCATAAAAAATATCTTGATAAACATTATAGCAAACTTTCTTTGGAAAAGTAATTATTCAGACTAAGTTTTGGGGGATTTACTTATCACCAGCAATGACAAACTTATGAATCCTAGCGCTAGCCTATTCCTAGGCATGGAATATATTTATATGTGGTGACACAATATTCAAGCTTAGGTATCTAAAGTTAGAATTCCTAATCCATGCACTAGGAATAAAAGAAGAGTGTGCTGATTTTAGACTGTACTTGTTCTAAGCAATGAGCAGAACAGATGAGTGTAAAAATACAGGTGGGGAGGTGGGGAAAAGAGGAATAGAAATCATAAAAAATTAAATTAGTGCTATTTCTGGGAAATCAGCATCATAGAATTGACGAATGCTGGTTAGGTAACAGAATCAGCTACTCAGAAGGACTTTCTGCACGGAACTCTGGAAAACACTGAGTTGAACCATTATGTGGCATTGAAGTTAAGTGAAACTAGCTGGGTAAAATTCAAATAAAACCAGTCCAAAATCACAATCTGATTGTGACTCTTGAGTAGATTAAAAGCTCACTGGATTATTCAAGACCTAGACATAAGGAAAATAGGTGCAACAGCACAGTTCTAGGAAATAAAACAGCAATAATGCCAAGGCTGTTATCTTAGCTGAGTTTAGACAGATGAAAATTGGACAGGAAATAGAAGTGTGACAGAATGGAGCTCCTGTGACTTTTTGATAAACAGTTAAAAGAAATGTAATTGTCCTGGTAGACCATAACTATGTTAGCAAACAGTATGAAGAAAGATTCCTAGGAAATGAAACACAATTGTCTATGTCATTATAATGACATTATAGCCTGGCACAGCTTTGACTCAAAATAACTAACCCTTTCCTAAATAATTCCTGGGCACAGCCTAAGAATTACTATGTAATTATATAATTAATATTACTGTGTAGTGAAGTTGACACACTGTAGGAAAGGTATGCCACCCAGAGGGATCTTGGCAGGCTTGAGAGGTGGGTCTGTGCAAACCGCATGAATTTCAAAACCAAGTGCAATGTCCTGCACATGGGTCAGGGAAATCCCAAGCACACATACAGGCTGGGTGATGAGTGGATTGAGAGCAGCCTTGCAAAGAAGGACTTGGGGGTGTTGGTTGATGAAAAGCTCAACATGAGCCAGTAATGTGCGTTTTCAGCCCTAGGTAGCATCAAAAGAAGTGTGGTTAGCAGATCAAGGGAATTGATTCTGCCCCTCTATTCGACTCTCGTGTGACCACGCCTGGAGTACTGTATCCAGCTCTGGGGATGTCAATTTAAGGTGGACATGGACCCACTGGAGCAAGTCCAGAGGAGGCCACAAAGATGATCAGAGGGCTGGAGTACCTTTCTTATGAAGACAGGCTGAGAAAGTGGGGACTGTTTAGCCTGAAGAAAAGAAGGCTCCAGGGAGACCTTATAGAGGACTTCCAGTACCTAAAAGGAGCCAAAAAGAAAGCTGGAGAGGGACATTTTGCAAAGGCATGTAGTGATAGGAGAAGGCGTAATGGCTTGACAGTGAAAGAGGGTAGATTTAGACTAAAAGTAAGGAAGAAGTTCTTCACTGTGAGGGTGGTGAGACACTGGCACGGGTTGCCCAGAGAAGCTGTGGCTGTCCCCTCCCTGGCAGTGTTCCAGGCCAGGCTGGACGGGGCTTTGAGCACCCTGGTCTGGTGGAAGGTGTCCCTGCCCATGGCAGGGGGGTTGGACTGCATGATCTTTAAGGTCCATTCCAACCCAAACCATTTCATGATAAAGGAACATTCTGAGTAAGAAATCTGTAAATAATTTTTCTCTTTTAGAGGCTAAGAGTGATCAAAAGTATGGACAAAGTTTTTTGTGCCATTTAGTCCTGATGCTAGAGATGCTAATTTACTATTATGTAAACACAGACAGTTCAACTTGCAAAAGGAGAGTTTGCAGATCCAATTCCAGGAGTAGTTTTGCTCACCACTTCAGCAGGACTTGGACCCAAAAATTGTTGATTTGCAGTAGTGCAGAAAAAATGTCAAAAGAAAAATTTTCTTTGGCTATGTATGAGGGATGTAAGTTATTTTGTGCTATGACAAATGTGATATGCACCTTTATTATGTGCTGGAAAAAAATACCCTGTGACTAGTTCAGTGAATTAAGTATTTCAAAATAGAGGTCTTAATAGCAAAAATGTGGTGATTAAACCACATTTAACATGGGTGAGAAAACGCTTGGCCTCAAGGGTGCTCCCCGAGAAGTGAGAACACTTTACCTCATAAAGAGGCACGATGAGCACAGAAGTGGAGGCTACACTGCACTATAACTGTCAGACAAATGTTTTGTCTGAGAAACTACTGGGTAACCCATCTCGAGCAGAGCAGTGAAACAGGCATAAACGGCAAAAGGTATGACACATGGCCAGTTGTTAACTCAAGTATGCATTTCACAGTTAAATTTCTAGCTCTCCTTTCTTTGAAACAAGTGCATATTTGCACCATGCTGAGCACAGTAATGGCATTCAAATAATTAACGAGACACCATGCCATTTTGTAAACTTAAGTACCCCTCTTACACAGAGACCATTTCATCCATCACTGGCTGGAGGCACGTCAGTAAAGTCCATGGGAACTGCTACATAGCACAGTACTGCATAAGGAGTTCTACCTAAACAGCAGACAAAAATAATCTTCTTAAACTGAAATTAAAGGGAAAGCCTTATGAAGGGAAAATGAAATTTCCCTACTTGGAATTTGACAGTAGGTCTAGTCTAAACTATTATTGGTCAGAGTAAAACAGGAACCTGTCTTCCTGACATCATATATTTCATGTATTAAATACATGATTACATGAATTAAATACATGTATTAAATAAATACATTGCTCTGATAAATAGTACTTTGCTTTTATAACTAGTGTATTTCTGTCAAAATCTAATGAGGGCTTTTCACCTACATAAAAATGCATTAACTTGATATTCTGTACTCTTGACAAATTCTGACTTTGCTGGTTCTGCATTTATTTATCCTGCATTAGACAGGTAACTGTAAATACATTATTACCACAATCTAATCATACTAAAATATTATGCAGCATTTGGGAAAATATTTCACCTCCTCATTTGCAGCAATTTACTTTATCAAGTGCCTCATATGTAGCCCTTCTACTTTATTGCAAGGTTAGTAGCACAAATGGTTACTAAAATATAAGATCTGAATATCTTCAACTGGAGAAAATATGCTACAGGAAGGAAGGTACTTCACTTTCCTCCAAAGCAGCCTAGTTTGATGTGGCACAAAGTTTCATGTGAGATATATAATTCCATTCATGCAGGATATATAATTATCATGAAACTTTTCTATGGGGGCTGTGTCTTTGAATGGACCCATCAGAGCGGTCATGCAGAGGGTCATGGAGTGTAATTCAGATCTGCCAGCCTTCAGGAATTCAGCAAATTTCCTCTTGTTTCTCCTCTCTGAACACATATCAAAACAGCAGTATTGTTCACATCTTGAAAAGATGGTAACAGATTTTACCACAAAATTACTGGTCAAATTGGATATGCAAGTGAATGAGTGAGATGAAGGGATCTGGGATGGTCACTATGGCCGAGGAGCTATCTGATAAGCAATTTGCCCTTGAAGGCTGAGAAGGCCAAGCCCAAAGACACTACTAAAGCAAGGAGATGTACTGTCCCCTGAAAAAAATGTTGATTCCTCAGAGCAGCAAACACAACCAGGAGACAACAGCCATCTTGTTCTGTGTATTAGTGGGTCTCAAAAAAATCCACTGCTGGGTGCTTGGTTACTACTACATTTAAATATCAGGGATTTGATTGAATTTTCAATGTCAGTAGCACTGAGCATTTCTGAACATTATCATCCTTTAATATCATATAACTGTCTGAAATACTTTAATTTGTATTCAGATCAGCAAAGCAACCTCATCCAAATTGCCCTGAAAACACTGAGATTTCTATATGGTAAGTATGGTAGATTGGATGAGAATTTATCCATTCTCTTAATTCATTAACTTCATGAATCCATTCTTCCTGTTTTCCTTACTCTTTGATACAATATTATGTTCCACATATGTTAATCTCTCTAAGCAATTCCTCCTACCTGCTAGATTGCCTTTCTTAGCATGTGGACTACTATATTACTGAAGGCAAATTTTGCAATTTGGAACATAGTTTATTTACAACACACAGACAATTTCTGTTCATTCTAGGATTTGATACAGTGCTAGTCCACATAGCTACTCTCTGCTACAAGGACTGTTATATCTCAAATAACGTACTTAACCATTTCTGGAAGACCTGAAATGGCTGCTCTGAACTTTGTAGACATGCTTGTATTCCTCAGCTTCCACTCTGTCTCTCTTTTTCAGACTCAAGAATCACAAAATATTCTGCAGGAATAAAAGGCTCCATCCTTGCACATCCCACAGATTCCATGTAAAATATTATTTTATCCAACCTTGTAACAATAACAATAGAAGATTCATTTCACTCTTCCTAGTAGGAATACAGGTAGAAGTTATTAGCCCTCAAAATCCTAGAGCAACATACTGTATTAAAGTGCAAATCCAACTTCCTCCATAAAAAAAAAAACAACAAAACTTCCTCCTCTCAGAAACACTTTGATTCACAATTCTATTGGGCAAAATAAACATGAATACTCAAATACAAGCCTTATGATTCACAAGAGGGAAGGTAAGAGAAAGTATTCCATACAGCAAAAACCACAGATAATGCAATAATGACAGTTGCTGTTTTGTTGGTCCGCTATCACTACAAACCACCACCAGTATCTGAATAATTTTGCCAGACTAATTGTGAATCTTTGTTCTGTATCTTTTAATGCAGCCTACCTCATTATAATACCCTTGACAGCACAGAAGTAAGAGATGGTCTTATTAGCTGCCAGAAATAAAAGATATTTTAGCACAAGAAAGCCTCTTTAAACAATGTATTTCTTCAGGGAAATTCATCAAGGATGAGAGCAGTAACAGCCTGATTCTTCAGGAGTTAAGACATGAAAAATAGGTATTGTGTAAAACACAGCTTTACTAAATCTATGTGAAAGACTGAAATGCCACACTATGTTGCAGACTTCTGATAAGTCATCAGGGCTGTCCAGCAGTGTTCTTATGTAAACAATTCTAAATGGGTTAACTGTCAGTTCAATCACAAGTTCAGGCTTAATTTCTGAAGCTCCTTGAATGTTTGGGAAGATCAAAAATTCAAAATTAATCAAAACATTATAATTTGGATTATGAAGTTTTGAGCCTACTCATTGCCACAAAATTATTAAAAGTATCTCTAATACGTATGCACCTACAGGGAATCACCTAGAACTTGCATTCTGGAGTCTGATCATTACTGCAGCAGCTACTATTATTTTTCCTCAGTAGTATCAAATATGTTCAAGAGTTTTGTCTAGATCAGCACTTTCCAAAACATTGTCTATTTTGAGCTGGATCATGTTTTTTGAAGGGTCACACAGTTTACATGGTGTCCTGAAACATCTTTAAACTACAAATTGCAATATGAACAAACAATCATTTCCAGATAATGAAAACTAGTTTTATGAGTGAGGCATGATACAAATTAATTACAGTTTAAAATAAATGTTGAATCTTTGTTTGGGGGTTTCTCATTTCTATATCTTTGCAGATGCAACATTTAGCAGGTATTCCTGCTAAAGCACAGCTGTTTCTTATAAATTAAATCCAAGAATCAAATGATTCCATGATCTGAAATTTAAATAAATTGTAGACTATTTAAAATATTGTACATTTTATAAGACCAAGGGATGGGGGAATAAAAAAAAAAAAAAAAAAAAAAAAAAAAAAAAAAAAAAAAGCAAGTTACTTTACAAGATAGGTGGTATAAACAGATGAAAAATTATTTTCCCTATAAGAATTACCATAAGAATGCTGATCCTGTGCCTGTGCTGTTGCCATTTAGCTGGTGAGTAAGTATGGTGTTCTTTGTTGACAGAAACCATCCGTCAGTCCCTGAAAGACACTACATTTCAGCAAAGAAAATAGCCCACACTATTACACTGCAACTGTCATACTATCTGGTAGAATGAGATGTCATGTTCCATTAGCAGCATGTTAATGACATCTGCCTTGCAACAGAATTTTAAATTTTGAGAGCTGATGGACATGCTTGGGTTCTGGACAAGGTTAGGGTTACATGGGTATCTGGGTGAGTTACAGCCACTACAAATATCAATTTGTTCTTCTTATTCCCTTCTAAGGGAAAAACAGGTTGTTCAAAGCAAGGCTCTAAAGCAATAGCCATGTTATGTCCTGGGCTGAAATCTGCAGCCTGGAGCAATTAGTATTTCCTCAGCCATTCAAGCAAGTAAACCTTATTTTGGAACTTGTTGCTGATCAACTTCTGCATACCAGGAAGTGAGACTATTATGTCTAAATCACAAGTAATCTTTCCTACCTATAATGCATTATAATAGTCTATACCATTTAATTTCTATTCCTACTTTTGCTAAATATTAGGAAACGCCAGGTAAAGAAGTTTTAAAAACTCACTTCTAAGAAGTTGTTTACATTCTCTGTCTTTAGAAACAAGACACACGTTTATGCTTTGGGAGGTCTATTTTCTCACATTAACTATCATAATACAAGGCTGTAAACATCCCTTTTCTACCTAGAAGGGTCTGAAAAAGACACTCATTTTCAAGTGTGTCAAATTTAACAATGCACAGCAAATATACTTAGCAAAAATCTGCCTAAATAGAGCTTAACAGACATATGCATTTCTGCAAATCAATTTGGCATCTGGAGTCTGATTTTTCTATTTTGCCTCTCCTACATCTTCTTGAAGCAATTTTAGGAAAAATAACCAGAGAAGTAGCATTGGCAACATATTGGAAAAATGCTGGTTACAGATGGTATAAAGAACACTATCTTGCTGAAAATCTATAAAGACTCAAAGCAAGAGAAAAAAAGAATGGGATATAAAAATAGTTCATAAATTCTAAAAGCATTCCGGCTTAGTAGCTTTATTTCCAGAGTTAACAAAATACACTTGAAATTTAGAGGTAGAGATTGCTAACAGGTTATGTTCTTAGCAGTGCTGACCTAAGGTTAAGTAATTTTTGCTCCAAGCTGTATTGGAGTCAATAGCTTCTACGGGGTGGTATTATATCCCGTACTTTTAATAATGTTCTCAGCTTGACACTGTTAAATTCCTATGTGTTTCTTTTGACAAACGTAAAGTTAATGTTCCTCAAAAGCCATTGGATATGATGTTTGCATGGGCTTTTATTTTTTTAAATAAAAGAGTCAAGGTTTACTGGAACACAAAATCTAACCTGCAAGTGTCCAGAATGACTATCTCCCAGCAAAAGAGAGGTTCCTCACAAATACACTCATTAACAACATTAATTTTTTGTGTATGCTATGGTTTCTGTAGAGGTGTTTAGATGCTGATACAAATGTGAAATGAATGAAGATTGTGGGAATCTATGCGTAGGTGTGCAATAGCCAGGCTGCTGAAAGTTGAGCGTGACTGATGTGCAGATAGCAGGCTATGTGTGGAGAATGATAAACATGGTGGGAGAAAAGATTAGTGCACACGTGAAAGGGAATTTGCTATATATTGCCTGAATTTGCAGCACACCCCCATTCTCAAGGTTATCTCCCCTCTCCTCTCCCCATATTTGATTACAGTTGACAGAGTGACGAGTACAGCAGCCAGATGAGATACATTTATTTTGCTGAACAATCCCAGAGGATTTAGAAAGACAGATTAATCCCCCAGCCAAGGTACAATTTAGGTCTTCAGAATACAAGCTGGGAATTTTTATTTTTTTGTTTAGAAATGCAAGTTCAGAGGAGCTGATGTTATTTCTAGACTGAGGTCAAATTCAGCAAACAGCTTTACCCAGATCTTCAGTTTTTAAGAGATGACTTTATGTTTGTCCAAAAGTCCTACTGCACCAATGTAAACTATTTGCGGGGCTAATCCTTCCTAGAGACTTCTTCTAATGAGCCCTCCAGTCACCAAGAGCATATGACTTTCCCCAAGGCCATCCAAGGGATGTACAGAGGCACTACAGGGCAAATAGAAGTCTCTGACTGGTGACATTCCTGCCCTGCCAGCCCTGGGGAAGCCCCTGTGGCCCCTCGCCCCTGGGAGCCCTCAGCCCTGACTGTAGCCTGACAGACAGTGTTCCTCTCTAGGTTTTGGTTTAGTAAAGGAATGTCAATGCTCCCTTTCTTTCTCTCTCCCTGTTAAAGACTGGGGGTTGAGAAGTTTTGTATAACTGCCATTGGACTGTCAGGAAAGGATTTTGAAGGCCATTGTCAAGCCCCTTCCATTATGCTGTGGCTTAGCAATAGAAAACACTCCCCATACACAAGGGCTGCATAAGATTCCTTCTGCAAACTCCCTGCTTACATCACTCCATGAAGGGAGGATAAGTGAGACCAATTAAAAACATTTAATTAACCATCATGGTTGGTCACTTTAATGAAAAAAATCTACATTTAAACACAAATGGCCATTCCATTTTACCATTTTCATGACATTTTTTCCACAATATAGCAAAGAAATTTTTTAAAAGACACATTTCCAAGGTCTGAACATGATAATGGGAAGGAAATAAAGTGCCTGAACACCACAAAGTAGGCTCCTTTTCAAACCATAAGATACCATTCAGACACACTCTCAGTACTCTTACTGCAACCTCGCTCTTAGCAATAACTTGGTCTGAAGAAAGTAAATGAAAAAGGGGAGTTTTGAATTTTTTCACAGGGAAGCATAAATTACTTTGCAAATCAAAATATGTGCATATGTATGTACATTCATATATATGTGTGTGTGTGTATACAATTACAAATTTAGTAAAAATTCCAAATGCTCAAGAATTCATCACACTCCATAGCAGTTTGTTTGAGAAAAAACTACTGTGTTTAGGAGTAATGCTTTACTTAGCATTGCAGTTTTTTAGTTTCTAACCTTTGGTTATTTTATATGTAGATCTGAGGTGATGAGAGTATGACAACAGGAACGTAAACCACAATGCTGAAAGAAGGTGACACTGAAGGAAGGTGGCACTAAACTTTCCAAAGCTTTTATTATCTTTCAAGTATTGTGACTGTATTACCCAAGATCACTTGGGAGAGATGCACTCTTTCTTCATAGACATTTAGATAATACTTGAAGTTACCCAACAGTATTTTTGTGGCAATCCCTGTTATTCATTCAAGTTGAGCTGCAATGTACTGGAGGAGTTAATCCTTATTCTGTTTGGTGCAATAAAAATTGCTCACTGTCTCATAAATTTATCAATAAATTAGGTTATACAACTAATGACCAACTGAACAATGGTATTTGTCTTACCCTAAACTTTTGCTTTCACCTTTTGGAGCACCAGCTTTTAGAAATAACTGCTTCATTGCATTCATTGCCTCACCCTTCTAGGACCTGCTCTCCTCACATTGAATGAGTTTTAAAATATCCAGTTCAAATCCCATAGAAGGGCAAGACCAAAGATTCCAGTCACATTATTGCTGAAATTCAAAGTTGAGCCTTGACTGCACTTTCTTTTCCTACTGCTAGTGAGGTTATTGTTAGCAATTATTTTACTGAGAGAAGAGGGAGGTGGAGAAAAAAAAATGAGAAAGAATAAGTGGTTAGATAGCAGTGTTCTGCAAGATATACTTAGAATCAATCATATTACTGTTTTCTCAGCCAGGCTAGTGATCATAAATTCTGTATCTTTCCCCAAGCTCAGTGGCTGTGCCAGCCATTCATTTTGAAATGCTTATGTTTCCTGTAGAGGAATTCACAATAGGATTATGGATCAGGAGAAAGCTCTGCTCAAGGAGGGGCAGGGAGTGAAAGGAGACTTATTTGGTACAGCACTGCAGAGTGTGTAAAAGGAAAAACAAGCCAAGAAGATGGAGAAATGGAAAAGGAGGTAGAAAAAAAGAGTTTATTTGTAGTTCATGACAGGAGTTTTGTTTAACGAGGATTTTCTCTACCTCGTCTTGTTTTCATTTGGAAACTGGAACTGCATTGGGCCAATTTTGAATTGACCACTTACACCTGGAAAAACATTTTTACACCTGGAAGAGTCAAAGGAAAAAAGGGGTATACACATATGGATGGGCAATATTTTGTTTCTCTAACCTCTCAACTGTAAGTAAGGCAGTGGCTAAAGCAAAATCTGCAAATGAAATAATGTTTCATCTTGTCTCATATCAGCTCACTAAAAAAAACCCCAAACATTTATCATAAGAAATACAGTGTTCTTACTCCCTTCCCCATGCATTCCTTGGAGGTCCTGGCCTATAATGACTGTTCATATGCATTTCACTTGAACTTACCAGTCTGCCCCTAAGATATAATGAGGGGAAGAATTTGCTAGTCAGAAGATCTTATAATGGATAATCTGGTTATGGAGCTATGCAGTGGCCTTGCTGGTCTGAAAAAAAATGAGAACAAAGAGCAGCTAAATATTTTCCATGCCACCCGTGGTTAAAGCAAATGGGAACACAAGCAGGGATGCAGTTACAAGGTCCTATAGCTACAAGAACCATTCTACTACTGAAACTACCAGGATCTGTGAGCTAGAAACCTCTCCTCTACATCTATATCTTTGCAGCTGTTAGAACCAATGAATGTTGGATTTCAGTAGCTTCTGATGAGTTTTGAATTCAGTGCCAGTCCTGAGGCATTAATTATTGCCTTTTAAGAGGCAAGGTCTGTTTTTCCTGGTGAAAGGAAGATGCTGCTGTTAAAACTCCTAGCACACTGGGAAGATCTGCCTTCTTGAACATCCAGGCCTTGCACATTGTTCAGTGTTCAAAATCTAGGGGGAGCAATAAACCGAAATATCTTGACAGATGATGAGGGACAACTGTAAGGGGAAGCTCCTGAACATGTCCATAGTATCTGGGATGAATGTAGAGATTCAACAGCAGCAGTGTAATAACATAATGTAACGAGTTATCCTTCCCTTTCTCCTGGCATGTTTTTTTTATTTCAAGTCAAGGCATGGAGGTGTGGCTAACCATTGGCCACCTCTCCACCTTAGCCTGACAAGCTAATGATGCAGAACATGGGTGATAAAACAGTTCACCTCTGCCTTCACATTAGAGATGAAAGGTCCAGTCTTTTGGACATGTCAGATCAGTATAAGACAAAACCTGACTACTCAGAGTAATTTCCAATTGATAAATACATCAGATATCTCTCCCTATCCAAAAGCATCCTTGGGCAAAGGACATTTTAAAGTAGAATGTTTCAAAACGCATGGCTAAATTTAAAGAATGGTTTCCTCTCTGCAGTGCAATACTGCAGATATAATTAACTACTGGACCAAGATATACATGTTTGTGTTGGGCTATACACAGGCAGAATTCTAAAAAAACATTTAAATACTCTAAATGGTGACATCACAAAAACTCTAAAAGTGTGTATGGTTTTATATATTAAATATATAGATACATGTGAATGATTTTATAACCATAATTACATGCCTTTATAATTGCAATTGTTTGTGTACACTCTCTCAAAATCACTCATTCTCTCAAAATATAAAAAAAAAAAACCTTAGTTTTTCATATTTGTGTGATCTTTTTGGGACAGTTCCTACATTCCTTTCTCAGGGCTGGAGCTCTAGAAGTAGCATACAACCACCAGAGCAAAGGAAAGGAGCAGGTACTGCACTTTGATTGTAATCAGAGCCTTGTCCCTTCTTAAGGGAATTCAGTGGGTGTTTCAATTGAAAGATTTTGGCTCTACCCAGTTTTCTACTTATATTCATAAACAATACTAACTCAATCACTTTCAATCTCAAGTGTACATGACTAACTAGTAATTTCCTGCATTTGTGACATACCATGACCCTCTTTGATGCTGCTAAAGTTTGTGACTTCACAGAAAAGCACTGGCAAGTTGATAGCAAATGACCCTTGGTAAGTTCTTCTGCAATGGCTTGACTTTGCTCTGCAAGTTTATGCTCTCCTAGAACATGGACAGCATATCATTCTCTGCTGGCTTCATTAAGAGAAAACGATCCTGTCTTTCAGTTAAAAAAAAAAAAAAAAAAAAAAAAAAAAAAAAAAAAAAAAAAAAAAAAAAAGCTGTAACTGTTGAAGCAGCATGCACCTAATAAGCTACTTCTAAATCTGGCTCCATCATTTCAGTCTGTGGACTAGCAGAACAGAGCTTGCAGAATCGTTCTCAAGTAAGTATTGCTTTCTCTTAACAGCATGCTTGTTTTTTTTCATTTAAAATGTATAACAGGTAGTAAAGAAATCTTCAGCATTGAATTAGTGGTGCTGCAATATGACAACTGAATGCCTGCTTTAAACATGAATTAACATGCTCTGTTGTTTCATTTGGCAGACATTACTGTCTTAAAAAGGAAATATTTAATACATTAAGGTACAAGACAGTAAATTATATGGATGAAGCTTCCCAAAGCTGCAGTGCTAGAAAGCTAATGGAATGATTTATCGTTGACTGTCATGATAGGGTTTTTTTTTTAAATGAGTTATGCATATATTATTTATATAATACACATCATGGAATGTGTCTATTTGATCTCATCAATACTGGAATATATTCTGGATGTGCTACTGGCCATCAAGTATGAATTTAACAAAATAATTTCTATCTTCAAGAAAGGAAACAGTCGGATAGTGGCATTAATATTATTAATAAAGCTAATATGTACACATTAGACTTATCTCAGATTTGTATTAGATGCTGAAAGAAAATATTTGTAATGGATGACTTTGTACAGTTATACAAAGTATTAGTCATTGTTAAACCCAACAGAGTATAGAGGAAATAATTGTTTGTATGAGAAACAACATAAATGCATGCCATTTGCCAAAATAAACAGCACATACCGTACATGTTTTCTGCAAGAGTATTTAAACAGCTCTGATGAACATGTCTCTTTAATATAATGAAATGGGGTGGGACTATGGGAGTTGAAGGAAAAAAAAACAGCAATATTTTGTTTCACGTTTAAATTGCAGCTGCTGTAGCAGAAAGGAATTAGAAACAGACCACCCACAGGGCTACCTTTATATCTGGGGTGCAAACATACACATATCCACATCCAAACAAACATTTTTTTTATCATTTAGTCCTAGCTGCTTAGCACCAATTCCCATGACATGCAACTCTAATTTGCAAACATGCAGATTTGCAGCACTCAGCAAAACTATATCGTAGCTGCATCTGAGACATTGCAGCTCTGGTATTAATATCCTGAAAACCTTTATCACAAAGATGTCCTACACCTCCAAATAATATATTTTTTTATGTAGGGAAAAATATGCTGCAAAAATCAATTTGTTTAGTTAACTTCCACAGAAAACTACAAAAATATTTTCCTCCTGATCGTCACCCATCCCCCAACACCCCATGACAACAGAAGTCAAGAAATTACCATTTATTTCTCCCAGTTATTTTCAAATTATTCATAACAACAAGTTTAAAAGCATACTGCCAAGCTAACTCATTTATATGCAGGCAAGCTTTTTTAAGCAAACTTTTCCAGGACATATTGAAACACGGAACTAGAACAACCATTTCCTTATTTACTGTTTAATAGAAATAGAAAGTCTTTGGCAGATTGTACATATGGAGAGATAAAGAATGAAAGCAGAGATAATAAAATTATTGTGTTATAGTTACGGTGAACAATAATATACACTTCCTTTTGCAAGCAACACTAAACTTCCTAGGTCCAGCTCTCAACAGCCAATAAAGGAAATGTTTGGCCTGACATCCCACAGCCCTTTGCAAAATCTCAGGAAAACACAGGATAGTTACAACAAGGCCACTAAGTGGTAAAACTTATGGTACCATTCCCACAAGACTAAAGGAGACATCAGTGAGTACTGACACCACTAACAAGCTTTGATCATTTCCACAGCTATTACTATTCAGAAACAAGAAGAAGCAATCATTGGTAAATATTTCTGAGACAGAATAGGAGGGTGAGGAGGAGGAAGGGGGCTGCATCTTGTGAGGCCTCCAAGGGGAAATGGTGACTTCATGGTCAAGGAGATGGCATTGCCTAGATGAAAAGCCTCATTCTTTCCTTATCATTTGTGATTTCCTAATCCTCCAAAAGAATGATCCTAATGAAATCCCACAAACTTAGTAGAGGTCACTTACTCTTATGAATGTCAAAGGCCCCAGGGAGTTGACCCACCACAAAAAACCTGTGAATTTTTGTAACATGTTCTTGAATAACTCAGACTAACACAGAATTTACTAATTTGAATAAGCTCACTGGACAGGGGGAATAAAAAAGATAATATCATAGCAACATCTTATTCCTTTGTAGTTTATGCTTTTGACAAAGACTTTCCTCCCAGTCTTAAAACTTTCCTCTATGTTTAACATTTAATTAGTAGAATTACATATCCCTGTAGATGTACAAAAGATGACAAGAAAAATGCTGCTGCACTGAAAGACTTCTTCAATACTTCAGGAAATATCAGTGGGATGGACTTTGGGTAGCCTTAATTCAGGTGGTATCACATCAAAAAGGGATGTTATATTGCTTCAGAGACAGTGAGGCCTTTCAAACTGTGGCATCCAGCATCAAACTAGGAATGTATTTAAGTAAAAAGAAATTAAATTGGCATAGAAAATATAATTAATTTTAAAATAAAGCAGAATTCCGTGGGCGGTAAATATTTTCATTCCACCTGAAGAAAAAGGAAGTGTATTTTTATTCCAAGTCTGATTTTGCATGAGAAACTAATTCCATTCTTCCACTCAGTTTTCCTCTCTACTGTCTTAAATTTTCTTACACTTTTTCCTCCTCTTTTGCCTAATAATCATAAAGGATATAGGGGCTGGGAAATAGGAAGAGAGAAAAGGGAGACAAAAATGAGGAAAATGATATACCTAATTTGGAAAGTCACATTGACACTGCCAACCCACCTCAAAGAAGGACAGGTTTAAGAATAGACTCAAAGGATTTGACACTTTCGTAAAAAAACCCACATGTTCAAGGAGCAGTGGAAGAAACTAAGACTCCTCGTCTGTGTATTCTCAGAAGGATCAATTATTTTGCTGTCTTTTCACCAAGCGACTACAAAGTGAACTGGAAACACACTGTCAAATTCTAGTGTAATACAGATGACCTACAGCTCTACCCATCCTACAGCACAGCTACAAAGAAGGTACAGCACATGAAGAAGAGCTCATGGAGCAGCTGGCTAAAGCAGAAACTGAGCAAGAAAACGATGATGTTGGCAGACAGGAAGCATTTTGCGGACTCATTCACAGTCAAGGTACGCAGCCATGGTTGGTCACTAAACACTACACTGATAAAGAAACTTATTCACAGATGCTATTATCTTCTGTTAGCTAGGAAACTCCACGCCTCTTGGATGAGGATGACAATCTCTCAGGCAAATGATATTACAAGCTTTTAGTGTTAAGTTCCAACGCAGAGAAAATGGCATAGTGTATATGCTCTGAAGGCTGGCCTAACTAGACCACAAATATGTTCCCTATATTCTAGATCAGCCTCCATATCATTTTGTATTCCTCTCTTCAAAGCAGTCCATTGTCTGAACTGTGGATAAATAAGAGAACACTTAAAACCCTTGAAAAAAGATCACAGTCTGCAGCTTCACTTCTCTGACTTTTCTCAGCAAGAGTAAAATTCCTCTTCATGGGAGAATGAAAGAGGAAAATTCCCTTGGAAATTAAGGGTAACCAGTTATCATTATCTAATGCTGCAAGTGCTTGGTACATTTCTTTGAGAAGCTTTAAAAATATACACAGCAACATGTGTCCACAGTGCAATTTTCCACTGCTAGGGAGCAGACGACAGAACAGCCAGCAGCTTACAATTTACACTAATTTGGCTGCTTGCACAGTAATGGAAGGCGGTCTGACAGTATGATACTGAATGCATTAAGGACCCGTGTTGAATGGAAAGACTATTTTCTTGTTGGACTGCCATAAAAATAATTTTAAAATTGGTATATTAAAACATTTTGTGCTCACACTCAGGAAGAGTTTTTAATTTTTTATGAATTTTTAATTCATTTTTTTAAAGCTATAAATATAACTTGCATATTAAATGAGTGGCTGGCTCTAGTTTTACTGCAGCTGTAGCATTTTCAGAGAACAGTGACTCTGTTTTCAGAGTGGTATAGGATTTATGCTAAAAAACATCTCTCCTCTAATGCTCAACATTTCTCACAGGCCTAGCACTGCTCTGCCTAGTATACAGCTATAAATTAAATTAATCAGACTTGTGACTGTTGGCAAGAAAGATGGAACAGCAATTTGTTGTATTGTGTTTGGTCACTCTAGTTGTAAGGTAAATGTTTTCCTCATGGTGGAGAGGTAGATTAATTAGAATTTAGAGGAATTTAGATCCTTTAGACTTAGATTCAAGGTTGGATGCAGACACTGTCCACCATGCAGATTCATGCATAGAAGCATGAGTTTCTTAAATGTCTCTAGCCTGTGACATACCACAGTACCTTTTCATATCCTTTTTTATGCCAATAAAACCTTGCATACATTAAGATTCCAAACTGACTTAATGGTGGCAGCACTGGTCCAATTTTCTGCTTGTCATTACATGATACAGAGATACCAACAATTGATAGAGAAAGGAAAAACTCATTTTTATGATTTTAACTTGTTCCATTAAAAGTCACTCATTAAAACAAAGGAATTGAACTTTCATTCTACTGGTCCTGAAGACAACTAGATTTTACAAAGTTAGAGCAAAAGTTTGCTGGAATTTTCCTTATGAATGCAAGACATTCAAGTGGAACCTACTGAGTTAAAATTACTAGAGGCAATGCTGCCTGCATGTATTGTCCATTAGAAATTATTTCTTCTATAAAGAAAAAAAAAAAAGTAGTCAAGATAATATTTAGTGAAATTGAATTTTTGCTATGTGACACCTAACATCCTAGAAATAGACATTATTCCCATTAATTTGGAAATAATTTCTGGAAAATAACTAAAGAAAACAATGTTCAGAAGACTTTAAGCCAACACTGTCTTGCTAAAGAAACTAGGCTAGACAACCTTGTATTAAAAGCAAATTAGTATTTGGCAACAATTACAGAAAAATAAAAATTTAAAAGAAAAAAAGAAACCATCTGTTAAAAGAAACCTAGAGAGAAACTTTCATATTATTTAAAGGAATAAAATTAAGTGTAAAAAAGAAAGGTCCCATAAAACACTTCAAAATGAGCTGCATTAAGTGCAAAGAGTATTGGATGATAAGATGCGATAAAATTTTAATTAACGGCAGGAGAGAAGAGTATATCTGAACAAGAATGGGCACAGGAAGAGTTGGGATATAGCTATTTTGAGAGTGGGCTATATGCTGAAGGACTTACACATCTCTAGAGCAAACTGAGAACTTTGAAAGAAACTGCAATTCCTACCAACTCTGGTGGGTTTGGCTCTGGTGTTTAGGTAGTATTTCTGAGCAGCTGAAAGGCTGACTGAGAACTAGATACAAACTGCTTGCAGGAAATACACTTCATTAGAGTGGGAAAAACTCACCCTTCACTGCAAAAAGAACAACATAAAAATCTTGGAGTCTACTCAATGACTACAAAAGTCTCTGGAATCAACCTTAACTGGAATTAAAATAAACCCCAATATTGTTTAAACTCAGATTTACACCTCTTTTTTTCATTAATAAACTAAAAATTTATTAGGAATCTCAAAATGTGGAAAACTTGTTTGATTTTTTAATGTAAATAATGTGCTGAATATATTATCATTAATGTATCAAGAAGAATAATTTTATACAAAAACTTTGCAGACTTCTTTAGTACTAGAACTGTTGAATGTTGTCTGCTTTGACCCCAAAATGATCATATGTTCCAGAGTTCTACACAAAGAAACTTCCAGTTGTCATAACAACCTACTGCAGCAAATACAAGATAGCTTGTATTTGCTTTCGATACTATTAGCAATAATCTCCTGAAGTTTAAAAACCAGGAATATTATTTAAAGGAAGTGGGAAATTTATTTGTTTATTTTAATTCTCACAAAATTCAGCAATTTCAAATCTTCAGACAGTGGTCTGTGAAGGCATTACATTGCATCAAGTCATGTTTGCATGTAACTGTTATGTTCCATTTTTATACAAAATATGCAGGTTACTAATAACGGCAGTGTAAAGTGACACTCAGAATATAAATAAGCCTAAACTAACCTTTAGAAAAATCTTCATGTGTTTTTCTATGTAACAAGCTTACTAGACAAGTCCCTCAATGCTTCAGCCTTGCCAAATGAAATAATGAATCATTATGAAAGTCCCATTTAAGATGTGATCTTAGCTATCATTCTGTTATGAATGTTTCAGATTCAGCAGACAATTTAACAGGAAAGGAACAGCATTGCTCTGTTTATATTCTTATATTAATACTAAAATAGAAAAACTTAGTCATTACACTGCACAAAATTACAAACTGGATCCACCTGAGTCCCTAGAAATGGTTCACTTATGAATTATCACTATGTGAGTCTTGATAGTACCTACAGATGCTCAGTTTGATCAGGGCCTCATTATGCAAGATTCTGTACCAATGCACAGAAAAAGATAGTCCTTTCCTAATTTTTAAGGACACTTAATGGTGGCTACAGAAGAAAGTGCAGGCATTCACCAAAGGTCAACTAACAAGGTAATGGCAGAGCTGCTAACAAAGGACATCTTTACAGTGAAGTCTGTCACTTAGGTCAGACAGTTTTTCAACTGATTTGTACGGGTATACCATATTATCCCAAGAATTCTGCCCACCGTTTCTAAAATAGGATAAAATTAATGCATAAGTTTTTCTCTTAAGATTATTTTAACGTTCATATGACAGGTTTAGACGAACTTGGAAATCCAGCAAACATCCGCCTAGAGGAGGCATTCTGTAGCAAGAAATAACAGCAGAATTTGAGCTCTCTGAAGGTATTTGTTCCAAGAGTACAGCCCAGACTACTGCAGCAATGCATTGCTATTCATGCACATACCTGCTTGCACTGGGACGAGAATTCCCTTTATCATCAATTTCTTCAAAAAGATTTAGATATATAAAGCAAAATAATTTTAACTCTTTAAAAAGGCATTCACATATAGAAAATAAATAATGAATATCAAATAATTATAAAAACATTAAAAGTCTCAAACATCCAGATTCTTAAGCATAATTTGGTTTAATAGCTTCTCTATTTGTGCATGTGACTAATGGAAATAATTTCTGTGATTCAGGTAGTCTCTAGAGAATATTTTTGTGAATTTCCTTAAGACAGACCACTGAACAGTTATTGTTTCTATAAACTTTGATAACATCTATTCCAATCGAGATTTAGAGGCATTGATGTGAAAAGATCTATATCATTCAGATAAGAAGACTTATTTGTCATTTAGCAGCTGTGGCTTAATAATTTTTCTGAATAATTTGATACGTCTATGTCACATGTTTAAAGTCATTAGGCAGAAATCATCTGAAGAGAAAAGCAGGAGTATAAGCAGTATAAAAAAACCCACAAGTGTTATTATATACCTTACCTAGCTTATCTATAACCTACAACCTGATAATTTTCCTATTATCTTAAAATTATATTTGTCTGATCTACAGATGACATTTCAGAACAAAGGGGCTCAATCCTGACAACAGAAGAGAATTATATGAGCCATTTCTGTTGGCTGTACCACAGACTTCTGTCAGATTCAAACCTTAAAATCTGCACATATTCAATGGATAGCTGAATTTGTGCTTGTAGTTAATATAGTTTTGTTCATGCACAAATGAGCCCAATCCCTCATGAATAAAAAAGCTCTTCTCCAAATATGTACAAGACATTACAGGCTCAACAATGAGGCTTGCTCTGTTTCTGAAACAGACATATTAATAAAGTACATTAAAATTGCAGAACTCACACTTTGCCAAGCTCTAATGGATCCTGGAAGGCAAAAGACGTGAGATGCATTAGCACAGACCCTGCCTCTTTGGGGAATCCTGTTTGATTCAATGACTAACCATAACTTTGCCAAAGTTTGTATTAGGACATACTAAAAAAGCCCTAAATCCTGGCTTTACAGGAAAAGAGTAGTGCTATATTGTTCCCTGACTGCATTGAAAAGGTCATGAAAATCTTTGTGTTGAAAAGAGAAAGCATTTGCTAGCCCTTTAAACTGTTACCATTCACATTCAAGTGAGAGAGGAATAAATTCATCTAAAACAACACAGTTTGAACAGGATTAATGCATTTTAAGCCCCATTGTCTCTGTGATCAGGATAATGTTTGTAACATGCAATGGAATGGCACAGTCCCATAGAAAATATCGAAGCATTTCAGAAAGTAATTCCAGTAAAAGCAATTGATTCCTGATGTGTTAAAAGGATCTTCCTGTCCCCCTGTTATTTGCAAAATTAATACACTTACTATGTTAATTTGAGAGATTTGCAACACTTCAGCAGCTTTTATGAACCATGAGTCCTGGAACTACCAACGTGGAGACAACAAATTCTATGCAGTGGGCAAAGTGACTTGTAATGAGGTACCTAAATATAATGTTTGTTTCCAAAGTTCATGGAACTACATTTCAACCCTAAGCTGCCACTGATCTGCCAGCCATGTATTGTACTTTTAACTGTGCTTTTCACTGACTTTTTCCCCCTTCTCTGACACCTTTTCCTACTCCTCAACCCCTTCCAGAGATCCTTCTCATGTCACCCTACCCCAGTGTTTAGGGGAGGTCACTCAGGCTTCTGTTTGTGATTCGCTTCTCTCTTTCTCCAGCTACTGCATTTCATCAGTCAGAAAGCCATGGTGATGGCAATGAAAGTGATGTAAGCACAGTCTGATTCCCACTGGACAAAAAGTGTGAAATGAAATGCTTTCATCCTTATGCTAAAGTAAGGAGATGCAAACCAACATTTTTGAGTTTATCAGTCAGTTCATTCTCTGGTCAGTTCCTGTGGCAGCACATCATCAGGACACTCCAAATCTTCACGCTGATTATAAAGTCAGAAAATAACCCTTAATCTCACTTAAACTAGCCTTCAGGTTCTTGCATATACAAAGCAAAAATAGAAATTCTGCACTTCACAGTTCAAACTTGCCTGTCTATAAAAACAATAAAGCATGAGAAGAGCTTCACATGGAAAGTACTGGAAGAATCCATCATTACTACTCCAGACTCATTTACAACACTGCAATATTGTACCTCCCTTTGAATTCAAACCTTTAAAAATTATTTTAGAATGAAAATTATGACAAGAACAAGCAAGTAGAAAGTGAGAATCACATTCTCTTTTTGACTTTCTGGGTCTAGCAGACCTGTCACTAAGCTTTCTAATAGGATAATGAACACTAGTAGCATTAGGACAATATAGCATGACCTTCTTTACTATCAGATTTTAAAAAGCCCTGAAACAGAACCACCCCATACTTTACTTAGTGAGAATTGATCTACATCATGGTAGTTCAGTTTCCAGTTCAACAGACAGGAATATATCATACGTTGCTTTGGATCAATGAAAGCCCATGTTCATCCACTAAGCACTCAATACTCTGGAAACTTTGCATGTCCTATAGATTCTGTTTATTGTTATGGCAAATTAAAATGATGAGAATGTGCTATTTATGAAACATATGCATAATTTGGGATGATTGGGATAAAATGTTGTGGCTGCACTGTTATGCCTTTCAAAGTTGTGCCTGCTGTCTTACAAGGTAGAGAAGGATTTATGGGAATGCTACTTTCACTGATGCCAGCTGACATACAAACACAAAAATAAATGGAGCCACTGTCAAAGGGCTCCATTTCCCGTGTTAAGCCAGAGGGTGCTGTGAGTGAAAGATCAGCCAAGCAAGAGGGGGTTGGCAGGGTGACTGAAGAAAGAGCATGCAGTGCATCCACCACTGCATGTGTACCAGAAGTAGGAACTGATGCGGAGAGGAAACTCTCCGGAGATTTGACAATGAACAGTTATTCAAAACTCTGCAGCTCCAGTGAGGACAGCTTTGAGTTACAGAGTAGTGCAAGGTCAGAAGCCAAAAGCTTTATTAAAAGCAAAAATAAGGATGAAGGCTATCGACCCCATCGATCAAAGCCCTGTCAGAAAGGGGGTGAAAAAATCTACAGACTGGAACACTCTTCTCTATATCCAGCAGAAGTGGGAGACACAAGCCAAAAGCTCCAGAGGCAGAAGACAACTCACAAGAAAAGCAGTTCCTCTGCATCTGATTTGAGCTTGGTGAGTCAAGGATCATCAAGTTCATTGTCTGTTGTGGAAGAAAAAATTGAGGCTAAACTCAAATTCTCTCAATTTATTAATGAAGTTACTTTCAGAGTGCTTGATCCCACAAGCCTGAGAGCATACCAATCTGCTAAACTGAAAAATACCTTTCCATCCAGTGCGAGAAGCCTAGATGATTTGCATATTAAGAGCAAGTCTCCTGAAAGCTGGAAAGAGAATATTCTACATGGGAAAACCCATGAAGAAGTAGACATAGAGAGTCTGAGAAGTGACGACGTTGTGGCTGGAGCACGAATATGCAAATTAGATAAATCCTTGTCCCTGGATACAAGTCCCTCTCTCAGGTCACTTGATAATGGTGCCTCATGCAGAACAAGATCTGGCTTGCCTGTAGAAATTATGATTTCTCAAAGCAAAGAAACACCAGCCTCAAAATCTGCGTCTCTGCCTAGAAGTACAACCATGGTGAGCTCTCTCTCAATTGTGTCTTTGGGTGGTATGTGACTTGTGCATTAACATGACTATTTGAGAAGTGTTTCTGTCTTCCTGGGTGGGCTCTTACTGGGTACAGAAACTTTTCTCCTGAGTAGAACAAACATGGAGGGTTTATTTTAAGTAGCTGAAGAAACCAGCTCTAGGAGGTATGGGAGGGAGGAAAGACAGGATACAACTCCCTAGTCCTTTTAGTTTAGTGTTGTAAAGGAAGACTTAATGAGATCAAACAAGAACAGTATTCCTGCACTTTAATAAAGAACACATATATATAATCAGTTCAGCTCAATATGAGCAGTCAGAGCACCCTCAGGAAAGGGTATAGAGTACTGTGGTAGACTACTCAGGTAGTCAAGTTCACTAGCTTAGAATTTACTGAGGTAGCTCTACACTAAACAGGCACGTTCAGTTAGTGTGTTTAAGTACTAGAGAGAGCTCTGACATCCTGAAAATGTTGCTAAGGTTTGTGCATGGAGTTAACACATCTAGATTGATAATTTCTTTCCTGATTTCTCTGTAAAACATCTTAAGAACTGAAAAAGAAAGGAAAAAAGGCTGAAGCTTTCTTCTATTGTCTGCTAAAAAATATTTATGGTTTTATTTTTTTTCTTATGAGATTCTGTGGTTAAGGAAGAGGAATTTATGCTTATGGATGAGGGCAAAGGGAAATTATCGTTCTTTGTTTGCATGGCACTGTCAGAAATCTTGAGCTGCTAAACCTTCAACTGATGCATTATGCTATTATGTCTCCAGAGAGGTAGTTGTAATCCTGCTAAAACAATAAAGGTCCAGGAACTGTTGCTTAAGACTATACACATGTACACAGATGTTGCTAAAATGGGAGCTGCTACAGCTGCATTATTCTTTAAAAAGACTATTCAAATTTAAAAACAAAGAAACAAAAGGTTGACTGTTTTCACAGAGGACTGCAGCAAGTGGGAGAACATCCCAGTCTTAAGAATTTCATGCAATCTTCAGCAACCCAAGATTAGGATTTTATAGGATATCCTTGGATGTTTTAATTATCATCTATCAGAGATGACCAGATAGAAAAGAGAAAAGGTGAAAGATAATGAAACACAGACAGAATTTGAAGAGTGTCATGTCACAGCTCCGCAATGGGACCTGTCCTGCAAAGGGGTGAGGAGGCTCCAGTCTGAGCAGATGAAAGGATATGTTTTTTGCACATTTCAATTAGCAATCTGTCAGAGCATCTTTTCCAGTGGACTTGCTCATACTGTTCTGATTGGAAAGTCCAACAAATCGAGTACTAACTGACTAAGCATTCCCGAGTGCTCTGTAATTCCACTCAGTTAATGTAGTCATCAGTCTACTCCAATTTAAGCATCAGCCTGCTCTAAATCTAGTAATTTAAATTAAACACAGTCGTTACCAAGAATCTTACCTCAACAAACAATGCCTCAGACTGCAGAGTTCAACATGAGAAAAAAAAGGAGTAGTAGGGCAAAAAACAAAAGCAAAACATGTTCGGCCATATCTACACATTCATGTCTCTTACATGCAAAAACTTCGACTTTGATGTAATTTGTTTAGTGCAAGTCCTTACCTGAAGCATGCCTAGTAAGAAGCAAAGGCTGTACAGACAGTCTTGGGTGCCATTATTGTAAAGATATTTTAAAAGTACTTGGTTATGTAATGTTCATTTGAATACGCATATAGAACATACCCTAAAACTGTTTCATGTTTTAGTTGCCAAGTTATTATTCATATGCAGAAGATAATCTTTGAGAGAAATAAATGGATCCGGTTACATTGACTTAAATATAAAAACAGGATAGCAGAGATATAACAACACACATCCTGAAGAACATGAAAGAACATGCTTGAAAGTTTGAGATTAAGAAAGCTGCATCTAATTAAAAAAAAAAAGTTACTTAGAAGAGGAATGCTGTGATATTGCCTCCTGTCTGTTGTGTTTTCTAAAGACCCCTGAGGTGTCCACACTGTGTCTGCACTACATTTGATGTGTCTATATTTGATCCAGACCCACTAAAGTGATTTTCAACTTTCAGGCTTCTGAGAACTGGTCAAAATATTCAGGGACAGTTCTGCAGCAAGTATTTATCAGTTTGCAAACAGCTGCCACTGAAATGAAATCTCACAAAGAAACCACATTCACTGTGGTGATCTATGCAGAGGAATTTCCAGATAGCTAGCAGGATCAAAATGGATGCTCCATTTAGCAACTGAAGTTAAAAGGGAATTCTGATAGGTAGAAAGCAATTACAAAAGAAGATGACATGACATTGCTATGGTCTAAATATTTTAGTAACCTGGCCAGCAGGTTGAAATTATTTCTCATTTCTACGTTTTCATCTAAGTTTGAACTCACTGGATAAATAAGCAGAAAAGCAAAATTATTTAACTAGATGAAAGCAAACCTCCAAATCCACACCAATGTAGAGGAGAGTGCACAACTCAATACTACATCATACTTCTGAGCTGAAATGAAATGGCCATGTCAGTAGGCTGAAAAAGGCAGGAAAAATCTGAAAAGGGTTACATATTGCAAGATTTCTCAAAAGGGGGAAGACATGCTTGTCAGAGTCTGTCAAAGGAGAGATCAACACAGAGAGAAACATGTATGGGTCCAAACAATATGTATTTTCCTCAGATCCAGGGTATGTTTCAAAGACAGACAGGCATGAGAGAAGACTGGTATACATCTTTTGTGTATTATTTTATCTTAAATATATTTGTTCCAAGGAACCAGTGCCTTCAGGAAAGCTTTGGATATACTGCTACTGTTCCAGAATGAAACTATAGGTAAAAATTTAGTTCTTAAAGTAAGTCTGCAGCATCTTGAGATTTGAATCAACCTGAATATTGCATTTCAGTTAAGTCATACATTAATGAGGATCAGCTTTCCAACTAGATCTCATCTTTATGTATCTACTTTTACCTGCACAAGGGACCATATAATACAAAATTAGATATTGATTTTTTCTGATCACAGGAAAGCAGTTGCTTGTTTCTTAGAAGAGCTGTATCTTTCCATCCTATAAGAAACTGTCAGTAGTACACATTCTGTGTGCACAAGGTCTTAGAAACACTTAAATATTGACCTCATCATTTCAACTATATGCATACATATCCTAAGGTATTGTGCACTTGTCACCTAAGGCCATGACATCTCACCACACAAAATAAGCAAGGTCAAGGCTGATCAATACAAATGACTTACTAAGCTGCAATATCCCCTCTGAGTTGCTGGAAATAGAGCATTCCAATTTGGGGAAGAGGATGTCTTAAAAATCAAGCTTGGGTTGGGATAATGGCACTTCTGCAAAACAGTTTGGAAGTTAAGACATCAGATGCTATAAAATATGCCTGAATCAAGCAGGTGG
Organism: Athene cunicularia; assembly: GCF_003259725.1. Taxonomy (NCBI): domain Eukaryota; kingdom Metazoa; phylum Chordata; class Aves; order Strigiformes; family Strigidae; genus Athene; species Athene cunicularia. The sequence continues at coordinate 13,090,498 of NW_020799101.1, forward strand.
TGGGAGGGCAGAAACATGGCCTTGCTCCATAGGAACTAACTATGCTTATGAAGCCATGTCTGAAAATAAGTTAGCCACATCTGTGCAAAGCTGCAGCAATGAAACTAGGGCCAACGCTTACCTGGACAGCACCATTGCATGAACGCAGACTCTCTGAACCCAGAGTGATATGTCTGCGTGGCAACACAGGTGGGGTTCACAGCTTGGTTTGGCATCAGCTTCGGGGTTTCTTCTATACTGCAGCTACCAAGCTACTGCATCCCTGCTTGTCTTACACCTCCATCTGTCCTTCATCTCTCAAATGAATTGCATTAGTTTGATCACTTAGCTCAGGTTGATGCTACAGCCACCTGGAAAGCCCTTGATGCAGTCATGCGGCCTCCTCTGTGATTTAGTCTAAAGGGCCAAACTTTGGCTTCATAGGAGCAATTCAGTTCCCTTCTGTAGCCTTAGCAAAACTATCAGAAAATGAAGTATTCATTCTCACTCTGATTTCAATCGACGTATGTGCTGAAGTATTTAATTTCTAAGTCCCTCGAGATGGAAGGGGACAAATGCCTGTTACAAAGGCTTGCATTCTTATTAAATGCAGATGAGTGAAGCACAAGCTAGAATAACACCCTTTTTCATTCCTCTCATGACAAGTCAATATTACAGTAATTATTGTAAAGAAGAAATATTACTAGTGTAGACATTTATATAGGATATCGAGAAGATTCAAATCATGATAATGTATATAACTAATCTAGGTAAGCTGTTTAATTCTTAAGGAGCCCTATAGGTAGCCTACTGAAGTGTCATAGACATTAACACAAACAAGGAAATTGATACTTATTTCTGCTCTTTCTATTATCTCTTATGCATGAAGATTCCTGCTGTTCATTACAGGTTCTCCTGCAAAAAGAATGCCTTAGCATGGGGATGGCTCTCTGAAGGTGCAGAGGCATCTTTAGAAATTATAGCCTTACACATCTGAACTTCCCAGGCATGAAGGAACCTGAGGTAGAGTAAGAGTAAGAGCAAAGGCTCTGGTAGAATGCCATAACAATAGAAAATGCAACTAATCTACCATTTCTAACAAAAAAAAAAATCAGTTTCTAGGGCACCTGAGTTCTAACAGAATCTCACTGAAAGAACAGACAAAATGGTGATTTTTGTTGCTCTAGGCCAGAGCTCTTTTATATAAGAAGGTTTTCATTCCTCTTTCAGCCTTTCCAGCTTGCTACCACTGTAAAAAAGGCAATTGCTTTGTTCTTGGATGAATACCAAATCTTTCATTTCCATTTACAGTACAGTGATGTTTACAAGTAAGATTTGGGTTCAAATACATTGTAATGGAAAGTATCTATTATTTCACTGACTCATGCATGCAATACACTAAAAGAGAAATAGTAAGAGGTGGTACCAGAAATGCAGAGAGATGAAGTGATTTGCCCAGGTCGGTGATCAAACCAGCAGCAGAACGCAGGCCTGAAAAGACTTCCAGTCTTATTTTCTGCTATGTTCCTACTCCTTCAGTCAGGCAGGACAATGTAGAACTACCCACAACAGCAGAAACAATGAAGTGCTGATCCACAGCTCTGGTAACTCAAGGTTACCAGAGGAAGACAGGAAAGAGAACTATATCAGATGCTTCAATTCTTTAGCACATGACAGATCATATTATTAAGGCCTCATACAAGTCTTATATGGCAATAGAAAATACCACATGGTCACCCTTTCTGGCATTCTGGGCTCTCTCTAGCCATGGTATCCTGAATGACACTGCTTTAGATATTTGCTCCCTTCTGCCTTGAAAATTGGATGTGACCATCAGGCTGTCATTGGCCTGACAATGTTTTGTCAAAGTAGATATTAAAATACATGGCTTAGTTCCTTTACCAAGCACTTGAATGAGAGATGATATCGGTCACTTCCTTTCACCATTCAGAGACATCAGACAAACACAGCATTTTTCAGACTTACTGTTTTTAAACTCATTATCATACAAAGTGAGCATAGACACTGAGCTGCTAGCAATATAAAACGTAAAAGCTTCATTATTTTCTCTTCATTGGCAGTACCCTGAAAAGAGTCTCTGCGTCTAGTAATACTGTATAAGAATCACAGCTCAAACAATTGAATTTGAGTGTGGAAATCCAAGTACCACATCTTTAGTCAATTGAAGCTGCAGTTCCTCAGTACTTCAAAGGATTCCTATTGCATCATTATAATCTCTTATTCTGATACCAACACTGACTTTTTCTAATTCTATACACGACTATTATGAAATTGTCACTCCGGGTGTAGTAGTAATAAGTAGTATTGCAAATGTATGCAGATGTACACATTTGGAGTTTCCAGGCTAGGAAAATTAAGTCTGTAACACCTCATAGGTGTTAGGCAGCCAAATACGCTAAGCTATAAAATCTGATGGCCAAAAGAAATGTTAATGCTTTCTGACCTCACTCCATCTGAAATGAAAGAAAAACCTCGTTTTCGACTGATCAAGCTGCCTGAAATATCTCTTCAATCTCTGATAGGACTTAGATGTGTTAGGTTTGAAGCATGTAATAGTATTAGTTGTACCAGCAGCAGCCAAACTGGGGGAAGATAGAGCTCAGCAAAGTCTAACAGTCCAAGTTTTTACCCAGCTTCATAGGTTAAATATAGGGTGATGGATCCTCTCCTTCGTTTTGTTTGTGACATTTATGGTACTGTCACAAGGAATGAAAAGCAAAGAAGGCCATGTGCGATTTAATCTATAGTTAACTTAACACCTCTTGTCCCAGTATTGTGGTACTGACTCCTTTTTCCACTGTTAAGAGTGCAGCAGCCATGTACTGTAGGAGAGATCAGCATAATGTTTTTAGAGCAGCAGATGTGACATCGTTTTACAAGCAACAGTATGAGCAGATGGTGTTTAGAGAGTTCTCCTTGCCTGCTCTAAAACACCTCCGTTGGGTCACTAATGGATCTTTCGTCTAGTCGAACACAGTGCATAAAGCTACAATGTTCCCAAGATGACGCATATGGTCATTTACAGCTTCTCAGCTCATCAAATGCAAATTAGATCAAAATCTTCTTTACAGAGCATAGACATCTATAAGCCAGTACTCAAAAGAGTAAGCTATTTATTCAAGACAGCATAAAATAAAGACAGTCTGAACTGCTTGACAATAAAAGAATGTGTTTTTAATGAAATTAAGTATCTTACCATAAAGCCTGCAATTTTTGAAGTTAAGGTTTGTACTTGGGTTGTCCTCACTCCCTGCCTCCTCCCCAGATTTTTAGAGAAGGGGAGCAGCAAGTGAGTCAGGAAGGAGATGTTTCGATAAAGGAACAGATGTTATTATAATGGTGAATTTCTGCACATGATTCAGGGCTCCAAACAGAACACAAAGCCATTTTCCAGCCAAATCTACTATGTGCCTTCAGAGGGGTAGCTACTCAGGCAGAGCAAAATGCTGAGTGCATGCAGTTCACATTGATTTTGGTATCTCTTGGCACCAGCCACAGGAAAGCAACACTGGCAATCAAAAATGTTTAGTGTTCCTTTTCCAGTGATTTTTGTTAACATGACTTTTCCCCTTCTTTTGAGTTTGAAAATCACTTCTCAATTACACTCTCTATCTTTGGGTGCCTTTAGAAAGAAATGGTACTTTCAGAGTAATGGAAGCTATAACAGGCTTATAACAATAACCATCAGCAGAGATGCCTGAAAACTGCAGAGCCAGACAAGGGAAGGCAAAAGAGCAAGAGGTAGAAAAGACCAGTGGATCTTTCTCTCTGGCCCATGTTTGGCCTAAAAGCTTTTCTGTGTAATTTATGACAAAAGATTTTATAGGTGTTTCAACCCATTTTTCATTTCTTCCTTCAGGCAGCAGCCTGTGTTTGTCATGTTTATGAAATGGGGTTTTTTGCCCTGCCACAGCATGGCTTTGGTATATCATAGAAGTAGATCTCAGCATGCAGTGACTCTCTCCCACAGATATATGCATGCAATAATTAACACAACCATTTTGTCTGGTCAATGTACTGAAAATCTCTGAATTCTATCAAGCAAAGATTCAAGTGCAAGTCAGTGCCCAGAGCCAGAGGCTGCTCAGATTTATTTTTTACTTGTGAGTAACTGGTATTTTTGCCCCACTCACTCTCAGGCTTTCATCTCTATTAAAATTCTGCCCACTGACGTACTGCTTGCAATTAATAGAAACATAGATGTAACCTTGCTCCCCTTCCCGCCGTGCTCTAACGTCTAACCTGAGCAAAATAAAAGTTCAGTTCTTAATATGAACCTAGCACAGTATGCATTTTGGGGACAGAAAAGAGGGAATCAGCTTTACATTACTCTGCCAAAGCTGCACTTGAAATACTCTGTTTTCTCTGTAGGCTTGGTGCTCTGTGGGTTTTAGTTTCACATCAGAAACTGTAGCATTAGAACTTTGAGACTGACAAATTTCAACAGCAGAAACTTTCATGAGTTACAGGATGGATTCCAGGGTTTTATACTAAGTGTGGGTCTCAGACATGAAGCCTACCTGCCCCAACAGCATGACTCATGTCTCAGAATACCAGGAACTGCTGGCTTTGACCTCAGGTCTGATAAGGAGAAGCAGGACCTCATTTGGCAAGCTGTTTCATACTTACAAAATACATATTTTTTTTCCTAAAGCTCTAAAAAATGGCATTTTCACATACTGGCTCCAGACATTTGTTTCAATTACTTCCTCTATGCAAAGGGGCTTAAATTTGACCTTCTCAGATGAAACTCTGCAGTGCCAGGAGTTTTAGATGACAGGAGAACACATCTTGTGGACAAGAAAAAAGCAGCAGATGCCATAAATCCTGGCTTTAAAACAGTCTCCCATGATATTCTCATAAACAAGCCAGGAAAATATGGGGGAAAATATTAAAAGGTAGATGCAGAACTGATTGGAAAATCTTATTGAGAGGGTAGTTCATAATATCCAGTTGTGACTGGGGTCTCAGGGGGACCAATACTATTTAGTATTAGCAAGCAGATGCATCTGTTTTGAGATACCATTTCTATCTATCTACAGAGAGTAAATAAAATATGCAATTCTGCTGCTTTGTCTGATTTGGAAATTAGTAGTGCATTCATACCTGTGTAAGACCCTTGAGAGGAGGCTTGTGAAATTTCCAAAATGCTGGACTTTACAAGAATAAGCAGACACTTCCTGAGTTTAAAGGAAGCTTTCCCATTTCTGAAAATCAGCCTTGGTGGAAAAGCCTTCAAGTCTCTTTTACTGTGTAGTAGAAAACTTATTAAGTACCTAGAATGGACAGAACTTGTTTAAACATCCTGCTGTGTCTCACATCCCTCAAATCACCACTGTATCTGCAAATAAATTTGTTTCCTTTTTCACTACCAAAAGCGTATTCCAGAACTTGCTCAGAGCTTAATGATGAAAAAACTCAAGTGAGCTGAATACAATAGCATTGGAGTACCTATTGCTGAACAGCCAGCTTGCAGACTGTAGTCCGCAAAGCCTTCTGTTATGACACTGTTGGCAAACAGCTCTCAATTTCTGACAGTAGATTCAATAACTGCAAAGATAAACTAAAATTATTTAAATGCACATCTGTATCTGTCAAGCTTATGAGCTGTTTGCATTAATATTTGATGTTAGTTGGGCAAGAATGATCAGTGACAAGGTAGTCTCTGTCTCCTGCTCCTTGCTTGGATTGTGAGAGCACTTTAAACAAAAGAGAATGAGGAATAAATACTAGGCCCGTTCATACATGTTCTCTTGAAAATAAAGAGATATTTCCCCCAAAGAACAGCTATTCCCTAGATAACTGTAGTAACAAAAACCTGCTGTGTGAACACGGTTAAAATGAGCAGCCATTGAGGATTCAGAAACTGGTTCACAGCCACTTATTTCTACAGCAGCCAGCCAGACCTTCGCACTGCTTGCCATGCTGCGCTGTGCTGCGAGCTCACAGAAAGTACCAGACACATCCTATTTCTGGAGACTCTAGGCTGAATCATAGTCTTGCAACAAGAAAACCAGCAGGATGAAAGAAAACAGCAACAGCCACTGGTGAACGCTCAGGGGCTGGAGGGCACCAGTAGGCCTTTATAGTGCTGACTACCTGAGGTGTCCCTCACTCACTCTGGCCGCAGCCCAGGACCCCATGTCAGCACCCCGGGGCTGTCAGCCCCAGCCACAGCGATGCCACAGCAGGGCCTGTCTCAGCTTCCCACAGCCCTGCCCTGCCTGGCCATGGGCCCACCAAGCTAGGCCCACCCGCAGGCCCGCAGCCCAGCCTGGCCCTGCACGCAGGGAGATGCCCCATGCCCGGGGCTGGGGCTGCCCCCAGCGCCCCCAGGTGCCCTGCTGCTGCCTGGGGCAGTGGGACAGGCCCAGGGGAGCCCTGTGGCTGCTGGGCCCCAGGGAATCCCCAGGGGGGCACACAAACACAGGGCGGGTGAAGGCAGTGTTGTGACAGACACTTGCCTCCAGCTGCTCCAGCTGAACCGAGCCCCAAACAGCAGTAGAATATAAAATATTACCCACTACATGCGCGGTTATCACAAAGAGGAAGCAGAATCACCATGCTGCAAACCATACAAAGCCGAGTTACTCACTCACGCATAAGGAATTTACATGGAGTAACAAATTGGTAACAAAAAACCTGCTAAAATTGTCTTCATGGGTGCCCATATTAAGCAGTAAAATGCAGAAAAGACCATTCACTTGCCTTGAGTATGTCCATCTTCTCACTTTTCAGTATTTTGAGGTTTCCTCTTGATTCTTTTTTTGATGTTGTAAACCAAAATGGATGCTAAATCAGTCAGCAAAGTTACACAAGGGAAGTGCACAGTCCATTACAATCAATGCAGTTAATTAAAAATACAATTAAAACAGAAACAGTAATGAGAATTGGAACACAATAAATAATTAAAACAAAATTCATTTGGCTCTTCTGTTGAGCCAGTCCCCAGTTAAAAGTAAATGGCTTTTTACTTGATTTTTAGCTACAACAGCAGGCCTTATGCAGCTCTAAGTTCTCCTTCCAGTGTCAGGGTGTAAGTGCTTAAGCCCCCTTTTCCTGCCTCCCCCTTGCTCTACCCACCTGCAACCAGTCTGCCATTCAAATCCCAGTGTTGCAAAACTGGGAGCTGGAGTGAGGAGTTGCAAATACAGAGCAGGAAAGAAGCATATGGTGAGAGAAAATAACAAAAAGCCTATTAATTATTCCAACAAAATATGAAACATTCCCCTACAGCAGGAGGGAAGCTGTTGGCAAAGTATTATTTATCTGTTTATTTGTGTTGGAAATAGGCAGGGGCAGAAAGAAGTAAGACTGTTCCACTCACAAGCAACTAGCAGCTTTTTCATACCTTGCTCATAATAATTTTGGAGTGTAGGAGCTAACATTGCAGGAAGCAACCTGGGAAGGAAAGAGACTTTGTTCTTCAAACAGCAGGCCTTTAGAACAAATGCTAGGTACTAACAAAGCTAACTGCTTCATTTCTGAGCTCATGTCCGCAGGAATAATTTTTACGGGTTATTGTATCTCTGCCTGGTATTACCACAGCAGTGTTACTACTCTATATTGTGTGTTGACAGACGTGGTTGGTTTCCTGCTTTTCTTGTATTCATTCACATCTTAACTGTTCCTTCCTTCCTCGAAGGAAATACATCTCTCCCTTGTGTTGAGAAATGTTAGTGACAAAGAGCAGGGTGCTGAGAAGAAAGTTTCAGCTTTCACTTTCTCATTTCATAACCTTTCCAGCTCTTTGAGACGGAAGAAACAAATGAACCCTTCTGGCTGAGTCACCATTTAATAACACAATAATTAGGTAAACTTCATGACAACTAGGGATTAAGTATTTTCCACTCTTATCGGACTTCTATCAGAAGAAGAAAAACTACAGGTAGCTCTTCTAGAAACTCAGTTATTGTAGTACCACAGATCGATACCTCAATTCTTGAATTTCTCAAAACTATGAAGCCTAATAGCTATAATAAATATTAGCATGTGTCCTCTAAGCTATAGTGGAATTTTATAAAGGTGTAAGTGCGCTGCTGTAGTATGTCAGGAAGAACTAGATAACAAATGTCTTTTAAATCCTTACTTTCTGTTACACAACAATTGCTAACACCACAGATGCTCCAGTGCTGAGTCTTTTGTGTACCAAATATTTTCCAGATAAGCACTGCTGCAAAACGTAGGTAAAATTGGACATAGATTTATAGGGATTACCACTACATATGAGACCCTTCTATTAAATCTGGACAATAATGGATCCTCCCGAGAGAGATAAAAGCTTTCCTGAGATGGTCAAAGCAAGGGAAGGCATAATACTGGCTTTTCTTACAACTGCCTCCACTGGTTTATTGTGTAACTTTGGGTAAAAGCCTATTTTGGCACTGCCTCAGTTTCTCTATGTCTAAAATAAGAATAAGTCTTGAAGCTATCAGTTTGGTGTAGTGTTTCAAGATCCTCTCATATAATGGATGTTTTGCAAAAACATACCTTAGAAAGTTGAAGGAATTCACTCATAGAATGATGAATTAATTCCCTTATTTGCATAGTTTGAGGAGTCCTCATGCTAATGTATACTGAAAATGTTTCCTGTAGTGCTTACCAAACCTATGCTGCTTAGGAGCATTTCTGTTCTTGCTATTCTTAGGTATATACGCTTTGCTTTGGTTTTTGTTAAAAACTTTTAGCAGCCTGTTACTGAAAACAAGATATCTTTTCCTGAAATACAGAATAGAAAATTAAATTATGATGGGTGCTATAATATCATATAATCTTTACAACTGAAAACCACTGTGTGCAGTCTGGTCAGAACAGTAAAGGTATCGTGCTACAAGAGGCTTATAGGTGAAGGTATTTTAGTTTGGTGGAAGCATGGGATAAACTTTTCTTGAGGCACCGAGGGACAACTGAAGCTTGTGCTTACTGTCAAAATACCTCAAGACATGGGCAACTGTTTATTTCACTCCTCAGTTTCCTAAAATTTTTTAAAGTGAGCAGCCCTTTTTCATCGGGCAGATTTGCATGAGTGTCACTGCCAGGTCCTTCTTTCAGCAACTAAATTAGACACACTTTCGCCGAAAGAATTACCTGTTTCCACAAACCTCGGTACACCTTGCTTTTTTTACAGAGCAGACAGGTTGACCCTAAATTGTGAAATTAATACCTTTTTGTTATTTCACACAATAAATTTTATGAACCTCCTGGTCATAACAGAATATTACAAAAGCATGTGTATGTCCCTTTAGGATGACAGGAAGAAAAGACAACAGAATTACTAGCTTCTAGATTGCTTCAGTTTTTTGAAAGGGAAATTTTTCCATAGCAGTAAACAGTTCTTAGCTCCAGACCCATAAGTCTGGTTCTTTCAAAGTTCTCTACCTATTATCACATTAACTCCTTTTTTTTTTTCCAGATCGGGGCATCATCTCTGTAAGCCTTAGTAATGACACAAGTGTTATATTTTCTAGGGAGTTTTCTTGGGTTTCAAATATATCAGCATTTTTCAACAGGGGTGTTGGATGTGCACAAATATATCTGCAGTGCTGTCTTTATTGGTCTTTTAAGGACATCTAAATCTATGAATATGTTAACCCTCATGCATACCATCTAAATTTCTCTCCCTGAAGAAATTATTCCTTTGTACTTATGCAGTTCCAGTTGGGCTGTATGTAACAAAAACAAAAACAAAAACAAAAACAAAAAAAAAAAAAATCATCTATCTATAATGTCAGTGCACTGTCAATCCCTGAAAACTTTGATCTACATGGAATGACTGCATGACGTGGCAAATCTAACTAATGTGGTAAATTGTCTAAGTCTTGTCCTGAGTCTTCCAGCAGTCAATGCCATTTTTGTCAGCCACAGACCAGGACTTGCAGCCTCTCTGAACTGCAAAGCTGATGCAGTTCAGACTTAGTTCAGTCACAGACTTTCTATATTTGTGCTTTCCTTTTATAGCTCAAAGTTAAAAATATCTTATGTTTCTATGTCAAGTACAGTACTCAAACCCCTGTGATGCATTTTTACAGTTAAATTACTGTGTCTGGATTAACTAGAAACTATTAACTTCACAAAGTGCAGCAGAACTTGCTGCTGTCAAAAATAAACTTACCTTTTCATTACCTTGCTTTCCATTGTTATTTGATACTTTCACAGATGGTAGGAGCACCATTAAAATCTTTTCCAGTTGTCTGCTGTATTTCCAAAAATACCTGATCTAGCAGACCTTTGCACAGCTCTGCTTCTCTTTATACTTTCTGTATTTTTTTATTTACAACTGGTGCAACGTAGTGTTGCATGTTCACTTCGGGCTTACAGTAACTTCAAATAAATTCTCTTTATTCAGTGATGTATTTTTGCCTGTCTCCACTTAACACAATTTAAGTGAAAGCCATGTTAGTGTTTTATATTAACACTTTACCTCTCAAAATATCAAAAGCAGAAAACAAAAAAGAGAACTCAGGGGAAAAAAAAAAAAAAAAAAAAAAAAGGGGTTTATCTTTTCATGTACTTCTGGTATAAAAGCCTGAAATTATCACTGTTTGTTTGTTTGTTTGTTTATTTGTAGAACAATATGATTTGAGGATTATGACAAATACTGTAAGTAGGAAAGTCTAATGACATTCGTACTGTTATTATCAATGTATAATACTTTATGGCCACTGTGGAACTGCTCATTACTGAGACACGAAGTCAAAGGCAAAGCAGTAGGGTTTGGGAGCCTAATCTTGCAAGCACTCACTGTGGGCCATTGTGCCTTCTGATGTGCTAGGCAATGAAACAAGTACAGGCAGACAAATCTTGTATGTGCTTGGAGCCACCACTTATTCTTTGGGTTGTATACCAAAACTGGATGAGATGCATGTGACAGGTACGGCTTGGAGGTAAGAGGGGAGTATTTTTGGGAGTGATTGCCAGGAGGTAAATGGAGGTTGTTTCCCTGGGATCTCATCACATATGAGCTGGTCACCTTGGCAGCCTGATAAACACATCCCCCACAAGCTTGTCTCTCTCATGGAGACAGATTCAGATCATCCCAAACTCCTGCTGCCAGACATCCTCCTGCTTGTCTCATCAGTACAGGCACTGCACTTGAGCTGCTCAGTCCTGAAATGCCTTGAAAACTGTCCATTTACAACTCCTGTCATGGACATGGAGAAAGTTTATATAGGAATCAGAGAGCAGGGCACATGCTGTGGAAATGACATTTATCTGAGCCTTTAATTTCTTAATAGAAAAGGATAAAGTAGGTTTTCCATTCTGAAGCCATGGGAGAAAACCTGGCACAGCTAACAACCTTTGTAGACAACATGATCTGCACAATTTGACCAAGAATTAGATTATTTAATTTCTGAGATAAAGAATGTTAAGAATTACCTTTGGTTAAAAATAACTTGATCGCAGGACTTTGGTTATTAATAGTTTACCTAGCATTGATTTGAAACATTTTGATAAATGTTCAGAACTTCACAGCCATATATTTGATCATTTATTTAGCTACTTAGTTAAGAATGTCTTCAAAGTAACAGCTTGTTTAAAACTCTATCTACATAAGTTATTAATTAGAAGTGACTTGTAATCTTTTGATATAGCTCGTTTTAAAAATGTTCAAAAAAAAAAAAATCTTGGTGCATCTTTTTGTTTTTTTTTTTTTTTCTTTTTTTCTCTTTATTTCAATAAGTCATGCTTCCATTCCTTTTGGTTCCTTTGGAAAAAAAGGTCTCTTTGTTTTATGAAGAGTCCTTTCTTTACCTTGTTTATAGTTTTCAAATACATTTTTATTTTAAGTTAATAACTTTCTCAAGTTTTCTGAATAGGAATTTCAGTAGTTCTTCCTTAATGGTGCTTTGCCTTCAGGCTGTTTATCTGATAACACATTTCCATTCTTTATTTCTGTATTTCCTGCCCAACCTTGTTTTTTCCTCTGAATCAGCCACATATTTCAGCAGAAGAATTTATGTCTTCTTTTGCTTGATGTTAATTTCAGGCAACTTTCCATGCTTCTATGCTCACATATGAGTCCTCAGTATTCCTGATTCTATGTCATGTGAGACTTCGGATTGCAGTCACTCTCCTACCACTGTCCTGTCATGCTTTTTATGGGAGGAAAACCCAACTGCCCATTCCAGAAGGAATCAACAGTGTGTTTCAGTCAGGTCTCCAGTCTGAACAGAGACGGGTCAGGACCAAAGGACACCCCTAAAATGAGTGGTTGAATAGTCCTCACAGATCCTCTCTCAATTTATGCTGCTAAATAATTGTAACAACTGATTTCTCAGTCTGAGTCTGGTATAATTATAGTAGGTTGGAAGGAAATAATTAAACTGGGTTTTTTCAAAGTTCTATAAAATGTCATCATTCTGATAAGAAGTACTGTGCATTTTCTATCCCTATAGACTACATCAGCTTCACACTCTGTCCAACATTCCCTGAAGGACTGATGAGTTTAAAAGAGCAGCTGTAACAGTCTTTTAAAGATATTTGATTTAATATGACATGATGATTTCCTTTAAAAAATGTATGGAGCTATACAATAGCAATAAAACACTTTTTCAGTGAATACAGAACTGACTAACAGCTCCCTGAAGGGTTGTTTCAAAGGAATTCACCTTACAAGGATCTCAGAAATCAGGTCTAACCATATTAAGCCTTTTCATTGGTGATTGCAAATAAAACATTTTAAATTATGAATATTTCATCAATAATGCAAATATTTACTGTGTGATAAATAATTATGAGATCAGAGCAAATATAGTGATCTCATTTTTTGAAAGAAAATTAATATAGTCAATGAAAAAATAATTCATCTAGGTGTAAGAAGGAAAGGCCATACTTTTAGACTAGGATACTATAAAACAGACCCTGTTGAGGGTCAAGGAGTTGTGACTATGTAGCTGAAAAGAAGCTAACATAATCTTGGATTTAAAACTAGAGGAGCAGAAATGTTAAAGAGGTGTCCTCACACCCATGCACAGAATACATGAGATCAGTGATAGAAAGACTGACAAAAAATTCAAGGATGGCCTTGAAGAGAGACCCAAGTATTATTCTGCACCAGAAGAAATTAATGTGTGGGAATGGATTCAAAGAGGGTGTGCTCCATGGTCATTTCAGGCACCAAGATAAGGCTGACTGGTGTGCAACTCCCCAATAATTCCTTCTCAAAGGTTTCTTAAAGTTAACGTTCTCCAGGTAATTCCAGGAGATTGCATACACTACATTTACTAGGTCCCTGGTAGCTCTGTAGAGAAGATGAGATTCTACTAGCTGAATCAAGAAGTCAGAAAGGAGTGAGAGAAGTAAAGTTTTGTTGTCATTCAAAACAAGCCAAGAAAAAGAAATTGTAGGACTAAATGGTCCAAAAGGTTAATAAAAATTAGAGGTTAATAATAGGTTAACTAGTGAGTCATACTTTATCAATAATGTGGGAAAAGCAGATGAAGAGTGAAGGAAAAAAATGTTAAAGATAGCACAAACTTATTCTGGAAAACACAGAGGTGATAGGTTTCAAGAAGAACTAACAGAGGTGGATGAAGGTATAGCACAAGGGATGGCAAAATTCAATACTGACAAATCCAGGTGTGCTTGGTGGCAAAAAGTCTATATTTATTGTGGTGGAAAAGACAAGAACAGAGTAGAAAACCCTCATGGAAAACCCAGTAGGAAGATTTGATGAACACAGCTGTGGTCAGAATATAAGTAGAAAGAACATAGTTTTTCAGACCATATAACTTCAGTCTAGAGCACTGAAAAAATTTCTGATCTTCATCTTGCCAAGACCAGGCAGAAGCAGAAAGTATTTAGGAAAGAGGAACTAAAAGTAGTTAAAAGACTTCTTTAGGAAGAGACAGCAAAAAGAATGGATTAAGTTTGGGAAAAACATATACAAAACCATGGGTAGAAAGCTTATTGTCAGGTGCTCCAGTTTCTACCTTCATAATGCAAGAATGAAAGACTCAAATGACACAGAAAGGCAATAAATTAAAAACTGATCAAAAGAAGTGATTTCAGAGAGTAGGTTGCACATGGAGCTCATTGTCACAAAACAATCTGAAGGTCTAAAAGATCAATAGGAATCAAAGTGAAGTTAGACATTTGTCTGAAGGTATATAAATCCTCAGGCAGCAAGTTATAATCCAAATTCTCCCTGATAGGAGTCAGAAAGTTAGTTCCTACTTACAGGTTACTCCATAATCACTCACTATGTCACTTTGGAACACTTAGTGCTGAGAGATATGGTGTAGTTGGGAACTGTCAGTGCTAGGTTAATGGTTGGACTAGATGATCTTCAAGGTCCTTTCCAACCTAGCTGATTCTGTGATTCTGTGATTTGTACATCTTCTTGTGAAACATTAGGGATGAGACCTTTAGATTAGATGCTATGATACCAGGAGCCATAAATTCCAAAATGCAACTCTGGAGACCACTGATGTGGAAGATTAGGAAAGAGGAGTGTTTAGGTCAACTCCAAGCTGAGGACAACCATATATACAGTGGTAGCCAAATATAGAAGGATACACAACATCCATACCATATGTTTTCACAGGGCTATTCTGCTCTGAAAATGTAAGGATATAGACAGACAATTTTTGCAGGGCAAGAGAACTTCTATTGGGCCAAATGATACAACTGGGGACAGAAAACAACAACAAAGCCTCTTTATGTGTTTAAACCTTTGTTTCTTCAAATAAAGTTTCAGGAACATCATGGGTTTTCTGTTTGCTTCTCAGAATGTACCAACTGGTGTAATAAAATGTATTCATTCTCCCTATAAAACTTGACTAGCTCATTTCATATGTGCCAGTTATTGCTCTAAAGAGAAAAAAGCAGCTTTGCTTTTTGAAAGAATGAACTGACAGCATGAAGTATTTCTTTCTGAGGGTTCATTTGGCTCTGTAGTCATAGCCAGGCTGCTAGACTGACCTCACTGCAGCCTAAAGAGGAGATGATCCTGACGGTCCCTTCTAGTAATGTCTGAAGTACAGACTTACAAGCACATCCTTGCTATTCCCCTTGGTTTAAGAGAGAGAAGAGTGATGTCATCTTCTCCTTGATAAATACTAATATCAAACTGGAACATAAAGTGAATTATCTACCGCAGAGGAATATGTCTGTAGGAGGAAACTCTAGAAACAGTTGAATCGAATAGCAAAAATCACGCAGAGCCAGAATTTCAGTCTATAAATTTAGATCCTTTCCCAGTTGAAAAAGGATATCAAAGGATGGGCTTTCTCCAACTGGCTCTGGCATTTTCTTACAGTGTACGTGAAAAAAGTCTCCTGGCATGTTGACTGTAATTATGTAGTTATATTAATATTATACACTAACATTTTTATTTTGACTGCCAACCAAGCCTTTTATTTTCCATTCACTCCTAGATTTTCTAGATACGTCCTTTTTCATTCTTTCCCTATTTTATTTAGTTATCTCACTCCCTTTTATTTTATGCTTCATATGAATTTTTTGGTTCAATGGATCTTTTATTCTGCCACACTGGTGACAATGCTCTTTCCCTGGTTCTCTTCCCTCAGTTCCTCATGTTTACACTGTTCACAGAACAAATGTACAACGGTATGAGATGATAATACTCTAACTCGAGGTTCAGATTCTCACTGTGACTCTTTCTTTTCTGGACATACAGAAAGCTATTTTAAGAAAATACCCTTACATACTTTGTAGTTGCTTATATGCTTTTCTGTTTACTGATCTGCCTGTCCCCAGTTTATCAGGATGATTAATTTCTCAAACAGATTTGCAGCACTAAAATCCCATCTACTTTGATACCAGCATCTGGCAAATGCATAGCCTCCCTTTGTTTATTTCTGCACAAGACCAATTATTTTACTACTCCATATTCACAACTGTATTGTCACACCAAAGACTACTACCAATATAAATGTGCCTTCAGCTTAATTTATACCTAATTTAATGCCCCATTTCCTTGCCATAGTCAAGCATAAGTGTTTTACAGATATGATACTGCCTGTGATTTTTTTACCGAGTCCAGCTCCTTTTGTCTCTGAAGATTTCACAGTCCTTGATTCTTTTCTTCTCTCTACATATTTGTTATGTTGGGAAGCACTGTTAACAACCTTTGTTTTATAGGTATCAATACAGAGATACTAGGATCCCAATCTATCTCCTCCATAGTCCCATTGTCACACAAAGAATGAGTTAAAAAACAAGATCTGGGAAGCTAGAAGAAATGGAGTCTTGAACAACAGCCACATCTTTCCTCTTGATACAAAAAAAAAAAAAAAAAAAAAAAGGGTATTTAACAGATACCAAATATATTTCAGTTTATGGAGCTTAACAAGTTGAATCTTTATTAGCTGTATTTTCCTTGCCTTTTTCTTCAAATCAGTGTAGTAATAATACAACTCTCCTAACTGAAATGGAATTAGAATTGCAATTGTCATCGTATGAATTGCTACATAAATATACAGGAACAGTGACATTTGTAGTGTAGGTATTCTGTGAATTTTTGGATAGATGGAGGTTTAGACCCTAAATCTCCACATGTGAGTACAGTTAATTATTTTTGCAATAGTAGAGTTCAAGAGGCTTACTGAAGCAGAAATGTGAAGTAGATGAAGGAATTAAACCAAGGTTGCTAACATTCCCTTTGCTGTTTGAAACATTGGCTCTCTTTTTAGCTGACTTTTTAAAAGAAAGTCACTATATCTTCATTTAACCTTGACTGGAAAGTCAACATATGGTGACACTATTTATAAAGCACTGCTCATTAATTTATTAGCATCCCACTCAGACATTCCATGTTTCTCCAAGCCTGTGCAATATCCTTGTGTCTCTGCAAGTGACTGTCCTTGTTCATCTCTACATATTTGTCTTCCTGATGCCTAAACCTGACATTCTCCGTGGACATAACACAGTTCAAAATATGACCAGCCCCTCTGAAATAATAACTAAAAAACCCCCACCCTCAAAACTTTCTGGTGGCAGTGGAGGAAATTACTCTCACTCTCTTTCCATTTGTATCTCCGCAGAAGCTCTTCTAGAATAATTAATAGGGACAAACTGGCTGAAGTCACTCTGATGTGGCCTGCTCAGCCTCTTTCATTGCCACTTGGCAAGGGAGAACCTTCCCTGGCCCATATTAAAAGCATTTCTTCTACAAACACTGAGTCCGGTAACTTTCTGTTGACCTCTGGTGAAAGAGAACAATTCCGTAACGTCTCTGCAGCTCAGGAAAGGCCAGAACCTCTCTGTTCCCCACCTATGTTTGGCAGATATTAATCAGAAAACCATTAACCTAGCAAAGCACTGGAAGACTCATTATTAAGGCAATAATACTTCTCTTACAAATTTCATCAGTACAACATGACATGTTTGTAGGTGTAGGCTGTTATTATTTGATACCTCCCTATTCTTCTCTTCTCTATAGCCTTTTGGTAGTCTCTACTTATGTTCCAGTCACTTTTTCTTGTCTCAGTGACAGCCACCTTGGTCAATAGCACTACTTCACATACAGTCTGTGACTGAGAAATCATTTGGGGTCACAAAGGAGGACAGTGTATAATGTGTCTGCCATATAACAAGAAATCAGACAACTTCCCTGATGTGGTGACAAGTTTTACTGTTGTGCTAACTAATGATGCAGGCATTAAGAAAGAAATAATCTTATTGAATAGAGAAGATATTTTTTTACAGTCATGAAATTCCATCATCATTTTTTGCTAGTTAAGCAGGAGGATAAAAATAAAGAAACATTTTAGGCCTGTTCATGATCTTGATTTTTCACTTATAATCTCACTTATAAATAAAGATTGTAAAAAGCTTTCCTTTTGGACCACTGCAGTAATAATCTAAATGGCTGTATCTACTGACAGCACACACCCGAGAACTCACAGAAATAAATTCCTTTGCCTTTGCAGAAACTTCTAAAAAGATACTGAATGTCAGAGCTCCATAAAAAGCACACAATCAGATGTCCGCAATATTTCTTAGCAGTTTCAGAAATCTAGAAGATCTAGAAGTAACTGTTTATAATTACTCCAAAAACGGCCATAATCCTCAATTACAGAGGACTTCATTACCTGGAGGATCCCCCTCCACTTTACTGTAGCTTTTCTTACTGATTACATGCATAGAAATTAGTGGCAGCTCTTTTCAATATGCTACAAATAGAAGTGCTTTAAATAGAAGGAAAGTTCCCTTCCTTCTTGCACTCAAGAGCTCAGGCAGGGCTGCTCTGGAGGAGACAGACACGACACTGCCTCTCATATGCTTCACTTCTGTTCTATCACCTCTTTTTTCACTCTGAAATAAGCCAATCAGATATTCTGACCACAAACAGTCAGTTGTCCTATGCCTATAAAAGCTATAAGGAGACTTTTTTTCTTGGTGAAGCCTCTCTAACGAATGTAATAAAGACCAAATTAATAAGATTCTGTGGCACTTAAACAACAATCAGTAGAAATGGATGAGAAATGCTATTCTTTGCATAATCATCACAACTGCCCTACACAGACTTAGTATACATGTGTTGTTTATAGCACAGCTCCATATGGGAAGATTCATTTTTGCTAATTCCAAGATTCCTGAGAATCTATTTTGTACACTTTGTTCTTTGAATTCTTTTGTCTCTTCAGAAAGGCATGGTTGAGGGGGAAAAATACTTTTTGACAAACATTTCTGAACTCTCCTCCTTTTCAGAAATCTGGAATTTCAGCCCCTTCCAACAAGTTCTGGCTGGCACTATGGTCCTTCCTGCTTCATTCATTAAAAATACCAATGCAGCAGCATGAATATATCCTTTGGGATTCTACATTAAATGCAGAGTCTTGCATCCCGGGCTTGCTTACATCTGTGTAGCCCTTTTGATGTCTCTTGGCACACCACTGCAGCTGTCCCTCATAGTAGGCATTTGAATTGATTAACACGCTTGCTCCTTTTTTATTTTCCTCCTGCTCTCAGGGCTGCACCCTGAAAGATTTACTACACTTTGGAAGGGTGAGGCACTTTGTGGATGCTCTGAGAACAACATAATTGCTGAATCAAAATCTCCCATGAGAATAGGAGCTTTGAACTTTACTTTCAAGATTTAAATTCTCTATTGCTCAGCATATGTATAACAGATTGTCAGAGAATAATATCCTAATAAGATGCATGTAGATAACCAGGGGAAGAAAGAGAAGCAGTCCTAAAATATTGTCTGCTAAAATTCAGACAGTAAATCTTTAGTCCAGCAAGTAATTAAACACATAAATAGTCACATGAAGTCCACTGGGACTACTCATGTACACAGCAATGTGTATAAGCATTTGCACTATTGGGATTTAGTAATGAGAGCCTAATTTAAACTAAACAAAAATGGTTAGCAACCCAAACTGGTTGAGTCACTGTCAGAACTGTGCTATGGTTGCAGACTACTGCGTTGTTATGCTGGACTGAAGATATAAATCAGAATTCCTTATTTCATTAGATGTGGGTCCCAGTGTTTTACTTTGCAATATCTAGTGGCATTAACATATTTTAGGAACTATCAAAAAGAAGATTCTTAGAGGATCTGTGGTTGCTAGGAGACTGGTACTTCAGTCCTGCAAATCTTCCACACTGCAAAGAGCAAACTGGCAATAATCAGGTTTTCCTGCCAGACAGCACTCAAACAACTGAAGTTTATGGCTTATTGTCCAAAAATTGTGATTTAACCTTAAACTTGTAGAACAGGAAAAATTAAGAGTTGTTAGATTTCTCTAAGTAGGTATTTTATCTTGTATCTATAATGTGCCACCCTTAAATCCTTTTTTAATCAATAATACCTTGGGTGTCTGATATCTAGAAACTTGGTTTCAGTGCACTGGCAGGATTCAACCAGTATAGAAAGTGCTGCTCATTTAAGACAGTTCGGAGAGGGAGTTTTGCCATCCCCAGGCCTGCCATTTCCATTCCCATACACGCAACACGACCTGCACCCTGAGCATCCTCAAACCAGCACCTTTACCTCCTGCAGCTCCCTGCACCTTTGGGGCCTCCCAGCTTATGGCTGCACCAACAGCAAGTGCATTTGTCTCCCTAGCACCTAAACATCTCAGGATACATACACTCAGTGACAAGGGTGCCATTGTAGTAGAGCTTGTGTGCCACGTTGACTGCATTTCCTAATTTTAACTTAATTAAGGAAATATATCTTCTAAATCAGAGTGGTTTTGCTATAGTGTCTGAGAGTGCACAGTAAGAATCTCAGAAATCACTGGGGGCTGTGATTTGGTGAGCTTTAAAATTCTGTATTCTTTATGACCCAGGAGCTATGCTAAGAACAAGAGCACACTATTTTCACTGAAATAACGCTTGTGGTCAGAACTGCATATGGATTTTGTGCTTTGTTGGATCGTTGCCTTCAGTACTGTTTAAATAGATGTATGTTACAAAGGTATTCACCTATGAAGAATTCTGTCTGTTTTCTCATTCATGGCTTTTCAGTTGCTCGGTGAAACGTCACAATATTAAATGCCAATCTGGAGTCAGCCTTTTCATGGATTTTGAGCCTGAATCTTTTTAACTGCAAATGTCGTCATTTTTTATCATGCACCAGGATAGGATAACATTCTTATGTGATCCTTTGCTGTTCTCATCTAACACCACAGCCAAACTCGTTTTCATGTAACAGTAAAGGTATATGAAAGAAAGTGTCCATGGAGACATAAGGGGCAGGGGAGAGGGGAAAAAGAAAAGGGCAAAATCCTAGCAGAAGTCAAAGTGTGGTGGACCGTCATTCCTTTCAGGGAAACTACAACTTCCCCCAGAGTCTTCTGATAACCTTCTACTTACTCTGTAATGATTCAGACCTAATTTGTAATTATATTTAAGCACTTTATAATTTCAATCTAAAACTTGCCAGTTCCATGCAATTTTATGTCCTGAATGTGGTATTTGTCCCCCTCTATGGTAAGATTATATAGTAATAGTAACAACGAATATGGCTGAATCATTGACAAATTCAACCTTAGCCATATTCTCTTGCTTGCCTTGACAACAAGACTATTGAATTCCAACAGGATGGAAATCTAAAAATAGCACTGCATGAAGAAAGACTACAAGCAAAGCCACTAGATTATATGGGCTCAATGCTCCTGTGAAATGTGACACGTGCAAAAGCCAGATGTAATTTTAACAATACAGCTTCCTTTTCGACAAAGGAATCTCCAGAGTCTGATTTAATGTCTCCACAGTAAAGCCTAACAATTCCACGGTTTGTGTAGGAGTAAGAACAGACTTCTTTAAACTCACAGAAAAGAACCCCTGAGAAGAATGCTAATGCACAGTGTGGTGAATATAAGAAGAAAAGACCTCTTATGACCCTGTAGCAATTAAGACACCATCCAAGTCCAATGCAGAAGTTATCTTAAAATTTTCACAATGACACAACTGGACTCAGCAATGCTGACAGAGACAAGTAACTCTATGGCTTTGCAGAAACCAAAATCACTGCAGCTCAGGAAATATTTTAACTTATTTACTAGACAATATTGGAGTGAGTATCTGGCTGGCTCATGCAGGAGTGCAGAGAGGAACAGGCAAAAGAAGCTTTTGTTACTTTTATACTCTGACTAAAAAGAGATTAAGAAAGAGGTAGATTAAGTAGTTAGCAAATTAGCTGAAGATTTAGGAGAGTAAGGTTCAAGTCTCCTCTACCTTTTAACATAACTGTCTGACCTTGGGACTCCCTTAAGGAACTCAAACTCTCTGTAAAATAGGTACCTGTCTAAGCCCTATCTTATCTCACAGATGAATTTGAAGGTAATTAATATGTACCATCTTGAGGGTCTCAGTGAGTTATCTATATAAATACATCTACATGTTATATAGATATATATTACGAATATGATGGCTTCTCATCATCTCTTGACCACCAGGTAGGTAGCAGAAGACACTTGAACAGCGAAGGACTGAGGCATGCAACTTTTAAAGCCTGTTTTACAGATGCATGTTTTGCATGTACCGTAACACTACTGAGGGCTCAAACGTATAGAGTAGGTTTTGCACTGGTGTCTTGTGGTAAAAAGAAAACCAGCATCAACCAACAGCACTTCTAGGAATATGATCTTCTCTTTTCTTCCCCATATTTAGATTTTCCAGGCACATAGGCCAAAGTGGTGTCTAGAACCAGTTCCTTTGATTCAAGCAACATCCTAATTCTTTTCCAGTCTGCTGTGAGTTTGGGGAGATTTTTTTTTATCTCATCCATAATATTATTAGGAAGATCCTATTCCTATGGTGAAGAGAGAGACTGGTTTGAAGGAGGAAGATCAAAGATATCCTTAATATTATTCTCTGGCCTCATTCTTTTATTGCTTAAGTTCTCTTAAACAATTACAGGCACAAATCCAAACGATCTATCATAGTCCATGACTTTTTATTCAGTGGCATAACCATTGTTCCAGAAATAGATATAGCCCTACTGGTATGACTTTGAAGCACCACACACATTGGTTGGCAACGGGATAAAAAATAAGGTGAATCAATAAACAGATATTGTTTTCGACCAGTGTTGTGTGACAGGAGAAGTGAAAGCTTTGAAATTTGGCTTTCTTCTCAAGGAAATATCTGTGATGTTGTCTGGGTATATCTCTCCACCTTGTTTATTTTACTCTTCCCTGTCCACAGACAAGTTCATAAGTGACAAAAGGCATGAACACAAATGTCCTATTTTTAGGAGGCAGTAAAGCAGAGAGCAAATTCCACATGTTGAAATAAATGTTTACACTGGTTTATGTTGTGCTTTCTTTGTGGGCGAGCAGTCACAGTCAGAAGAGTCAGAAAGGACCATTAAAGGTTGTAGTCTGTCTTCCTGTCCCAAGACAGAAAAGTTGTATGTGAATCCGTCTGAACTTTATGGGACATCCCACAGCTATTATGAGCAATCCCCTCAGTACATAGCTATCTCTGTGATTGAAATAGTCCCCCCAAGATTTTGTTTAAATCTTTTGGCTTCACTTTGAGTCCATTATTTCCTATTCAATCCCCACTGAACATGGAAAATGTTTCATTTCCTTTCTCTTTACAACCATCTTTTCCCAGTTTGAAAACAATTATCCTTACTCATTTCAGCCTTGGTTCTGCTAGGAAGAGTTTTCTAGCCATCCTAGCATTCTGGTTGCCTTCATCTGAACCCTTCCCTTAGGGATGGTGCTGAAATCAGGACATAAATCTAGTGACCACAATAAGAAAAATAAAAGGTAAAGATTTATTTAACAGAACCACAGGTGATTACTTCTATCACCTAGACAGATGTAGATGTAGTTAGAACAGAAAATGCATGTTTTGTAACAGAGTTCTACAAGTGTAGGATGTAGGAATTTTGCAGTTCTGCTCCCCCTCTCATCTCTCTCTCCCACTTCCCGTTGCCAACATTCACGAACAAAACATCTCCAGTATGTAGAGACATATGTAGAGATATAAAGATACAAACACAGAAATGGATAGGATCAGCTATGTTAGAATTCATATGCCAGCCTGGGTCATGATGACCCAAGCTTCGGTCCCACTCAGTACACAGCCATCCTTCACAAGTCAGGAGTCAGTGCACCAGGATACTGCAGTTACTCCTGACTGTCTCAGACATCACCTATTGACAAACAGGAGCTATTTAAATGGCAACTGCTGTGGCTGAATACTTTAATGTAATGTCTGTAATTACAATTACCAATGTCTGTAATAGACTCCCACATAAGCATACTAGCAGTATGCAGTCAGTAGTGCCATGTATTAGTTTAAGACACAGACTCCAGTTAGTCAATTAGATTGCTCCTTGGTTTCCGCTCACTTACAATATTTACAGTTATACTGTAGCTGGTGGGGTCACACTGGAGTCAAGCTAGCTGGAAGTGAAGTGTACAGAGGGTCAGTTGGACAAGCAATGTGGCTTCACCTCAGTATTTTAACCTTTAGGAATTCTATGGCTTCATATGATGCTGAACCACTTAAAGAAAACATAGTTCATCAATCCATTCTCACAAGACAAATGTGCTGCCGTGTCTCTGCATCATAAAGGAAACAAAAATACTGCATGTGTCTGTCTCTATTTTATCTGGTCACATTGTCTGGGAAAGGCTTTTCTCTTCATAATGGGAAGTTTGTACAGCTCTTAGCATCATGGATCCTAATCTCTGCGAATGGCTACAAAGAGTATTTTAATACAAATAAGCATTTTTATCACATTAATTACATGCACAGGTTCAAATCATCCAATTGAGAAAAAGTGTACTGAACAATTCAGGTGGAGTCTGAACTGTCATTTTAAGGCAGGAAGCCTCCTGGATTTGGTCGCCTTTGTTCAGGTTTCACTGGATGGTTTTCCAAGTAACATAGAGAAGAGGTGCAGGTTCTTTTGGGATTGGTTTTTGAGAGGAACTATGTCATTTCATGCTAGCTGTGAGTACTGGGTATGACAGAAATCAGCTTGACTCACTAAAACAGCCATTTAAGAGCAGACCCTCTAGTAGTATAAATCAGCAAGGCTTGACTTCACTCGAGCTCTGCTAATTTACCCCTGTTGGGAATCTGGCTCTGAGACCTTAGAGAGTGAAAATGAAACTAAGGAAGCAAAACAAAGATCCTAAAATATTGGGAAATAAAACAGCTTGAGAATGCTATGTTTTCCCAAGCATGCGAAAGAGAGCCTGTAGGTTATAGTTTCAATTTAATTTGTGGTTATTTGATACATGTTCATGCATGCAGTATATGCTGTGCAGAACTTAAAGGTCTATCATGAGAAAAATGCCCGAGACTTCTTTTTATCTTACTTCTGTTGTGGTTATTCTCCAGTCTCTTTCAGCCAAAATTTCAGTGAGGTTGGAACTTGCTAAGGACCTTTAAAAGAGTAGTGCTGAAAAATTCTTCAACCATATAGACAGAAAAAGAAAAAAAAGAAGGAAGACGTGAAGGTCAGACAGAAGTTCACAACAATTTAGACGTTATTAAAGGGATACTTTGCCTCATCTTTCAGTAAGAATGTTAGTGAGCAGGGGAATAATTGTAGAATATCTGATTAAGAATGAGGAAGATTTAGCAGAAACTACCATAATTAAGGCAGGATCAAATTGAGCCTAATCACCCTGGCGATATCAGGAATCCTGTGGTAATCCCCAGCCCAAAATCCTGATCAATTGACACATGAAGCAGCAAGCTCAGAAGCAAAGCTTCTCACTCTGTGCATTGCTTCAAAAGTTATAAACTAACTGGTAAGGAGAGAATGTAACATAGAGTGAAGGCTTCATGGTCAAGAAACCTAAGTAATCAAGGATGCAGAGAAGTGGCATAAACCACAACAGTTTTATCAAAAGTAATTTTTTTGTTAAGAGAAACTATTTCATACTCAAGGAATGTGCCCTGATCTGTCTAGATTTGCATGAAACAGTTCAAAATGTGCTCAGCTGAGAATTACTGTCTAAAACTAATATAATGGAGAATAATTCAAGATTAGTAACCTGACAGAAAATGATTTTTTTATTTTAAATAGTAGTATGTTAAAAAAATAAGTCTGTTGGGTTGTTAAGAGGTTATTGGAACTTTGGAAGATGATTTTGGACACAGCTTGTTATAAATACTTGTTAGTGACTTTTCTTGTTACAAATACTTGTTAGCAACCTTGAGTCAATAAACAGGTTTCCAAAATTATAAGGGCATTTGGATGTATTGACAACAATTAGGGTACTCATATAAAAAGTGTTGTATTTCTAAGCAGACTAATGAAACCGGATGAATTTTAATGAAAAGCCATCCACATAAAGACTTCAGTTGTGGACCTCGTCGTTTGGAGGCAGCAGAGAAATTAAGATCTTGGTGTACCATTAGACTGTAAAACACCTATGAGCCTCCAGTGTGACAGAACCACAGGAAATCTGAGACAAGCCTAAGATGCGCTGCAGATACATTTTCTTTAGAGTCACTGAAACATTCATATTGTTATGCAAGGTACTGCCAAGGTGTTTTGTACATGACATACAGCTCTGATCACCCACTTTCAAATCAGATTTAACTTAATTTGGAATAGATCCAGAGAAGGGATACTGAAATGACTGAGGAAAAGAAGTATAATCTTCTTAGAGCAGTCAAAGAATAATGCCTTGTTTTCCCTCTCAAATAAGACATTTCTTCATAAATGCATTTTGGAATTTAAAACCAGGGTGGGAGTAATAAACTTTAAACATAAAATTGGTACAAGATCAAACAGAGATAAACTGGTCTTATTAAATTTAATATGGTTCGAATCACCCTCTGATTTCAATTAGTTAAGTAGCTTTTGGAAACACACAGGGAAAAAAAAAACACCTCTTTCAAGATGGAGTCCAGCAGCCTCATGGACATTGCATGACAGAATAGTGGTGTTCTAGAGATGCACACTCAGTTATGGTTTGAAAATTTTGGGTCTTGATTTTAGTCATCTGCTTTAAGAATTAGCCAATTTATCTATTTCTGAGTTGGGTCCATTTATGCCATATCTTTGTTGTATAAAGTTAGTCTGAAATATCCGAGCTTCTCTTTATCACCTAATTTTGCTGTGGAGTATGTCTTCTTTCACCCTAAGAAGCGTCAGCAGTTGGTCCCAGATAGGGAAGGAAAGCTGGGAATGTGCACTGCTACTCTTTGTGGTTTTGAGAGATTTGGTATGTCTTACCCATGGTTGCTTATGTCTAAACTGGTTGACAGATGCTCATCCTCAGGTCAGACATGCAAAGACCCCACAGCTTAATGAACCCTCCCATTCTTTCTAGTATGTGTGATGTTCCTCTTTCCCAGGAAAAATGTCCAATGATCCCAACAATTTTCTCAGTATTGCAGGGACATACGATGTTAATCTTGACCTCTTCTGCCTTCTTCCCTCAGTGTTAAGCCTCTTTACCTTTCATATATTAACTGTCTTCAGATGGTTTGAGAATAGTAGAGGTCTTTTATGGAGGAGGCGCTTTCTGAAAATATTTATTACAGTGGCAACCATGGAGAACTGGACTCAATTTTATTTGTATCTCCATGACAATTTCAGGCAAGAGTTTTACAGAAAGATCCTTCTTTTTTTGTAATCATCTATTAGATACATTCAATACATGAAGCCAAGTCAAATGCAGTTGGACACTTCCTCCAGATATATTAAAGTTTCTGTAGATTATAATTTTAGTCTTTCTTCAGGAATCACTTGAGTGGTACTTTATAACCTGTATGAAGAGATCTCTAAAAATTGATTGGGCCTAATTAAAGATTAATCCTATCAAATTGTGTAGTCTGTAAATTTTATTAAATCAAATATTTTACTCTTGTACCCTTCAGGGAAAAAAAAAAAAAAACAAACATCCATAGTGGTTCCTATCCATAAAACTTTAGTACAACTGCAAGCACAAAAGAAATGCTGAAGTGAAATAGTTGTGATTTAAAACATGTGGCAGTTTACAAATATTCCAGAAGTCCAAATGACTAGTTGTAAGTGAACTCTCATTTACAGCTTTCCTCACCACAGAAATAACAGCAACTCCCACAATACTTAACAAGTAATAGTAATAACGGTGAGACTAAACAAGCGGCAGTAACTTCCAGCTACTCTTTCTTTTCTCATACATTTAGTAGTAACTAGCCCACTGAACTCAGCAAGGAAATGGGTGAACACTGAGCCATCCTCTGTGTCCTGTCCCTCCCTCTAAAATGAAATGTCTGTTTCCAAGAAAACAAAAAATAATAATAATGATTCAAAAAATCACCTTCAGGCAATTCCTCCTTTTTCTCACATACATTGGGAAGATGTATGAGAAGGATTAAAATTGACCTCAAGATCTTAGGGGAGGGAAACTTCATTAGACATCTGGAAGATCTGAAATCTCATGATGGCTTGTGCTTCAGAAAATGATAATACAATAAAGGAAATAAAATATAAACATAGTATTTTACCAAGGCAGTCACTATATGAATTGAACAGAATGATAGACCATAAACATGACTTTTTATTTAAAAAGGTTTTGGCTCAGTCATCAACCCTATAGACACCAATCATATGACAAAAAAATTAAAGAATTGGATCACTATATTAAGCGTTATGACTAAGAATGTCCTGCCATTGTTCTGAGGTGGTTTAACACAGGGAGATAAAAAATTAGGGGATCACAGTATTTTTCATTTGCTCTGCTGACTTGAAAAGAACTTGAGATTTTCGTGATGTCTGTTTAACAGTAAGCATATTCTAAAGGCAAAAAACCCACATTACAATTTCCTGAGTTTTCCATTAACAGCATCCCTGCTTTTATTCAAGCCAACAGATGACTTTGTTCTCAAAGAATATCAACTTGCAATCTGGAATAAGGGGGG
>NW_020799101.1:13118858-13140891 GCF_003259725.1 Athene cunicularia
GGGGGGAAGCTCAGCACTTCCAGAAAAGGACAGTCTTCACAGTTCTGTGTTTTACACTTATTTTCTTCAAATATTCAGAAACAAGCACTGCCTGAAAGTACTTCCAGACAAAGTTGCCACGCCAAGTACTTCTGTAAAAAGGAAAATCTTCAAATCAGTCTCAGTATTTTAAGTAGGAGACTGTATATAGAAATGTAGGATATTAAATTACTGTGGCCAACTTTTTTGTTAAAAGCAAAAATTGTTATTTTTAGGCTAATTAAATAAATTATTTAGTCACACTGCATTGACATTGTTTAAAAAAACTCAGGTATTTAAATCACATCTGATATTTCTGTAATTAAAGGTAATTACTGATCTTAATTTAAAATATTTTATTTAAAGAAAAAAATCACACAGCTTCAATCACATTGCTCAGTGCAGGCACGAAGAAGCACTTGTAATGAATCAACTCACTAGCAAGCAGCAACTTATGAATGACATAACATAAAGGACATTCTTACACCAACTTTTACTTCAGTCTTTCTGCTCGAAATAGGTCCCACAAGACTTTCAGGACAAGACTGGTCCTAAAAGTAGCCAATTCAGACCTGTTTAGAATATATTTTAAAAGCAATTTAGTAGGATATTTCAGATAGGAACCTTCATAGAGAGCAGTGGGAGGACGATGTAATCTCTAAACTTCCACAGGCTATATCAATGGCAGGGATCTTGCTAGGAAACAGCAATTTTGCCTTAATAAAAATGTCACCTTGTGAAAACAGAGCTCTTCCAGAAAACTACAGACTTTTAAAATAATTTTTAGTTGCTAAGGCTTTTTTTTTTTTTTTTTTTTTTGGGGGGAAGAAAGGAAGAAAAAATAAGGAAGAAGAATAAGAAAAGAGAAAAAATAAAAGGATGAAAAAAGGACCTAAGGAACACAATTATCTGGAAAAATAAACTGCTTGGGATGAAGGCTACATTTCTAAATTTCTAGATGCCCCTATCTTTGTTTACACCATCTCAAGTTCCTATACACCCATCTGACTCTAGCCTGAAAGCTAGGGCATTCACCTGAAGAACATGCAGGCTCCAGTTCTTTCATGCGCTCTAATTTATTTACTAAAAGTGGATCCTCATCAAAAGAAGTAATGGAGTGTTGCAGTGCCACAGCCCAGAAAGGGCTCTGACCTGGATCAGAGAGTTCCTGAGGAGGACTGAGCTGAACCCATTGCTTCCACATCAGAAAGGAGCCCTCTCTTCACTGCACAGGCTGTCAGGGAAAGGCAGAGGACAACACTCCCAATGGTCCAAAGGAAAATTGGCCATGTTACATGAAATAAGCAGCTTTTATTGTGAAGAGGTTTAAAAAAAAATAAAATAAAATAAAGTCTTATCATTAGGAAAAAAAATTAAAGAAAAAAAAAGGGTGAATAGTTCATACGGAACTAATTGCAGCTTGGTTTAGTTTTCTGGTTTGTTTTGGTGTCAGGCATTTGCTGTGATTTTTTTTCCCCACTAATTTCTTGTTGGAATTGGCAGCCAATGACTCACCTGCATTTACAGATGAGTATAGCCAGAAAGCCAGCCTACAGCTCCTCTTCTCCATCCTGCACTTTAATCACACAAAGCAACCCCCACCCCAACCCATTGAGTACAGCAACATTCAAAGCATTAGGCAAAAACAAGGCCAAGCAGCTTCCCCTTATGTCTGTAGATACTGCCATAATAGAAGGATCGAAATCAGATACTCTAAGTACCCTGTCTTCATAGGTGACTCCCACAGTTCAGGCAAAGCAACAGCGAGCAGCCCTAGAGAAAACTATGTTCAGTCTCCCCAGAATGACAGAAACATGATTATTAGGGCAATTTTTGAGAGTTTATCTCTGGCAAGCCCATGGAGCTGCCAGTAACTTCCTGTGACCAGGGAGAAAAAGCCCTTGTGGTTCATTTTTCTGGCCAGCAATGTTTAAACTGCTTCCTGCATTCTACAAAATATGCATGGATTCAATGGATAGATATAAATTAGAAAATAATTATGAGTCCCTCGGTTAGATTTTTTTAATGTCAAAATCTGAGATTTATCATGGGCAACCCTGTACTTCCAACAGACATGCAGGGACGACGTAAAACATAGATCCATTACTGGGAAGCCGAGGAGGGCTTTTCCTGCAGCTGGCTTCTTGTGTACCAAGTTATGGTGAATGCCTAAAGTCCTTAATGTATGTTGAAATTATCATGCAAACAGCAGTCTGACAAACAACTTATCTAATGGGCAAATCAAAAGTAGATGAGAAGAGGGAAGATGAGTGACCCAATGAAGAACCAGCAATTTGTCATTCGGGATGTTTTATTAGGCAGTTTGAAAAATTTCCTGCTGGTTAACTCATTAAACTTACATTTCCCTATTTTTAATCATTAATTTATTTCATACTCAAATATGATTGTTAGCCATTAGTCAATAAGGTTTAAAGTGTTCGTGATTAATGGGCAATGCCTTCAGTATAAATAAGAGATTCTGTGATGCTGAGATTTATCTCGCTCTTGAGATTGCACGGTTGCTCCAAGTGCTCATTCCTTAGTTACAATAAAGCAGGACCAGGAGGATCTGTGAGATTCTGTGCCAGGGGTTTGATAAAATGAAATGGAAGCAGCTATTAAGGATCTACGTGATATAATGATGCAAAAGAAACCAAAGGGTTAACAAGACTATGCTTTTGATATAAGTAATGTCAGCAAGCTTAATGAGTCTCCATGCTATAGATAAGTAGCCATTTACAGCATCTATACAGTAACAAGAAACCAGGCAGATTAATGAAATGACCACCTACGTCTCTGCCAGGATGTAAAGATTCAGGGCTAGAGAAGTGCCGAGCTGCTGTCAGAGGGTTAATGGGAGCCTGGCTGCAGCGGCAAGCAGCGGGACCTGGGGAGTTACCGGAGTTGTAAGCTACAGCCCCGGTAAGTAGCAGTGAAAGGGTTAACGAAAAGCCTCCATGTATTGAGATGCTAATTGTCAAGATAGCTATTACTTGAGGAAAGTAATTTGATTACTCAAAACTCCTACTAAGGAGGCAAGCTTGTGTCCCTTCCATCTGTCGGGCTCTCAGAAAGATGATGAATTGAACTCAGAATTCACGTGTGATGAAGTCACTGTCATTTCCCAGCCAGCAGAGCCTTGCTGCCATGCCCACCGCGCAGAGTGTAGCACCGCATTTCAACTTTTCCTCTGAAACCCAGGAGGCACAGTAACCTGTTACTTGCTGCTGCTTGCTTTTTTTTTCCTTCCCATTTTCTGCCTCAGCGCTACAACTGAGTCATTCTGTTGCCCATGGCTCGTGGGTATACAGTGCTCCTGCAGCGTGCTGCATTATTCCCCAGTTCATCTGTCAATGTTATTTTCGGCTAATGCAGATGTGGGGTTCGCTTACCGTCGCTTTGTAGACACTTGTCGAAAACCATTTGGAAAGCCTTAACTATGCATAAATCTGCAGAGTGAATGTTTTCTTTCATTCACTTGCTCCTATTATTTGATTTCTTGTAGGCCTCTGCCGCAGAGATGGAGAAAATAAGGTAAGTAAGACAGTTTATTTACATCTCATTATAGAGAAGAAATATTCTGTTGCACAATGGATGATACAGGCTCTTGGAAAATATTTTGCTTAATACGATCAGTGTAAAATACTGGATAGCATGATGATGCAAGGGAAGCTGTGTTTTAGAGACAAAAGGAAATGCATGTGGTTATTCTAGTAAATCTGTTTTGCAGGGATGTCAATTCAGAAAGGATGTTTTATACACAAACATGTTTTATTGCCAGATGCAGAGGATATTTGATTATATAAATGTTGTAGTCACTTGTCCATTTACTGCAAGAGCCTGCCATTCCATTTAATGAGGAAAGTAGATCAATAATTCATGAAAAAGCTGAAGAAAATATAGGCTTGACTTCAAAGCATCTAATTACTGTGTTTGTTTCAATATAATCCTGTAACATTGGTGTTCGATTTTTGTTTTATATTGTATACCAGCCAGATAAATCTTGTCTCCTCTGTGTTTAAAATGTCATACTGTACCAGTTTCTCAGCACATCTCTCTGCTTTAAGCATAAGGAGATGGCTTTTACAAATGTAAGTTTTTCATCTCATGTCCGAGTGCAAGTCTGCTTTGGGGGATACTGCTTTTGTGTATGTTGTTAAGAAAGAAAAAGAAAGAAGAAAGCATTCTAGCCCTTTTTAAAAAATAAATTTAAAAAATAATTAAATCCTGTCTATTAATAAAATCCCCAGGTATTATCAAAGTGATAGGTAAAAGCTGAACTTTTTACTACCTTTTAAATATTTTTATGGATCTTATTAAAATAAACCAAAACATTGACCATGCTCTTATTTGGTTTTACTGGACAAGCCCAAATTCCTTCTTTGAACCTGGTGACTCAGTTTGGTTAGTGACAACTGTTGTCCAAGAACAACTTTTTAGATTCCTTGAGTTTGGAATGGCTATCCTGAGTTATTAGAAAGGCAGAAAACTTCTAAAATTCTGAAAATAACCAGGGAAGAAGTGGCAAATGTGAAAGAACAGAGATTTGACTGAGTGTTTAATGATTTCTGGGCTGGAAACAAAACCCTGCTTTTCATTTGAGGAGGAGGTTAAGTCCCTTACAGTGGACTTGAAGACGCATGTCTGAAAGTTTCTAATGGAATTTATAAATAAAGTGCTTCAGCTGTACATTTTTTTGTATTGTCTCATGACAATGAAAATATTATAACTTTTGAGCTGAATGAAAAACCCTGTGTGATATATTATGGTTTTGCACGTATATAAGCACTACAATGTTAAAGCTGTGAGGTTTTCCTGAGTAATAACTGAGAAAGCACCTCGGTATGTGGTCCTGTGTTTAGTAAAAATTCCAAACAAGATCACCTGCAGTATATGCACACTCATGTCATGAATTACTCTCTTAAAAGATGCAAGTAAATATATATTTACATGTTTGCTTGATGAGCATCCATGCACAAATGCAACGCAATACTTGTAATACTTTCCTGAGCATGCGTTGGCCTCTTCTTTTACTAGGCAGGCTCTTGAAACATTTGTGATAATGGGCAGCAGAGACTGGGAGAACAAACTCAGGAATGTATTGAAAGACATAGAATTTGCTATGACAAGAGTAAACAACCATAAAACTCCACTTTCCTGGCACCATAGTTCTGAAGCTGTCAGGAATGCAGCAGTTCTTATCTCAGTACTCCTGGAGCACTATATAGGTGGAAAAGCCTGTACTGTCTTACTGAAGGAAGTGGGAGTTTAGCCATTAACTCTAACAAGAGAAGGTTCAGGCTGTGTCAGGAGTTTGTTAATTAAGTTTTCTGTTTACAATTCTTGTGTCTAAAAGTTGCTTCTGATGGATGCTTGTCCCCATCACCCAAGCCAGTGCAAGGGTCCGGACACGGCTGACAGGAGCAGCCAGAGGGCTGGGGAAGCTCTGGCAGGACCCAGTGCAGAAGTCGTGCTGATCCATCCCAAACTTTCCCAGCCTCCTTGTCTATAGTCATCATCTTGGATGCAAACTGGCAGAAAACTCACCAGTTTAAGGAAACAGTAATCAAATCTGGAGTCATTATTTTAAATACATGGTGAACCCACAGACCTGAGAGAATTAGATTTTTTTTCAAACCTACCCAAGTCTGGCACCCAGGTAAAAAAAAAAAAAAAAAAATAAAAAATTACCTCGTCTTTTAAACACAGTGGCTTCAGAGAGGCCATGAAGAAAGAGAGACCCTGAAGCCAGGGGAAGGAAGAATGAAACAAGAGGGAAAAGAGCAGGCCAGAAAGAAAGAGGTATTTTTTGTTACATGCAGAAACTGGTGTAGCATCACAAGAAAAGCCATTCCCACATGATACTTGAATTTGTTCTGCCCTATCCCTGGGCCCAGCTCCTTTACCACTCTCCTTTTGCAGCCAGCTGAGGATGTTCCATCCCACATCAGCTGGAATGGTGTTGGCCCAAGGGCTAGAGGGTAAGGCCACACCAGCTGCAGAGCTGGGGTGCACAGGGGATATGAGGCTCCTGTGAAAGAGGGAGGAGAAGGAGGTCTGAAATTAGCAAAAAGGAAACAAACCTTGTTGGAGAAACAAGAGAATAGGAGCAAGGTGAATGCTCACAGAAACACCTACACTGCCAGGCTGAAAACCCTCAGGGTTAGAGAAAGCCAGGTTTCCATTCCACAGTGCACTCCAGATAAGAAAGTCTTTTAAATAAGAAGAGCAGGTGCAGAGGATCACACTTTTCAGAGGAGCTGCTCCACACTGACAGTCCTTGGGAGCCCACAGCCTGCAAAGCTGATCCACTTATGACCCGTGCTTTATTTGGCCCCAGATACGCTGAGCCAGGGCAGCACAACCTATGGTACAGCGAACTAACACACCTCTTGAGTGTTACATACCTTCACCCAGAATCTAGCTGGAATGATGCAATTCATCTCGCAAAACGCAGCAGTAATTCCCCTTGCAGACCAAGGAGCTGCTGTGACCTGCCTGCAATGTCACATGCTGTCCTTTTCAGCAGGGAGTTCCTGTGACAGCATTGCAGGTAGAAGGAGCGGTAGGAAGCAGAGGTGGGAGGTTATCAGTATTTAGCCTGACGCAGGGACAGCTTCTTCTACAAGTGGAAACACGCTATTTTGTGCTAAAACTTTGACTAGAAGAATCAGTTACTGCAATGAAGCCTTCACACTGTGAACATTTCTTAGCAGTACACAGTGTTTATAACATCTCAAGGTACCTATATATTAGGCAGGAAGTAAGGCTAACTACTAATCACAAACCTCTTGAGGATCTGCACTTATGTAGGTTGGCTGTGTATGGTTATAGTCACTTTAAACATTAATTACTTCTGACTACAACCTTTTAAATACAGTTTTTTGGATCTAGTACTTCTTCATGTCTATAAACAAGGCCTGAAAATCTCAGTTAATTAAAATAAATTTCAAATATACCTATACTATCTTATTTTCACTCTTAGCAGTATGCTATCTTTGGTGCGTGTATTCAAGAGAAGCACATGTCTTCCAAGTCTGAGGCCTTGCAGATCTGTGGTGGCTGGCACACAAAATTGCGAGTACTCTGGAAATTGCTCCTTTAAGTCAGATTGAATTCATAGCATGACTAGACATGCAAACAAAAAAAACCAGCTCTACTGAAACTCCTGTACAAACTGCTGGTAGCTTCTTCTTTGCTTCCATTTAATCCCGCCTGAAATACAGATTTTTTTGTTATGTAAGGTTTGGCATAAGAGACCTCAAGATATATTTTTGTACACAAATATTGACCAGATTCGCAGTGTTTCTTACACTGAAGAGTATCTCACTCCACAGGAAATGTCAGTTAAGGTGACAGATACTGTTCAATAAAAGCTTTTTCTGTTTTTTAAATACACTACTAAAATTTCAGTGACAATTCAGAAACCCTATAAATCAATATTCTTAGTTCTAAGCTGTTGAGATCCGCAATAGGCTGAAGTGTGTATCTAAAAGTACATAAAACAGTACACATCATCACCACCATCAACTGCCAGGCTCACATAATTAGTGTCTGTAGGGAGGCTGACTTTCTACTTTGCAATGTAACCATGGTATTCCCCAATTGAGGATTACTTCATTTTGGTGGCATTAGTAGTGGCATTTTACTAACCATCCAGAGATCTCTGATGAAAGTAACCCATGTCTCAAGGCACCTGTGAGGCAACATCTTCATTTCATTGTAGTCCTTGTTGCAGAACATATGAAAGCGAAGTGATTTGTTTTGCACACACAGCTGGTAGTATGTCAGCAGCTTGATCCAAGTCTCTTGAATTTTCAGACTTGGACTTTTCTCAAGCACGTTCGAGTTCATCTGCGGTAAGGAAGGCATATCAGTTTCTTCAAAAGGAACGTCAGAGGCACGTGCAGTCCTAGGGAAAAGCTTCTGTGGTGGTTTACTGAAAATTTGAATACCTTCCTAAATGCCCACTAAATCATGTTGTCTTCCTTGCGCTTGGTATAAATATAGCCCTCTTCATATGCTAATGAACACACTGCAATTTCCTGCCATCCCCACCTTGTGCTTGTTCCTTCTCTCTGCCTGTATCTACATTAATTTTACCATAGTTACTTGAACACAAGGAGAGGATTTATTTTTTTCCAGAAAGTTAACCACCAAACATGGTTTACTTTACCCTAGGTCTTGTCTTCACATCCACAGCTGACATGGTAGGAGCCATTGCCTTGTACAGAGACACAATGCCATGGGACAGCAGCAGGGCTGTGCAAGCGGCAGCTCCAGCACCTGCTCAGCAGTGTCTGCAGGCTTTAGCTGATTTGGGGACTTAAAACCCCACCTGAAGACACAGGCAAAACGATGGCACAGGACAAGCTCAGAGGAAACAGAACAATGGAAATGCTGGTGTGAAAGGGACATGAGTTTGGGGTCATTAGAGGTTATGATATAAAAGTGACCTAGCTGGGTGAATGTTGGGTCCATTTTGAAAGAGGGAGGGGAAAAAGGAACAGGAAGAGAGCTGTCTAACTTCTATTCAAACAGGGAAAGCAGGTTTTAATTTTTTCTGTTTTGCAAGATGTTTTCATCTCCCAGGCAGTCCCAGCAGCAGTGACAGCGCTGCAGTGCTGTTTTCAGGACATCTGGTTTGTTCACACGGCCATCCAACGTGTGACTGCAGCACAGCTAAACCACACGTAAGGATACGAAAGGCTATGTTCACAGCCCCCAGGGGAGATAGAGCCCTGGAACTGGATTGGTTGGGGCACGGAGACATGCCAATCTACCTGCGCTAGCACCTCTGAGAATTTTATTAATGCTGTCAGGGGCACAGTGTGCTTGTGTAGCTCATACTAAAGTCCATCACAGTTTATTTCCACTATTACTGTTACCTATGCTAGTCAGTCAAATCAGCACTACTTCAGTTGAGGCAGGAGCATTACTGTACAAGTCTGTGCCCTGAACTGCTGTCTGCTGCTCAGAAGAACGATCACTTAGAATCACTTGGAAGAGTGATGCCAGTATGGAAGGAATAATTTCTAGTTACCTGCTTGTAACAGGTGCTGTGTTATAATAGCTTTTATTTCTAGATGAATATTAAGTGGAGTAAAAGCATCCAGCAAACAAGAAACATTACAGGAACAGAGGGCAGAACAGAATCAAGTTGACTGAAACCAGGTATAGCTGTGTAAAGTGGCCTGCAGGGACAAGTGGGAGCTGAGCAAACATCTGAAGAGACCAAGGAAGTAGGTAGGAGGAGATGAGCCATGCCATCAACTGCGAGCTGCAGTGAGTCATGGAGAAGAAGCTGGACCTAGGTGATACCAAGCTTACAAATAATGCTCTGCTTACCACTTTCTTGCAAGGCAAAGTGCATCACTGATCAATACTCTAAGCTGCTCAGGAGAAAAAGGAGGGGACATTTTTGACAAATATTTAAGAAAAAAAAAGAAAAAGGTCCATTTCTACAGAGTTTGTGATTAGTTCAAAACTTTGTAGCATAGGGAGTAGAGCTTCCAGAACAGGGTTTGTTGTTGTTGTTGTTGTTGTTGTTGTGTTTTCCCCCCAGCCCAAAAACGCATTGATCCCTGATGGTGACAAAATGCAAAGGCGGGAAAACTGGATGCTCTCCACATTCCCCTTTATTGCTAATCCTGACGAGGCTTCAATTTATGTAAGAGCTTTGACCAAAGCTATCAGGGCATTGTGCTGAACAGTGAAAGCAGCAACTTACAAAGCAAACAGTGGCAACAACTGCAGCGGTAACAAAAGAGTCTTATAAACTGAGACTATAAGAGGTTCCAAGCTGCAAATCCCAGATGGCTCAAGGGCAAGATAGTTTGTGAACCACACTTGAGTGTGCTCTGTGGTAAAATCAAGTACAATCTGAAATGCTTGCTGCTGCTACAGCACACAGACTGATGAAAGGAATGAGATAACTTGTCTGCAACACTTTATTACAGGCTTTTGCAATTTCCAGCTCTGCTGCTGCTGGCATGGCTTAGGCAATTTAATTTACCAATCAATTCTTGATTTACACACAAGTGACTTTAGAACACATTCAAATAAAAACTCTGTATTACCACATTTTATTCAATGTTCTTTAAAAATCAAAACCATCTGAAATATATAAAAACTATTAAGCTTTTCACATTAAAAAAAATAGAAGGGACTGAATTGTCTTAATGTTTTAGTGATGACCTAGAGCCAGCTTAGCATGAAGTACAATGTGCTGAAAAATAGGCAGTAGATCGTGAGCTATAATCATGCTTTTGGAATTCGTGAGTATGAGGGTTGTATAACATACAGAGCCCTCGAGTGTGATAGCAGGATCATAAGTGTCCTTGTTAGATTTCTGTCATGTGTGTGACCATCCTACCACACATGTGAACTGCACAACTCTTATTATTCAGCTCTTCCAGGAGTAATTAGATCCACCTCACTGAACAGTACACAGAGTCACTGCTCATTGCTTGGACTGCAGTAATGTTTATACTGGGATAAAAAGGGCCTCCATGTCACATGTAGTTATATTGCCTCTCAGAGCATGATTTTCTTCATATATTCATTTTCAAAGACGTGAAAAACATTGAAAAATCTAGCTTTCATCATGAACATGCCCAACTGTCACCGTATCAGCAAAACCGTAACTGAGAAGTTGTGTGTGAGAGAATATACACACGCCTCATGCATCAGACTTGCATCTAGAGGGCAAATGGTATTTTTGAGGAATGTTGTTGGCAAAGCAGTAGACTGACTTATGTGACATATTAGGACATCCAAATGCCATTTCAACTACTCAGGGAAAAATGCAAATTTTGACCACCTCACCTTGATTTTGCCTATCTTTAAAAGAAGTAGGAGGAAGAGAAGAAGGGTGTCCTAGAAGAAAAGAGGAGCTTCAAACTTTTTCTGGAAGCCACTGAGCTCTTCAGGGAGTTCCTGCTGTGCTAGAAAGACCCTCATGTTCACGAGAAACTCTCACTACTCAGCAGCTCCAAACTGCTGCCCTCTCTTCAACAAGACCAAGTTTTATACCAATGTCAGATCAAAGGGCCTTAATTTTGAAGTTTCCATACAAAACAGGTCAAACAAATGAGCTCATTTTATGTTTAGCTGTAACCTCTGTTTAGACAAGAGCATCATTTTAAGAAGCTGCTCTGTTTTTAAGGCCTTCCAAGACATATACTGGAATTCCCAGCAATGAATGGCAACTTATTTTTTTGCCTTGCCATCCCCCTCGAGCTTATCCTTGCAGTGAGCAACATGAAGAGATAAGCAATCAGCACTCCTCTTTTCTGTGTGCTTCTGTTTAAGAAGAAGCATTGTGCTGCTATTTAACTCAGGGATACTGGCTTAACCGCAGTACTGCACAAATTAACAGTTTTTAATGCTTCGCCTGGACAGAGTAGTCTACAGATAGAAAAAGAAATAGACTATATATCTGTATAATTGGTCTTACTGCCAAGAAGTCCTACAGATGTAGGTGCTTGAAATGACATTTAAGTAGCACTAAATGCATGGCAAATGTCTTTGCACGCACATAGTTAACTAAGTTTATAACTTCTGGGTCACTTGCCCTTTGAGATATTATTTCCTCATGGTATGAATCCTATCTTTTTCCTGTTACAGGGAAGTAGTATTTCCAGGGAGTTAATCAGAAACAGTCCATACCAACATGTACCAAATATATTCCAAGTAGATCCATGAGTGGCTAAAAAAATAAATGTTTTAAAGCTCTACCCAATATTCTTAACAACTCAGTGGGGAACTAGTAACAAGGTACATTCACGGACAGAGGCACATCCTTCATGATGAGGAAAGTGCTGCTTTCTATAGGGAAATATTTTTAGACTGCATACAAACAATCTATAGCACTGAAGAGATCTATTTGAATTCAAAATAAATTGTATGCTTAGTTTTGACTCTCAGCTTGTGAATAGCAATGATGCTTTTATTTATATTTGCATTCTGATTTAGATTGATGAGAGACCAACAATTAGAGAATGAAAGATCAAGTGAGTCAAATACTCTGAAGGCTGGATGAAAATGAGAAGCCCAGCAAACTAGCCCAAAGCAATTCAAGTAAACTGGTAAAAGACAAACCAGCAATGATATTTAAGTAAATTACTTGGAAAGCAATAGCATAGCCCATCACACAAGAAAATTTGATTGTTCTGGTCAAACAAACAGAGCAAGGAGTTTTTACACAAGGCCTTCAGTCCTACGCCTTTCCAGTGCTGATTTCATAAATAGGCTGTTGCTAAAAGGGGCACATGACTGGCCTGGCTTGTTTTTGTCCAAATCTGCACAGCAGTTGGCCCTAGTACCCCTACTCTGCCACCTTCTTGCAGCCTTGCAAACATGCAGAGCCATGCAGGGAAGCACCTGGTTTCTCAATGCACATCAGCAGCACGATCCTGCCAAATCTGAGCCTTAGCACTTCCACTTCATTTCTGACCCCTCACAAGCCTTTAGGAAGAACAAAATCTTCCTGGCTTATCCCTAACCTTACTGTGCCAACGCCACCGAGTGCAATGGGTATGAGAGGCAGGCTTCTGAGATTTTCAAGCCATGCTTTGAAATGTAGTCTAGAATAGCTCAGTTAATGCCAGTCTTGCTTCAGGGCCCCTAGATATCTGGCAAGCTTGTCAGGGGCAGGTCTGTGGGTAAAGACGACTTATAGAAATCCCCATCATTCTCTTTGCTTCTGTTTTCCCACTTGCAGAAGGCAAAGCAGCACCTTCACCTTGCCGCTGGAACTGCTGTGGTAGGTGCTAGAGACCCCTTGCTAAAATGACATTGCCAGTTGTGGGGTCTCCTGAAGCATGTTTTCATGTTGCTTTGGTCCTGTTTTATTTCTTTACAAGACAACACCCATTTTCATTGTGTCTTTATATCAAAGGTTCTTTATTAAACTCTCACTACTGAAGGAACCAAGAGCAGGAAGGCTCTAGGAGATACACAGTCCTCCACAGTCCCACGTGAAGGAAAGACTAACTTCGGCTTTTCTGTAAGAAAGGTTAGTTAGCCTTTTGTATAACTCAAGGGGTAGCTCTGACAACAGAGCATATGGACAGGAGAGGGAAGAAATGAGTCATAGGTAGAGAAGACTGACATGAGTTTCTTTAGGCCAAATTTAGCTGACCTATACCGTTTGGTAACAAAGCATCTCCCCTCCCCCCCACCCCCTTTCCCTCCTTCTCAATCTACAAGAGAAATCACCACATAAAAGTCATGAAAAATTTTTTCTCAGAAATTAAACGTACAGGAAATTATAACACTAAACACATAGTCTGCTAACAAATGTCAGTTTAGAGGAGTAAAGCTGGTTTGTCTACTGCATATGATGCATAAAGCTCTAGAAAACAGGTAACTTCCGACAACACAAACACTTTTTTTTTCCTCCACCTTGAGAAAGCTGCTGATGCAGATTTTTACAGTAACTGTAGACTTTAACTTGCTTTCCTTTAACTGTGCTTTCTAATTTGACAAACCCTTAGCAGATTCAGTTACTAGAACTGACGGGTTTCACATGCTGTGAGCTTCTGGAGGGTTTTCTTTACAAACCAGGTCTGAATATCATCTAAACGTAAAAGAAAAAAAAAAAAAATCCAAGAGAGATGTCCCATTAATTCCAGCACACAGTGCACTTGAAGCCATTTGAGGAAAACTAGTCATAATCTAGACAGTTTTGGTTAATATACTTTGCTTTGAAGAACATTTGTTCTTGTCTAAAAGCGTTGTTTGTTTTTTTTTAATGCAGCGATAACCCTCCCATGGTCCACTGTGGAAAACAACTTTTATTATAACCTAGGAGCATGTAAGCAAATAAGCAACAACAGCTACATGTTACTTGGATTCAAGGAACGTGGAAGGTTTCGATTACAGTTTTGATAGTAAAATTCTAATGAATGCATTGCTGGTAATACAGTGTGGACTTGGACTTCTTTACTGTGGCTTTGCAAATTGCTTTGAATTCTCATCTCCATCCCACAAAGAGCTTTCCAAATCCTATTGCACAGTAAAAACAGTTTACCAGGATTTTCATCTTAAGGTAGCACTGAACTACTAATTATTGTGGCACACAGAGCAGACAGGTCTGATTAAACTGCCAGCCTGGATTTGTAGATCATCCCATCTCCTTATTCATCATCTCTATATACACAGCATTGGGAAAGCATCTCAAGATATAAATAAGCATAGATATGGTTGTATGCTGAATCCTAAGTAACTGAATGAATCCATTACTGCATCCTCGGAGGAATCAAATTTTTCACACAACTACAACTCCTTTTTGAGTGTTATCTACCTTGTTATGCATAGATTATTTACATCACGTATTGGTTTGCACAGACCTCAGAGAAAATGAAAACAGTGAACTATAGTTTTGCAGAGATTAATGGAATCAGAAAGAGATTTGAGAAAGCAACATATTCTTTTATCTAGAAGACAACATTATTTATACTTTTTTACATTCATGTGAGAAACAAAGCATTAACATGATACTCCAGTGACTCATATATAGAGTGTTGTCTGCTGCAAGTCTGCATTAATTGGAACCATACCTGGCATACACCTGCAGCATGGATTCATGACACAAAGTTACTAAACTATTTAAGGTTTTCCAAATCCACTTAAAACTTGTTTCTTTATACCTTTGCTATGAGCCACTGAACTGGAGACTAGTTAACTAAAACTTTCACAATGGCAGAAGGCATTCTTATTAACAGCAGAATCAGTAAAATCAACAAAAACTGTTATCCCCTTACTAGTGGCGGCTCTTTTGCAGAAAGCTATTAGTTGCATTTTCTATTCTTACCCTGACTATTTTCTTCAGCACTAGAAATTAGGACATTGGCTTGCAGAGTCATGCCCTGATTGCTGAAATTAAGGGCAATTATGCAATGGAAAGAGGAAGTATAACAGGTCAGAGATTGTACATCTGCTTGAAATGCAGGTGGTGAAGGTGCTGCCATTACCAAGTTGAAAACATGGACTGAGGTTTAAAGCTTTGAAGCAGCTGACAGTCTTGCTCTACAGACATGGGTTACAGCCACAGCCATTAGGATTCTCTCTGAAGCACTGTCAAAGTTCAAAGGATTTTCTTCCTTCTTCCCCCGCCCCCCCCCTTTTTTTTTTTTTTTTTTCCCTTTTTTTTTTGAGAACACTAAGTCACAAATTTCCATCTCAGGGGAACACTTACCACCCTTTCTAGAATAATGAGGAGTTTCAGCTAGAAGCTGGCAATCTTTCATGGGCAATGTGCCAGACTGTATTTTTTGTTCCTAATTCAGAGTTTAAACATGTTGGTAGACAACGTTGAGAAGCTGGAAGCCACTGCCTCTCACAGATGCTTCTATCAAGATGCTGTGGATCCCAAATCCCAGCCCTGTGCCGATCCTGTCAGATGTACAGAAATCTCCTGATGTCAAAACCACTGGAAGCCCCTTAGAAGGAGTTCTATAAATGTGCAGAACACTGCTTTTTTTCCCCCTACCCAAGTTACTCATTCTGCATCATCTGACATTTTAACATATTGCCATATTAACTACCAAAAGTCTGATCTGTGAGCATGA
This sequence comes from Athene cunicularia, assembly GCF_003259725.1. NCBI lineage: Eukaryota > Metazoa > Chordata > Aves > Strigiformes > Strigidae > Athene > Athene cunicularia. Next base: position 13,134,452 of record NW_020799101.1, read on the forward strand.
CTTCAGACTTGTATTTACAAGAGTAGAGATGCAGCGGCATATGGACCACCAGCTGGTGAGAAGTAGGAATGGTACTTTGTGGGTTTGAGTCACTAAGTGAATTTAAAAAAAAAAAAAAATATCATCCTCTATACAGTCAAAAAGTTAGGCTGAAAAGCTTGGCTCCTTAGAAGTGGAGTTGTTTGAAAGGACAACTGCAACAAGGCCAGTATCCAGAAAGCACAAAATTTGGAGACATTAAAAAAAGTAGAAGCTATGTTGTTTATTATAAGAGGTATATGCAAACAAGCTGTTTCCTGCTAAGGCTGTAAGAAATAGTACCACAGAGGGAGTGATGTGAGACAGAAAAAAAGGGTGATGACAGTCTGTTCCTCTTAAACAGGAGGAATAAAAATCACTGAGAGAGACGGTGACACTGAGGGAAGTGTCTTTTTATTGAGGTCATAACCACCTACACTCAAATGCAAAAGTCTCCAGCCTTTTTTCCCACCTCTCCCTAGCCTTGTGTCTTTTCCTCAGGTGTTTGCCACCCCTTCACCTTCTGGAGGGATTCTCCTCCTTCTCCATCAACAGCTTCACCCCTTCCCCTCTCCAAATGGTGATTTAGGTCTGCAGAATGTCAGCTCCAGACATTTCCCACCCCAGCAGCTTTTGGGAGATAAATCATTTAAGCTACCAAAGCTTGAGTCCTACCAGGAAGTGGTTCATTCTTTCTTATCCTGGTTTCTACTCTCAGACCTGGTTTTCACCACTGTTACTCCAGGAATGCTTGAAAACCCCCTGCCTAAGGTCATGCAACTGTAAAAAGATTAATTTTCATCAAACATCAGGGACTGAGGTTCACTATTCTCCTCAATGCCAGCCCATTTCAATCTTTTAACTTTACCTACTTCCCTAGAAGCCCAGGTGAGGAGAAAGCCAGGTTACAGGGGACAGATCTGTGGTCTCAGTCTGCAATGCTGCTGACTGCTGCTCTTCTCTCACGTGAGCTCTCTCTCAGCCCCACTTGTTCAGGAGTGGTTCCTGTGGCTTTCTCAGAGCAATGCAAGAAGAGGGAGTCTCCTGCAGCTCCATTGATGCAGCGGCTAAGCAGAAGCTGTCTTTCAATAACTGTGTGGGGTTTTTTGAGAAAGTAGTATACAGAATAAAAAAAAAAAAAAAAAAAAAAAAAAAAAAAAAAAGGTTTGGCAAGAGGAAGGACTCATAGATAAACATTTTTTGTAATGGGGGAGGAAGATATAGAAGGGAAGGCCTGTTCCTCCAAAAAAATAGATTATTGTCTGGGGACTATTAAATAACAATGTGACTAATTACCAAGATAATTATCTTCATGCTGGAGCACCAAACAGCTGAAATACAGAAGCTGCTGAGAGCACTTACTATAGTAAATTACTGAAATGCTTCTCATGGTTTATTCTGCTGAATTAGGATACTAAAAGAAGTATGTTACATTATTTATCTATTGACCCTTCCACATGTGATTATTTATTATTAGATTCATAAGTATGAGTCAGACAGGAAGGTCAAGTTACTAATGATCCTGGAGCCTCATCAGCTATACAGTATTATCTGCTCTGTAAAGGTAAATACATAGTTTACCTGCATAATGGGAGTGATGCGAGTAATCATTAAAGTACTTGAATATCAGTCACATACAAAACCCACTAGATCAGCATGTAAAGAATTAGAATTGTAAATGTTGTATTGGAGTTGTAATGGAAAGGAAATAGCATGCCTTTTTTTTTGCCTACCTTCCTTGAACAAAGAGCAGAAGCATAGAAGAGAGAGAGAGAAATCTGAAATCATTGCTTTCTGCCTCTGCACTGTGTAGGTTTGTTTGGCCAACAAAAGAACATTTGCACATCTAGATGTCAACCATGTCTCAGAAACCCTCTGTGGCTCCTGCAAGCATTAATGCCTTCTTGAAGGCAAGACTGAGAATGACTTCTTCAAGTTCTTTGAGGGGCTTCTGTCAAAGCCAAGAGAGTACAGACAAGTTATTTGCCTTAAGACAAAGAGAACAGAGATCATAGAGCAAGAGAACAAAGTTCCTGCTTGCTCCAGGAGTAGAATAACCATTTCTGAAATGAGTAGTTTTGTTTAACCAAGAAGCAGGGACAAGTTCCGAAGAAGAACATCCCTCAGTCAAATCAAAATGGTCATGGTACTGCTTGCTTCTTCACTGTTTCACAGAAGATTTAAAAACTCATTTGCAACTGTTTTTCTCCACATCACTATTTCCTCTCCATAGAACGGTAGCATAGACTCCCTATGAGGAAAGATCCAGATACACAGACTTGTCACTAACTTGTCCCCAAGTACAATCCCCACAAAATCAGTGCTATTCATTGCCCAGATACATGCTCTTAATATCACTTAGGTATACTGGATAAGCATCACTTCATACATTCTTGCAAGCAAAGTACTACTAGCAGTAGCTTAAAGAACTAAATCCACCACCAGTGTAAGTGAACTCAACTGCATTCATATCAAAATAGTTACTGCAGCTTCCACAGGTAATGTCTTTGATTTATCCTGATATTTTCCTGTGCATTAAAAAAGGTCAGCCAATAAGGAATAAAAACCACAATGTGAAATGGAGGCAATTAACATGACTTCTCTTTCAATAGCGGGTTCCCCCTCCCTTCTTGACATCTCAGCTTCAGCGAGAGAAGCCCAACTCTTAACTACCATTTCTATGCCCTTTTCAGCTTATGGTAATTGCTGTTGTATAGCATCACAGTATTGGGGCCTCTGCCCTATCCTTCTCCCCATTTTGTGTAGGTAGCAGCAGGAGAATTTGCTTTTGATTTATTCTCCTAATAGCTTCAGTGATGTCAGAATATTAGAGCTGCCTATTATCTAAAGGTTTCTTTGCAAATTCACATTAAATGAAAATGTAAATTTCCAGTCATTAATGTACTGAAAGAAGTTGTGGTTAAACGAGGAGATAGATGGTTTGGAAGACTATCCATTACATTTAAAAGCAAATTATCAGTGACAGAAGCTAGGTGAAACCGACAGCAGGAAGAATCAAGACAGATTGAGATATCAATCAAAGAGATTTTCAGATCCTTTTCTTCTGGCATGGACCACTAGAGGAGGCATTTAGAGGAATATAACAAAGCAAAGAGAGTTCTCTGCCATGTGGGGAAACCTGAGACTTTTTTCTGCCCAGTGATTGATGGTAAGGCATGCTGCACACAGGCAGGAAGAGCAGGAACGCAGCAGTGCCTGGTGGCAGAAAGATGCTGGTGCCATAGGGTACACTACAGACTCCTCCTTGCAAGTTGGAAAGGCAAAGGTTAAAGAAACCAAGAGGGCTGTTTAGTAAGAGGGAACTCTGTAACCAAACTGGAAGCATCTTTGCAGGAAAATTCTAGAAACAGACAAGCTTAAGAAATTTATTTTAACCTCTCAAAAACAATCAAAATTCAAATAGATACCACAGACATCTCAGAGGCCATTCAAGATTTGGATGACTTTATGGATCTGACCTTTAACATTTTCAGGCCTCAGTTTTCATCTGTAGAATGAGGATGATAGAGCTCTTTCCCAGCCTAAAAGGACAACATGAATTAAGCCTATGGAAAGCTATGGGGCACCTCCATAAAGTGGTTATCTAATTCAAATATAGTAGGAGTGGGTAGGACATGGGAGTTTATCGATAGTACTACACCAGAGGAAGATTCAGATCTGCAGAAGCGTCATTTCATAATGATTTAGTGTGTGATATTTGTTGCTACATCATTAAGAGATCATGAGTTACTTCAGTCATCATTAGATAAATATGGTATTTCAGTACTTTCAGCGTAGCTCTTCACATTTGAAGTTAGACACTTGCTTTGGCTTGGAAAGCAACAGTGCAGTTTACTTTTTTGATCTTTGTATATTTTGTTCTCAGTCTCAGAAGTACTGTTTAAACTTCAAGTTCTGCATTATAAACTGCATTCTTGATACGGATCTCCCATATTTAGGTGCTCTGATTGTTCAAAGGACTCTCCAGCTGGGTAGCAAGACTATTTGAGTGCTAATACAGTGATTGTAAAGAATGGGACATCAGTTCCCATTTTAGAACATAAATCTTGGCAAGTTTGAATGGAGTATATTCAAATGGGAACAAATGGACATTTTAAGCATGTAATTTAAAGCAAAACATTCAGCACTTACATGAATAAACTCAGCAACTGCAGCTCCCATAGCCCAGCATGTAAGAGCCCATGGGTGACAGTTCCAAGCTCATAGCCACCGGGTAGCCCATGAGAGCACTCAGCCCCACGGTTCAGCCACGGAACCCTGCACTACTACTCCCCCTTCTGTGGTTGCCGCTTTCAGCTCTGCTTTCTAAGGCATTCACCTTCCTTATCTGCAGCTCCCAGGCAGACACACCTAGCTTCTTGTGGTTTCCAAGAGGGAAACCATCCCAGCTCTGCATCTGTTCAAGTATCAGGCTTGGGTACATTGTAAATATGTACATGTACTTATACACACATTCATTCCTAACTGCCACTGGAGTCTTTGTAAAATGCACTTTAAAAGGTTCTTCCTAAAAATAATGCTAAGCCAGAGCTGCTTGCACTCTGCAATGCTAGCAGTAAGCCTTATCTTTCCAACTGAGAGACTGAAAAGAAAAAAAAAAAAAAAAAAAAAAAAAGTGATTTACAGATCAGGCTGCTTTTCCTAACAAGTGAGCACCTTGTCTGCTTCTGGTATTTTGCTGTAGCAGAGAAGGTGTCATGCATCCAATTAAAAAGATATTGAAGGAGACAAGACTGGAATGAGAATGAATGAATGAATGTTGCAGGTGCACTGGGAAGAGCTGGCTAAAAAGCACACAACTGGGAGAAATACTGTCTTCCTGACCATTCCTGCAGTCATGCCAGTGATGATACTAAAACACAAAATCAAAACTTGATTGTCTACTGCATGCTAGGTATGTGCTTCCTCCTTAATCCAGTATATTTATTTCTAGTTCAATGAAGATGTTTTACATTAGCTGAAAGAGTAGGGATGTCCAGCCTTTCACTATGCAGCAGCTCTTAAGGGCACAGAAAAGACAAGCATAACTGGGATTTTTTTCTGATTCCCATTCCAGTAGTGCTCCCATCAAAGCTTGCAGTGTTGGATCCCGGCAACTACCTCTGTCATGCAATGGGAGGACCACCTGCACTAGGGTCCCATGCTAGGAAAGTTACCACCCTCCCCTTAGTACAAAAAGAGAGCTGTGATCCTGGCAGAAACTATTCAGACTGTCAGAGGAGAAAGCAAGAAGCAAGCTAAAGACCACATATGATGTTTTAGAAGGTTGAGTCTGCACAGTTACTCATAGTCTGACCATGTCCTGTTGGAGGGGTTCCAGAGGAGGGCCACAAAAATGATCAGAGGGATGGAACACCTCTCCTGTGAGGAAAGGCTGAGACAGTTGGGGTTGTTCAGCGAGCTGGGGTTGTTCAGCTTGGAGGGGAGAAGGCTCCAGGGAGACCTTATTGTGGCTTTTCAGTACTTAAAGGGGGCTATAAGAAAGATGGGGAGGGACTTTCTAGTAGGGCCTGTTGCAATAGGACAAGTAAGGGTTTTAAATTAAAAGAGGGTAGATTTAGACTAGATACAAGGAATAAATTTTTTTACGATGAGGGTGGTGAAACACTGGAACAGGTTGTCCAGAGAGGTGGTAGATGCCCCATCCCTGGAAGCATTAAAGGTCAAGTTGGACAGGGTTCTGAACAACCTGACCTAATTGAAGAGGTCCCTGCTTATTGCAGAGGGGGGTTGCAATAGATGAGCCTTAAACATCCCTTCCAAACCAAACTATTCTATGATTCTATGTCTACACTCAAGGCTAAGCAATTACTCCAACAAAAGTTTGCACTAGAAATTGTAAAGCAGTACTGAAAGTCCAAAATTCTCTGACACATTCTTTGCTATCAAATCCTCTTCTCCCTTTACCATTTTTCACTAATGATGTTTCTAACACTTATTGGAAAATTTTGTGGGACCACGGGTTTTGGTTTGGTTTTCTTTAAATAGAAGGGTTTTGTGTGGTGTGCCTCTTGGTCAAATATAATTCTGCCTTTCGCAGCTAGACCATAAGGGAGAGGAAGGGAAATGTAGACCACTTAGAGAGGTTTTGAAATCTCCATCCTTGAATGTAGTGAAAATTTGACTGGACAAGGTCCTAAACATCCTGATCTAACAGAGTCTGCTCTTTGAACAAGAGGTTGGACCACATGACCTCCAGAAGTACCTTCCAGCCCAATTTATTCTATGATTCTACGTGTCCCCATTCCAGGTCCTTTATGTACTGGAATTCCCACTGGAGGGAAATGGCTTTTGAAGGGCAACATCTGAATCAACTGCATATGTATTTCATTTCAGTAGTTTTTCTTTTACATGGTTCAGTTTAAGGACATAAGCATTTACTTCCCCCCCCCCCCCCCCCC
>NW_020799101.1:13140941-13233446 GCF_003259725.1 Athene cunicularia
CCCCAAAGATGCCGTACAGCAGAGTAATTTCTGATAAACTTCAAGCTCAATCAGTTATAATTATGTGTTTTTGCAACTCTACTTCATTTAAAGGAAAGCATTTACCAAAAAAAAGGCAAAGTGTTTCTATCCAGAAATGATTGTGGCAAGTTCCCTATTTTCCTTTAGAAATTTTAATTTGCGGGCAGAGGTAGGCAGACATGAACATACATACTCACTTCTCATGTGTAGATATACACATTATATTTGTGCTTCTAGGCATGTTTGATTAGGTGACTGATTCCACATCCGCACACATCAGTGTTAGATTTCTGTGTAACCTTATGCTCATACATGAAATACAGAGTGCTGTTTTACCTGATGAAGTTCCTCCTCATCATTGTAAAGATGAAGAGCTGGAAGTCTGACATTGACAATTTAGCTAGAGCCCTACTGAAGTTACAATGTAAGAATGAGAGCCAGAGTATAAACATGGTAAGAAAATACCAAAACATCTATGCAAAAGTTCTAATCACTCAAGACATCAGAATATGTGTTGCTAAAAAAAGCATTTATACAAAGTTACAACACAATTGAATGTAGTCTGTTCAAATGTATTCTGGTAGAACTAATACTTTTATCACTCCTCATTGAACATCACAGTAACTGAAGAGATTTGCAGGGAGAGCAGACTACTTTTTGACCAGTAGTTCGCTGCCCAAAACCACTGCCTGGTTGTTGTTCAAAGTTGAGCCAAAGCAAAAAGCAGTGGGAAGGTCGGAGGAGAACTTTGGGCAGCAGCCTCTCATAGCAGGAGGTCTCAGAAATTAACTTGTCTGGCCCCAAGTGAGTGTTCGTAGTTGGTATCGATTGAGTGAAGGAAATGAGTGGTCTCAGATGGCTCAGAAAAACCTTTTCCAGGACTGTAGGAAACCAAAGGGAGGAGGGAAAAATCATGTATGTGTTACTTTCATAGAATTATTTAGGTTGGAAAAGACCATTAAAATAAGAGTCCAAATATTAACCTAACACTGCAAAGTCCAACCACTACACTGTGTCCATAAGTGCCACATATACACAACTTCTAAATACCTCCAGGGATGATGACTCAACCACTTCCCTAGGCAGACTGTTCCAGTGCTTGACATCCCTTTCAACTACCTTATGTTAACCAATTAAAGGGTAATGTTTAGAAATATTTAGAAAAATCTTTATAAATCTTTTCTTGATCTAATACCCGTCCCTCAAGGAAAAATGTCAGGAGGGTACCCCTACAACTGCAGTTGTGGGAAAGAAGGTGCTTAAAATAACTGGATGGAGTATGGGAGTCAGCATTTGTCCAGGATAATGGGATATGTTATCTGACCCAATTTGAAGGCTGATTTCTCATCTGGGGGCTAGATCTGAGGGGCTTTAGAGAAAATACCAAGGAACAACCAGCCAGACCCTACTTTCTGTCCCTCTATGCCAACCAAGGGCAGGAAATAGTCACAACAGTAAATGCCCAAGAAGCTTCTGAGAGTCAAAACTTCACCTTGCTCCTGCTCACCACAGTGCCTCACAAAAACCCTCCTGTCCCATCCCTGACACCACCATCTCTCCCAGTCGATTCCCAGAATGCTTCCCAGTCCCTAAGCACACTTCCTCAGGATGCACTTACATGGGAAAGGGAAAAAAAACTTCATTTGAAAGCCATTGCCCAGGGGGATGTGCTTTCCCAGCTGCCAGAAAAAGACCACTGCTGGGCACTTTTGTTATATCACTATTCCTGAAGAGTCAGGTAAGACAGGCCCCACATTTCCTGTGAGCATGTAGAAGTCCTTTCTCAGAGACTAAAATGGAACAGACTTGTGGAAGTTTCTTGTTTAAAACACATCAGCATGTGCATCTCAGCCCATTACACACCACTAAACGTTTGCTGAAATGGCAGCTTGTACTGAATTGTATTGAATTATTTTTATTGAACGTAATTACTCAACAGGAAGAACAGAGAATAATTAATCTTAGTGTGGAACTCCATTTTAACTTAGTTGATCTAGTACTTTGGAATAATGTGGTTACTCTGATTAATTTTTGCTCTTTCATTTATGAAAGTGGATAGTCTGTATTTTCACCAATTAGTTAAATAAACATCAAACACTTCTAAACACCAAATCTGAAAATGTCTAAATGTTGCCGTAATGAGTATGCTGCAAATACATAGATTAGCTACAGCTCAGAGCTAGGGAGAAAATTAATTGATGTGTAGCACAGGGTTGCATAAAATCGTTTTTGCTTGGAACTGAGCAGTGGCATTCTTCATATTAACACAGACACCTTTTCCAATCACCTAGTAATAGACAAGAGTCATGTTTTACAACAGGGATGTGAATGGTGTGGTTCCAGGCACAGTTTTTAAGTGCCTGATGCTACAAAACAAAATAACAATAAAAAAACCTGCTACCAAGCTGTACACATCTACCCAGAACAGATTATTACTTGTAGTACATGATGTTTCTTCAAATTCAAGAATCCCTCAGCCCTTTGCTTTTATTCCATTACCCACGTGTGCAGGCAAGAACTGTGCCAACTCACAGCTATAAAGCAGTCTGCACAAAGTGAAAAACGATTAAACATGCTGAACTGAATGCACTGCCCAATCAATAGGTCTTCCAGTATAGTTTAATCAGCCTGCCCATCACTATGCCTTCTTACCCTCTTTTCACTAGGTTTTTCATACGAATTTCAGTTTAAGAAGCACATATTTGGAAAGCCAAGGGTTTCAATCTCTTCCTAAAATGATCTTACAGTAATCCATGTTGATTTAGTATTATAAAGAAATCTTAAAAATTCCTGTTCCAAGATCCCATAACCCCAGCCTGCATATTTCAGGCTGCTCTGGAAGAGGCAAGTCTTTAGTTTGAATTTTGTTTAATGAAGATTCCTGTTCACTCTCCGACCTCACAAAAATGCCATTTATCCAGTATGCAACGTTGAAGAACATTTTCAGTCTGTGAACACCCCAGTACTGGATTCAGCCCACAAGAGGGAAGAAGGTTACTTGGTTGTAGCACTATAAAAACACCTGCTAGAGGACCGAGTGTGCTATTAATAACAAGCCACAATAAAGATGAGAGCGCAGCCTGAAAGAAAATAACAAAAACCCAAAACACAGTCACCAATGGGAAGAAGAGTTGGGTCCCAGAGTCCAGCGGTCGATGGGACCGCTCAGTGACCGCAAACAAGTACAGCCATCCACTGCCAGAATTCCGAACATGCCCTGGAAGAATTCACTTGACCAGCAAAGGCAGAGAATTAAACACTAACAAAAAAGGTCACAACACCAAAAATTTGAGATTATTTTGTGCAGCTCATGAGAATACATGAGAATATCAAAACTTTTCCTTAGGACTGGAAAGGATTAAGTCACACAGGAAGTATCTGCAAGGTAAGGAAAAAAAGTCTCAGTCTCCTTATGACCTCTCCAGCCAAGATGTATTACTTGACTGAAAAAAATAATTGTAGCTCGTACTACAACCGAAACAGCAAAATACAAATCTCCCAGTGATTTAACATTTACAACACATGTGTTTCTGCCATAGAGCAGGCTTCTTCCTTGGAAGCACCTTAGCTTAAGCCAAGGGATGGATTCTTCTCTTCTGGGGGAGCACACAGCCTTGTTATGCAGGGAACATGTTACTGTTTAAGAGGAATGATTTCTGATTAAAACCTTGTAATTTCACTGCCAACTCCTCAGGCCTGCCTGCAAAGCCTAAGGAAGGGGGCACATCAGCATTGCACAGAGAATTCACAGGCAAGAAGATCTTAAATCCCCCAGTGGCTCAGACACGGGGCTTTCAGCCTAGGTGCCTTTGGCTCACTGCTCTCATATTTACCCAGAGAGACAACTCATTTTAAAAAAAACTCATTGCCATGATGATAAAGGTGCTTTAAAGTTGGGAGCAGTAAACAAACATTTACACCATTCAGTTGGAGAACATAAGTAGCATGGTGCCAACTGCAGCAATCAGCAAGCCCTCCTTAAAAAAACTACTAAAATAACTATCTGATCTTTATTGAAATTATGGAACTGTTTTGGTGACAAAAGCAAACATCCAGAGTTCAAAGAGATCAGTTTTCTAGATAGAGTAAAAGTGTTCTTCACCTCATGATACTCTTGGTCAGCCCCTTCCACCCAGCACCCTGTCCTATCTGTTCAGGCACCTCTAACCTCACCCCATGAGGTGTTAGGGTGCTTTTGTAGGTTGTCCTTAGATTTCCCTCGGTTGGATTTCTGCAATTCCTTTTTCACAGAGCCAAATCTCACAAATCAGTGGATATAATGATCTTGAGCCAACACTAGCAGGAGGACAAAGGAGAAGAAAGGGTCAATATCTAAATTCACTAAACACCTCAACTACCTGGAGATTCCTTGTTAAACCTCACTTATTCCTGGCTGCCTCTTCCCTACCTCAACCCCCCATCTTGTTCTTTGTAAGCAGACAAAAGGTATGAATGAGCAGCAAGGGAGATAAATGCTTTAAGCTACAGGGCAGCACAGGTATAAAAACAAATGAGCATGAACTGAGAAGGAATACATTTAGTCTTGCAGTTGAAAGAGTATTTGTAACCATAAAAATGGGGCTAAAGACTAAAATTAATTTTAAGAAAAATCCCGATCAGTTGACTAAATGCATTATAGGAAATGATAGTAGGGTCCACATCCCTGTGGCCCAAAGTATTTATTTTAGTCTTGCATTACTGTAAAATATTTGATACCTTCTTTAACTGTTTCTTTGGGCCTTGTTTTCTGTTTAGATTGTCTGTGAGATTTGATCAGGTGATAAGCTGAAGGAAGAGAAAATGGGATATAAAGTGCAGTGGCCAAACAGCACTGGAGGGCAGATAACCTAGCAGAGGGAGATAAACTGTATAGCCCACAGTCTATTCACACTACATGATAAAAGACAGATCTGATATACCTTCAAGCATGGTCTTTTTTTTACCTCTGGATGATAAAGGGAAGGGAGATTAAGGCAATAAATCATTTACCTTTAGCCTTGGCAGCAGTACCCAAGTAATTCACTATTGAGTGTCCATTACATATTTATTGCTATACCTCACTCCTGTAAAGCAACAGGTCAGAAGGTGCTCATAATTTAGGGTCCTAATATTTGCCTTCCTTGCATTAATTCTGGAATTTCAAAGCCCTGTGTTCACCAATATCGTGAAGGTTAGAAAAATGGAGCACCCCTCTTGCATCTGCAACTACTGCCTGTGACATTGTATCTGGTTTGTGAAATGCAAGAAGGAAGCATAGTCTGCTGTAGTATCATACAGAAATGGCCATAATTTGCCCCTTAGTGATTATAAAATACTCCTATTGTTGAAAAATATCTAAACACACCGTACAGCGTTTTTTTTAATAGCAGCAATGTACTCATTCACTGGCTGACAAACCAGTGCTAACTTAACCCAAAGACTGACTTTGCAGCCTGTTCACTGCAGGGCATATCTGAAAGTGTTTTGTGTAGCTTATTTATCATTTGCATATACCCAGTGTGCTTCAGGGACACCAGAGAGAAACACCAACACTGCATCTACCTTGTTAAATACAGAGGTTTCCTCGCCGACAGTGTGACACAGACATAGCTTCCATAAAGAGTGAAAAAAAGCACATAAATTGGAAAAAAAAAATAAATCCACAGTACATTCATTAAAACCTTTATATCTGACATTTACCACAAGAGAAGTATTTTCAATCTGCCATTAACACTTCAGTATCAAGAGCATTTTTAGCTTTCAGCCAAGATTCTGCACATCACCCTAATCTTAAGCGCCGAAATGCTAACACAACTTTACATCTGAATTAGCATACTAGATTATTTCACACCAGTGGTACTTCACTGTAGAGTTAATTGTTCCAACTGCAGATACTGACAGTACCTCTAACTCAGATTTTTCTCAGTGCTCCCAGTCACACTAAATAAATGGGATGAGGAACAAAATTTAAAGCCATAACATAATCCTTATTTTTAAAACAGCATAAAATATTATTAGCTAAAAGCTTACCTGGTACAAGCTAGGTTCAATAATGTCGATCATGTGAGCTGAGGGTTCAGCCTAAAGTTTCTCTGCAGGGAGCCTTGGATTTAGATTTTATTGGTTGTGTTAGGCTTCACAACCTGCCTGCACCACTCCTGCTTTAGGAGGGGTGGAGAGACTGATGGAGCTCAATTACTGCTCCTTTCCCAGGTTGCAGAGGACAGGTGAGGCTCCAGCTGCCCCAGGAAACAATCAGCTCATCTGTGTTGTACAATGAGGCACAACTACCTAGCTAATTGTTGGAGGGAAGAGTGTGTGCTCTTGTTCTGTCTTCGAATCCTGTCTCCCATCCTTTAACCTTTCTGCTTCAGTCCAGGCTCTCCAAATGGGGATTCCTCAGACCTTTCCCTGTGACAGTTCATCTGGAGCAGCACAGATGTAGGCTGCCAGTAGCCTCCTCGGGAGCTGTGTCAGGCACTTCTTTCTGTAGCCTTCCCAAATCCTAGTGGTATCTCAAGATCTTTTCAGACAGTCCTCAGCAAATGCTAGAGGGAGACAATGCTGGGAGTGAACCTCCTTTCCTTGGGATCAGTCCCCATAGTCCACCTGCACCAGGTAACCTCCCCACAGAGCACTTCTATGGCCCATTGCTGCCACCAGAGTCTGATGTTTGGTGGCCAAATGTGCTGATGGGAGCATACCCCAACACACTTGGCCTGTGTTCTACCTCACCAGCACTTGTGGTAATTCACCTGCCTACTCCTTATTTGTCTTTAGTAGGACTACCCATGTGTTTCTACCTTCTCAATTAGTAGGACTGTTCATTTTAACTAAAAGCTGCTATATTTCATATTTATATTTAAATTCAATTTACAGAAAAGAGAACAAGTTGTTCAGTATGTATTACTCTGTGCTGCAGTAGACACACTAATTTTAGAGTACATCATTTCCATTAACACATAAGAAAGGTTTCTTCCTTTATTCATTTATGTGGTGTTTGACATACACTAGCAGGCCTGAACAGAAGGAATGGCTATAAAAGTAAGAAAAAATAATTTTAACACCATCAAGTGGGCTCAATATATCCAGAAAACTGCATTTTCTTTTGCATCTACTTTTCCTGTTTCACTTTTAGTACTCATTTACCTTATCAGGTCCAAATGACAGAAAAGTGTTGGGATACATAAAAAAAATTGCTGCCTACCACAAAAGAATGAACCTTATATTTATAGAAATCTAGAGACCTCATCTTATTTTAAATCTTTTTTTTTCTGACTTGTACTGTAATCATTCAACCTCATTTGCAAGAGGGAAATGGAAATGGAACATATTGTTAATTGTAATCAGATTGACATCAACTTACTAAGAATTCCTTTAGCAAATTGTTGTCCTCTGAAATAAAGTGCAGAATTGGAAAGAACCTGAGATTGAACATCAGTGAGGTGAAGACAGAAAAATTTATTAATACTTTTACCCTACCCATAGGAGTTAATCAGAGAGCAAGACTTGACTGAAATGAAAGACATTTTCACACCAGGATATAAAACCCTTAAAAAGGAAAAAAATATATTTTCCATAATGCTTAATAAAGTATTTAGCAAAGGTTGAAATGGTCACACAACTTTCTACAAGGTGTGTAAAATCCACATTTGTTTTAGAGGGCTATTCCAACACTTCCTACTGATACTCAATGTACTAATCCTTTTTAACTCATGCTTTAAACCAGAAGTATGCACAGCTAGCTGAATTCATCACTAGCTAATGTTAAAGATTTCTGTTTTCTCCATCAGTTTCCCATTTTTGTAGCCTTATGTCAGTCTAATCGTCCGAGACGAATTTGACTGAAGTGTTCCTGAAATATGTTGAGAAAGAAAAGCAATGAAAAAGGCTCAAATATCAGGACATTCTAATACGTGGGGTATTTTGCTAACTCAGGTCTGATTAATATGAGGTGATAGAGCTGATCACCTACCTGGGTTAGTCTTCAGGAGTCAGAGAGTAGCAACTCATCTCTCTGCCAGGGTATAAATACATAATCTATTAGTAACACCTAAAATCATAAACCACTTGTCATATAATGAGATATAAGTGTTAGCTTTGGCCACAGGTCTGGCCAGAGAACTCACAAGAAATCAAAGAAGGAACTCAACCTGAAATTCCCACTGTCTCTTCAACATTAACTTCACCAGGGCAGGAAGTCATGCTAAAGTATCAAAATGTGCCTTTAAGACACATCATATGAAAAAGAAATTGTGGAGCTGCATTGCTAGACTCCTATGGTGCTCTCTCAGATTTTGGCCAGTGATGCAGGTAAAGAAGGGGGCTAGGTCCATACCTTAAACCCTCCCGCTATGCAAAAACTTTAGCATGCCTGTATTTCCAGGAGTACAGGAACTGCCATTCCTGTTGCACTTGAACATAGCAAAAGAGAGAGTAGAATTTTGCATTCCACTTTCATTTTGTTCATTTGAGGGTCCATAGAGAACAAAGGAACTCATAAGTCTTATCAGAAAAAGGCCAAGTATGTTTTGGCCCTCCTGCCAAGGTGTCTGGAGCTGTTAAAAGTAGATTATATGAAAACAAGACAGAAACAAGACACTGGGTGTTAAACTGTGAAAGGATGTCACTTCTCAGCAAAGAGATAGTTGTTGGTAGAAGTTCAGAGGTGATGCTGAAATAAATACACTTTACAAAGGAGGAAGAGTCAGGAAGAAAACAGTCTGTCAGAACAAGCTATAAAGACCATAACAGGATACTTCTGCGAGTATTCAAGAAGATTGCTCATCTCAAGATGTAAAACAGCTGCCAGGATCAAGCTTAAGCCTTCCAGTAGCAATGGAAGAGTGCAGCTTTTTTCCAAAAGAGGATGGATAGATTGAGAGAAAGTGACTATCAGCCACTGAAATAACTAACAAGATGTACTGTTTAGCTATGCGCAGAGGCAGAGAAATCAAGAAAAAAATGTTGTAAAAACTTTCTGAATTCTAATACCAAGAGCTCAGATGTTCACCAGTTGCAACAGTGCAATGGTTAGCAGTGAGTCAGAGCAGCCTCTGGTGATAGTCAAGGTTGTCACCCTTCCTGTAGAATAGCTACTGCTCAGACAGAACAGAAATTCCAGTCCTTTCTGTGATTGTGTGCTGTACATTTGCAATACAAGGACATGGAAAAGTTAAACCCCTCTTAATTTTATACTCTCAGTTCTCATAATGCAGAGGAAATCACAGGAGTGTTAGGAATGAGCAATGTACAAGCAAGAGCAATGAAGCTGAGGAGATGTAGCCCTTCAGTTCTCAAAATTCTCTTTCTATAAAGCAAAGAGAGCATGTTACAGCAGAAAGAAAACCCAAACTCTTCTGGATTAACTATCTAATAATTGTCTCTACTGTTTTCATACTTGACCAACCATGGTCATAGGGTCATTCAATTTATTTAGTGCTTCTTTCTCCCACAAATACTTTCTCTCTCATCTCACATTCTCAGGGGTCCCTTGCAGACTATAACATTATTAAGTACTCACCAGCTTCTGCAAATACTACCCAGCTGATCAGGGTGGGGGAGGCCTGCTTACCTGTTAATCAAGTGCTACCTGATTCCTGTCATTTTCATTAGCTGAGTTGTGGTGTCTGTTTATCAGGCATGATACTTTTCTCAGTTCAGAAGTCAAGTGAAGAAGTTCTTTTACCTAGAGTCAACCTTTTAACCTACCCTGGGTTAATCCCCTACTTTCTATGCTTGTAGGAGCCAAGAGACTGCAGCTCTGGTCTGGAACTAGAAGGAGCCTAAAGCTGGTATTTTGCAGAGTCAAAGCCTGATATTCAGCTACTAAGCAGTAGCATATTTCTGACAGAGATGATACCTTTTAGCAGGGAATGTGGCAAAATCAGAGGATCCAGAATTACATGAGAGTGAAGGGAGTATTAACAGGCTCACTTGACCTCTGCATCCCTAAAAGATTTGGCAGTGTGTGCCACATGATACTCTTCCAACTCCAGGACAGTCTAGAGCCTCAGTATACATTAGGGAGGTATTAGGATGATATTCTTTGGCTGAGACAGGAATTTGATTCCAATAGATTATGGCTGGTAAAGCTTGCACAAGTAGGAACCAGATTTCTGTGTGTCATGGTCCCACTATCCTACTGGAAGTTCTGCCTCCCTGGCATCCCGTACGTGTTTTTGTTGTTTGAAGGGATCCGCTACCAGATCAGACCTTCTGGTGTCCATGTTTGTACTGTAACAAGTTAATTGTTAGAAACCTCAGGCCCAATTAGCCATCAGTTGCGCTTGGCAGCCAAATCCAAAGGAATGTATTAAAATTTCACTTATTTGCACAACCTAGTTGGAATTAGCATACTGCACCTAAAGACATGCATGCTTGCTCTTCCAGTATCTGAGCCAAATCATATTGGGGTACAAAATACAGGCACTACATTGCCTCCAGAAGATATCCCTGGGTCCAGAGGGACATTCAGAACACTTGAATAAGGAGCCCTGAGTCTTTAAACAGCTGAAGAAAGAGAAATACCATATAGATAGTCAAGGAAACAAGAACTACAGAACTGATTATTTTAACTTTTTTTTCTTTCTTGCTGGCTTCATAACTTTGTATTCCTGGTTATCCAGTGCCAGGTTTCAATGGAAGGCATGGAAATCTGTGCCAATGGCCACCTAGCAAGGGTATATCCTAGGAAAAATTGGAAACAGAACTGAGGTGTCTCAAATTGAAACAAATCAGCGCGCCCTGCTCAAATCAACAAAAGTGTGTGATATATACTGTTACCACTAGGTCCTTAAAAAAAGAGATCATAGCTGTTGGGCTCTGTGCTAACACTGTAGTGCCCATCCCTATGCCATTGGAACCTGGCGCTTAGGTGGATTTGAAGCACTGGGAATGGGCCAAGCTCCTCCATGGATCCATACCTCTTGCCCCACAGAGGAATCATAGCAGTGCTGGTGAGCCCAGCTACTTGGCCTGAGGCAGCTCGATGTCTGTCCCAGGACACTCCAGAATCCCAAATGTAGGTGTCTGTGAGACTGGTTAGAGAGAATAACATTTCTGTATTCATGTCTTGAGAACAAGGCCTGCACTTCAGCCAAGTGCTGCTTCAGAGCCCATCTCACCTTTAATCCTCAATGCCCTCCCTCTGAGAGGTATATTACATGTCATTGAATTCTCACTATTATACATTCTCAATTTATATCTCTCTAGTTTTGAAAGTATATGTTAGTTTGCTATTATCATAGTTAGACATTGTCTATAATGAATAAAGCAATCTCGTGCCCATGACTCATTGATGTACATCTGGTTGAAGACTGAGTCTGTTTTCTGCAACACAGCCAGTTCTGGCAAAAGAAAGTATGAAGAAACATATGACACAAGTTAGCCAAGCAGTAATAAGACTCACCTGAACATATACATTTTTTAATTGCTATATGGGACATGTTCCACAACAGCCACTTTTTTTTTTAAGATGATAATTCATTCCATTCATAATAGATTTAATTGTGCTCTGATTGCTCACACCTGGCAATTTTGTTTTGCAGCATTTTTTTTTTTCCCCAAAGCACTTTCAAAGCATAGAATGGGCCTTGCGCCAGGTATAGTATATGATTCAAGCGCTGAAATAAATGGAATGGGATTTGCAGAGCCAGCTTTAGACATAGACAAAGTATGCAGTTACTGGGGCAGCTGCCTGCTTTGCCTCTGCCAGACCTGCCACTGCTGCTGCCAAAGGAAAGGATGCTGTGAGTAGGCTAAAGACTCTCACTCATCCCTCTTGCAGAAGCAGCGGTCATTTTGCTTCTTGCTCCACACCATGCCTGCTTCTTCATGCCAGTGCTGCCATCTTCCCTGGCAGTACTTATCCACAGGGTGGGGAAATTCTGTGTTTTCATCCTGCTCTGGTTCCTAAATTATTCTGGATTCAACCTTTTCATTGATATTTGTTTGGTTTAAAGTGGTATTCAGGGTAATGAAATTGTATTCAGGGTAATGAAATAATTTTCAGATCTTCCCATTAGCTAATCTGAAATTTAACCCCAAACAAATCTGAGAGTATTGGGATGTTCTTAATATATCTCAAACACTTCCATCACTCAGATATTGTTCTTTCTAGCTTTTTTTTTTTTTAGTTCTCAAAAGACCCTCCACTCATGTGACCCCCACCAGAATCTTCCTCTTATTTTCTCTTTACTGTATCGCTTGAAGTCCCATCCTGATATAAGGATTCATTATACTGCATGCTGTTCTCCCCAGATCCTAAGAGATTTCATCTCCCTCATTGAACTCATACTTTAAATGGATGAGAAGAGAAAAGGGTAGGAAAGCAAGTCGAGTGACAGAGAAGTGAGCTGATTTTCTCTACATTGGGAGCCATATTGTTTGTTTGACATACCCAAGAGTCCAATGTAACAGTGCCTGGCATAGATAAGTGTGTTCAAAATGACTGTTGTATACCCTAAGACAACAAAAAAATCTGTCTGTTATAATGGAAGACACATAAAACTAGAAAGAATCCATTTCAAAGAGCCCCACAGCATGCAAGATGGACTGAGAGAACCTGTAAGATATAGCGGGATAAACTCCATGCCAACCAGCCCAGGCAATTCCAGTGAATTATTTCATCAGAGATACAGTCAGCAATGAATAACATTTTCACTAAGAGCAAGATTTAGCAAAAATAACCAAAATCTATGGTGGCAGGCAAGAGAGGAGGACTCAACTGGGTTTCTGAGAAGACAGAAAAAGAAAAAGAAAAATTATTTCTGAACTGAAATCTAGTCTCTCTTCTTTTAATTAATTCCTTCTTCTAACCTACCAAACTATAACACAAAAATAGCTCAGATTATACTCTAGGGCAGTTGTTTACATACATATTTACCAATTCTCCAGTGAGCACATTTCTGAAGCAGATCACTCCATGCTTAATTTCTCAGCAAAAGGAACGTAGAAATCTATCCACAGTGAAAGCACTCATGCTCTTCAGGGGTAAAAGATAAGGGCTATACAGACAAACCAGAAGTAATATCTGAAGAGATGTAAAATACTTGTAATTTCTATTGATTTTAAGATGCCTGGAAGCATCTCCTGGGAATGCTTCTCTAGATATTATCTCTGTAATCATAGTATTCTCAATTGAAAAAACAACTGCTCTGTTGCAGTGCATTTGTATTGAAAACACGTGTGTTGGACTGATAAATGCATTTCTATCAGACATCAGATGATGAATTCATTAGCTACATCAGATTCTGAAAGGTAGAACTGTCTTTCTCAATGAGGTTTCTTCCATTTCTGACTCCCATCATTGGCAGGACTGAGCTAGTGGATTCTGTTCTCTCACAAGTACCAATTTACTTGAATGTCACTTAACACTGAAGGCAGTAAGATTTGAAAGGGCTGAGATCCACTGTTAGAATGAATCTATTGACAATAGCATTTTTGTGAAAAAACAATTTAGGAAAAAAAAAATTAGGAACCTAGACATCTTGGATAACAACCAATTATCTGTTATCTGCAGTTTTAGGTAACCAGATACTCCATCTTCTAAGCTGTTTTCTATCTGCTACTCTTGGAAGACTGTTCCATAATAATGTTGTTCCATCATTAGAAGTCTTCTCATTTCCAGA
The DNA here is from genome assembly GCF_003259725.1 of Athene cunicularia. Taxonomy (NCBI): domain Eukaryota; kingdom Metazoa; phylum Chordata; class Aves; order Strigiformes; family Strigidae; genus Athene; species Athene cunicularia. The sequence goes on from NW_020799101.1 coordinate 13,154,573, forward strand.
AGAAAATGTAATCATGATCAGTTCTGTTCACTTTCTTCATAAGCCATTGCTTTTCTTTGGAGAAAATAATTTCCCCCTCCTCCCGATTATGTTTAAAATGGCAGCCATATCCCCACTCAGTCTTTATTTTCTTGGACTGATCTAGAGCAGCTTTGCTTTTGAGTTTGTTTTCTAAGATACCCATTAAGTTTCGGAAAAAGCCTTTTCTGTGCGTCTCTTCAGGACCTCTTACGAAAACGGGTGACTGGGATTCTGCATAGTGTTCCCAGGGAGACATCATTGTCCTTTCCCCAGCATGCCAGACCTTCCCTCTCTTCCTGAAACACCTTGCATGATAGTTCACTGGAGCTGCTTAGAAAACACATCTTTAGCCTATGTATTCAGTGAGTAAATGAAAGTTATTCAGCTATCAGACATAATGTAGAATATCTCTTTGGGGTGAAAGGAGTATATTTCAGTCTTATGTGTTAGCTTTATTCTACTTACCATGTAAAACGTGCCATTTTAAAGGGATGTCTTGTAATTATTAGTTCTTTCAGATTCTCTGGGGGCACTAGGCCTAGATTGCTGGAACTATGCAAGCACAGACCAGTCTTTGCACAAAAGAGCTGCTATTCTCAGTAAATTCTACTCTATATTCAGTATGATATTATTCACATGTTCACATGCCTACTTAAAAACATCATAGCAGATTTTGGGAAAGGTATGAAATATAAATACAGGTACAGTTGATGTCTGCAGTAAATACATCTGTATATTTAGAACAGTCTTCTTACATAGTCCATTCCTAGATGACAGAATGAGTCAGTGATTATCCAAAGTTCCCAAATTTAGAGGCTCCAAGGAAGACTGTGGAAAAATGGGTAAAAGGGAGAATTACACTGGCAATAAATGACTTAGAAGGTAGCTTTTAATGTATTACTTATTTATGTTTATACCTTAAGTGTCCTGACATTCCATAACAGGAGACCAAAGCATCTTTCCATATTTGTCTCAAGATTGATAAAAATTCAATTCTAGACATAGAAGTCTTCTTGGCCAGATGCTTACTGGTAACTCCCCCATAATGTTCTCCCTGTTGAAACAAAGGTTTGTTAGGTGCACTCAAGAGAGGGCAGCTAGAGCTTTGTAAAGATTGACTGAAGTCAGACCATAAAATAGAGCAAAAAATGGATCTGCTCCTGAGACACTGGAACACAGCATTTATGATAGAGAAAAAGTAGTAGGGAAATTATTCACAATGGCCTAATTACATTAGAAGCAACACTTGTTCAGCTATTTGGAGAAAAGAACCCAAGGGAAATGGAGGAAAGGACAGCCCTTAGTCCAGTCTGATATTTATTTTCCTGCATGTGGGAAGCCATTCCTCATGAAAACAGTTCTACCATTATACAGAAATTCACCTTCAAAATAAATGTCTCAGAAAACTGTTGGATGTTTTCGCTGACAGCATTGGAGAGCCATTACTTATACTGAAACTTCATGAGACATATAAAACATATAAGCAAGTATAGTTCCAATAGGAAATGTCTACAGAGAACAAGTATATTTTGGCACCTATACAATGTGGTCATGCCTATTGCTTCCCAGAAGAAATAACAAAATGCATTTAAGCAGTATACAAACTATCAACTGTCATTGAATTATATTGCAGAGATGATAGATAACCTCAAAAAGTGTGACTGTTTTTATTCTATAGCAAGTTTATAAACTAAGACGATAAAGCTAGCTATTGCTTTCCACAATATGCAGATGATCAGCTTCCCAAGTAGGAGACTCAAAATGAAATATTATTAACAATTTATGATTATTTCCATGCAGATACTGAATGACTAATTCCTATCATATTTTTCCATAGTTGCAGGAGGGAGTGTTTCTGCACCTGTTTCTCTTCCCCCAAATCTAATCATCAGTGAAATTGTACTCAGCCAGCTGTTAAATTTCAGATTGGTTATTATATTTCATGCATTTAAACACTGAAAAAATATGAAGTCATATAGCCACAATAAAATGCTATAGTGATACCAAGAGAAGTGATCACCAAGCTTGCAAAGGCTTCACACAGTCTTGGATTTTGTTGTAATACCTAACTAGATTCAAGCCAATAGTGGATATTCATATGCAAACTAGAGTACCTAGTTAACGGCAATAAAGTTACCAAAAATTTGGAAAAATGTAGTGTGTTTCCACAGATTCTTTTGAGAGCTTAAACCAGTTTTTAATTATTAGAAATTTATGTAAAACTGATTAGCCTATGTCTCCTGTGCCACCATTCACAGAGGGTATGGCATCTTAGCATTTTGAGAACAGAAAGTTCATTAATTCATTTAGTCATAAATGCTTATATTTTATTGATACACCTGTATTGAACCAACTGCCTTGTGTCTGAATGAAACATAACTTGTGGTTTGGCTACACAAGTATTTGAAGGCATCAACAAGCAAAATCAAACATTACAAGTAGCTCCAATCCTACCACAACTGCTCTGTCAACATGCCGAATACAGTGATAATTATTCATTCATGTATTTACAGCCTGAGCAGGGAAGTTTAAAGGCTTTATATATTATTTGCCACATACATTTTCTGAAAGTAGTGGATTTAAAGTATGTACATACACATACATGTGTGTATGCATATACTTACGCATTTACTGCACAAAAGGCTGCCCACATGGTTTGGCAAATATAGATGGATAAATAGCTAGGTAAGGTAGATATGATTACCCAGTAGCATTACTGATCACTGAGGTCACCCAAAATTTTCCGCTGACAGATTGCTTAATGCTTTGCAAAATTTTAACTAGATCAATTGGAATGTTGCATGTCATATTTTTATGTTAAAACGCCTTAGATATTTCTGAAAATATAACTATGGAAAAAACCGTGGGTTTACTCATAGAAAAAAAAAAAAAAAATAGATCTGGGACCTAAAATATTCCAAGGAGCCTTCAAGAGTGTCAAGAATTTGTGATATAGCATTTTTATAAATATTCAGATTTGCAGACTTCAAAAGCATCTGGAAAAAAAGAGATCATAGCTGTTTAACAGAGACACTTTTGGGCAACTAAATCTCACATAGGTTCAATCTCAATTAAATGTTCTTGATCCCAGAGTTTCACAATGGAACAAGACCTCCTCCCTAACTCTTCCCGGTAGATTAAGCTTGCTGTAGTGTCTGGCTTCCCAGGAGGGGACAGAGAAGTGGTCTTTCACCTTCAGCATTGCAGTAGCTGATACAAGAGGAGCCAGTAGCCATAATAGAAATATATTCGATGGGGATTGCACAGATGGGCAAAGCTGGAGATAAAGAAAAGCCATCGCAGGAGCTTGTTAGAAGAGTGGGGCAAGAAAAGACAAGAAATGGGATGAGGAAAAAGGGTGGATTTTTGTGCCTGGTCAGAAAGATACTGAGAGGTGCCCAAGCCAGCAGACCTTTTGCCAGTGAAACACCCTCTCCTAAAATGTCTTAAACTGAGCTGGCAGAGCAACATCTCTGTATTCCTATACTGTCGGAAAATATCTATTAACTTTACTGTCCTCATCTTCCTCCATTTATTACCCAATGGATATTCCCAGTCTCCTTATATTCCCAGATACTCTGTTACCATTTGTGTCCACACTGTGGAGGTACTGGTCCAGTCCCTGCAGGTTACTCCAACTTGGGGGCATGCAAGGTTCCATAGGACCCTGTTTTTCAATTAGGGAATTATATTTAAAATGCTCATTAAGATATATTGCTGCAGTTCCTTCAGCAGTTTTACATTATTTAATGCTGTGGTCATAGATCTGGGTAACTCCAAGAATAGAACTGCCACCCCCTTACAGAAAATGGATTGTTTGACATTTTTATTACCTCCAGCCTTTGTTCCATGGAGATGACAGCCAGTTACTTACATTGGCATAACTGGAAGGAAAGTAGGTAGAAAGCGCAGCTGACGTATCTTGCAAGTCTGTGATGCTAAATCAGCATCACTGCCACGTGCCTCTTCAGTGAGGATGGGATGTGGAGGTAAAGTCGTGACAGTGTGTTCCAATGTGTCCCTGTGGTTCTTCCAGCTTGCTCTGTCAATGTTTCATCTAGGGTTATTACTGTTTATAAAAGCATGCTCTTAAAATACCTGCATGCTGTTAATAAAAGCAAAAATAGTTGTTCTTGTGCTTAATTTCTTCATACTGGGGTAAAATAGGGCTGAATTGGGCAAGTACAGAAATCATAATAGCACAGCTCAGTTTAAGGGTGACTTTCGAACCTCCTGCAGGTCTTAAAGAGCAAGGAGTTTAAGTTAAAATCGGATGAGGACACACTCTTTCCTGTTCCACAGAAAATCCTTCTCCCTTTAACAGTCACAAGATTTGGGGTGGCTTTTGCTTAGACACTGCCAGCTATTCACTAAGTCCTCCACTCACAAGTGGAGCAACTATGAAATTCTCCAACTTCTGAAAAACACACTTTTTCAGAAAAATCATTCAGATTTGCATTGGCATTTGTAAAATAACCATGTATATCCTATGTGAAATATGAAAAATAAAACCAAATCTTATAACATTTCCCCCCCCCCTCCCTTCTTCTTAGGCTTAACTTTACTCCCAATTTTTCTACCTCCTCCCCCTCAGCAGCACAGAGAGACAGTAATAGGAGCTGACAGTTCATCACCCATTGTCTCTGCCACTCCTTCCTCCTCAGGAAGGGGACTCCTCACGCCCTTCCCCTGCTCCAGCGTGGGGTCCTGCCCATGGAAGACAGTCCTCCACAAACTTCTCCACTGAGTCCTTCTCACAGGCTGCAGTTCTCCACGAACTGCCCCAGCGTGGGTGCCTTCCCTGGGGTGCAGCCCTTCAGGAACAGGCTGCCCCAGCGTGGGTCCCCCGTGGGGTCACAAGCCCTGCCAGCAAACCTGCTCCAGCGTGGCTTCCCACGGGGTCACAGCCTCCTTCGGGCACATCCACCTGATCCCGTGTGGGGTCCTCCCGGGGCTGCAGGTGGAGATCTGCCCCACCGTGAACCTCCACGGGCTGCAGGGCACAGCTGCCTCACCATGGGCCGCACCGCGGGCTGCAGGGGAATCTCTGCTCCGGCCCCTGGAGCACCTCCTGCCCCTCCTTCTGCACAGCTGGGTCTCTCATACCCTCGCTCTCTTCCAGCTGCTGTTGCGCAGCAGTTTTTTCCCCCTTGTTAAATGTTATCCCAGAGGTGCCACCACTGTCGCTGATGGTTTGGCCTTGGCCAGTGGCGGGTCCGTGTGGAGCCGGCTGGCATCGGCTTTATCGGACATGGGGAAAGCTTCTAGCAGCTTCTCACAGAAGCCACCCCTGTAGCCTCACAACTGCCAAAACCTTGCCATGGAAATACAATAAACCTATCATAAAAAGAGCAGTGGTTTTGAGGAGTAGTACATGAACCAGGGATCTTTATACATATCAGATGCTATAAATTTTACTCACCTGTGAAATATGGAGAGGAGATCATAAGGGGCATTGTATTTACTTTTCTGATAACAGTATTTCTTAAATTGACAAAGAGGTCTCTATGAGTCTACTCCAGGCACAGTAGATCAGTCACCATCTGCCACTGAAACTGATGAGTTGTTCTTCTCTAGACAGTGAAATAAAGTGTTGATTGTGTTTCACTGAAAAATCCACCTTTTATTTTTTTTCTCAAATTGGCTATAGGTCTGTAAGTATCCTCTGTGATTATTGTCAGATGAGCCACAGACAGTATCTGAAGTAACATGTTCTAGGACAAGACAAGGAAACACAGACTATTACAGCAGTATGCCCAAATTTGAACTTCACTTGACACTGGAGTCGGTCTCAATCACATCAGTGAGGGATAAGGGAAGCTCTGTAGAAAGAAGAGGAAAATTAGTTACTTTATCATGCTCTGGCATAATAAAAAGTAATTTTAAAATTTGATAATCTGAAATACTTTATCATCAGGTTTTGGGGACTGATATTTTTCCTGTAGTAAACTACTACTTCTATACAACAACCATACAATATTGTTTTTAAATAGGCTTATTTATTACTTTTAATGGTTATAATTTTCTTACAAGCACAGTTTCAGAAAGAGAACAACACAGTAACAGAACTGGGAGCTTTTTCCATTTTGTTTCCTTTAAAATTTACAGTTGCTTTAGACAAAAATGTATCTGTGTTTTGCTGATTTCTGATTTGCCAGTGAATACAAACAATATCCCATGTAAATTGCAGAAGCAGACAAATTAATTTTTGTGTTTGTATATCGGGCAAATAAATAAATCTTACAGTTACTAATTATTTTTCAACCTTGCACATGAGAATGTGATTAGACTGACTACAACTGACACTGATTATCGGAGATAGGATGTTATTAAATCCCTTTGGGGAGCCTTTGAAAGACCCACCACACTTAGAGCAGAGAGCTTTTCTCTGCATTAGCTCGTTTATGGAGCAATTACATGGGACTTACTACTGAAAAGATGTCAGGAAAAACATTGAGCAAAAAGCTAAAGTGGAGTTCACACCCCTCCCCTCTCTGTCAAAACATTTCACAACCTTAAAATGTTTTGTCAGGATTATCTATAGCAAAGCTATTTGCTATATACATTACTAAAAGGTATGAGGTAGGTTAGATTAAGACTACATGGAAGAGGGATGGTAATGGATCTGAAAACAGCAGAGATTTCGCCAAGCTCAAATGTCTTCTTTGCTCCAAGAGCCACAAATTAATTAATTCTGTGGGCTTGAAAAGACCAATGTTTTCATTTCATCTATCTCAAAGTTTTCAAGTTTTATTATTTCATTAGAAAACTACTATGGAGATTTTCTCAGTGAAATGCAGAGAAATATGCAAAATACGCTGCTTTAAAAAATCTGCACTGATTCTGGAAAAAAAACTGTGTCTGAACTCACTGATTTTTTTCAAAATTAAGATTTCAAAGACCTGATTTTTAGGAACAGTTTATAATTTTGTACCTATAAATATACAGATAGAAAATAGAGAGCCAGGTAGAGATAATTTCCAAGTCTTTATTCCTAAAATGGACTGTTCTCCTGATACCCAAAGCTGAGAATGAAAATGCATAGTAAAGTACCACACAACTGGTATGTATTAAATAAGTATGCACCTATTGATTATGTGATTTTCAGTTTGAGGACATTAGAAAAGCTCTGAGAACAACATAATCCAAATACTGACAGCTCACTGAAGAACTGACAATACTGAGGTATTACAGATTGAAGAGATTTATTCTCACCTCCACTTTGAGTTTAAAGTTAATATTGCTGTAGATTCATGTCATGACAACATGAAAACCTTTATGTATCTCATTTTTTCTGTTCTCCCTGGGTGTCTTCACATATTTAATCCAAGTCTGGTACAGAAGTTAAAAGATAATGTTCCTTCCTTATTCAATGAAGAACTCAGTGGTACAACTAGAGTAATGTGCTGGAATTCACTTAGTGCTTTTCCCGAGAGTGTCTTAAAGAGCAATATCTTGCTGCTAGTAGTTTCTGACATGAAGCTGATCCTAGGGTGGATTTACAGCAGTGGCAAGAGACTCAGCAGAGTTCTCCTGTCTCATAAACACAGATTCTCTGCTGCTCTCTGGAGCACAGTTACTGCTCCTGGAATGTGTCCACGGTCCAGCAGGTCCCTACTTTGCAGTACTCACTGTTAATTGATGACAAATCCTGGAAGGTAGGATTTTCTGCATGTGTAGTGATCACTGACCACAGGGAAAGCTTATGCAAAAATTCTGCTTCATAAATATGAATATCCTTGAGTGAGGAAAAAAATGATCCTTCACTGTGTTTATGCTTCAAGGCATGTTAGGTTGCATTTCTGATATTGTAGAGGAACACAGCAGTACTGTATGAGGAATTCTGCGTGGCCAAATGCAGTAGTCCTTACTCAGATTTTACTCAGGAAAAAACACTTTTGACTTGAGTGAGAATATGCTTGACTAAGGACTGAACAGAGTGTTTTGAATCTTACCAGCATTGCTTGATGCTAATGTTGGACAACAGCTCTCATTGCTAATTTGCCTGCCTCATTGGCCTTCTCCTGGGCTCTGAATCTGTTTTTGCTGTGTGTTATTCATAGCTTATATTGCTAGTTCAGATTGCTCTTCTTTGTGTTTTTCATTTCCAGCAAATATTTTGCAGCTATTGTTCTGCGGCTGGTAGATGTGCATGGAACCTGGTATGTGGAACTGAACCTCAGCCCAGATTTAATTAACACTGTTAAACATGGTCTCACTATGGTGCTCAGAAGGAATTTTGCAGACCTCTTTCAGCGAAGCATAAATTGGTTCAATCTGATGTTTTTACAATGCAAAAAAATATAAGGACTTGATTCACAAATCTTAAGACCAAATGCTTCTCCAGTAAAATAGAAGGAGTAGCACCCATTTACAGCCACCATAAGGTCAATCATAAATGCTTAATTCTGACCTACAATATTCATACAAGAAAATGTCTGTGCTGTAACACCACCTTTTTATGTAGTTTTAATACTGCTTTAAAGTAAGATATACTGAATAATTAGTACCAAATTATGCCATAGCCTACTAATATGCAGCAAATCTAGCTAGGTTATCACTCGTATGTCTTATGAGCCATACCTAGCCATGGTTTATCCTCTATTCATGCTGCAGGGTACGAAATTCCTGGGTGCCAACCTGCCTATGGCAACCTAGAATTCTCCAGGGCAGGCTCGCAAAATCTTCACCTACTCTCTGGGACAGGTAACTAATAAGTGATGTTTTGTGAAGTTATGCTTTCTTTCTAACTTTCTGATGTCCGTAAAAATGTATCATTTCTTCACGTCAGTCTGTAGTCTCTCATCGTTCAATTGCACTATGTTTTCTGAATTAGGGAAATAACAGCAGACCTGTTTATTATAGTACTCTAGATGCTTGCCTCAGCCAAGCCTGTAATAATGGTTATTAACGTGTATAAAACCTGAAAGTTTTTTAGGAAGCTGCAAAATCCACAGCTGCCTACTACCAGTTAATATTTTTTTTCTGATGGATTAGTTCTTATAATACAATTGCATTGCATTTCATTGTTGATGTCACAGCTATCTGGGCCCTTCACCCACCCTTCATAATTGCTGGTATGTATATATTCTCTCCTTTATCAGGTTTGCATTAATCATCGGTCTCCCAAAGTAAAGATTTTTTCAATGCCATAGGTACAGAGAAGTTGAAAGGATGGAGGAGTTATGACTGATTCTAGTTTACATTCCTATGCAGCACATAGTATAAGTTTATGTAATGACTCATTTTTCCATATTTTGCTTAGATTTTCTTCTACTTTTCTCATGAATTCTCTCTTTGTTCTTTATTGCTTGACTTTATTTCAAGTGGCAGGTATGTAGAACAAATGTCATTCACTGATACTATTGTTTTCAATTACATGAAATATTGAAATATATTTCAAAGTAAGAAGTTAATTAGATAAAAAATAAAGACAGGCTAAGCTTTAGATTGTCTTCTTGCAATCGATTTTCTTTGAATGTCTGTGAATTTTTGTCTAAGGAGTGCTGCTAGTGCAGGAAAGACATAAGTGAGATTCTTTTGGTATTTTTTGGATGTTCTACACTCTGTGGAGTGAAAAAAAGCAACAATCTTGGAAGAGTGGTTTAAATTCCTGTTTTTCAGTCCCCTGGGGCTCTGCACACGCACTCTACTCTTATCTGGGCTTAGATGAGCTTGATGCAAAAATATCTTTGCTCTGCTGCTTTCCTTGTTAAAACCAGGAGATGTCCAGTGAAACGAATCAGGGCATATAAAACTGTTCTTTAGAATGTTTGACCTCAATTCCGTGATCCCAATTTGATTGAATATTTGAAAGTCTTAAAATTGGAACAAATTCACACAGCCAGCATGCTGTGCTCTTTTTAAATGGATGCCCGTGAGGAAGTTCAGAGTCCTGGGATGACATTTAGTAGCCTTTCTGTAGGGCTCTCTAAAGAAAAACATCTTCTTTCCTACCATCACTGTCCACTTGTGATTCTTAGTTTCAAAAGACAATAAGCTTAGTCTTATGGATGACAATACCACAGTTTGTCTCCAAGTATACCAAAGCTTAAAATGCACAAATCCAGGATTTTAGCTCAGGCCATTTAACCATTTCATAAAAAAATAAACAGCATTGAAAGATAATTGATTGATAATTTTAATTTTCTTCTGTTTTTTAAAAAGCTCCCAGAAATCTAAACTTTTAGAGACCTTTTAGTATTTCCTGAAAGCTTGCTTTTTTCTTTCCTGTTCCCTAACTGAAATCTTAATCACACTGTTTCAACATATCTAGACTTCGAAAATTTATCTGTAAACTTGTTTTCCAATTATATTGAAAACACGAGCTTTCTGAAGGAACTAAAAAAACCCAAAACCAAAACCAACACATTTGTTTGAGGAAATGAAAGGTAGTGAGTATGACAACTGTCAGCACTTACAAAATGAGTATAGATTCTATTTTATCCAGCCTGGTGCACCTTAACCTTTGAAAAACTAATGAGAAAGCAACAAAAATTTCAGCAAGACAGTTAAAAAAACCCCAAGTCTCAGTGCACCTAGAATGCTGAAGTAGTTTGGCTATAAGGCAAAAAAATAAAAGCAGCCTCTGTTTAGGTAACACACATCTCAGGCACAAGAGGAATTTTTGGGAGGGCCTGTAGTAATGATGCTGCTTCCTCACTCTGTGTGGTTCTTTGAGGTGCTATGTCCGCAGGGTAGGTGGAAGCAGAGGGCTCCTGGGTCCCCTCTGAAGAAGCTTTTCACATGAATAGTGCAAGCATCTTTTCAGATGAATCCCAACTGCCTGATTTGGTCCCTCCAGACTTGTGGAGAGCTCCTTCATTTACTGGCTCACTCTAAAAACTACAGAAGAGCTAATGTCAAGGTGCTGGACTGCTAACAGGAGTTTGGAGGAATGCAGTCCTGTTCCCTCTCCTTCCCCATACATACACAAAAAAGGTGACAAAACAGAGTCTTTCACGGAAAAGCCAGTTCAGCTGAGGGAGCAGGATAAAATAGACTCGACTGAAGTAATAAATCATGACATTAGGTTGGGAGGAAGGGTGTATGAAATGATGGCACAACATGCTGAACAGTGGGGAACTTGCTAGAGGTGAACTCATTTATACTCTTGCAGAGCAGAAGACTTCTCAGTTAACAAGTCCTAAAATAGTGTGCTGCAGTATATAAAACAAGGTAGGGCTCAGAATGATTAGCCAAAGGCGACAGATGGCAATTCCTTTGTCTTTTTTTCCTTTTTTTCTTTTGCTGTGATATCAATTTGATCAAAGACTTGGGATCATTTGTTATTGTAAGAAAACTAAAACTATCTTGAAATATTCAGGCAAAATAAGTTCATTCAGATACAGCCAGTAGCTTTCATTGTTCCTGTTCAACACCTTATAGATCAGTCTGTGTGTAGTAATAGTTTCCCTCAGAATCTGAATTACATGTGCACAGCTGAGAATTTTGGTGTGCCCAGGCTAAGAAGTATTATTTAATCAATTCATTAAATCAAATTAGTAATTAATTTAATTTAATTGTTTGCTTGTGTTAACAAACCAGTGATCTATTCTACTTCCAGGAAGCCTTCCAAAAAGTCCCTAGAGTTCTGTCGTGGTGCTCTGGTAATGTCATACAGCTCTGTGTGATGGGGGAACTAAATGATAAAGTACAGAGACTGCAGTAGAACTGACTGCACCAATGGCTGCTGAAAATGTCTGAGGGGTCAGTGCTGTGTCTCACTCTAAACAACAGCATCATCTGGTAGACTCTTAGTAATAATATCTGGCATGTATTAACATTTTTTTAAAGGCAAGCACCTATGGATTCAGGTTAGAGATACAAAAGGAGCTTCTGTCTTGTAGGACTTCTGTTACAAAAGAAGATCAAAATGCAACTGTGACCAGATATAATTAAAGAGAAAATTCAGTAATTTATGCAAAGAAAGTAATATACAATGCTTATAAGGGAAAAAAGCAGTACCATCTGCAGTTCCTCCTCCCCCCAGTCCCAGTCCCAGTAGTAATTCTGTCTGACTGGTCCCGGAGCCAAAAAAGTATATTTAATTTTTTCAGCTGCTTAACATAAACTTCCTGATGGGAAGTGCTAAGCCAGCCCACCAAAAAGAGTCCCTTGAGCCAGGCAAAGATGAATTTCGAAACAGAGGAAAAAAAGATTGGGAAAGGAAGGAAATAGCTAAGGTGAGAAGAGAGATAATAACCTCAATCTATGTCTGGATGCTTTATACGGAATGAAACAGGAACAAAATTCTTTCCCTACTACTAAAGCACATTTCTGTAGTACTCCCTTACCACACCTCCAACCTCAGTCCTTTAATAGAAGGAGTAAGATAATTTTCATCTCACTTCTGGGCACTGGGCTTCACCCATTCTCATGATATATCTTATCACAAATAAACAGCACAAATCAGGAGGAACCACATTCCTGTTCCAGCACAGCTTGATCCAGATGAATCAGGAAACAGACAAAAGCAAAGTGAAAAAGGTTTAATAACACAATTAAAATATAACTTTAGAAGCTTGTGAGCTGATGTGGCAGGCTGCTTTCAGTAATTTCCAGGGGGAGTGCTTATCCGTGACTACAAACCAAAGCAATCTAGAAGCTGGCCACTCAAAGCTGTAAGGAGAGCTGCTGCAACCAAAGGCAGCTTGCTCAATCGCCTGGAGAGCTCTCTTTGGCTTCCAAATCATAAATTGAAGTCTACCTCTAATTTTGCTACCTCGATTTCTCAATCCCTCACTGTTGTTTTTTTTTTTTCTCCTTTCTCATCACTGCTTAGTAGTCTGCATTCCCTAGTGAGACGCAGTGCAGACTGCTAGGACTCTGCCAGACATTAAAAATCAGGCAACGTCTGTTCAACAACTTCAAATCACTTTCTGTGTGAGGCAGCCCCCCCAAATAGCCTTTGTTACAGCAAGAAGTATTTGTTGCAGTCAGCCTTTTCTGCTGCTTTCTTATCTTTTGTGCCCTGCCACTTTACATTGTAAGTCCTTTCTTCTAGCCAAATGTTTTATGCAAACGTACTGGCCTCTGGAAAGCCAGAAAACATCATCTTTTACAGAGGTGAATCTTATTCCAGAGTTATGTCAAGAGCAGAGTCTGGACAGCAAGCAATGTGAAGATCCCTTCATCCCTAGGAATGGTCAGGGTCATTATGTCTCTGCTCTCTTGGACAAATGCTGGCTGAAGTTCACCATGACAGAATTGAACTCTCTTCTCACCCAGTTTCACCAGCTGACTCATTTAAGGTGTGGTCCAGAGTACTGGGCAACATTTGGAAAATGCAGACAATTTAGAGTAGGGCATGAACATGAGCAGAGTCCTGCATTATCATGAGAAAATAAACATACACTTCCTACCTCTAGAGGATGAGTCAGAAAACATGTATCCCTCCTTGAATTGAATGCTTTTTTTCTTCTCTTGCAACCTTATTTTCCAGCTGTTCATCCTTTCATTTTCTAGCAACGCTGAGAAACAATTTGAACAGGGACAGTCTTTATTCAGACTTCTGTAGGATTACTTACTGAACCCAGTGGTTAAGAGTCTACTGCTGGAGCTGAAATCAGTCGGTCTCCACAGACTTTAGGAAGAGCCTAACGAGACACTAGGAGGCAGCTGGGAAGAAAGCAGAGATCATAACAGCTTATGCTGCTTCCACTGTTTAACTCTGCTTTAGTCACCTTTGAATTTAGGTACAAGGCTCCTTCTTTTTCCCTGTGCACTGCATTCACTTCTTGCATGCAGCCAGACTGACTACAATCAGGTATTTAACCTCAAAAGTGTCTCAAAAGTGGTCATCTTGTTAATAGGAAACAGAAACATATTTTGAAGACTCCAGATCCAAATCAAGTTAAGCAGAAGTATTAAATCAGTCCTCAGAGAGCTGGCTCAGCTCTCCCTTCCATGCAGCCCTGCACCAAGCACACTGCTTGTCTAGCCAGCAAAACTGCTCGTGGTGGATGGTGCAAGTCCGTCTTTCTCTCTCCATGATCTGCTCTTTAGCCTTGATTTCTTAATGCTCTGCACAGTAATGTGCTTCCTAGATGCCAGTCTGGATTCTCACTGTTCATTTTCATTTGCCCTTTGCAGTTTTCAGCACACTGGGGAAATCACAATTGCCTGCTGAAGAAACTTCATTTAAAATAATCAAAACACATTTAGTGTCTATTTCTGAAAGCTGTAATTTTATTCCTGGTATTTCTGTTCAATCCATTCAGAGCCTTAGGTTATGGATAGTACCTTTAAATAAAGGACAAGTTGTATGTCTTCATTATGAGCATATTTCAAAAATCTTACCACGGTCCGCTAACAATAATGGCATTCACTTAAGACAACTCAGTGCTGACAGCTGATCCTCTAAGGGGTTTTCACATGTCAACATGTAACTGAATTTTCATATCTTAATTGCCTCATATTACGGTTAACATTGAATGCTCTTGTTGGATAGATGTGTCTGTGGGCTTTGGATACTTGTTAGAGAAGTCACCCATTCTGCAATGAAAGACTGTCTAGTCAATATAACCAAAACATCGTTCAGTTTTATTTTTAAGAGAGGTATTTCTTTTCGACCTCTCACAAATAAGCCCAGCACAGTTTAGATGCATTTACCATATAGTATCTCTTGCCTGGTCTGAATTTTTCATTGTGCAAATTACACGAGTCACGTACTCACATCCTAAATGAAGAAAAGCTACCTTCCAAAATCTAGCAATACTTCTGTTTTAAGGTGACTGTACCAGCTCTCCAGGTGCTGTAAATAGGTGCTCATGCTAAGGATATGTCCCACAGCACTTCGGACTTCAGCTAGTAAACATCTCTTTTTTCCCCCCCATCTCCCTTCCAGACGACTCTCTTTAATGCCTTTGATAAACCATCCCTCTTCTCTAGTTTAAATTCTGCCAGAATGCCTGGAACCTAAGGAAAGGGCTCTGTTACTTGTTTTATGTGCCCATCAGTCATCTGGAAACTATCTGAGCTCCACATTTGGATCACCCACACATTTATTCTAAAACATATGTACAGGCCTTCATTCTCACAGTCTAAACCCAGCTTCAGGTTGTTTATTTTGAAAATGAGTACTGGAAAAAAGATTCAAACAGTTTAATTGTTGGGAAAAAAAAAAAACAACAAAACCAACCCTCCAAAATAAATCTATCTATATATGTGTGTGTGTATATATATCTACAGGAAGAAAAAATCTCCATGCAATTTGACAGGCAAACTGTTCATACTCTGAAGTTTCAAATATTTAACAAACTTCTTTGAAAGTAATGAAGAAATGTGGTGGATATGCTGTAGTGAAAAAAAACACCTGACAGACCTTGGTGAAAATTTGCAAAAAAATAGGTAAGCTGAAGAAAGTCTATGTGAGGTTGAACTGATGGTAAAATGCCTGTTGTAGAACTTGGATACACATTTGTGAATGCATTTGTTTGGGTACAAATGAAAGAACACAAGAGCGTTGGGATTTGTGTACTGAGCTGCAGCAGTTTAATCTACTTCCCCAGTAAAACTAATTTCAATCTGTAGTTGGTTTCTCAGAATCTGGATCTACACTTTGTAATTTGATCCCATCCCCCTTCTAATCACATGAAGCAAGCACAAGGTTAGCCACAAGAACTGTAGACAGGGAAGATAGCTTTAACATTACCATTTTGAAACAGTGACCCTGAGCATGTAACACATAATCAAAACTTGATTAATATAGAAATCCAATTGCTGCTTCATTAAAGATCTTTCATTAATCTAGAAAACACTTGTAAAATGCTTGGACTTCATTTCCCAACAACTACAAATCTGAAAAACATTGTCGAGAGGTCAGGTTCAATGACACAACTATTGTCTCAAAGTTATTCCTGCTAAGGCAAGGTTTGGGTGCCTTTCTTGCAGCATGTCCACCCTGGGCAGCATGCACCCTGAGCAGCAGCCTCACACTGTGGGGAAAGCAATTCCAGAAAAAAAAAAAAAAGTGCACAAACCAGGCTCTCTGGCTGCTCACCCGTCACTGGTCCTGGCTGTCACCAGTGGTGTAAGTCAGCATGGCATGGCTGGGCTCACAGGTGGTCCCTTGGCCCTTCCCAGAAACCCTGTCCTCTCTTTAGACTCCTTCACAGCAAGTGTCTGTGTAGGGCTGACTGGTTTTGACTTTTCCCTAGATAAAAACCCGCAGGGTGTAAGAAGAAAAGATGTTTTGTGAAATTCTGTTCCAGAATATATTGTTTCAATTTCCCTCAGCGCTCCCAAATTCCTGATCCTATGAAGCCTTTTTTTTTTAGAATGTGACACACATCGCAGACACGAAACAGGTCTGATAAACACCTTAAAAGCATTTAGTGGGGTTTTTTTTGCAGGCCTCCACACAATCTAAGCAAGCGAGAAAGAGCATACTTTTACCTCATCTCATACATACTGTACTGAGTCAGGAAGAGGGGGAGTTATCTGATAAGATGTGGTTGTCTACGTCTGAGCTACTTGACTAGATTCCCGTTGTAATTAACGGAAAAGGGTACTTCCAGATTTGCGTCACCTCATCTGAAAGTAGGCTTCTAAAATAGGTCAGATTAATTTCATCCTGATAGTGCCTGCTTGTTACGACCAACTAAGAATGTGAGCCAGAGCTGACCATCAGTATTGAGATTTGCCTCTTGTCCAGTCAGTCTTGCCTTAACTCATTCGCCCAGTATAACGCCAGGCACATCTCGCAAAGCCAGGTACAAGACTCAGAGCTCCAAACCCCAGTCCAGGTTAGTTCCTACTTACACATTCCTTCCCCCAAGGCAGGATGTTTACACACAAAACACAATTACTTTGATTTAGGATTTCACAGCTGCATCAAAACTTCTGTTTCACTACCCATAAATTAGAACTTTCAATATGTTTTTTTTAGTACTTTCTACATGGGCATGTATCTTGCCCTTGTTTTGCATTCCTTTCACTCTTAATTTTCCTCCTAACACCATTAATAATATTTTGTTTTACTCACTCCTAGAGCTCTGGGAAGGAATGTAATCAGTCCATTTAAGGAGAATTTCAATAGTTAAAAAAAATGGTTTTGCTCTGGTTTTGAACAACATTCCTGAATCATCTACAAAGCAAATCCTTGGGGTGGCAGGCAGACATGAAAGTGCTGCCAAAACAGTTTGACCAACAAGGTGGAGATGTGGGGTTTCCAGGATGCTCCACTGATGGGGCAGCCCCATAGACATCAACTCTTGGGGGGTAACAGCTCAAGAAGCACCCTTTTTGTGGGCTGTCTGAGGGTAACAACTTCTAGAAATCCTCCAGCCTCCAGACAGCTGAACAGCTCCAACTTTGCATGCCAGCACTCCACTGTCATCAGGCCACCTGCCAGGCAGATGAGCTGGCAGAAGATCAGACAGGTACAATGAAAACCTGCTTGTTTTCCAGCACACCTTCCTCAGAATAGGCTGTCACCACATGGCATCTCAGCTTTGCTCAAAATGCTCCGGTGAAAATATGTTCACCAGGAGCTTCTCCAGACAGCGCTACAGATGAACCCTGTCCAATGGCTGCAGGCTGAGATAGACACATGTTGTCCATCTCCATTGTGCTCATCGAGTGTGCTCTGCGCACCCTTCCCTGGGGCTGAAGATGTGCAGAGTGGAACCAACGCCTACAAGAGAGCTGAGCACGCACACGACCGATGTGATCAAGCAATGCCCCTTTATTACAACTAAGAAAGCCCTTTTATAATGTTCTCCTGCACACGTAACATGCAGTACAAGTCCTCAGGGTTGGACAGTTAACTTAGCCCACGCTTTAAACCTTCTTATAATTGGATAAAAAGTGCCCCATCAGCCTTGCCAGGCTTCCTGACCTGTGTCACTTCCTCTTCCGTCCCAACCCCTTCCAGGGGTTTTTTGTCTCATCGAGTTTCTCCCCACTCATTCAGGGTCACATCCTTATCACATTCTTGCTCGGCTGAGGCTCTTATCACTCTTGTTCTCACACAGGATTTCTCACATGTCCATTCTCTCACAGAAAGCCCTCTAGAATCCCAACAAATGCTCAGCTTAACACACAAGCTGGTGGGAACATGTAGGGAAAAAATGTCCATTTTGACCACTCACCACCCTTTGTATGCAGAGGTTTATTGTATAGGGAGAGGTGACACCAGGAATGCAAACATCTGTTTCCTTCAACTCTTGTGCAAGCTAGGATGGCAAAATTTTAACACCAGGAAAGTACCAGGAGTATTTGGTGGTACTTGAACTTTCCTGCACAGCCTTCTCATCTTTGTCCTGTAAAATAGACATCTTTTCACTAAATGTAGAGCCTGAGTAGTGCTAACTCCCACCTGGTAGTATCTCCCCTGAATGGCCTCTGAATCGTTACTGAAGATCAACTCCAGCAACGGGATTCAACAGTGAGGCTTGGTGTGTCTGTAGAAACACTGCCTGAGGGAAGAGGGCTCCAAATTCCCCAGCAAGGAGCAATTCCAAAATTCAAACCTGACAATTACTAGCAGCATTACAATGTTTGTGGGCACAAATTTGTGTGCCAATGTATGTTTTCATATCTGTTTAATATTTTCAATGAGTATAAACAGGGCTAATTGGTGAATATAATACTTCAGAGAGTCTGAAGACCTGTTTTTAACAACCATTAAAGTAGCTTCCCTTGAGAGGATTTCTTTCATCAGTCTAAATATTTAGTATTTTATTTACTGTCCTGGTTTTTAGAGAAATACTTTAATGAAGTAGAATGGGCAATGACTTTCAAACCACTGGTTGTCACAGGAGTGGGACTTTGGAGATCATTAGAAAAATAGAGAACCACTTATGCAAAAGGTCCTACTCAGGATTTTTGATCCCATCCTGTAATTCCTCCCAGCTGTCAGAGGTTCAGGAAATCCATGAAGTACGGGATTGGTGTTTTCTAAAACATAATACTACCAGATTTTGCAAGACTTTTTTTTTTTTTTTTTTTTTTTTTTTTTTTTCTTTCTCTTGGCTCTATTTTTTTCTGTTGAATTATTTTCCTTAGTTTTTATCTAAACAATATATATATATATATCTGCAGGATATATATATTCTTTATTGTATACACAATAAAGAATTATGAGAGCCAACTAGCTATAGAAGATAAATCATGAAATAAAATACATTGATAAACCAATGTGAACTTTTGTAATGAAGTGGTGTGTGACAAGCAGAAACAAAATGCCGCTAGTTTGTGGACTTGGTTGTTTTGGAGAAAAAGGAAAATGATACATGCTTGACTTCATGTCTCCACATTTTGACTTTTTTTTTCTTCCTCTTTTCAAACCTGTCTAAATTACTACTATCAAATTTACAGGGTTACAACAAAATTAAGCACTGCTTATAGAAAGCCCAGATTTCTAGAACAAGAAAGTATGCAACACAACATAAGGAAAGAGAGTTCAGACATGGTATTATGTGATAGCACTGGAAACTAGCAGTAGGGGGAAGGTTTTCAGAGGAATATCTGTTTCATAAGAAATGCAAAAAACTAAAAAGCTGATGAAATACCTAGATTTGTATAAAACAAAAATCGAGCCTCTGATCCTGCTATTAGAGATAGTAAACTTGACACATTTTATGTCGTTCTTTCTACTGTGTCTCTTACTTGCCTTTCCTTTGCTTCATTGGTGTTAGTTCATATGTAACCGCAAGCTAGAGAAAACAAGTTTAAGGCTTTACTTTAAACCAGAAATGTATGTAGATATGGCTCAAGTCTTGCAGAAATTGAAACCATCTTGGAAATACTGGGAAATCTGCTCTCAGTGTTACAGCTATTAGTACCCATTCAACGGTTTCAGTCCCATGTTTGGGAAACTTTCTCTATTTTTGCCAATCATAAGTTTCATTGTGTCACTGCTTAAAATCCGCTATCTCTTCAGAACTTGCTTGGCTTAATAAATATATTAAAGTAGATAATAGTTAAATGCTTTCCCAGTTGGGGTCTTTTTTTCTTTTTTTCTTTCCCCATT
This sequence comes from Athene cunicularia, assembly GCF_003259725.1. NCBI lineage: Eukaryota > Metazoa > Chordata > Aves > Strigiformes > Strigidae > Athene > Athene cunicularia. The sequence continues at coordinate 13,174,572 of NW_020799101.1, forward strand.
CAAGTGGTTGTAAATTTCCTTCCATTCAGCATATTCTTGTCAGAACATGATTTCTTTGTTTCTAAAATTTTTACCTTTCTAATAACTTGTATTTTAATCATGATTCACTGTTATGTATCTACTACTACATCTCAAATAATCCCATCATAAACCAGATGTTATTACAGAATCGTCTAGGTTGGAAAAGACCTTGAAGACCATCCAGTCCAACCATTAACCTAACATTGACAGTTCCCAACTACACCATATCCCTCAGTGCTATTGTTCCTGTCTAAAAATAATAAGTCCTCTTAAAACCAGCCAGCTCTTTTGTGTGTATCGCATGAATCAAAGTGCATACTAAGCATGAGTTCTGCTAGGTTTGGGGGTTTTCAGGATGCCAACCCATCTTTACAGCTTGGGTGGAAATGAATAGAATTTTTTCAGAACTATGGTTAGCTGAATGAGAATAACTTTCATCTTTGAAGTTGCCTAACCTATGCCTTAAACCACTGGGGGATTTTTATTATTTTGTACAAGGTTACAGCTATGCTTTACTACCCAAAGCATTATGTGGAAGAGTATATGTATATAGGCTGCTTCTGTAAAGGTCATTAGAATAGCCTTGATTTGAATCAAATGAATAATCCTATTCTGAAAGCACATAATCCAAGAATACAAATATTTCAAAGTGAACTTCAAAGAGAAAAAAGATTGAACTTGAAGTTAAGTTTATCCTTCAAAATTTTGCTGAACTAGGGCCTTAGAACAAGCTTCAGGCTGACAAAACCTGTGAAACCATCCAGACCTGGATCCCAAAGCATCATTTGGCATCTCGGACCAGCACTGCCTTCCACCTGAGGATCAAGATTTATCCAGAACTCACATTTTGAACCCCAAATTTCCCCACATAATCAGGCCTAGTCACACAGGTATATGCAAAGCAACTTCATTTGAGGAGTCAGGTGCTTTGCTCCTACCTAATCTTCACAAAACTGAGACCCAAAGCGAGAAGGTACTTCCATGAGGAAACAGAAGACCAAGTTATTGGAGGCCATTAACTTTCCTCTTTTTCCTCTTTTTTTAAGCAGTCTCCAGCTATTACTGACTTAAACATCCCTGACATTGCCATTGTATTTGTACCCTACAGCCCCTCTTCCTCCCAGAGGTCAAACTCTGCCTGTGGCCAAAACTCCTCAGTGTGGTAGGATGTTATAACCTCCCCTGATCTGGCTTATTAACTTGCCTTAACTGGACTTGCCCAGGATAGAGCAGCAGGCTGGGCTTTGTATCCAAAACCATAGCTGGAGGACCTACTGTCTACTTTTTGTAGAAATCCTAGTGGTTAGATTTTTAGAGCAGCAGAAGACTTGAGATCAAATCTCTTTTCACTCTAAACAGTTTTGACACTTTAACTCCCACTTCAGAGAAGAAAATCCAAGTTGCCAGGCTACAGGAGGGAAAACTGACCACTCTTCTTTCCAAAGATGAGTGGATGAGTAGCAACAGGCCAGAAGCAGAGCAAGTGAAAGGTGGCATGATGTGGTAATATCATGAATGAGGACATGCAGCAATGAGCAGCATGGGTTCAGATTCTCATTTCCCTAGACTATTTGAGGGGTTTATGCACCAAGTGAAATATAAAAACTAAATGATTGCATTAACTGGAGCTGCATTAAATGTCTGAATTAGAATATATTATTTTAAGAGAATAACTATGTGGTAATCTAAGTATAACTGTAACCACGCAATATGTGTAATTGAAATAGAGCGCTGTGTTGGCAAAACATTAGACTGTTTCCTAGCTCTAAGCTGCATGGATCAAATAAGCAGCAATTGTAAAGATTTTGCATTAACTTACTGAAGCTCCTATTGTAGCTTGTAGAGAAGACAGTCACACTGAAGACAACTCAGATAAGTGTTTCTCGAAGAATGTCATGTGTTCTCAACTCTCTTGTCTAATTAAAGACCCAAAACATTATTCTCATGAAGCTGATGGCGGTACTCACTTGACATCAAAGGGAATCAAGATTTTCCATTATTTTATGAAGAATTATTTTCATCATATGATCAAAACCAAGCAAGGCAATTCACAATGCATCACATAGTAACACTTTTGTCTTTAGGTTATGTCAGACTCCAGTTCTGTAGTGCCTCAGAGGTCCTACCTGAAACCAAGAGATAGCTCAGTACTGAGGTTACAGTATCTGAACCAAGTTACAATCACCTCTAGAGATACCAGCTCTGACTGGAACCTCATCCTGCTGTGTAACTGGCAAACATTCTAGAAGGCTGAGGAGCTTACACACTAAATAGGGAAGGATAAAAGATCTCCATTGTGCAAAGAAGAATTGAGGCAAGTGCAGACTGGATCACCTGAAGTCACAGTCGAACTCCAGTAAAGCAAGGAAAGGATGCCCAGGTTCATCGCTGCAAATACAGATAATTTTAATATTACTATAATATTAATTGATTACCATTCTCCAGATGAAATGCTGAATGATAACAACTCTAGCAGCTCTGTGGCCAGGGATTGAGGTGGAAATTGAATTAAATAAGACAAAATTTTCTTTCTTCACAAAATATATTATAACTTGGATTATTGCAAGGAAATATTTTTTGCACAGTTTATTTAGCGTTGCTGCTCTATAGATATCTGCTACTTCAGTCATAGTACATGAAGATAACTGAAAATAAAAAATCCTGTGTGAAACCAAACTCTAGACTGTATTTTGTATTTTAATGAGGATTCTTTCACAAAATATTCCATTATAGCTAATGAGATATTAACAACAAATGCGCTAGAAAGAACAGATGGGAAGATAGTCAACTGTCTAAATCAGAAGATTTTCAAAGTGCAGTAAACAAATTATTAAACACACTTTTCTGGCTTAATTCCAACCTCTACTCTAGGGAATTGGTCAAAGAGTGGATCATGAAAAGCTTTTTGGGAGCAGCTAAATTCTACAGCTGTGGTCTTTGTTTTTCTAGTACTTTGCAAGAACAGAAGGGGGAATTACGAAAGCGTCTATCGTACACTACCCATAAGCTGGAAATGCTTGAAACGGAATTTGATTCTACACGTCAGTATCTTGAAATAGAATTGAGACGTGCTCAGGAGGAACTTGAAAAAGTAACTGAAAAACTGAGAAGGTTAGTAACTAACTTTCTGAAATAAAAATAAAGACATGTAAGTAAAAATATAAGCATATGGCCTCAAACATACGTAATTTATTATTTATTGATTACACACTGGTTTGATATTGAATATATATATATTGCGCTTATCTGAATATATATTACATACCGCATGAAGTTATTTACGTGTGATCTGTTAGATGTCTCTGTATCGAAAGTAAATACACAAATACAAATATACCTATATGGGTGTATATATGACAATGTTTATGTGTAAACATATATGTGGGTCAGTGCCACATTGTGTTACACATACAAAGGTTATAAACACACTACGTATATATACTTATACTATCTACTTGTATATACAGATAAATGTTTTTTAATGGGTTTGGCTGCATATTTTCTGTTGTTACTCTCCACTGTACTGATACAAGAGAAAAGAATTTTGCCTTCCATCCCTCAAAGCTGAGACTATGTTCAATTCAAATAATATTGCAACATTTCACATTATGCTATAGCAAATCATTCACTTTTTAGTCTCAAGTAGAATGGAATGATACTGAAAACCTATTATTAAAAATTGTTGAAGCTGTGGTACAGTGCTATTGCAAATCAGGGACCTAGTTAATGTTAATGACAAATTATAATAAGCATGCATTCCTGACATTCATGGCACTAATTAAAATTGTCTGTAATCTAACTTTAAATTTATCAGTGATTCTTAATATCCATTTTTTCATTTGTTTGCAAAACTTCTGAACCTACGATTATCCCTTTATGCAGAAATGTATTTGCATTTCTTGTGAGGACTTTCCTAAACTGATGTAGATAATTGAACTCTTTGATTTAGTTCATTGGATGAGTCAAAACGAAATTCAGAACAAATCATTCCAGGGCTATACCCAAAGAAATATTTTTCATTCTTAGCAGAAGGCAAAAAACAAACCAAAACAAAGCCAGAAATCACCAACAAACTGAGTCAACCGAATAATTTTATGCAAATTTTAAACAGAATGAGACTGTAAGACCTCAAATTAGGAAGCATCCTAATGTAGTCTTATAATTTAAATGCTTGCTTAAGTGGGGAAGCTTCTTAAAACAAGGTTATAATAAGCAGGTGTCATCATGATCTTGAAATCTACACACATGTATCAAGAGCAGTCTGGAGGTTCTCCATATTGTTTTCTTGCCAACAATATTTTTCGTATCACTCCACTTAGAGCAGAGCTATTGAAAATAACTTCAGTCTTGATGTAGTTTTGCTCCACTACTTTACAGGACAGGGGACAGTGGTACTCTTTTCTCTCAAAGCATTATTTCAGACACAGCAGAGGGGCTGACCATCCCACTTCCATTAAAACAAAGGGGGTTCCTAGTCAGTAGGAAGCCTTTTATCAACTTCATTGGGTACTGATGAGTTAAACACCCTTCAAAACTCAGACCAGGCAGTCTTTCTTTGCTCACGGCAAAGTCTAGCGCTCATACCCAAATAGCAGATTAGTAGAACTGACTTACCAATATTCTAATGGAACATTGTACTGTGTTATGAAGAAAACTTATATTACAAATTATGTTTCAGGCAGGTGATTACTCCCCTGAAGACATATCATATTGGAAGCCCAAAATATTTTACGAGGTGAGCTTTAAAAATGTTTCTATTGAGAATAGCAAGAAATACGGCAAGTTGAACAACTAGATTTCTCAACCTGGAGAAGGATAATGTCTGAAACAAAACTGTCATCCAAAAGTGTGTCAGCAACATGTCACAGAGGAAAATCAGTGTGAGAAAAACAAGAAACCAGAATTAGTTTCAATAATGTGTCTCTTGCTTTATTCACTGCACAGGGAATTTCAACCCCACCCCCCCTAATAAATAAGCCCTGTGTAACAAGATCCCACTTGAGTACTAGAGAACATTTCTGTTATTAAACTTTCATTACTGTGAAGTGCAGAATTTTTCTGAGAGGCTGAATGGCCATCTTTTTCTAGTCCTTTCTGAAAGCTTTTATTGTCTTAATTTAACCAGAATTACCTGTGTTGCCACTCGGCCTCCTCTCTCTCACCCAAGCAAGGTGGTCATTTATGTGGCTCGACGGTGAAGTTTTCAACCTCTCTACAAACATTAGAGGTGGCCTTTTTCTTTTTTCCTAGTGGGAGCAAAAGCAGGGCAGGGCTGAGTAGGTTTGAAAATATTAACTGTAAAGCATAGGTTGAGCTTTGAAAAGTATCTGAGAAGAGATTGGGGATTTTATATAACACAGTGGTCCCCATTGGATGTGATCAGAATGGCTTTTTTAAGTTAAAATTTAAAAATTTTTCAAATACCAGTCTTGGAACAAAAACTGGGCTCCAGAGTTCGTGTTGAGTTTCGTCCTTGAGACCCTACTCTGAGTAACAGCTTGGCAAGATCCCCATCCTAGCTTTTACTACAGAGTAGAGTTATCTTAAGACACGAGAAATAAACCCATACAAGCATATATTTAGCACTGAGATGAGCCCCCACACATAATTGTTTCATGGAAATCAAGACATTTCATGTACTGAATGGGTGTTCGGAACAGAATTCTAGTAGCTGTGTCAGCTGTGGAATAAATGGGGGAAGAACTCTTGTTTTCATAAGGAGGTTAGAGTAACCTGTGATGAGAGAGAAAAGGTTTTTTGAACAAGAAGTTACTATTTTAACGTAACTCTTCAAAGCTAAGCTGCACTCTGGGTGAAATTCTTTTCTTTAGACAAAGTCAGACGAAGCCTGTGTTTTACTTTAGATATATTTCATGGCCTTAAGAGGGCTGGAAACTGAATGGAAGTAGAGAAACAGAAGCTTTTGTAGACTTCCTCCTCAGTGGTGATCTGCAGTCTTAGAGAGGAACATGTGAGAGCACAGACACCTAATATTCAATATGGTCAGAATATTTTTCATTAGGCCCTAATTTGGTCAAGAATCGAAACATGCATTTAATGCATGCATATGTATGCACCTGGAGACACACAGGTATCGCTTAATAATAAAACAACAAAAAAAGCCATCAAAAAATTATAAGATTGATTTGTATGAGTTTATTCTTATAGCAGTTTCACAGGGTAGTGAAGCTGACCTACTCTTCCCTTTATTTACAAATACGCTAGATTTGCAATGTTAAAATGTTTCATCCTTCACAATGTTCAGGCTATCTGGATATGGTTTTTTCTGCAATCAGGGTTGTTACCATTTGCTCATCTGATCATTTTCAAATCTGATTAATTTTCCCTACTCCTCCTTTATTTTAGTGTTGCCCAAATATTGATTTGATTACTCTGTTCTTTTTCTATCCCTTTAACAATTTCTTCCATATATTTCTTGGTCCATTTCTCCTTGCCACCCACATTTGCTGACACTTCTTTTGGCACAGTGGATTTTCAATTTGGGTTTTATGCGTATATGTGCATGTGCGTGTGCTTGTGTATGTGTGCACGTGTTTGTGCTTATTTTGACTACCTTCACATACTCTTCTCAATAGAAACAATTTTGAAGCCCAGCTTCATACTTACTGTGGATATTTTGTTTAGATTGAATTTGAATTTACTGAGAGGTAGTCTATTATTTGAGTGCAAAATGAATGTGTTAGAGAACCAAGTTTGTGGGCTGCTTTCCCCTAAATATAAAACGGAGGAAAATTTGATGGACAAAGACAAAAAGAAATTACAAGCAGAGAAGCTGTTTATGATAAGCTCTTTCAAAAACCCTCTACCATCTATGGCATGGAAGTGTTGCCATCCAATAGCAATTATATTAATGGTAACCAACCTTACAGTCATCCATATCAAGGAAAAAAGTGTCAACAGAAGCTGAGGAGCAAACCCAGCGATGCATTGACACCAGCATAAGCCAGATATCCAAGTAGCAATTACTGTTGGTTTTATTTGTGATCTCAGAGTTATGGAAAGGGAACCTTTAGAGTCTCCCTTGAGCTCTCCACATAGATCTACACTGCAGAACAGGCTGGGTTACAGAGATGTCTGAGCTAGAAAAGCTTCAAAGTAATAATTTTTTCCCCTTTTCTTTCAGGAATTTATGCAGATGCTTTTGAGCCCATGCAAAGCTTTAGGAGGTTGCAGTTGCTAAAAGTTTACATCACTTTTACACAAGCTCTACTTAAACCATGAGTTGTCTGGGCACAAAGCAAGTTTAGCCTGTTCTATTTTGCTTTACTAGAGAAAAACTGTAGACCATGACAGAGAAGGTACTGGGGCACTTCTAGTCCCAGACAGCAGGCCCTACCTTATTTTTCTAAATCCTTGTTCCCCACACCACAGCACACAGCCTTCCAAGCAAAACGTAACTATGTTTGTGCCGAGTAGTTGTTTGCAGGCAAAGGCCGTTTAAACCTCTTTGCTTCCACTGGTTTAGTAAAATCATCTCTGCCTTCTCCAGTGCCATGAAAAGCTGGATACAGGGTACCCTGAGATTTCTCTCTGTTGTGCTGACTGCTAAATAGCTGTGAAAATCCCAGGTATACCTAGAGCTGCACAAATAGATGTCTATACAGAGGCTTAGTGGCAAATGCTGTGTCTAACAGGAGCATGGATAATGCAGAGATCCATAAACTTCAGTCAATCCTTTAAGTCACCTGGACATTTACCCAATGGCACTGTGAGAACCGGTGAGTAATGATCAAGCTGTAGGTTAGTACAGCTCGCACAGATTTCAGCCCATTTGGGTCACCACTTTAGCAAACACTCTGCCACAGATCCTCCTTACAGGGAGGAAATCTGCTCAGCAGCTCTGTAAAACGACATTGAAACTTTGCCCAGGCTCACGAGGCATGTTTGAAACAGCAACCCTAAATCTGGTCTGACCCTTAGTGCCCTGGGGAGTTTCACCCATGGGAATGTTGTTATTTATGCCCACAGAGCAGATGCCCTCGTCACAGACCTCCCCTCCCAGGTCCGTGCAGCAGATGTTACTGTATTACTGGGAGCCCCAGCTGGAGATCTGCACGCCTCACGAGGAGCACCATGAGCTTCTGGCCTGACCCTGAACAGAGAATTTTGATCATTTAACTGGAAAGAAAATCTCCATGGCAACAGAAGCAGGGAGAGATCAGAAACATCTCTGCTTCACTGCCAGGAAGGGGTGTTCTGGACCCCTTGATTTGTAGCCATGGCATGGTTCAAATGCAGATCTTTCTTCCAGTTTCAACAGCCACTCCTAACCACATGATAAGCCAAAGAGACTTCCTTAATCCCCGTCCATTCCTGATCATCATGGAAACTACAACCATATGCAGGCTTTGCAGAGGAAGTGACTTTCTGCTGAATTACATCTGAGTTCACTCTTACAGTGAACACACTTGCACATTACCTAAAGACAGCTCACCACTGAATAACTTTGACCTATTGACCTGAGATTCTCAGTACAAACATACAGATGTTTTCAGACAGATTTTTCACAGCTGGGCTTCTAACATTTGTTTTACATTTGTTTTACATCCTGCTGAGAAGATATGTACAAACAAGAGCAAGGAGTTATCCTCCTTACTTTCTGTGAAAAGAAAGGCACAGCTGTTACTAAAGTAGCGATGTTTTTCCCACAGGCCATGCAGCTTGTTCATTACAATACCAAGGTTACTGTCTGAATAACCTAAAGATGTAGAGACTGAAACTTTTCTTTGGTGTATTGCTCTGGAATAAGCAGGGAAGCCTCATTTTGTGACTCCATTCAATCCCTCAGTGCTGATAAAACTAAATACCCACCTTTTCCAGGTTAAGCTAAATGTATTTCCTTAAAAGGATGTGTTTAGCTCTTGAGAATAGGCAATTCCTTGAATTCTGTCAGAAGAAGGAATATTCTCTTCTAAGTCATGTGGTGATGCCCACATGTTGCTTGTGCTAGTCACTAGGGTTTTGCTTCAATTTTCTTTAAGAGATCTCCATAAATCTTCTTCTGTACTGTCTAAGCATACAGCTCAAGCTTTCTCTCTATTCCTGAGCCTGACATAAAACTACAATCTCTCCATGTAATTTCCCATGCTGTGATGCATGTCTGCACACAAGTGCAGAATGGCAAACATATTTTCAATTTTTGGTAAAATTTGCTGCTAAATATAGTAAGCAAACATGACAAAGAAGTTTGCTTAGGAAGTAGGTGGTAATTACATTTCGAAGCCAACCACCGACTGGCAACAGGAGTGATAAGAAAATAAATTTCAAATAGTGAAAGCCAAGGTTTTGTACTGATGTGAAAATTGCAGGTAAAAAACAACAAAAAACCAAATGCATTCAATTACTTTATATCATCTTTGTTTTAGGATACAAAACAATTACCTAGCCTTACAAAGAATTAATCAGGATCTGGAGGATAAACTTTACAGAATGGTAAGTTATCATAAGTGAGCACTTTTTAAAATATTAAATGTGGTTTTATGGTTCTTAAGTCATAAGACAAACTTTTACATTGCTGTCACAAAAAAACCCTTAATGCTCCAAATGTGGGGTGCTTAAAAAGGATATATGACTTTATCAGTATCATGATATAGAGCTCAAGCTGTGTACGATAGCATATCTCCATCGATTTAAATGAACACTGCATTGGCTGATGATCTGGCTGCGTAAATTATACCTTTAGAATAATACTGGTTAATTTAGTTAATAAATTCATGGGCTTTAAATATTTATGTTCTCATTAAGTAACAAATTTAAATCAGGTAATCCGAGGTTTTTCTCATACTTCTTAGATGCTTTCACTCAGTTTTTATTAAGTGATTTAATAGAGTTTGGATGGTCTGACTTTTATATGCTGTCATAACTATCAATCTCAGTTTATTAATTTCCAATCTACATGTGTCTGCAACCGCAACATCAGTGTCACTGTCACAGGCCAATTAATAACTGAGTGAGGAAATCACTGCACCATTTATGAGCTCCATATCTAGGACTACTATTGCCAGACACACTACCACTCATTCAAAATAGCTTGAAGATGTCAAACAGCAACACTTTCAGAGCCCTCGCTCATTGCTAATGCTGTGGAGACATCATACTCACTGTTAGGAGAAAATTTACAGAGAAATGTGAGGGTAATGTTTAAAAAGGAAAGAATAAGAGTTTTGAACTTCCAAAGTTCTTCAGGTCATGATCACAGTCTGACCTGCTTCCTTGTCTCCTGGCTCAGTAGGATCAGTTGTTCCCTACTCCCCTTCTGCCCAGCCCCATGCCCAGCATGGCCTTAGCAAGCACAATGCACATACATAAACATACAATTTATAGGTCCAGACAGAGTCCTGGTGTACAGCTATAAGGATGCTAGGATAAACCCATGTCTCATAGGTAACATTTGCATGTGAGGACAGCTTGGAATGAAGGGAACAGATTATTGTGCTTTGAGAGTAAATAGGGACTATGTCAACATACTGGAGAGACAGCAGCCTTTACTAGAAACAGAAGACAAATTATTAAAAGCATCAGCATTTTTATCTCAGGAGTCTGTTTAAATAGCTGACAGTGAATAGAGTACAGATGCTTTTGTAACTGGCTAACAAGGGCAAAGTTACAGCTGGCTTATAACTGATGTTTGTTCATAACTGTTTGTATAAAAACTGTACAAGCATAAATAACATTTGATCTCATGTTATTTTTTTTTCTCCACCCTTCCTTTGTTATATTCTTTTTCTTTTTACCCAAATCACTTTGGGATTTTTTTCTTCATCTGTGGCCTAATATTTATCACATATGTGCTACAAAAGATAAATAAAGTAGAAGCGTTCTGACTGGTAAATGAAATCAAAAGGTTGGAAACACAGAAAGAAAGACTCCAGAAAATCCATGCTTTTTTATCAGATATTTCAGATCAAAGCAAAGAATTTTTAAACTGCCCTTTCAGCATCCACTTAAAACCCTGAGAAATTATTTCAGAGCACATCACAGAAAGAAGGAAGACTCGTTCCATGGAACACTGTACCTTTCTTTATCCCACTAATATGACAGTCATTGAAGGTAGCTTTAGAGGTTTGAAGATCAACCAGGCTCTGTACACCACTTAACTCCAGACTGCTTTGCCTTCTGCCTTGAAACTGAAGATAGAAAACAAAACAAATGTCAAATGGAAACTCTATTAAAAGCAAAAAGATGAGGGAAATAGTACCATATTTGATTTAGATCAGCCAAACCATTTGATTTTGTGGGCACTCCAAAAACCCTCAGTTAACAAAAAAAAAAAAACAACCCCAAAAAAACTCAATTAAAAGAAAGTTGGATTAAATAACAGCTGGTCTGGTTAATCAACAGCTTATGGTGGACTGGGCTCTTGGATACCTTTCTCTCCTTTTCCTGCTTAGGAGGAACAGCTGTGTTTGGTTGGTTTTTTTTTTTTCTAATTTAATCAGTTTGTCATTCTAAAATAAAAAGCCTTTGATTTCTCTACCTTTATACAAATCCAAATATATAAACCATATGTTTACTTTCTTCCTTTCTCCCCTACATTATCCCTCTATACACACACATACACATATGTATACTCACACACACACATATACAATGAGTATACATATGTATGTATACTAACACACACACACAGACCAAGTAGGTAAAAGAAGACCCCCAGAGCAGTGGTCACTCGCTCCCCCTGCATGAAGTTGACCTGGCGTGCTCCCAGGAGAACATTTTCTCCCTGCCCTTACAGGTGACCCACAACTCCCCCTCTCCCAATGACTGGCCCCAGCTCATCACAACCAATCTAGGACTCCACCTTGGCCACCTTCTTTAACATTTTTGGCTATCCTGATTGTTAAAGCCTTTCAGGTCTGCTACTGGTATAAGGGATGTAAAAAATAATCATTAATTCATCAGCAGTCACAGAAAAAAAGCTGAAGTAGCAGTTATTTTTCTTCTAGGCTCTGCATCCTTTTGAGTACTAACCTATAAAATATTTAAAAATATTTGAAAGCACACTTTGGATTACAGCAAATGGTACCCAATTGAAACTTCTGTCACATCAGAACACAAAATAAAGATATAAAATATAAACCACAATGTCTCTGTTGGCTGAGAGCTAAAAATACAGTCATTAAATCAGGGAAGAGTTTGCTGTATTAAACTGGGCAAGACTAAACACATGGCACAGTAGAGGCAGATGTAGCACCGAACAAGGTCTTTAACTGGTCTTGCAAGATTTGTTTGGTCTTGCAAGCACTGGTTAAGTAGGGGAATATGCAGAATGTCTTCTTAATTAATTAAGGTTTATAACTCTCTTGTCCATTAAAATGTGGGAAAAGACTAAGCAGAGTCCTCAAATTTTGCACTGTGATTCCACCACAGGACTGTTCAACTAAAGAACTTCACTCTCCCTTACACTCCCTTACACTGAGGATTCCCAAGGATGTTCTGCCATGGTCTTGTTGCTCACAAGCAGCAATTCAAAGTAGATTATGCAAGTCATCCAAACCACATGTTAAGTAATAGGATCTCAGTCCAACTGTATCCCCCATACAGTCCTCACTGGAATTAAGCAATGTATTTTAAAAAGCCTTTGAAGTTTTAAGGCTTTCGGTTGCTGTTAGTTCTGTAATTTTACCTTTAAAGCCATAAGCCAGATTTCTAATGGTATCTACGTTTGAGAAGAACTGATACCTAATAATAGGTGCTTAATAAACCTAACTGCTGATGAAAAGTGCACCCATTTTTCCTCCTCCATATGCTTTTTGAAAGTTCTTGAAAACTTGATCACAGAAATCCAGCTGCAAAGAGCTCATGAGACCTTATTCTCCAGAAACACTCTTTCATTTGTATCTAGAAAGCAGTAGTTTGACAGACAGACCACTTGATGGTTTAAGTTGACTTCTCATGCAAAGTCCTGCAGGAGGCCAGAAAGAGAGCAGAACCTCTGCTTGGGCTAAAATGCATTCTACCTGCATCTAATACAAAAATACATAGGCAGCATTGTGGGTGGATGTGGAAGGTCACAGCCCTATGGTAATGAACAGAGCCCACTGATAACCAGGGGAACCAGCAGATAAATCAATGCACCCAGTTCATAAACCCTTACTCCCACATACCCCTTGGTCTGCCAACACATCTCCCTCACGCATGCTGTCAAACTGAAAACTTTGTGTCATGCCCAGTCCTGTTGGATTTGACTGCTGTTTTCAAGGAAGGAAATTGTGTTCTTCTCCCGCAGTGCCAGTTCAGGACCTTTCAGGAGCACAGGCGATACTGAATGCTGTCAGACATCAGGGATGTGTCTTGATTCTGATGCTCTGCAGTGTGGGAAATGGTGGGCACTGGCTCCACAGCCCTGCCAGGCTCCCCAGCACAGCCCAAACCATGGGGCTTTGGTTCCCACCTTTGCAAAGCCAGCATCATTCCCTGCACACAGTGCATTATACATTTTGTCATCTGTCAAGGTGAAAACTGCTACATCACACATTAATGCCTGTTTTCATTTACATTAATGCAGGCTGGGGGGTGTGACTCACAGGTAAAGTTGGGAGAAATTTTTATATAATCCAGCTGTAAAGAGGCATTTATGTTAAGGATGATCAGGTCTGAAACGCTGCACTATCTGAGCACTACACTGATTTTTACCCTGTTTCTTCCTCTGCCTATGAGCTGGAAGAGGTCTAAGAGATACAGCAAATACTTTATGCTCTATGTTATTAACAGTTATTTACTCAGCTCTTGAATATCTGGGGCTTTCCACTCTGCTGGTCATAATATGTACCTACGCATCTCTAGCTGGGGAAATCCAAAGATGAATTAAATATGAGCTGGGCAATTTTAAGTGGTGCTCTGAGTCTTTGTGTCAGAGGAATGTTATTTTAAAGGAAGCAGCTTGCTGGGTGTCCAGGCCAGGAAGTTAAAGAGTACAGAAAGCAGTGATGAATTCGATGAACAATTTCAGTCATTCATTAAAAGCATCTAACTACCAGGGCAAGCCCTGTGCTTTGGCTTTGGAATTTAAACCAATCCCTAGATTGCAACTGAGTCTCCCCTGACAGCTACCAGTCACCCCCCTATATGGTTTAAATTATAAGTGAAAGATGCAGGCAATGAAGAAAAAGCCTATTTCTGACACAAACCTAAGGAAAACAGAAGCCCAGCATGTTTAGGTTCCCGCATAGAACACAATGACTTTGACAGTGACTTTGGATGGAGTGATTTAAAGCACATCTTTTCCATTTTCTTTCCTTTATGAGGAATAACTTGCTTCCCCCCCCCTGCTACTGTATGTCCCATGAAAACCAAATAGGAATGACCTAAATTTACTTAAAAGGATTTGCATCCCAAAGACAAGAAAAGTTTAGAGTCAGCTCAACCTGACAGGCTCATTTTCTCACATTCAGTGAAGACAGCTGTGAATTCCAAGAGAAATCTATACTGGTTGGTTAGTTAAGGCAGAAGTCAGAGAAGGTCCATGCTTTGTGGACTAAAACAACTGCAAAACATTTTAAGGAAGGAAATAACCCTAAGTGCCACAGAAACAAGTCACTTATAAAAATAGCAGTTGAAAAAATGCATTTCTAAGAGGAGTTGAGGTTTCATGGTTTTTGTGCTTACAGGCATTTTGTGCTAAAGATCTCCATCTCTAACTCTTTTCACTCTCATTTTCCAGGTTAAAAAACATTGCCAAATAGGCGATAGGATCAGCCTTTTAAACCTACACACATTAACACCTGTAGCAACTACCCAGGCTCAGACTGAGCAGATCCATTATTTCTGCAGTCAATTAAATTAATACTCCTGGGTAAGTTGAGAACATGACTCCACCTCGCATGAGCACACAAGCTTTCAGACATCCTCAGTTCTTTCTCTCTCTCTAATTAGAGATTCATTTCCCATTGTTATCCCATTGTTATATGGCTAGCAGAGTGATCCTTCTTCCAAAGAGACCCATAATGTAGTCCAGTCTCTTCCTAATTGCTGTAGATGAATATGACATCATGAAAGACTGTTCTGGAAACTACTTCCCATTCTTTCCAAAGCCATGGGACTATTATTCTGCTCTGTCTCTCCCTCTTAGTAGGATGTCTTCTACAAGTCTGAGCAGCCTAAGAAAGCTGCAAAGTGATGATGGACACTTCTCACTTCCAACATAATCTCTGATGCATGATGACGGAACTCTTCTCAACATGCATCTTATCTCTTAGTCACCAGTATGCATGTCTGATACCTGACATTTTCAATCCTTTTTTTTCATCCTGATCTCCCTGGTTTGGTCTCTGTCTCTCAGGACACCCCCTCAGGCTACCATCCTGACCAGCTAGGAATAGAAAAAGCTGTTGTTTTCAAAGTAGCTGAAAATAATAGAAATAATTCTGGGGTGTGGTTATCTTTAAACCGTGCTTTCCTTGTGAGTGTCTTGGTCCTTTGCAATTATCTGCGAATTCACCACAAAGAGAGATAGAAATAAGAAGTAAGAATAAGCCTAAAAAATTGTTCTGTAGCAGACACTTCACATCTCAAAGTCATTCACGAAAGCTGGTGTCATCTGTGAATGCAGAAAACAAAGCACAGAAGAGCGAATCTTCTTGGCCAAGGTCATCAAGAATCAAGGAGCAAATTTCCAAATAACTTCTAGATATTCTCCGTCCAAATCCACTGCTTACAAAAAAAAGATTAAAATACTTCCTAGTTTCTCTTAGATATAATCTGCAATGACAGTTACTTATCTGATGTTTACAAAATAAACTGAAAACGACAAAGACAGGGTTTATCACAGTTGAAAAAAAATAAAAGTAGAAAAAAGAAAACAAAAACCATATATCAGTAGAGTATTGGTCCATTTAGTCCAGCGTCCTATAGGGGATTCTGTCATCTGTTTCTATAATCAATTTTATTTCTAAATAAAGACAATTACTTTTTGGAAATAGTATAGCAGCTACAGAACTCAAAACCATGTAATTTTGGCTGTACAAGTGGGAATTCAGAATTAATTGAGATAAGAAGACAATGACTTTTGTGGAGAGAAAATTAAAAGAGGGGCGGAGAAAGACTGATTTTTATATTGTCTTAATCTAATTGCATTCCTTATGCTCACAGAACAGTACTACAGGTCTATAGGATCATCAACATAGGAAGATCTTTGGTCAATTACATTATCACAAGTGGCCTGTACAGCCAGAAGAGTTCTCTTTGCTCACTGGAGATGTAATATGTAATCCTGTACTTTTTTCCTTTTAGTTTTTGGTTTTTTCCTTCAGAAACAAACATTTCTTCTTTCAACCTACTGTCACTAACACAGCCTCAGAAGATACTATTAGATCAACTTCAGGGAATTAGCATCAATCAGCACCATCTCTATTCCCTCCAGCTATAATTTATTTAGCATTTTATTATCCAGCAGGGCTCTACCCTGGCAAGACGTGCCACTGATTTGAAATGTGGGAAACAATAGGTACATAGCAAGTCTATAACCACATTTTGTCAACTTCATCTAAATTGGTAGTAGAAAGAGCACAGGCTGTGAAGCTGACTAGCCAGCTTAGAAAGGCTTTTAATAAACTGAGAGGTAAGATATTTTTTTCAAGTATAACTGCAGTGCTGGAGGAGACCAAGGAAGGTGATGGCACCATAAAGCCAACCCTCTGGCTTCCAACAGGTTGGTCCTGCTGTCAGTGGGGGTTAGGCAACGAACTGGGTATGTTCATGTACAAACAGCAAATCCTCAGTGCTGCTGGTTTCCTAAAGAACTCATCCCAAGTCAGCAGAATGAAATAGTTATAAACTGGGAAGGAACTTTTTGCCACAGAGGATATCTGGTCCCTGGAGTAAAGTCCTGAGCACTTGAAAAAGATGATCAGCCAACTAATTCATGCTTAGAGAAGCAATCAGCATGTGCAGTGATACCCTGTTCATCCATATTTTACATCAAGTCGTATATCTAAGTAGAACCCAGGCCAGAAATGACTCTTCCCCACCCTAGGGCCGGGTTTGTTTGCATATGTTGAATTTAGATAAAGTATCCCTGTTTATAACTTCAATTTGCTGCTCAGATTTCCATTCCAAAAGAGCTGGGTAAGAGGTGACAGGTGCCTTCGCCCTGAGCTCATGTTAGACACAGGGTATCCACTGAATTGAAAACCTCAGGAATATCTCCAAATGACACTGTGACAAGACGACCTTTAGCAGGAAGTGCAGATGTAAGCAGCTGTTATTATAATGTCCTTTTACACAGTGTATGCTGTGTAGATTGGCCTTATTTCAAATAAGGAGCAAACCCCTGCAGCTGTCAGTGGTAGGTCATATGTACTGACATACCCTGCTCAGAAAAGCAATATTCCTATTGACCTCAGTCAATGCATGTTTGCCCCCATGAAGAAACATTAAAGACCAACACTAGTACTTTTTTGTATTGGGAAGAAAAATAATCATCCTGCATATGTTTTACAAATCACTAGCAAAGAAAAGCATGCCTTTACTTCACAAGCAGCAACTTGACAGCACTTTGCTAAACAGAATTCTTTCTGTGATACGTTATTAATTGTACACCAGCATCAATTTTTTTTTTTTTGCTTTTACATTTCAAGCCTGTGAGATGGGGTAGTCAAGGAAACAAATCTTTATAAGACCTTTGCTAGTACAAATCTGAATAAGATATTAAGAGCAAATCGTTCTTCAAGTGAAATGCCATAGAGCATGAGATCAAAATCCTCAGACAAACATATATATAATATTATAATGTTTGGAAATCAAGAAGAGAAATCAAAATCTGCTGTAGGCCATTTGCTAATCAGAAACAAGTGTTGCTTATTAAAAAAGATAAATTCTATAATTAACTCTGATGGACAAATTAGAACAGGTCAGTAATTTAGACTTGAGGCAACACATCATTTATCAGAGTAAAAGATGCTGCTTATTTCCATAGTTCGGTTTTGTAGAACAGAACTTTTTAAGTGTCATGGACACAAGATGCATTGGTAGCACATCTGTATATCTAGTACCTCTGATCTATCATAAAAAGAAGAAAATGCTAAGCTTGAACATCCCACTATGAATTCTATTCCTCTATTTTTCTTCTATCAGAAGGTCCACAGCAATCAGAAAAGATGTTAAAAAAGTAAACCTCACCTCTGTATGCATAAACTCTATGCTTCTCCTCTTGCAATTCTTTTAGTAGAGGGGCAAGGTGAATTATAACAATTGCAGCTGACAGATAAATGTCTTTCCTGACAAATACTTTTCTTGCTTTGTCTTTCCCTTGGTATGTCTTCATGAGATCCGTCCTCAACTCTAAATGACTTTTCCCCCTCATTCAAGCCATTTTTTTTAATCCTTTATGTCTTGGAATACCCTTGGTTCCGGACTTGCATCTTCACAGAATCACAGAATCATCTAGGTTGGAAAGGACCTTGAAGATCGTCTAGTCCAACCGTTAACCTGACAGTTCCCAACTACACCAGATCCCTCAGTGCTAAGTCGACCTGACTCTTAAACACCTCCAGGGATGGGGACTCCACCACCTCCCTGGGCAGCCCATTCCAACACCTAACAACCCCTTCTGTAAAGAAATGCTTCCTAATATCTAGGCCATTCCCTCATGTCCTATCGCTTATTACTTGGTTAAAGAGACTCATCCCCAGGTCTCTGCACCCTCCTGTCAGGGAGCTGTAGAGGGCTATGAGGTCTCCCCTCAGCCTCCTCTTCTCCAGACTAACCAACCCCAGTTCCCTCAGCCGCTCCCCGTACGACCTGTGCTCCAGACCCTGCGCCAGCTCCGTTGCCCTTCTCTGGACACTCTCGAGTCATTCAATGTCCTTTTTGTAGTGAGGGGCCCAAAACTGAACACAGGAATCGAGGGGCGGCCTCACCAGTGCCGAGTACAGGGGTCAGATCCCTTCCCTGTCCCTGCTGGCCACGCTATTGCTGACACAAGCCAGGATGCCATTGGCCTTCTTGCCCACCTGGGCACACTGCTGGCTCCTGTTCAGCCGGCTGTCAATCAACCCCCCAGGTCCCTCTCTGACTGGCAGCTCTCCAGCCACTCCTCCCCAAGCCTGTAGCGCTGCTGGGGGTTGTTGTGGCCCAAGGGCAGCCCCCGGCATTTGGCCTTATGGAAACTCCTCCAGTTGGGCTCAGCCCATGGCTCCAGCCTGTCCAGGTCTCTCTGCAGAGCCTCCCTACCCTCGAGCAGATCAACACTCCCACCCAACCTGGGACAATTGACCAGGTATACACAAGCACATCAGAGTATCTCCATAGAGTATTTTCTTAATCTTCTGTTCTGTGATTTCTTGGCTTTGTTTTTGGTCTTTTCTCTCTGATAACCTTGTTCTCCTAAAGGCATTTGAAACCAATTGTCTGAAATAGCTTGCTGGTTATGTGGTATGCAGATTTCACTATCTGCTGTGTAAATTTGCTGGATTTTCTTAAAACTGTTTCCTTCCTAGCCATATTTTCAGTCTTTCTGCCTCTATAAACTTCTTAATTATTGCAGAATATGTGTATGGAAAAATACATCTCCTTATTTTGGAAAATAATGAATACCCCAAACATTCACAATGTAACTACGGATTTTTTCAAAAAGCTTAAATTAACTAAATTCATACTTTTGACTATTCTTCCCCAATGTACCATAGAATAATCTGGTTTGAGAAGGATTAGAAAAGACTTGATTTAATTATATGCTCGCTCTGAGCAAATACAATTCAATTAAGGTAGATGTGATTATTAAATCTAAAATACATTAGCATGCATCAATCAGCTGTATGAGCTTTAAATTAATAAATAGTTCTTTTACAGTTACCCAACTACTAGACAGAGAATCAGAATTAAGACCTCTAATAAAATTAGCCCAAATCTGTCAATGCAGTTTTTAAAGCATAGTTTACTGAATGGATCTTTATGCATCAGCTGTAGTAAGTTCCATGACATTTATTCAATATTGGGTGATGTAAAAGTAGTAACAGATTCTGTTTTGTAACAAAACTTAGTTTCCTCTTGGCAGGACAAACCGAAGAGAGCACAGTACAATATATCAGGATGTTTTTGTTTCAAATTACCTGATACTTTAAGGTCTCTTTCAAAACTTCTGTCCTGTTTAAATATCATAGCAATTTTTCTTTCAAATTTCTAGTGTGGCTACAGAGAGATATCAAAGAATGCAGTGCATCCCTAGACAAAGGACATCAAATCAAGTAAAACTTTAGTTTCTATCAGAGATGTCTAAATTATCAATTATATATTATAATATCCTTCTCATAGGGTGAAGCCATTCAATACCCAACTCAAGATGCTAACGAGAGGCATCTCAATGAGGAATTAATTTCTGTTAGATCTCCAAAACCAGCCTAGTAAGAAGATGTAGGGAGTGCAAAATATGGCTCTGTCAACCTGCTGGGCTAAGATTTCCCACATGTAAAACTCAAGCTGACTGTATGGAGTCGACATGAGGAGGAATCTGAGTTAGCAAAGCCCTCCCCTGGAGCCACCCCAGGAATGTCAATACTCCTCTGTTTTGCCTGGAGTCCTGGGACAAGCCCACCCTGCAAGTGAGAGACACCCCTTTGCTGGATACTGCCAGCAGGTTGCAGAAAGCAGAACTTTTTCTGCTTTCAGGCTGAATGTCTCTGCTTTTTTTTTTTTTTTTTTTTTTTCCAGTTACATGTTTCTTCCTAGAGTGCACTGGGGAGGGAAATAGTCTGTAGGCAGGAGAGATTCCGACAGCCCTGTGCTATGCTTTGAGCCAAGGAAAGCAGCTGTCTCCTCTTCCCAGGGTGACTGGAAAATTATCTCCCTGTTAGATGCCTCCCCAGTACCTGCTGTGCTCCTCTGTGAATTTTCATACTGTTATATTAATGTATCTACATCTCAGGATTCCCAGTTACAGTGACACAGAAGCTCAGTAAACATAACATCACAGGGAGAAAATTCATTTGAACAAGGCTTATTTTACTCCATGGTGACACACATAATTTGCTTTATCTGCTGCAAGGAGATTTTGATAAACCCACACTACATGGTCTTGCTTAGCTTTCCATTGCTCAACTTCCAGGAATTTTTCTTCTGGGTAAATAGCCAGAGATGAAAAATAAAAAGTGATAATATATTCCATGAGGAACAGGCCAGAAGCCCTTTTGGAAAAGAGTGCTAAAGGAACATGGATCTGCCTGCTTCTTCCAACATTTTAACTAGATACACTTTTCCTTAAACTGATTTAATCCTAAAGGCTCAGAGGTTTGAATGAGGAATTTTAATGGTAATTTCCTCACAGGGGCTAATGGCAGCTAGCTCCATTGTCTCCAAAAGTTCACAGTAGACTGCTGAAATGTATGAGAGGAGCCATACGTATAATTCATCATCAAAGAGCCTTCCTACCCTACAAGGAAAACTGGATAGAAAGCAGGATGCCCAGGAAGAGAGTTGCTAACTAGGCTTGTAGCTTTAGGTGATGAATCTGGAATCCTGATCAATTTGCTATGAGGAAAAGAAACTGTTTGGTTTAGCTGTACTCTGCTAAAGCAAATAGGAAAGTACTGTCTGTGGAACTGGTGAGCTATATCAGCCAGGCAACAATCTAAATAACAAAAAGGGGATTGGAAGAAAAAATAGCATTCTCATTTGTCATAAAATCAAGGTGTCAGTAATAAAACCAATCCAGTCACCACGGGGTATGAAAAGAGACTCTCTAGCTGCCTATATGTTAGCACTAAGAATCTAGTAATAAAGTAGAAGAATTGGAAGAAATGCATGTGCACTGGTGCCCTACTATGACTGAAGTCCACGGACAAGACCTGTGTAACTAATATGGTTAAATTAGCTTGTTCAGGATAGATCTAGTGGATTGCAGAGCTTGGGAATTGCACTCTGCATTTTGCCTGGCAACTCTAAAATAGTAGTCTTGAATATTCCTTAATTATTAATAGAAGGAAGAGGCAGATCACATGCTGTTCTGTGCCTGCTACAGACCATAACACTGCAATGAGTTGTGCAATATCTCTATAAACAGCTATTTGTAGCACACGGAAGAAAAATAATGCTGTCATCTTTACCTTTAACGACCTATACTGATGGTCACTTACAGCCATTACAGAGCTTTTTAGAAGTGATGAAAAAAAATTACAGTAACAATTTCCTGATTATGAAAATGCTGCATTAAACATGAAGGAATTCTCTCTTTGCCTTCATTATGATAAATACTCTGAACTAAAATGAAAAACTAAACCCTTGTAGCTTAAGGGTAAGAGATCGTGAATTTATTACATTTGATAACTGTACACAGAATAAAATCCAAACCAATGATATATGCATTTAATGCAAAAAAGAGTGAATCTTGCAAAACTGATAATTATTTTGAGCCAAACCAGCTGGAGAAAAATAAATGCTTATCAATCACCATTCACATTGTTTTACTAAAAACAGATCTCACATTTAGGAATAAATGAGAAGAAAGCTATAATTTAAAAACATTAAAAGAAGTAAAAATTGCTACATAAAATGGAAATTGTACAAGTAGCAAGTGGAAAGAAGTGATAATAGTCAATACCAATTACAAGCCCTGAAACACAGAGAACAGATAAAGGAAGCAAAAAGATACAGGAAAAGAATTCATACATTAAGTATAATAACACAGCCGAAGTTCAAAGAACTAGAAGAAATTTAAACAATGACTTGGATATTTTACCTGCTAGGCATGGTGGAGTGTACATCAGCTTTAGTAATGTAATAGAGGAGAAGTCAATGAACTTTTTGTGTTCAGGAAAATAAGATATTTTTATATCATGAGACAACGAAATATTTTGTATTTTGACAATAACTGAGGATGATAGGAAACACAGATAATGAAGAGTGGATGGTTTTAACTTAGCAACTCTTCATAAACACAGTCAGGTTTTGAAATGACCATATCAAACATGTATTTAAGGTTTTAATATGTATTACTAAGAAATCTGAGAATCATGGAGAATTTCCAGATTGAAAGAAAATTAGTATGTCGTTGTATAAAAAATGGAAATGCAATAAGCAGTGAACTGGAGGTCCTATTAATTTTTTTCCTAAAAGACCTTCACTCTCATCCATCTACTAGATTTTCAACAAGTTAACACAAGGAAGCGCTAGTCGGAATTTAAGACAAAATGTGTGCTTCATGTCACCTACTTCTAGTTTGTTAATTAAGTATAAGGTCTCATCTAGTTCCTGGGCACCTCTACAGCATGACTGTCATCTTAAAACAGGTGTTTAAGCACACAGGCATAAACACCCTTTGGACATACCTCTTCCACTGACTAGACAAGCAGCTTTATTCAGTGCCTTACTTGTAGATGGTGAGGTGAGATTAAATTATGAGAGATGAATACCAGGCTCCTGTGACTGCAATAATACTCTCATTCAAAGCTAGGAATATTTTCCTATGTTCAACTTGGATATCTATGTTTCTTCTTTTGTGTCCTAAAAGAGAAATACCCTTAAAATGATCCTTCTTAAGAAGAAAAAAGAATGAAGACTTCAAACATTTAAGTAGAGCAGAATAAAAAAGATAGTCTAATCCATTAAAAAGTTGTGCCATGAAATTTTATTTTCTTGACAACAATGTATCAAACTGGGAAGAACAGCAAAAAAAACCCATTAAAAACAAGTCAAGAATCATTACTTAAGTATGCAGAGCTTTCCTCGAGGGCCTGAAGCATACTTTCTTTTCTAAATATGGTTTTCATATTTACTGTGCTCTATTAAGCCAAGAGCACTGCAGAATTTGCAGATAGCTACCCCGTGCTAAGGCATTTATGATGAGTTTCAGATGGTTTTCTTTTTACATACATTATCTAAACATATTCATATTCCAGGCATGATTTTCTAAGTTCAATGTTGTCCTGGTTTCAGCTGGCATAGAGTTAATTTTCTTCCTACTACCTGGTATAGTGCTGTGTTTTGGATTTAGTATGAGAATGTTTGTAACACACAGATGTTTTTAGTTGTTGCTAAGTAGTGCTGATACCAAGTCAAGGACTTTTCAGCTTCTCATGCCCTGCCAGCGTGAAGGCTGGAGTGGCACAAAAAGTTGGGAGGGGACACAGCCAGGACAGCTGACCCTAACTGGCCAAAGCAATATTCCATACCATATGACATCATATCCAGTATATAAACTGGGGGGAAAGCTGGTCAGGGACCACTGCTTGGGAACTGACTGGGCGTTGGTCAGCAAATGGTGAGCAACTGTATTGGACACCACTTGTTTTGAATATCCTAATTCTATTATTGTTGTTGTTGTTGTTGTTATTATTTTCTTCCTTTTCCACCCTATTAAAATGTCTTTATCTCAGCTCATGAGTTTTATTATTTAGATTTTCTCCCCCATCCCACTGAGTGGGGGGAGCGAGAGAATGGCTCTGCAGTGCTTAGTTGCTGGCTGGGGTTAAACCATGACAAATGTCAATAACTTTGGTAGCATGCTGAGGTGAGAGGATATGGTCTTGTATAGATGACTGTACAAGTAGCATCCCTAAATATCATTCTATGTTTAGCAAGGTATAAAAATCCCATATTTTGCTCTTTCCTGGCTTAGCTGTTCCTGTTGTTCCAACAGTGCTTTTTAAAACAAAACAGTTCTTTTACCAAGGCCTGAGGGTTATAAAAGCTTTGATTCATTATAAAGAGGAGATCAGATTTAACCTGAAGTGAACAAAGATTTTGCACAACCAGAAGGATGTCCCTGTAGCTTAAAGCCTGTGGGTTTTTAAATCAAAATCTGGTGAGCTCTGAGGGCTTATATCATCTTCTTCCAAGGTCTCAACTGTTGGAAGAAGCCTCAGAGGAAGGTCATTTCTACAAAGATCCTCTTACAGATTTTCTGAGTCTCTACACCTGCTCTCATCTTTGCTTGGAATCCTCCTTCTGCTAAACACTAAAGCTAACTCAGCTTAGTAGCAGCATATTGCGTTTTGGAGAGTTGCTACAGCCCTATGCTGTGTGATGAGTTTGCAGTGTGTCCACACATCTTTTCCCATCCTACTCAGACTCTGTTCCCTCCTCCTGCATCAACAACAGATGCCCTGAGTAATTCTGCAGAGATTTCCAATACTGCAGGATGGAAAGTTCTTGCTCATGATGGCAAAATTTGCTAACGCAGTTAGGAGAGACCAAGATTCCTGAATCTGTTTTCTAAATGATTGACTTCCTTAGGACTTTCTATTTGTGCCATTACACTACCAAGTGAGGTTCAAGCAAGTATTCACCTGAAGAGGAAGAATGACAAGATCAGGTTTAATAGCATCAACGTAGGTTTCATAGTATAAATGCAATAGTTATTTTTAAGCATAACCTTGCATTCATAGAATTCAGTAGCAAAACTCAGGGGGGGGGAGATGGACAGATATAGATACCCAAGTCAACTCTTAGCTGCAACATTTTCATGTTGAAAATGACTAAATAATCAGATGAATACTTCCTTTTGATAAGATCCATGATTTTCTATTCAAAACACAAAGCTCTACTCCACACCTCTCCTTCTGGAGTATGAAATGCTTTTATTGACATATAGGTGCTGCAGGTAGGGGGCTCTTGGCAGGGGGTTGTTGCTTTTTACTGGTTTGGGTTTTTGACAATACAGTTGGTTTGTATGGGCTCAAAAAGTAAATCCTTATAAAGTTACACCACTTCTTATGGAGTAACACTTTGTTTTCACATTCCTCCTAGATTAGAAATGTATGCTGTATATTTGTCCTTGTAACATACAGAGTTACCTGTGGAGAAGAAAGCTCAATCTAGAGCATGAGGTGCACAAGACAAGTGTCCTCAGTAGGTGCCCAGTTACAGAACAGGACCAACTACTGTCCTAGAGAGGATAGTATGAGTACAAAAGTAAAGAAATCATGGTTACAGTGGACTGAGGAGAGAGTGAGATACCACTGATGTGAACAAAAGCTTTGATTCCAGACAGGGGGATTGAATTGAAAAAGTCTTCAGATGATTGACATCCTTAATGGGAACAGGCGGGTGGCTGAAAAATGATGGCTAGAGAGAAAAGAGGAATGGTTTCTCCATGACCACAGTCTGACAGTGGGAGGCCTGGTCTCACACAGGAAGAGTGCAATAGATTGTGAAGTGGGAAGAAGTAACAGGAATTGACAGCAGAAATAAAGAAGGAGCAAAATGGTGGTATAAACTGCTGTCTTTATAGTGAAATGGGACCCTGGAGAATAACCTGTTTTCATGGATTTTCTACTAGAACTCTTGAAATACAATCAAACACCTGCACCAAATGAAAGGTGCCAGGAGGAAGGGAAATGATTTTTGTTGATATCTCCTACTTTAATATGTTTAATAACTGTGTAGCTGACTTCTGCACAGCTTGGGTCTGGCAGCCAGGGTTATTTAATACCATAATAGACAAGCTAACTGACAATTTTATAGAAAACATTAACACGGCAGATACAGAGATTAACAAGTTTGGCAACTTTGATAGAGGCTGCATCAATCATTCATGTTACTGTTGCACTCAAACTTTACGACCCTGAATCCCTCGGTACAGTACAAGGAATTAGAATTCAGCAGTACAAATATTTAAGCATGAGCCAAGTTAAACAGAGGGAGGTCTTAAATCAAAACCTTCTCAGCAGGACATTGGTGTACCGGGAGAGAGTTTTTAAAGTCAAAGTAAAAGCTCTTAACCTAAGTGACTTCATACAAGCAATTAAGGATAACCAAAGGGCAACATAAGTAGATATTAAGGCATAGCTTATTACAGCATACACTGCATAGGACATTCTGAATTTTATTAAGTTGGGATGCCAAGAATTCTAGAGGAACACAGTTTCACAGGGAGATAATATGAATAGTCAGTACAAGCAAGAACTGGAGATAGATCTCGGACATGGCACTTAAAGGAACTTTGAAGGCAAAATTTTATACATGACCTAGCTGGTGTTTCAACAAGCTAAGCGTATAATAATAAATCACTGAAGTTATCAGAGTAAGAATAATATTTTAGCATATAACTGAGGCAGACAGAGTAGAAAGTCTAGGAACATATATGCTAAAATATCACAAGCATCTGTCAATCCTGTCTTGTCTTCTGTGTCCACTGACAGCAGAATTCCTCTTTTTCTCTTTGCTAAGGTACCTTATATCTATCTCTAATTATATTTACTGTAGGAAGACAGATGGTCTGATTTTTCAAAAATATATATTTCCCTTATTATATCACAGTTGGGGAATCTGCCGGTGGAAGGAAGAGTTTGTATGCAAAACAGTCTGGATAGATTCATTCCTATAAAAATCTCTCCTGACAATAGTAACACAAAAGCAGATCTTACCCTTCTGAGCTAGGAAACACACTTTGAAAGTTGCCGGAGCCCTCCCCATAAAGCTCAACATATGCTAACACTCTACCAGTTAATCAGCAGATACTGCCATCCATTCTCATTAGACTAAAGCAGTTCCCTGGGAGATATCCCAATAAATTGGTGATCCCAATTAAACTCTTTCCAATTAATTTGCACTTCATGGGGGTTTTAGAGTTGTTTCACTGAAATCCAGTCTGAGACTTCTGCTATCGTGTGTGACTTCAGCAGCACTTTTCCTATAAATAGGGGTTAAAGAATGCATTTTAGAGAAGTGATATGTCTTATGGAGATGCTAGTTTTCAAAGCACTTCATGATAATTCAAAGTGTGGGTGTTGAATGGCAGAGCACTTAAGTGGGTCTGAAGAACCACAGCCTCACTTACCAGTTCCCATGCATGATTTTCCTATCATCTCCATGGATTTCAGGCTTATTTCTCCCAGGTACCTTTCACCTTTCCCCATGTCCATCAAATTTCCTTCCCAGAGCTGATCTTTCCAGCTGCTGTATGCTTACAAAGAAAAATTACAACTTAGTACTTTTTAACTGGACAATTCTATACTTAAGCCACTGTTAAATGTGTTACACAGAAAATCTTAACCCTTTTCTTAAGTATAATAGTGGTTATTCATAAGTGACTGGCTGTATGCTTGCAGCAGTCATCTAGTTTTAGGGCTGAAACTCAGTCATCTGCTTTGCCATAATGAAGAATGAAAAATGTCCAAGATCAAAAAGGACTTTTCTTGCATTTGTCAACTTCCCAACTCTCAAATTTGTTTTTCAACTAAATCTGCCCTCAAAGAAAATCTGATGGATATAATACACGATTTCTGATTTTTTAACAAACAAGTATAGAAATCAAATAATTCAAAAGAGTAAGCAGCCAGGTGTCTACAGGATTCATTTCTTCATGATAATTGAAAAAACACCTTACATTTGTACTATGAAAAAGAAGATAATTTAAACATATTTGTACAAAAGCCAAAATAAAGAGCAATTATATCTTCTGTTTCAGTTGTCAGGTTAACATGAACATGTAACTGGGAAGACACATGAGTGCACTGAGTACAGACTCACTAACACTCTACCAAAAAAGCTTAAGACTTAGGCCAGTAGTCACTATTCTCCACATCTTGTAGCAGATGCCTTCTATATCTCTTCAAGCAAGTATTTAATGTTACATGTGTTAACTATGGCCTGAATGTAGAATCAGTATTATGACCCAGACTGGAAGCCCAGGGAAACATAAAGGTTTCATGATCCCCTCGGGTTAAATTAACGTGAAACAACACCAAACAACCCATTAAAATGGTTTATTTGTGGTAGAAACAACTTAAACTTGGAAAAGGATAGTAAGCGATGTGGCCTCTTATTGATAAATGTATAAGAAAGAAAAGAAATGAAGTAAAAGAAAAGGAAGGGAGATAAAGAGAATCAAAGAATCCAGATCACCACCCCAGGTTCCAGCGTTATCTCAGGTCTGGTATTCTTGGGTGGTGGGTGCACACTCAGCAAAATTTTCTGTTGCCTTTTAAGTTCATCTTATTGGCTGATTTGCATACTATGAACTCATGAACTCATGAGTTTCCATGAACTCATTTGCATGAGAGGCTAGTAAAAGGTGGAGCATGGGTTCTGCGTGTGCAGTGAGAGGGCATGGAGTGCATTAACCCTTTTGTCCAGTTGAGTTGGTGGTTGTCATCTCCCCCTGCCAAATTTACCCTTTTCCCAGTTTTTGCTTCTTGGACAATCATCCAGCCTTTGGCTTCATCTGATGCTGGGTGTTTCTCTCTTATCAATCTTTTACCTCTTAAAGCCTTAGCAAGGCCTACAACTGATGGGTAGGCATTAACCTGAACATATGGTTTTACTCAGTTTATGTCTTCCCTCTTGGAGGGTTTCCAAATGCAACGGAGTGAAGCTGTGCACCCTTCAATCCACTCTGTCGAGGCAGATAGTTCCTTCCTTAGACTAACCACAAAGGCCACAACTTGTCCTTGAGGCTTTCCATGTCAATGAATGCTTGAGGCTCTAACTCCTTCAGTTCCTCACAACCAGCTACCAGTGAGATGCTCTTACGAGTGTTCCTCGTACCTGGATCCTGTTACATTCAGCTATACCTACAAATATATATTTTATTCTGCTATCATGTACATGGAGCAGCTGAGACAATGCTGAGTATCTCTACCCATAGAAGCAGAATTAGTGAATTTGCAGAAAATAATAACAGTTGATTCAGTGAAGAACAGCAAGAACTACAACAGAAATATGTCTGAGATACACATGACTTTCAGGCGTACGATGCACCATTTCCCCATTAAAAAAAGGAGGACAGAATGGGCTTGTGGCATGATAGATTTGGAAAAGGATAGATTTGGGCAGGTTTGGAATTTGATAGACTTGGAAGGGTAGACACTAAAGTCATTGAAAAAAAAATATTGCATGACATACAAACAAGAAGTTAAGTTAAAACTGACTTAAAAAGAAGGTGCCAGATATGTTCTACACAGGGAACAGAAGGAAGTTTTATATATATATATATATATATATATATATATATACACTACTATAATAAGAAGGAAAGGGAAAATGGACGTAGTAAAAATGAATCATCAAAATTGCTATTTTCATAGGGTTCGGTCATTATTCCTGGAAAGTAGTACCACTGACTTCAAAATTAGCAAGTGTTGCTGTCCAGAAAAGGTTTGAAGTTTGATGGCTTAGGAGGGGAGCACAAGCACTGAGGACAAAAGACAAGATGGAGCGCATACATTTATGATATGGCCAGGGGAGAACATGGGACAGTAGTCAATACATATCTCAAGTAGCCACATGTCCCTGCTACTCATTGTAGTACCAGGATCAGAAAGTCTTACTCACCAGTGCTCTCCTCAGCATGCTTTCTCCTACCCTTCCTGGCCTTTATCTCTTTTCCCTCACAGTAGGCCCTGGCCTTCACCTCCTCCATCTTTCTTATACTCTCCCAGAAGTTTGGAAAGGAAGGAAGGAGACCAAAGCAGTTCTTGTGGGAAATGGTAGGGATTGTCAAATACATGGCAGTAAGGAGAGATGAAGTCCCATACTCCAGAAGAATGGAGGAAAGAGGGTAGGAGGCCAAGACTCTTGTGTGGATCCCCCCTGAAAACCTTCTTGCCTACTTCTACCCCATCATCTATAGTTCTTCCAGAATCCCAGTATGACCTACCTCAGTCAGATGCTTGCAACAGTCTTGCCACTCAGATATGAGACTGGTCTGCAGTTCCCAAAGGGACAGGGTGAATAAAAAGACTGACTTGATGGTGGTTCTTCTCTCTTATTTCTCCACCTCCATTTTTAACAGTATTTTCCTCTCTCCTAAAAAAAAAAAAAAAAAAAAAAAAAGTGTTATCCTGTCAGCCTGGGAGAAGTCACCAACAGAGAAATGGATACAGAGACATTCACAGGAGAATAAAACTGATGAGAGATGTCATAGCAGATGGGGGCAAAGTTTGATAGCTGACCAGAGGTAGTGATAAATGTCCCAAATTTTCAGCTAAGTTCTGTGTCTGAGATAGTCATGCACCAGAGGGGAAAAAACCAACAATAACAACAAAAGAGAAACACGTAAGGATTATTTTGGCAGGAGGTATAACCTGATTTGCCTATGTTATAGATGTTCCTCATCCAACACATATTATTGATCTAAGTGCAAGACTAGAATTCAATTAACTAATTTACAGATGAGATTATATTAGCTGATCTAAAATGAACTTTAAACCCTAAAATCTATGACTCAGTCAATTTTACATATCCTTCATCCAAAAATAAAGTACACATTGTTCAAATATTTGCTTATACTTAAAGCTTTTCTTAACAAATGGGCTAAAATTGCTCTTTTGTTGTAGTTTACCAGATAATCAACAGCCTTGTGATTTTTCTGTCCTTAAGGAAGAGCTTTGCTGCAGAAAATATTATAGAAATTCTGCCTGAAATTTTCCCCTCAGGCCACCACTAATGTAAACCTAATAGATAAATCACTCACTTTTTGGCATGCACCACAAGAGAAAGAATTAAACAGTTACTGTGAATTTCGGTAACATGAATAAAGCTTTTTTGGGAAATCCTTCCAAAGTAGTTTTAACTGCTCAATTTTAAAGTACCAGTAGAGCAAACAAACAAAAGGAGATTCCATTACCAGAGAAAAAGGAATTATAAAAAATATTAAATTACAGAAAAGACAATCCCAGTGGTACATTGATTTCCATCGGGGTTTACACTTCATTAGATGTGCAGATCATTACCAAGGTAGTGCAGATGGTTTTCGGAAGCCTTTGATTCCCATCATTTTACATTTGTTTGTAGAATTACACAGATCAGAATTATTATTTTTTACAGTGCTACTAATCAGTACTACAAACCTTTGAATGACCTTGGAGACTCTACAGCGTGTCCACTCATTACTGAAGTGTCTCATTCCATCAAGGACTGAGAAGATGCTCAGAGATATTTTGGTACCAGATATGTCTCTAGGGCTGAGGATTTCTATAGTGAAATAGCAGCACTCAAATACTCTGTGTAGGAAATACACCACACAAAAGCCTCATGTACAACTTAAGCTCCGCAGTGGTGATTAAAGGGGCTTGAAGGCAAGAGTAAATAGAGCTTTGTGCAGGCACTTTGCACCTGCATGAACATTACTCTAATTGCTTAGGCTTATTTACTTTTCCTCTCACAGCCAGAACCTAGAGATAAGCTTCCACTGCAAATCAGCTTGAATAAAGGAGTCTGCACCAACAGCAGAAGGAAGTAAGCCCATGAATGTGTTCATTTCACTTTGCAGGCGTGAACAGTCCATTATTACAGCCAATTATTTCTACTTCTTCCCTAACCAAACACTAACAAAAACATGAAAATTAAAGCCTTCAGGTTGGCGGTGCAGATACTTAATCAGAATGGGATACCAAGAAGATGACTGGTGGATCCAGGAGCAATGTCATAGCCTTTGTTTTCCAAGTTGTCTTCAATGGCTAACCACAAAAAGCAACAGGATGAGAAAACTGTGGAGCATGTTCCATGCAAAGTGTAAGTGCACAATCAGGACTCTTCAGCCTGTGGAAGAAATGGCAGAGAGAATCTCAGGAAAGACATCTGAAAATCCATGGGACAGCAAGAAATAAACAGTAATGATTTCTCATCTCAGTCAATAAAAGAACCAGAGGGCATCAAATGAGAGGAGCAATTGACAGTTTAAAATCATAAAAGGGGAAGCACTTATCCACACAGCACCTAGTTAAAGATCTTCCTGCCACAGGATATTATGGATGCTAAATCCACATCTGGATTAAGAAAGTAATAAGATACTACTTTGGTATAGTGTCACCTATAAGTAAGGAAGTCCTTAAATTGCAAATTACCAGAGGCTAGGAGGATATTCTGGGAAATTATGACTCTGTGCTTGCCCTGTTCTTGTACACCACTCTGGGTGCCTCTGCTCTCAAACAGGTAGTAGGATTTCAGTAAAATATTTAGTTTCAAAAATGTAAGTTGATGCAACCAATAGGCCAGAAGGGTAAACCATGAAAACAAAATAAATCTGAGAGAGGAAGAGCTTGTATTTCATTCTTTCATGGTTAGATCCCTTACCAGGGCATTTTTATACCCACCTCCCACAGTTTTTCCTGCTCCATCCTTTTCTACATAGCCCATTAGCAAATTGCTACTCCATTTATACTGAGGGGCTCAGCAGTCAATTAGGAGTTATCCCCAGCTGTTTGTGAGGGGGAAACACATGTAAAAGTAAAGGCATCAGTAATAATTAATCAGAGTTTGGATATGATTTAGAAACATCCAAGACACAGACACCCACATTGCTCCCTGCAGGAGAAACAGAATAAAAGCCTAGAAGGCCTTCTATGAGACTGATAGAAAAGTTTTGGTTTAAGTCCTTTTTAGTGGAAAATTACCCAGTCTGATGGTTAATCTCCTAAATTTTGATGGATTTTTTTTCTCAGACAGTATCTGATTTTTAAGGGCAAACTTCAGCTTTTCATTTAGAAAGTAATTGTAAGGTGTTCGATTTGTAACTCCAAACTCAACTGAACACTCTGTGTCAGAAATGGCACCCAAGTGTCTCAGGGATTTGTCATTTGGATCCTTGTCTCGCTGACTTCTCTGAAACATCTGCCCTGAACGAACAACAGTTCCCATGAGGGACAAGAGTGATTCAGAGCAAAAATAGACTACAGAATACATCAGCAGCCCAGGGATCCCATTTCACAAAGCAGAAGCATGCAAGAGCTATCTATACTGCAGTTCCCTGGAGGGAACACTTCTGAAATGACATTTTTGGCCAAAACCAGGGAGTTCACCTCTCTTCCTCATCCTTCATTTTTCCAGCTTAAGTCCTGAATCTGTTGGAACCTAAATGATTTGTCAGTGCTGATAGGCTTTTCTTTAAAACTTTAGATGCAGAGAATGGGTGAAAACCAGTGGTGGGCTTAGGAAGAGTTAAGAGTGTATCTAGCAAGATTTCTCCACAGTGTCTGAGAGTCGCACCACATAAGCTTTTTAGAGTAGAATTCATGTTTTGATGAAGCTTTAATCCTATTACACCTTGCTGTTTTAATGCAACATGAGGTCATAAAAGTCAACAGATTTTGAATCTGTAAACTTCTAACATCTCAACATTCTGAGACAAATGTTTTTCTTTAAGGTATTGTTCTTCTCCCTACAATCAGGCTTTAAATACTGCAGTTGCTGTTTCTAAACACTGCCCTTCCACTTTGCTTTATTAGTTAGCATTTAGGTGCTAAGTAGTAAATAGTATTTACTCCACTAGGGTTTGTCACACTCTGCACTTTAGAGCAGAAGTAGCTGAAGCACCATTTTTTAATAGTGGCATAAGTCCTTGTATGAGCAATAAAAGCTGCCACTTTCTTTATGAGGCAAACTAAATGCTATTAAAATGATGAATGAACTAGTTCCATTTTATTTGTTCAGCCTTTTCCAGTGCTATTCTCACAACCCAATTTAAATTACCAGCTTATATTCTACATAAGTTCCTATGTGCTAGAAATGCACAGATGCCTGCCTAAAGGCCCTTCAGATTGGCAGTAAAGTTTTATTTTCTTTTTCGGTGAATAAACAGTTAAAGAATTGAAATGGAGCTGAAATACACAGTCAAGATTAATCCCCATGTTCTGAGGCAGCTCTTAAGAGAATTTTCCAGGTAGTTTAAGAGACCATCCTGCTTGGCAACCGAGTGCTGCTGGTTATCCATGGGAAGCTGAATCTCAGACTGATCAGTCCCTCCAGACTGCAATACAGAACAATAATGTTCAGATCAAAAGCATCTTGATTAAATAACCTAATTAAAAGGTACATAGAACTGGTGTTGTAGCAGATTTTTTTTCCTCCTATGAGGATGAAAAAAATTCCAAATTTACTTTCTTTTCAAAATTAAGAGTAAACATTTGCTTCCCATGCCATGTTTATGACCTATTAATTAGTTCCTACAAGGATAGCTGAAATCCCAGCCCTGCTTTAACACGGTTCAAGGAGCTAAAATTACCTTCATCCAAACAACCCAAGATATAAACTGTGAAAGAAATCAAACACATCTCACTGAAGTTTGGCTGGGTGATCAAATATGGATCTCCAAGGTGCTAGCTTTAATGCCGGTGGAGAGGAGGAGGGGAAGGAGGGATAAGAGGAGAGAGAGTAGGAGCCTGCAAGTGAGCACACCAGAGAAATTAAACTATCATCTGAATAAGCTGTCAACTAAATTCTCTAACCCATGGTTTATTTTAAATGAGCGCTTGAAACCCAGTGGTCATTATGTGCTGTATGTCACCAGTCTGCTCCAGGCCTTACCTGTACAGGAGGATTTTTAGCTCAGGTCTTGAGTTTTAAAGATCCTCTGCTCAGTCTCTGGTGTATTAGGACAGACACTTATGCCTAAGGAATGGGCTTAATTGGGTGAGAAATGGTAAGAAAAAAGAGAGCTGGGAAAAACCAGGAATAGTCATTTGCTGTGGACAGCACTGTAAACCTAGAAAGTAGATCTGTAAATTTTCTAAGTTCTTTTGCTGCTACACACCTCATTTCAATGCAATTAGAGTAATCTAGTTGAAAGATATCTAGTTAGATAACCGAGATCTGGGTAAAAAAAACCTCTATGTTTTATTTCATTTCCTTACCCACCAAGCCAAAAGATGTAACTTCATCTGAGCTGTATTTATAAACTTAGAAGAGCTGAGAAATTGTTCATCCCATAGTGCTGTGAATTGCCTGGAAGAACAGTTCCTGTGATGCAAGTGTTTCCTTCCATAATTATCCCAGTAGAATTGAAAAAAGTAAGTAAAACCTAGTAAATAGAAATGCAGTGTGCTGGTTAGTTTGCAACAAGTTCACTGATTGTCATGGGAACAGCTACAGACAAAGTTAGAAGTGTAACAGAACACAAGCTTATTTCTTTTCCTTCTTACTTGTTACTAATTTTTATCAGAATATCTATTGAAGATGCTTTCCACACAGAATATGGAGTACAATTATAGGACATTGCTTAGTCACTACAATGACACCGTGAGATCTGTGCATGGAAAGGTCCACACTGTTGTAAGTAGGATATGATCCACACTAAGGAAAAGTAGTTGAGAAGCTCAGCTAGTACTGACAGAGAAACACTCAAATGGTTGTCATTAAAGAATGATATTAATATTTAGTAAAACACTCTGTTGAGAGATACATTAGAGTCAGAGTAATGTCAGAATTATATGTGCAGCTCTGACTTTGGATTTTACAGCAGAATTCAGAGAAACTAAGAGAAATATTTATCTGGACTGACAAAATTCAGAGGAATTAAGAGGACTGCTTAACTGGACTAAAGAATTCAAGAACCTGGAATATCAAAAGGACTAAAAGCTCTTGCAATCAAAGATACAGGATTATGCACTCCAAATTAGGTGGAAAAATTATATAGAGTATTTCTGGCATTAACTGAATGAGAAACTGCTTCACAGGTAATATTTTAAGTAATAAAGGAGAAATCTGTATGTCATAAAGCATAGAAATAAAATTGCCAAAATTTGCGGTGAACTAGACTTCACAAGGGAAAGTAAAACATATAGCAAAAGGAACTTTGTCTGTATTAGTAGTAGGACGAGAAAAAAAGATGTCATGTAATGGATAGTGGAGAAATTGGTGTTCAGGATAGCCCCAAAAGAAGTGAAGCATACACTCATGTAGGACAAGCAAAAATAATCACTCGTACAAATGAAGATACAAAATAGAAAATTACCATGTGGAAGCAGGACACAATCACGCTGACGGAAAAGGCAGCTGAACCATCGACTTTCTAGGGAACCAAGGATGTAGCTTTTTGGCCAGAGAAAGACAATATAAGGCCTTTCTACAATCAATGATCACTTGTCCTACATCAGTTCCAGTAATTGTGCCACCATGGTGGGAGCTGGGAAGCATATGAGAGATTGGATGTCCCTGAGCCATAGGAACAAGATGAAATTTTGCAGCACCAAGTAACCAAGTAACCCAATTTAGGAACATGAAATTCATGTGTTCCTTCTATAGTCAACAAGGAAAGATGGACACTTCCAGCATCAGTTAGAACATGAATCAGTCTCTTGGAGCCACTGGCTGTGTTACTCAACTGCCTACACAAGCAGCAAGGGCCCTGTGCTTCAACACTTTTCTCAGATATATACCCACCCATAGGCAGGACAAAGCTGTGCCCTCGAAATAATGAAAAAAATCTGTCATAAAATTACCCACTGGTGGTGCAGAAAGGAAGAAGACTCTGTCTTGGTTAGTCAATCATTGCGGGAAAAGTCATTTGGTTTCAGATGTCCCTTGTGAGGCATTTTTAGAGAATGAGGCCATGATGAGGCCATCTGGAATACAATATGCAGTCCCAGGCACCCAGATGCAAGGAAGATTAATTCAGTCTGTAACAGGACTACAATAATCAAGGAAATGAAGAATTTATCTTCTGAAATGAGATTAAAAGATGCTGGCTTTTTTAGCCTAAGAGAATAAAGGTTGTGAGGATTCTGACTGCTTTCTATAAACTCATCAGTCTAAGTTTCTATAAACATAGCAGAGGCGAAGAGCTATTTAAAATAAAATACACTACTGTTACAATAACAAATGGATAGACACTAACCATTAATAAATTTAACCTGAATATTAGACAAGGGTTGCAAATCCCCAGAGGACTAGAACAACTTTTATTAGGGGCAGCTCTACCGCTTAGTTATATTGATGCTGAAGTGTGATCAGTTTACGGTTAGAATTTACAACACAGCTGCCTGCAGTAGCAAGAAGGGGGACTCATTAACTCACAGGGTCCTTTCTAGTCCAATACACCTTTGGCCTCAAGCATTTCTTACTGTGAACTGAACATTTTCTCAACATTGCTGTCTGTTCAATGCATTTATATGTGTAGTGCCAGATTTTCAAAGACCTTCATGGCTCACAGAGACAAAGGTCACATTTGCAGAAGTGGTCTGCAGTCATAGGGCTACTCTTCTTGGACACACCTACCTGTGTTAACTCTTCAGCAGATGATGATTTTTCTTTCTTATTATATACCCTTTCAGAGAACATGATGTTCTGTGCCAGAAATTAAAATAAAGGCCTACTGAAGGTTTACAGTGAAAATAATCTAAGGCAGAGGAAAGAGGCCCTTGTTTCCTTGATATTTCACAGAAGTCAGGGAGGGAGCTGAATGACAGCTGGCTGCAGGCTGAGACTGGTTAAGGCAAAAGTGACATGGGCTGGTTGTTCGCAATGAGGAGGTAGTGGGGGAGAAAAAACAAAGCAATGACAAAGGCTAAGACGACATACCGTGAGCTGCCAACATAGTCAATTTTGGTACAGAATTATTATATCCAGACAAAGACATAGAAGCAGTGACCAGAAATAGAACATAAAAGTAACTTCTCCAATTCTGAATAGCGCCATGTAACCACATTTTTTGGGAAGCATCAGCATCTCTGTGACAACATCTCCTGTGCAGGGCAGCAGCCCCCACCCATCACTCTTTGAACACTGTTTATAGAAAATGTGTATATCTTAGCTGACATATTAGAAACCTGCCACATTTTCCACCAGCTGAAAAGGTCTGACAATTGTGTGGTTTGGGCAAGAGTCATCTTTTAAGGATGAATCCAAAGGAATGATGCAGATGTAACAGCATGAGTCCTAAAGGGTTCTCTTAAACAAAACCAGGCTCCTTTATACGAGACGATAGGATTTGGCTCAAGTTTGTTTAGGCAGCTGAAGCCTACAATTATCCATCCCCAATGATGCTGGGATTTTTTTTTTATTTATTTTTTTTTCCTCTGCATGGCATTTTGCTCTTGATGGGGTCCTGGTCCATGAAGAAGGCTCCCAGGGACTACTACCTCAATATTAGGGAATGCAGTAACATCTCAGAACTAAATTTCTATTGATTTCAATGACTGATCATCCTTTCAGTGCTTGTATATGCCATGACACCATATAGCACCTGCATTTTTAGTTCCAGAATTAGTGTCATAATTTACATTATTTCTAATTTTTCCTAAAGGTCATAATACATTTTACTTGTCCTGATCTCAGCAAGCATTTGAGAAGGTAGGAGCATTAAGTAGCTCCTCAGCACTCCCAGGAAATTAATTTTCCAGATTTAATCACTAAAGTTCCTTTGTGCTCAACCTGAGGAAGCAGGAGCATATTCAGTAATTGTTAGCCCTTGTTTTTTTCATAGTTAGAAATACCAGAACAGCCGGGCTTTCAGAGTCCTGCACAGGTCAGACACAGAGTAAATCAGAGTAACTTTGAGAATGGGTCCTAATAATAAATATCATCGAGAAGTACTGGTGCATTTAGCTGAGGAGTTGAAAAATTAATACATTTTCTATTCTGACTAGATTTTCAGTTCTGACTTATCTAGCAGTTCTTCCCAGTAGTCAGGAGGTGGCAGCCTCTGCAATCACTATAGGAACAGCCAATCATATTTTTCCCCCACTTTCAGGGGAATTGAAAAGTGCCTTTAAAAATGAGATTTGGGAGAGCAGAGAAATTAATATCAGTGTCATGAAAAGGTTCAGGCTGGAGGGATTTTACTCCACAAACACACACACATTTGGCTCTTTAATTTGGAAATTCCTCTTCATCCTCACAAGTGGTATGATAATAAAATGGTTCTCTCATCAACTCTGTTTTGATACCATATTTCCCAATGAGATTATTGGATTTTAATCCTCTTCTAAAAGAAATGTTGTGCATCGTATTCATGTTATGAGCACAGAGTAATGCTTCTCAGTTTTAAGACTGGAAAGCAGTTTCTATTTTAAAGCTCTGTGTTATCCATTGCATTGTGAAATACAGAAGAGAGTTTTAATACTGATGATTTGAAGAAAATCTCTCAGCAACACATAAATAATGGAAAATTAATCTTAGGGAGAACCTCTTAATATTTTTAAATGTTCAGGCCACTTTATTTAAGCAACACTACAACAAAACGAAGATGCACCTTACAGAGATGTAGAAGTTGTTGAAATGGTATGAGATATGTGGTTTCTGGTTATTTTTTTTCTGACTGAAGTTTGAGAAGTCAGCTCAAGCTTTTTTACTGCATCTGCATCACATTAACTTTTAAACACCAACCTGAGTCAGGGTATAGGGCTCTGTCTTGGCAGATAGTTTTAACACTTGCAAGGCGCTGCTTCCACCTCCCTCTTGTTCATAGAGCGCTTGAGCACCTTAACCTGGTGCTCTGATACTGCTCCACCTCTTCCAGATAATCCCGTATCATAGATCTTGAAATGTCTTTTCTTAGACCAGAAATGCAAATATGATTCCATCTTTCATTCTCCAAAATCAGAAAGGAGTCACCATCAGTTCTACTATATATTTAAAATACTGCTGGAGACACCCACAGAGCAAGATGAAGATTAATGTATACCGCAGAAGTCCATTAGCAGGACTGTTTCCAATGACTGCTATTAGAATTAGGTTTTTGTAAAAACATGCTAGTGAAAAAGGGTATTATAGATTGCAGTTACATAGCAGCAGACTAATATCATAGGACTCTTTAAATAATGCATAAGGAAGCTGAGTCACCTGTAGTAGGAACATTTTAGGCTGCTGCATAATTCAGGAACTTTTGTTCCTATAAAGAATATATTAAGGGTTTCTGTTCTAAACTTCTAACAGGTCCATGGTCACTTGACAGTGATAAATAGTGATAATTAACATCTTGTACAGTTTAAAGATCTCACTGTTTGACTTTCATTTTTCATATCCATTTCTCCTACAGTCCTCACAGTCCCATTCACCCTCATGTCAATGACCTGACTCTAGGTCCCATTCAATGGCAGCCTTTTTTCTCACTGAGGCTGATGTGGGGTGACCCGTGCTGAGACTTTACCAGGGAAGACTGGACAGACTCATATGGCCATTCAGAGCAGACCACCACAGCTCAAAGCTTGCACAAAATGCCAAACCCAAGGAGTAGCCAGGGCCAGAGAATAATGACCTTTAGCTGCACAGAGCAATGAGACTAGGGTGGGTTTCAGTGCACGGGGACACACAGGTCACATGTATGGACTCAGCCTTCTTCAGCTAGGCAACAAGCATCTCATGAAATGTTAGCCAGCTTTCTGCAGGATCTTCAGGCAGTTACTCACCAGTAGGAAAAAAATATGCATTCTCCAAACATTGGAATTGCTGATTGAAATGTTTATGGCATTAGCTAGATGGATCAGATGAGTTGATCACAGTGGTCTTCTTGCTGGCATAGAGAACCTGTTAAAAAAGCACGTTATTTTGATTGAGTTGGCTACATTATTTATGAATGCCTGGATTTTCACGCAAGACAGATCTAGAGAACCTAAAATCTGACATGGCACCTCATGCCAGCTCCAAAGTTGCATTTATGTTAGCAATCAAATAGAAATTAGGACATTGCTTAGAATCAACCTCCTGTATCTGATCTCCTGGAAAATATGGACTTTGAAATCATGCCAGAGTGGTAGGAAGTGTTTCAGTACCTTCCAATAGAGCCTAATTTTGTCATCACAAGCTAGCTCAGACTGTGATGAGGTTTAAATAACATAGATCTCCCATTGCCTGCAATGAAAGGGTTTTTTCCTCTCCTACTTACCTGTATTGAATTATACTTTAACATATTTAAAAATACCTCTATTAGGTTATTTTTTCCTACAGCTATAACAGATAAAATGAGAGAGAACCAAGCTCTAGTTTTGCTGATGACTTTAAGTAATTTACTGGAGCTAGATTCTGGAGCACACCAAGACTTTTCCCTACCACAGCAGGTTACAGAACAGGATTTAAAAGTTTTGATTCAGCATGTACTTGACCTCTTTACCTCTAAAAACAACTCTTATGACTTCTGCTGAAACTTGAGACTAGTGCAGATGCATCTGACATTATTTCTAGCTGTCAGGTTGCCTGAAGGTTAGCCTCTTACCTCAAATATGCTCATGCATGGGGACAGTATTCATTCTCTTATTTTGAAGTGGCAGAACGGAAATAATGTCTGTTAAGATTCAAAGCTAGAACTAAAAATTAGGATAAAAGAACCCTTTTAACAATCAGAGCCTTTGTCTAAAGCCTTGACACAA
Source organism: Athene cunicularia (assembly GCF_003259725.1). Classification (NCBI taxonomy): domain Eukaryota; kingdom Metazoa; phylum Chordata; class Aves; order Strigiformes; family Strigidae; genus Athene; species Athene cunicularia. The sequence continues at coordinate 13,216,565 of NW_020799101.1, forward strand.
ATTTCTTATCACTAATGAGAATCAACACAGCTCATCAGTGTCCTTCCACATTAGCACATTTCTCTCAATAAACAGACCTCAATAGCTAAAAGTCAAATTATATCTCTAGTCTTAAAACATAAAATGCTATAACAGAAAGACTTAGAACAGGACGGGAAATCAGATGAATTCTGAAGACAACTAGTACATGCAATGTACCATGTTATGTGGACGATACATTCAAACAGAACAACGTGTAAATACAAGGAAAACAAAAACCTATAAACCAGGTCATAAACAAAAGTCATAAACCAAAAGTTGAGGACAAAGTTTCACTGAATATAAAACTATGTTCCTAGAAATACTTTTGAACAGTAGCAAGATGGAGGATGGAAGGAATCAGAAGTCATTCACTCAACAGGAGGAGGAGATAGACTTTTCAAGAGCAGTGCCTTTGGGTCTGGCCTCCAACCTTTAACTTAGTGGGAGTATTCTCTGAAGAATACTTCCCATTCCTCCCCAAACTTTATGATAAAAAGAGTCCCCATAAAATTCCTTCCTAAGATCAAAACTATAAGCATCAACCAGCACTGTTCTCAATCACAAGCTTATTCTTTTTTCTTCCTTTTCTGACAGGTTCAGGGGGCTACCATCCTGCCCAATACTCACATTTCCCATAAACCAATAAAGTCTTACTTTTCACAGTGAGAGAGGATTTGGTTATGGCATCTAAATCTCATTTTCTAAATGCCAGAGAATAGTTTACCTACCAGGCTCCCAGGGCTTTTCATATTCCCTTTGCAGAAAGGAAGTATCTGTCAAATTATTTCAGTATCCATGATTATAAGACCATCCCACAGAGAAGGGAAAAAAAGCAAATTACAAAAAAGAGCAAATGAAAAATAATTTGGTTAACACTGTATGATTACCAGAAAGTTTTGTGGTTTGGTTTGGGTTTGGGTTTTCATTTTGGTTTTCCCAGAGAGCTGTGTCTGAAAGTAAATTGATTAGCTATAAGCAGTAATTAACTGTCAGAGCAATGTCATTCAGCAAACACCACAGTTAAGAAAAGGAATCAAGTGTGTTAAGGTTAGACTGAAAAGCTCATTACAGAGTTTCCATCTCTGATGCTTTGTGGAAGGATTTTTCAGAATGACTCAGTGCAGCACCCAGAAACATATTAAATGCTTCTGCTGTTGGGGTACTTCAACACTCAGGGACAATAATACTGGGTAAAGTCCCTCATCTTGCCTCTGTGGTCCTGTGTTGTCCAAATGTGAAGCAGCTGCCTCCTGACTATACTATAATGGTCATCTGCTTCTTACACCAGCTTTGAAAAGCCACTATCATAGGCTGCCTGTGCTGGACAATGTCTCCTTCTGACCTAACTGGGCATTTCATGACACTTCAAGTCCTTGCCTTGCCACATGTGCCAGAAACCAGATGAGAATCTTTCTGCATCTTTCCTTCTTCACTCAGCTGCTCTTAGCAGGAGGCAGAGCTCCTCTGCCACACTTTGCTTTAAGCCAGAACATTTTTTTACTACTGATTGCCATCCAACTTCCAAATTCAATGGGAACTACAGACAACATTGAGCAGTTATGTCTTAGGGAACACTTGCAGAAATATTTTTTTTTTTAAAAAAGAGCAGCCTACATAAGCTTCCACCTAAAAGTCCTAAAAGAACTGGCTGTGCAGATTCCTGGCTTCCTACTCTGAGCTAAATTAAAAATACATACTAATGTGTTAATCTGATGTTTATTTTAAATAAGTCTCTGAATGTTGGCATAATTCTGAGAGGATGAAAAAAATGCTCCTCTTTACGAACATCCAAGAGGTCAAGCATAGAATGGGGTAAATAGAGGTTGTACAAAACACAAAGTGATTATTTATGATGTTCAGCTACTGGAAAACTAAATCACAGAAGTATAAATAATGAAATCAACATGTTTTTATGAAAAATTGTTAAACAAACCACAATTTCTTTAGCAAAGGCAATCGAGTAGATATATTTGGACAGTAAGACATTACAAGTACCATTTCATACGACTGTGATTACAAAACTACCATGATACAGTATCAAAAACAGTTAGTAATGGGTTGTAAAATTACTAACAACCACCTCAAAAAGTAGCAGGCACTGGGAAACTTCCATTACAAGAGTCTCTTCAGAGGACTGGATCAGGACAGCCCAGTGATTGATACAGTTCTCAACATTAATCAGTGTTTTCAACGGTGTCCTAAAAGTAAACAGAAAATTATTGCTGATAAAAGGAGATAGAAAAGAGTAGCAACATTGTTAAAGGTTGATAAGATCATTCAGACTGACCAGTGCGTCTCATAAGCTGTGTCCATTCTGCCATGATATGTTTTCCCACAGACACCTAGAAGCATAAGATATATGTAGGTGCTTTGCAGGCAGTATCAAAAAAATGGGAAGGAGGAAGTGAAGGGAGAGGGTCGTACTCTGGAAAGCAGAAACTCAGGAAAGATCAGCGACTCTGAAAGTCAGGCTGGCTGAACAATTCAACGTGAGCTCCCAGCAGCACGTCATGGGAAAGGTGATAAATGTATTTCTATAACCATGGAAAAAGTGAATAGCATAGAATGATGATTTTGCCACAGTTTCAGGCAAGGGGAAATCCAGTTTGAAGACAGTCGCTGAAGTTCTGATATTTACATTTTTTTAAAGGGTGTGGAAAATCACTGAAGCTGCCTGACAACTGAAAAGTAAGATGAGAAGAAGCTGCCTCAGCGAGACTCAAGGACCTTGCTTGTTTAGTGTAGCAAAGAAAGATGAATAACTTGTATGAATGTCTTCACAGGGAGAAAACAATAAATATTAATCAGACAAAACAAGAACAATGACGACGCTCAGGATCCAGACCTGTTGAAATGGGGAAAAGTGTTTGCAAATGCAGAGGCACAGAGCTCCTGTTACCCAGGGAAGCAGCATATTCTCCATTCCTTGAGGTTTTCCCATCAAAACTGGCAGCAGGTCATTTCCAATCAACTTACTGAAAGCCTATCTCAGCTAGATTCACATCAGTTACAAACCCCCTTCATACTGCTCTTCCCCGGGGACAGTTACAGACCCAGAAAAGCAAGCTTCCCATCAATTACAAGTCTTATGTCTTGGGAGATATGGATTCAGTCCTTGTCTCTGCCAAACATCATTTGTATGCCATTGAGCTCGTTACTTAAAGTAAGCTTCATTTTACCTAGTTTTGGGTATCTGAAAGCTAGATGTCTATTTACCATGTAAATGTCTGAAGCATTTTTATCCTCAGCGTCTCTACCAGCCAGTGGAGAGAAGCAGGCACCATTGGAGAGCTGTTTCTCTGACAGTTCTCAAAAAAATCACTATACAATGAGGAATTTCATGCTTTGAAGAAATCTCTATGCTGATTGAACAAAGGCAGGAAGGTGACTGGCTTAGACTTGAACAACAACACTCTAGACATATAAATAAGGGAAGGTCTGCCTTAGACTCTGCTGAAGAGGATATTAATATTTATAGGCTGCTGTGAAAATAATATCTTAGAGACTTAATATTATTAGGAAATATATGAATAGCTATGATAAATGGTATCAAGAAATCACAGTGTTCAAATTTTTGCAAAGCTCTAGGGTGAAAGAAAACTGCACCTTGAGATTGTACAGGACAATATCCAGACTGTGAGCCAGATCTCTGAATGCCACAAATACTGAGGGTATTGAATCCATGTACACCTTCCTTAATAGAAAAGATAGCTTAAAGGACCTCTTTCCCAAACAAAGGTTTTTTCCATTTTAAAGGGTTATTTTTCACCAGCCTGGTTTTCAGGTTGGCAACAAATTTGTGACAGCTCAGCTGATGGGGCCATGAACTGCTGTGTGGCAAAGAGCTTTTAAACCAGATTCATGGCTGAAAAAAAGGACTGTGGAGTTACAGTATAATGCAAAATAGAAAGAAAAATGAAATTCCAGCATAGCTCTGAAACAGCATAAAGGAGAGTAGAGCTGATTCAAGACAGTTGATCTTATGACATGGAAGAAAGGTTATGACATTTGTCTCAACCAAAAGGTAGAGTCTCTCTCATCTACACAAACTCTGGAAGCAGCGGTTCAAGTGACCTCCCTGAATAGCAACATAAGGAACATACAGCAGTGAATTTCCTATCTGGTTGTAGGAGAAAATCTTTTCATAAAAATACATCCGTGTTTTATTCTTTGGATTTGATCCCAGCAATCAGATGGGGAGGAAGTGTTGTGTCTTCTTTATAGTAAAGCTTAAGCAGTACACTGAGAGATCCATTGTGCAGCCTTTCCTTATACCAGGAGAGTTCACTCCTCAAACACTAGTCAGCAGAAACAGTGGCCCTGATATGAGGATCAAATGTCTAGCAAAGCCTCTGTCTATATCTAGCAAAGGCTTATGTGACCACAATTCAGCAAACATCACTCCAGCTCTCTAGCACATTCCTGCCTGTCCCTCCACCCAGGGTTTCTCAGCAATTCCAGAGCCACAATTAAACCCATATAAAAAAAAACTCTACAACAACAACCACCAAAACAGCTCCGCAGAGAACTGAGTTAGGAGGCAGAGGAGACTTGAGAAACATATTACCAGGACTGGAAGCAAAATTCCCTATTTGTTCAAGCGATTTACATAATGACTCCTCTTTTTTAGACTTTTTTTTCACACTAGTTATTTAATATAGTCATTATACTTGGTTATGGCACTCTGGATTGGGATGCTGCCAAAGAGACACTATTTAGCGGGGTCTGAGGGGCTGGATATTTGAACAGAGCGTTTTATTTTAATGAACTTCACCTGCTCTGCCTTGAAAAGAGCTTATAGGAATTTTCTCACAATGTTCTTAAGAAGATGGAGTTGATTGAGGGCTGTCTCTTGAATATAAGACTCCAAAGTTCAGAATTCCACATTTTCCTTTCTAGGCCATTTTACTTCTTTACTTGGAGAAATTAATGCAACTTTCTCTTTCCAGTCCATTAATTTGAGTCTAAGCAATATCCTGTCTCCAGTAATTTCATTTCCACAGATGAACCTGTGTGACTAGAAAGTTTGATCATCAAACAATCAGTCATTAGAGTGACAGCTTCAAACTGCAAGCCTGATGAGCCTCCCTTGTGTGGCCTGCAGTCATGGTACTTCTCTACTTCTACACATTCCCACAGCTTCTTTTTCTTTTTTGCAAACTATTTCACTCCTTCCCAGTAGCTCAGTTGAAGCCTCTATTTCCTTCCTTTTCACTATGACCATATAATTATTTTTAATTATTTTTGTAAGCTCCTAGGTAAAATTTCAAAATCAAAAAAACTTAAGCTATTGCAAGAACAGACAAACCAGTCTCTTCCTGAGCCAACCCAAGGTTCTTACCGCTGTTACTTCCTTTTATCCCATGTGTTCATCATAAGAAAGGCTTGTCACATTGGAATAATGTTCTTGCAGCTATCTTCTTTGCATGGAAGAACTCCAACATGACATAGATTTTTGCAGTAAGTAAGGCCTCAGGCACAAGACACATCAACAACGTATCTCTCTGACCCTCCCAGAAAAGTGAGCATTTTAAAATCCTTAATGCCATACATTTGTCTCTGAAGAATGCAGCATTGCCTGCACCCTTGTCAGCTTGAAAACAGAAAACCACTTTAAAAAAATATCTCATATACTCTAAAATAAATATAATGAATTAGTCATTACTCCTTACTGTAATGTAATGGCATTCCTGAAAGCCAGGCTCTATTAGCATTATGAAGGGGTGTTGAGACAAGGACGGGTGTCCTGGGGATTACTGCAGTGGAAAGCAAAGATGAGACAGTGGTACCTCATGAAATGCAATCAGGATGCTGTCACAGCCTCTGCATATGTCCCTACACATTCCTTCACTTTTGTTTGCAACTTGGTAAGGAATTACCTAATAAACCAGCTAAACTTTTGGCTCTTTTTCTCTAGTTGCTTGTAAAGATGCATATTCTTAAACAGACTTGTGGGTTCAGTGAATCTGTAAGTGAATAGCTCCTTTGGATACTCATTTTACTGTTAAACCAAAAAAAGATTGTTATACAAAGAAGTAAAACAAAAAATGCAACACATACTAAATAGTGCTTTCAAACAATGATCAGCACCAAATCCTGCTCCCCAAGGATCATGTCAGGAACTGGTATCAGTTGACAAAGTTTCATTATTTATTTAAATGTCTATTATTATTCTTACTTGTTCTCATCTTGTCAGTTCACTGCTTTTATTACAGTTTCTGCCCATGGGTACAAGTGAGGGTGAGTAGGGAATATCCATAGCTAGGCTCTTAACTGGCAGATAAACTCACATAGCCCCAAAGCATCCATAAACATGCACGCACACAAACGTGTGATCTGTCATAACAACATGAAGATCTGCAGAGCAGAAACTAACATGCAGTAATGCTTAAAATCATTAATTACTGCAGAGAATACCCAGTAATATCTGCAAATCTAAACCGTATTTTTTATGAGACAATTGATAAAACATATGTTATGCATACGGTGTATGGGGAAGTACTGTAAATAGAACAGCTGTTAACTTCAAGAGTTAGAATAGAAAAAAGGGTTTATTTCCACCACAAGTTTTCTCATTCTTGCTTTCTTTATATTGTCAGATATGCCCCTGGCCTTGTCATCCCCCCACTGCCCTGTTTTCTATTTAAGACTCTGCCAGCAAGCTAAGAGGTCCCTTGGTTCAAACACACTATTTCAAAACTGTGCCCACAAACCATGACTGGATGTGAATAGCTCTTCTTCCCTGGATGGGAAGAAGAGTGCACATAAGTTTGAACTAAGCTACATTATTACCCTCTGCGACAGTGTAAAGTTTCCACAGGTGATGGGAGAGACTACTGTATACTCTCCCAACCTTCAGTTCCACAAGGGATGACTATTTTTATTTATTTCTCACCAGGATATGAAATATGCACTGACAGATGCTACAAAACAAATTCATCCTCACTCATCATTGAAGTACTGACACTGAACAATCACTGAGAATGCATGGAGCACCTGTGTGTCCTTTTTTTATAATAGATAACACACTCTCATCCTCCATTATTAGTGTAATTATCAGTAATATTTAGGTGCTGCTTCACTGACTCCAGAAGACATGCATTCACATGCACCAAGCCTAAAGTGAGGTCTGTTTGAAGTCTTGATGGAATACCACAGTGAGCTTATATCCAATGTATTCTTGTTCTCTATTTTATTAGAACCTAGAGATATATTAATAATATATTAAAATATATTTGCATAACAATTGAAGCATTTACTTCTATGGCAGGTGTCAGTATTTGCTAATAACAGGATTTTCAAATACCATGTATCATAACAACCCCAGATGCCACATACCAGTTATCACAGCAGTCAAATCAGGCATGGTAGACATAACTTGTTACAGAACTCAGAATCACAGAATGGTCAAGGTTTGAAGGGACCTCTGGAGGTCATCTGGACCAACCCACTTGCTCAAGCACCTAGATCACGTTGCTCAGGACCATGTCCAGATGGTTTTTGAATATCTCCAAGGATGGAAACTCCACATCTCTGGGCAACCTTTTCCAGAACTTAGTGACCCTCACAGTAAAAGTGTCTTCTGATTTTCAGATGGCACTGCTTGTGTTTCAGTTTGTGCCTATTGCCTCTTGTCCTATCACTGGGCACCACTGAAAGGAGCCTGGCTTTGTCTTCTTTGCACTCTCCCTTCAGGTATTTATACACATTGATGACAGCCAACCTGAGCTTTGTCTTCACCAGGCTAAAGAGTCCCAGCTCTCTCAGCCTTTCCTCATAAGAGAGATATTCCAATCCCTTTATCATCTTCCTGGCCATTTCTTGGACTCTGTCAAGTATGTCTGTATTCATCTTGTACTGAGGAGCCTTAACTGGACACAGTGCTCCAGGTGTGGTCACACTGATGCTGAGGGGAAGGAGCACCTCCCTCCACTTGCTGGTAACACTTCTCCTAATGCAGCCCTGGTTACAATTGGCCTTCTTTGCAGCAAGGGCACATTGCTGGCTCATGTTCAGCTTGATATCCACCAGGACCTCCAGGCCTCTTCTGCAAGGCTGCTTTCCAGCTAGGTGCCCCCCAGCATACATTGGTGTATGGGGTTGTTCCTCCACAGGTTCAGAACGTCACACTTTCCCTTGTTGAACTTCGGTAGGTTACTGTTAGCCCATTTCTTCAGCCTGTCGAGGTCCTTCTGGATTGCAGCACAACCCTCTGGTGTACCACCCACTCCTCCCAGTTTTGTGTCATCTACAACTGCTCAGTTCTATCCTTCATAACATTATTTCAATAAGATTATAAAATACTACCTTAATATATACAAACCTTGTCTTGAAAGTATACCCCTACAAGCACTTGTTTGCCAAATATGATCCACAGAACAACAGTAAATACATTGAGGTTGCTTAGCAGATACCTTACAGCACCTATTAATATTTGCAATGAAAATATCATGACTGATTCTCTGTGAGAAAAGTACTCAGTTAACAGTGTTACACTGGTCCAAAAAGGTTGGAAATTTCTCCTGTGGAAGTGCTGTCTTCCTCCTGGTCAAGCACAGTAGTAAAGAAAAAACGGAACAAAGTTCTGCCTGTATTCCACATCCAAAAACACTGCAGTGAACCTCTGTCCAGTCATTCAGAATGGGATACCAGTTCCACTTTGGTGTTATTTGTAACACAACAAGTCTCTCTTTCTGTCTGTAATTCAGCCATTACTTATTAATAGGTATTTCCAAAGGGATGCTGCTGGTCACTATTACCTTGATGGTCACTACTACCATTATATTATTCTCATGATAGCATTGAAATGCTATCCATTGAAATGCTCCTTACACGAACATCAAGAACAGATTTAATTTGCCATGTTTGAAAAGGCTGACATTTCCACAGACCAGCACTGTTCATTTGCAAAATTGAGACTGATTTCAAAAGGACTATACACATCTCAAAGCTCCCACAGGACAGCAGAGACGACAGTAAGCCGCCTAGCCTTGACTAATAGGCTGACACTGCTTTACAGTAGGACACTCTTCAGTTGCTGGAAAGCATTGAAGGGAGACTGAAACATGACCAAAGAGACAGCCAGCCTTTAGACTGCCCCATTTCTGCCAAAGAACTAGAGTAGGAACCTTTGTGGATCCACTAATATGCAAGAAAAGCAGATCTTTTCATCCAGCTTTTGTAACTTTCAAAAATACACTTATCTATTAATTATTTCATGCTACCAATTTATTTCAACCTACCAAAACTCTTTTCACAGCACTTATACAACAGATAACAGATGCAGGGACTGGATGATAGCAAACACTTGAAAGTGATGCCTTATATTTTTATGGATCTGTAAATATATGAAGGATGTTGTCGCTATGATAGATACAAATTATAAGAAAAACAAGGTTCCAGACAGATGACATCTTTTATCCCTTTTATCTTTTTATGGTATCATTTGATCTCTCTGTGAAGAGTAGATGTCAAATTCCTTCATCAGATCTGAGAAAGAAGCAGTGAGGCTCATGCTAAATCCAGGTTAGGAGCAAGGGCTCTGGGTGCTTGGTTCCCCCAAGATTAATATCAGCACTGTGCACTGCTGGAGCCACCCAGCAGTATGAATTTGATAGATGTGGGCAAATGATTGCAGTTCTCTCGCATCAGTCAGCCACTATGGAGCTGTATTCTTCTATACTGGCTCTGTGCCAGGAGAACAGGTAGGAGCAGAATGCACTGAGCAGACTCAACAAATATTTCTAAACAAAGATCTACCAGAAGCTCAGCCTGTTGCAGCCTGTAGCTGTGGCATTTTGGAATGGACTTCAGGAACCCTAAGACCAGCTGCAAGCTACTGACATATCAGTAACACCATTAACTTAATCTGTTACTGAATTTTGAAACTGGTTTTAGCACCTGAAAGCAGAAAACAGTGCCAAAAGGAGACAGGAGAGGTCACCAGCCTTATAGAAGAGCAGGAGGACCAAGCATCTAAAAGCTACCAGAAATAGAGGGATCTGCCAAAAGTAGTTATAAGTAAAATAAGCACTTATATTTGTAAATTATAATCATAGCATTGACATTATGATTCCTTTCCACCTTTCATCCCGGTCTGACATCTATACCTGATGCTGAAAATATGATTGTCCAACTGCAACTGGAGACCTCAAAGTTGCAGTCCCCAGTAACCAGCAATCCTCTTAACGCAGTGATCCAGCACTACCATACCATCTCTTCCAGCTGTACCATTTTCCTCAAGGTGGTGTCAGGATTAAGCCTGTCCCCTTGTTGTCACCACTGGACCACTATAACATCCTTGAACTTTCAAAGATGGATGCACAGTATATGGTCAATACACCAAAGACTTTCAGGGTTCTGTTTGCCCTTAGGCTACCTCATTTTGCCACAGTGAGACAGACTCTTTGCTCATGTCAACAACACCGAGTTCAAGAGAAAGATGCAAAGATATACTGGTGGAGAAGACTGGGACTGGCCTTTCTTTCACATTCCCTCTCATGCACAGCACTCCTGAGATGTTTATTACTTTGGTGTCTATCTGCTGACTTGTGCAGTATAAATTTGTCCAACAGAATTCAGTCCAACAGACAGTTCAACAACTACAAAATACTTTTTAGAGACACACTTGGTCAGATACAAAGTCTGGAAAACATCATCCCAAAAGTGATCATAACTGAAATAAAATGAAACCATAATTCATTCAGATTCAGAATTACTCAAAGCAATGGAAAGTAGTGCTTCCAAAGCCTGAATCTGCTGTCCTTTTATGAGTTTCTCTCTGCTGAAGACTATAAATCCTTGATCAGATGATCTTTCCTGAACTGTAAAATATAGTGACTCAAGTTCAGTTTGGTTATGCAAGAGCAACACTTACTGAAATCAGAGAGGCTTAGAGGAAAAAGGGGTCCTACAAATCAGCTGCCCTGACATTAACAACTTGTACAAGTATTGATAAAATCTTCAATACAAATGGTTATTTGGAAGATTAAGTCTGTACTCAGTGGACCTGGATTCTTCAAATGCATGAAATTACTTGGAAAATTAAGGGGACATCTTTTTCTGACGTACTTAAGTAGTCAGTTATCAACCTCATTACAGAGCTAAATACATTTGAAAATGTAATCTTCAGTCATACTCTCAAAGGAGACAGATTTCTGGAGGTGCACAGATGTCCGGGAGGTTTACAAAGTGCCTAGTTGTTTAGTTCACAATAAAATCAATGAGAATTAAGGGCCTCATATAAAACCACGTTGATCTGCCTAATTAAAAAACATAGACCCTAAGATTACATATCTTGTAAAAAGCAGTGAGGTTGGAGCTCTTGCAAGCTCTGAAAGCTACGCTTTGGCCTTCCATGATGCAGTCCCCAGGCAGCTAGCAGGAGCACCTGCTCCATGGGAACGAGGATGGGAGAGATGTCAAGCCTGAACCAGCCTTGAGGCACACCTGGGCTGTCAGGACAGAGATCTTGCAGCAGCAGAGAACAGATGGTCTGTAGAAAAGCTGACATTAAAACAGGCCAGTCCAGACCTTCACAAGGACATTTCAATCATATCTGCACTGTTTAAAGCAAGCCGTGGGTTTGCTTAGACAATTTGAGAAGGTGTTTTTTCTCTAAATAGCAACTTAGCATGAGAGTTGCCACTTCCAATTTAATCATCCTTCTTCGATGTAGCCTGGTGCTTTGCAGGTGGATAATTAACCTTGATATTCATTCGGACTTCAAAACACACAACTCCCATTGCTGTCAATTAGCTGACTATCTCGACTGCATGTTGATGGAAGATTTTTTTGTGTGACCCTGGCAGTATGGCATTTGGGAAATTTCAATAGGTAATACAGTCATCCTGCTGGAGAAAACCCTTCGCAAATTACTGTAACAATTTTAGAATGGGAAGTGAGATTATGAATTTGTCACTGAATTGGGTTCGCTAAACAAAACAAACGTACATTAAAGTTTATCCTACTTTCTGCTCTTATTGCAACGGTGCTTTCTAAAAGATCCTTCCAGATAATTGGCAAACCTTCTTGTTATCATGGTCTTGTACATCTCTGAGCACAAGGAAGATGTCTTGATCTCAGCTAGGGCGTTCAGAAGGTACCATACTTTTTAATACTAACGTAAGACTTGAGGCAAAGTTATTAACGATTGTTACAAAATATTTTTTTTATATATGAGGTGGTGCAATAAACACTGCAATATGAAAATGGGACATGGTATGGGAAGAGCCAGTGGCACTTTTCCTGCTGATTTTTTTTCATTTATAATAGAGTTACAGCCTACTGGTAACAAGATTGAACTAGTGGGCAGCAAGAAGTTTGAATCAGACTATTTCCCTGTTATCCCACAGTGGGTCACATTCTGCTAATGAGTGTTAACCCTGCAATCAGGCAAATATTCATCTTGAGAAATGAACAACTTCATTCAGGGCTTTTAAAGCAGTCAGCACAGTCAACAGCTAAAAAGAAATTGGCTCATACACAGCTACTTTCCTTTCTAAATAATTTTCTTCCTCCCCGATGAGAATGGGAGCTAATGGCATAAGTGAAACATTATTGTAGCAAAATCCAAGCACAAGTCCCTTCCAGGTTAGAAACCTTGCCTTGTGATGAAGAAAGAATAGCCGATGCTCCACTGAATGCTTTTGCACAGGCTAGCTAGGACCTTTTGTGAAAGTTCCTAATATGAGCTCAATTTGATCTCCATATTTTCAAAGTACTTTGCCTCATCTACTGAGTGAAAACAGGAAAAAATAATAAATAAAAAGAAATATCGATCTGTTGTGCTTTTTCCTGAATTTGAGAATGACATCAACCTTTGGGATTTTTTCTGAAATATACTAACAGTAGAAAAAATACTGACTACTCCATTTTCTACACAGGGTCAACATTACGAAGAGGAAAAACGGGCTTTGAGCCATGAAATAATTGCACTCAATAATCACTTAATAGAGGCCAAGGTGACAATAGATAAGTTGTCAGAAGACAATGTAAGTATTTAATTATGGATGCATCTTGAGATTACATTAAAAAATAAATTAGGCCACGCACTTCCCATGAAATTAGAGAACAGTTTCTTACTGCTTACGTAAAATGTAGTTTGTCACCTCGACAGTTAAAATTCATGTTTGATTGTTCCCATCATTTTGTAAATTCAGCTCTGCTTATGCTGTGGGGTTGGGGTGAGTCTTTTCATTGATATTTTTTTCCTTATGTCTCACCAAAAACTGATGAAAAAAAATGTAAGAAATGGCAATATTCCCACATTTATTTTGCTATCAATTGCAGTCCAGTACAGCAAACTGGTCGAAGCACATGATCAGAGCTATTACATGGACACATGTATGGAGTGAGGATTCATCATAAGGATTTTAGGCACAGTCTAGAGCCCTAGATTTCCTGCAGTTCATCTGATCTTTCAGTCTTTGTTCACTGAAATGATATGCCCAGCATAAGTGAGCAGTTCTAGCAGAAGGTAGGATTGATTCAACCTGGTTGCTCAGATTATTGTAGGGAGGGTGAACCAGGTTTTCCCCAGCTGTGGTTCATGTGTAACAATTTACCTGTCTCCATGTGGAATGAAACAGGGAATATCTCTGGCGATTGTCACCCTGCATCTCATTAAACACTCCTGAAAACTGGCATGCATACTGCACCTAGCAACCAAGTTCAGGAAATCCTTCCAGGGACAAACCTAAAAAGACAGCAAAGAAAGGAAGACTGCATGCATTTAGTTCATTATTGTGCCATTCTTTAGACACAATAAAAAATTCATCTACAGAAGACATGCTTCTGTTAGCACTTATTTTTCAGCATCTTACATTCAATCTTCCCATATTTCATATGAACTCTTAATCACAGCAGGGAGCATTTGATCCCATTAATATGCCTGTTGATGTGAATTGTGCCTATGAGATAAATACCTTTCCAGCGGAAACAAAGAGTTCACAATCTGACTCTTTACTTTTATAGAAATTGTATAGAAACAACAATTACTTCATAACTCTGATAACCGTAACTAATGGAACATGGTAAACGTGATGGACTACATTTAGGTTTTAGAAGAACAGATATACATCCAGACTAATTCACCTGAAGTCAGTGGAATTATTTCAGATTTAAAATAGAAGGGAAAAAAAATGTAAAACTCTCCCAATAAGTACGCATGCATTTACACTACTTCATGGAGCCCACATTTGAAGAAGTGTTTTCAATATTTGTAGTTTTTAAAAAGCAGCTGAGACTGGACTGGAGTTCAGAGTACTCTTCTTCCAAGAAGTATTCTGACTACTTTGAACATCAGAAGCCTCAAATAACAGTACTACTTCTTCATACTTGAGGTCGATTCACAGACAAAATTCTGCCCTTAGTTATGTAGCATCATTAATAAAAGTATAGGTTAAATTCTAAATTTTAAAATAAAGAACTATGAAACAAACCATTAATATTATACCTAATAAGTAGAGAGAATGTTAAACTGAAGAATCCTACATGGGGAGAATGTGTTATTCTCTTGCCAATATTCTTTCAATTATATTTCCCCTTATTCTACTGACTTTTGATGCAAAAATGTGGTTTAGACTATGGGAAGTACTTTTGGTATTTATTGCCGATTATTGTGGCTAGTTTCCATTCAGATAAACATTAAAGGACAGAAAGTCACGCCAGTTGCGTGGCGTGTACCAGCATGTTGAGAACAAAGTACATGTGGCACTTTTAACTCACATGTAATTTTTCTGTAGTAATTTTTAAAGCTGCTAATATTAAAGTGTCAGAAATGCTTTTTGTACTCTCCATGACAACCGCTTCACAGAAACAGAAGCACACAGCTTTTGAAGAAAGGATTAGATCTTGGAGTGTATTCATTTTTGTGTACCTAGTAGTGCCATATATGACTTGGAGTACTTGTCTGTGCTATACATTTTGCAGCAATATATTATGTGTTTAATGTGCATATGACATGTCATAATCACATGCACATGCCACAGATTTTGCTTTAAGTTGAATTCTTAGATTCCTACTCTTTATATCTGTTTTTCAGGAATAAAATAGTGTGTATTAACATAACATAGAATTTAATACCTACATAAATGAATGTATCTCCCCCATATAGTTAAGGCAGAAATGGTATGTATAAAAGCTCACAGAAAAAAAAAAAAAAAAAGAGACAAACCAAGACGATCTCAAGGACCTTGAATATGAAGATATAATGAACTCGTGATCATAGGAAAACTACATTTACTACCCCCATGCCTCACAGACTCCCAGGAACATCTGTTGAACCTGTTGTTACAGAATACCTTTAAAATAGTATTTCAAAACAGAGGGAATTTCAACCATTCCTCTTCATAGAAGAACAAGTGGAACAGTAAAAATCTGCATAGAATATAATTATAACATCAACTCAAAGAAAATTCAAATCATTTCAGTATTCAACACCTTTCCTCTATAAATATTTTCTAATTTTTACAGATTAACACAGCCTAGTGTCCATAGTACTTTTAGCTCTATCTCATCTATGCCCACCTATGAAGTCAACTTCTGAAGCCAACTTTGTTTTTAATGGCACATAGATCAGGAAAAGCAACATACAAGTTTTACCTCCAGGGAGCCAAAGATACTGGCTGAAGGATACAGTTACAGAGTCACGTGTGCTAAATTAAATTTAGACGAAGGGCAAATCTGTGTACTGAATTTTCCCATTAAATAGGCTGTGGGAGCCATTCAATATAAATATAGCATAAGCGGGTTGTTTAAATTCTCTTTTTCCCTGTGTGGAATTCTCATGGTAATTTCTTACTCAGTAAAAATATCCTGTTCTGCAGCATCAAATATTTGCAGTGAGATTTAATATATTTGTATAGCTGCACTCTGCAAGATATGAAAGGAGCCAGGAACCAGCAAGAAATTTTCTTAAGGAGACAAAAGCTTTCTTTTTTAAAAAAAATACAATGTATGTTTCTGCAGTGAATTTCTCCCACGGTCTCATAAAATCATTTAAGCATTTTCTAAAGTAATATTTTAGTGCTGATCTGGATAATACTCAGTAAAAATTGTCTGGGTTTGAATTTTCTTTTTGCTTAAAAGATCGTATTTATTTCAGCCTTCATAGCTCCATGCATATTAACAGTATTAAGTTCAGTTTCTAATGGTAAGTATCTATCTTTAGAAATGCAGATTACTGTTCTGTAGTAACAGTTCTCAGAATTTTCTTTTTAGTAATTTTATCAGCCCTCATAGAGCAAAGGGGCAAACATCTCTGGACCGTGCAAGAAACATGGAATCTTAATGTATTTAAAGTGTGCTCCGAATTTCTCCAAAGTCAATTTTTAAAAGATTGCTCAGGCATGGGAGAAAGGCTGAAAGACAGAACCTATTTTCAAACTTTAAAAAACAGGCTACTTTTTGTTTTTCTAGGAGCTCTATAGGAAGGACTGCAATTTAGCTGCTCAGTTGCTCCAGTGCAGCAAGAATTACGACAGGGCACATAAACTTTCGGAGGTAATGTGACCACACTTGGTGAATATTTAAAGAAATAAATATTTTATGGAAAACAGGTTATTTTACATGTATCAATTCCAGAACTTGTTTGCCCTTAAGGCTTTGACTCCCCGCCCTGCCCCTTAAGCAACAACAGGAGTGCTTGTGCACCTGCTGTTATTCTCTGTAGCTGAGGGAGGGAGGTGCTGACAAAATCACAGTCGACGATCAAACCTGGAGGTTCTCTCTTCCCCAAAACCTCTGCTATCTGGTAGAATGGGCCTGCACTGATCACATGAAAAATAAAGGTTTTAACAAAACCGAAGTGCTGAGAATTCAGGACTGCAAAGTGCTGGGAGGGGGGTGGGGGTGGGGGAAC
>NW_020799101.1:13233496-13381756 GCF_003259725.1 Athene cunicularia
GGGGGAACAGGGGGGTGAGTGCAGGGAAGTGACAAGATGCAGGCATGAGAGATTCTGATAGAATCAATTTGCCTCCTGAAGCTATTTTCCAGTCCAGCTAATTTCTAAACGTGAATTTTAAAATGGACTAACAGAACAAATACCTTTTTCTAAAGCAACCAGAGCACTGAATGATTGATTTCTAAGGAGTAAACTTTAATTAATAATCCTTGCTTCCAAGGAAACTAGTCTTGAGAAACAGACTCCTTAAAGGAAGCAACTCCTAAAAGGAAGCAAAAAAAAGCAACTGTCTTAGTGAACAAGACTTCTTTAGGGATGCAGGCCCTACACGAAGCAATAGCACCTTCCTTATGTGTATTGCTTCAGTGAAGGTCACGGATAAAATCTTTGCCTTCACCAGTCCCATCAGGTTAGTGTGGAATGTATAAACCATTTCTAAGCCACTAGACTGCTTCGTAGCACTAAACAACCCTGGTAAATAAGGGTAGAGCAAGACTCTTCTTTCAAATGGGCAATGATTGGAACTGAGACAGAACTTCCAAATTAACCATTATCCTGGTCCTGTTATTTTTTCCTAGTAACTGACTTCCCTTAGCAATTCATATCCAGGAGTTATCATTACATTACTTACACTTGAAAGCACCCTACCTGTTAGCAAGAATTAGAACCTTAAAAGTACTTAGTGGTTTACTTGCTGTAAATTATCACAAATGTGGGATCTCACCACAATTTCCTGGACTGTCATACACTCAATTAAATAGAGAGTCTCCAATCATAAGTCTAACTATTTATTAATTCAGGAAGTGTGAATGTGCTATCACTGCCAATAAATTCCTTACAAATGCAAATATCACCTGACAAAGTATTGTATATTACCCAGAAGCCTAATCTATAATACAATATAGTAATGTGACAGCAATATCATTTTAGTAATTCCAGTTTCCAGTGCAATGCCCAGAAAATAATGTTCTTTTTCTTAACACATTTCATAATCTAGATAATGTGTATAAAATAGACCAGACAGTGGTATTACAGGATACTAAAATAATAGCTGCCCCGTACAGCAGTTTCACATTAAATTAACTGTATTTCTTTTCCTCATTTCTAGAAATTTACAGCAGCCCTATTTCACAACCTGTTTATTCAGTCTTTGTTGCATCTGTACTAGCAGTGACCAATATTGCTGTCTGCCAGCAGATTGGCAATATTTATCTCTTTATTTCCAATGGAAGACATATGAGCTAATTAACAACATAGTGATTAATCCAAAATATCCTGGAATTTCTGTTGGTTGAAAAAATACTCATCCTACTCCACATTAACAAGAATGCCATTTCACAACATGCCATATTTTGAATGCATCGAATTTTGGGGACTAAACCAACTTTAAAAACTGCCCAGTGAAGCTAAAAAAGGAGCTCCATATCTTATATGATTTGAGATCATTACAAGGAGCAGGCACCCTAAATTTATCTTGCTTAAAATAGAGGGGGATGACACCACTTCAGTTTTTGTAGGGTTCCCTCCTCTAGAGAAAGAAGGAGGGAGTGAGATTGTTCAGGCTATAAGGATAACCACTGATTATTTGGTAAAGAGTAACTTGGTTTCTAGTTATAAAAAGAAAGTCCTGAGTAAATCACAGTTCAGCCAAGTATTTAAGGGCTAAATTCCTAAGTGGCGTAAATCAACATGGGTATCAAAGGAGCTATCACAGTCACAAACTCAAAACTTAGTCCAAACATGAGCTCTTTTGATTTCCAGCAAGAAATCCCGAGAGACAACCATCATGCAGCACTTTCTCATAACCCTCTTTGATCACTGATAGAGGTCTGACATGAGAAAGATAAAATGGAACTGACAAGCATGCTTGGTGATACCTGCCTAGGCATTACCTACCAGACTTTTGAGCCACACCAAGGAATGAGGTCTCTCTCTATCTCTTCTGGTCAGTACGACAGAAGAGCAGGTAGAACCACCATCCACAGAGCTGATCCTGACTTTCTCCAAACGCTATGTGATTTCTGATGCATAACAGACTTATCGATTAATTCTGACCAGTCTGTCACAGGAATCATAATGTAAATTCAGGTCTTAGCTCTTATTTCTGCCAGTGGAGTAACAAACTAGAAAAGCAGTCAGCTAGCAGATGCTGGAAGAGGGGAACATGTTGAGGCTTATATGGATGGTTATATGATATGATCTGACAAGCAGTGTCCAAGTGCTGGGACAAGGAAGACAGTTTGATTTGCTTCTTCCCAGCATAGGAAGACTCCTGTCATAGCAGCCAGTATCACTGCTTTAAGTGTCAGCGAAACCCAACTTTCCTGCCTCTTCAAACAGCATTGTTTATCAAATGCGACGCTGAAGGGCAGGAGCCAATTTGGCACTGGATGGGAGACAAGACAAGCTTAAATAAAGGCTAAAGAACAGAATAGGTCTGACCTTTTCCTCCTCTTTCCTCACCCCAGCAGAGACCTCCACACCTCCACACTCCAGCTGCAAATCACAGACAAGGATGCAGTCTGGAAAGTGTTGCTGCAGCCTGTAATTCCCTACCTGCTTTTTTAAGATTGTTGTTTACTACATTCTTAACATCATTCCCATCCAACCTGAATTAGCTTGGAAGGAAACATTTCAATTTCACAGTGTTTTCTATGAGGGGAAGCAGATGAAGATTTCCAAATGTTTGTAAATGATAATCAATTGATTATGTTTGTTTTCAAAAATGCACAAAGATTGTGGCCATCACCTTAGTCAAAGAACCATGTATAGTGGGCCATGTAATGTCATAAACAGCACCCATCTATCAATGTTGTATAAGCTCAAGCAGACACCAGTATTGATGTGCACCATTTTCTCCTGTCCCCTTTGCCATCTCTTTATGTTACAGTTGCCATCTGACTTTCAGGAAAGAGTCAGCATCCATCTGGAAAAACATGGGTGCAGCCTTTCTGTCCCCTTGTGCCACACATCTTATGCTGATACCATACCCACTTGTGTCATTGCCAAAGTACTGGAAAAACCAGATCCAAACAGCTTGTCTTCACACTTGTCAAGCCCATCTACAAGGGATCTCAATTTTCAGGACTCTGCCGGAAAACTCGGACAAAGGCCCCAGTACAAGTCGGACATCTACTGCAGTGACACCGCCCTTTACTGCCCCGAGGAGAGGAGGAGGGAGAGGAGGCAGAGTGTGGACACGCAGGTGAAAGACGTAGGGTTCCTGCGGTCCCAGAACTCCACGGACAGCACCGTCGAAGAAGACGGTTTCCATTCCAGCTTCTCCCACGAAGCCTTCCCAGAGTACATCACCTCTCTGCCGACCTCCAGCTCCTACTCCAGCTTCAGTGTCACATCTGAGGAGAAGGAGAATGCCCAAGCCAACACTCTGACAGCCTCTCAGCAAGCGATCTACATGAGCAACCGAGATGAACTGTTTGAAAGAAAGTCACCTGCGGGTTACGAGCATCAGGGAAGTCCTAGGTTTGCCAAATCCAAACCTGCGCAGCACATGGAGCTTGCTGACGACAACGAGAACTCACCCACTTTTACCAGGACTCTGCCTCCATATGCCAATGAACCTTTTCATTTCTCAGCCATAACACCACAGCAGGCTTTAGCAAATCAGAAAATGAGGAACGAGTGCAGGAGCACCCACCTTTCAGAAGAAGACTTGCCTGGACGATGGAGGCAGTTGAGCGTGGAGGACATTGGTGCATACTCTTACAGGAACACTGGCAGGCTGTCACCCTGTAGTTTTTCAGAGCAGTACTACAGCAGCCCTATTAAGAAGGGAGACAGCCGAACAAGCCCCATCTATGCCAGTTACAAAGGAGATAGCTGCTCAGAGGGAGATGATATCTGCCAAAGCAGACTTGTGGATTCTTGCTTCCTGAGAACAGACAGTGGCCTGAATATTGACATCAGCACTAGCTGTAAACAGGACAAATTGCCCACTTACAAAACAAAAGAATCAAGAGACCAAAAAAATGAAAGGATCACCGTCCAGTTATGCAGTAACAAAAACATCGAAAATAGCCCAGTATTGAAAAGAGAATATGTGGATGTGAGCCCCAACAGTTCAGCAGAGTCCCTCAATCAGAGTTCAGTGGAGGCTTCAGAAATCCACCAGTCTTCCATGGAGCAAGGAAGCCATTCGGGGATTCACAGCAAACAGCAGCAGTTTCAACGGACTGGGAGTACTGGTTTGAGTCGGAAGGACAGCCTTACAAAAGCACAATTATACGGAACCCTTCTGAACTAGGCATCTTCCAAAACGGCAATAAGATATCAAACAAAAGGAAGCAAACAGTATTTGATACTTCTAGTGAACAATAAGGTTCTAAGAAACAGGATTATTATAAAATATATATTCATAATGGTACTATATGTTTAAACAAAAGCTCTTCAAAAATGTTATACAGCACTTTTCACTTAACATCCTTTCCACGTGGGAGACTGTCCCCTCCCCTCTTTTATAAACCTGAAATATTTTTATAAACAAATGGTATTTATTAGACTATCCTAAGCTATTTGAGCGGAATTCTTTTCCCTTCAAGCAGGTTTCTTATTTATTTTTGTGCATGAGGCCATCTGTGCCTAAGCTCTTGGAGGAAAAGGGTAAAATCATGACAGCGGTGATAAACAATAAATCCACCTGATAAAATACCATAAAATGTCATATGAAAACAAAACAAACAAGAATGGTGAATTTGAAGAAGTATATTTTTTAACAAGAATGGAATTGTATCTTAGGTTATTTCATACAGATGTATTTATGAGTGATTAATGTATGCACAAAGTGAAACTAATATTTTGTTCTTTTAATCCACTGTGTTTCTGCTTTCCTATTTTTCCTTGTATACTACCTCAAAACTAATTGAGGGTTTCTTTGTCACATTTTCTGTAGGCTTGCATTTATATTGTCTAAAATGCATGCAGTGTCATAATTAATACTGTATTTTGCATTACTTAATAAAAGACGGTGGAGATACTTTGGGGTGGTTTTTTTCCTTCATTAAAACATACTTTGGACAACAGAAAATGGGATTGCTCTGGATGGCATCAGTCCAGCAAAAGTTAACAAATAAAGCTCCTCGTTTAGATTGCTTTCTAAAGGAGTCTCTCTTTCTCTGTAAGCTGCAGAGCACTGGTTCTCCATCTACAGCCCCTGGGTGTGGAAGGACAGGTTCTCATCAGCCTATGAAAAGTAAAAAAGGAAAACAAATTGTTTATCAACAGACTTGAATTCACTAGGCAGGGCCCTGTACACTGAAAACTACTTGAAAACTTGTGACTTCAGCGTCTCCTCTATTACACACATACTTGACACAATCTTTAAGATCTTTAGGACTGTGACCTTCACAGTTGCCCTTTTTTAATATGTAGCTTGGTATTTCTAACGAAGAGATTTTTCTAAAGCTTAAGGAAAGTCTGACCAACGGGCATTTTGCCTCTGGCTCTGAGAAGCTGTAGTTTTACCCATACTTTTTGCATTTCCTCCACTGAGTTTTCTGTTTCTCGCTATTTCACCATTAAGGAGTGTACAACTTGGACAGCAGCAGAAGGGAAAGAGCAAAAGGAGAAATGGGGAAAAACAAACAACAAAAAAAAAAGAGAGAGAAAAGGAAATCCTGTGGATTCAGGATTGCTTCAGTATTGCTGCTTGATAAGAGGCAGAATACAGCAATAAATATTTAATAATTTTTTAAGTCGTGTTCATGTAACATGTATCCTATACTTGAAATACTGATTTTCACCAGCTCATGTATGGTGAAAGACCTTACTTAATGCAATATGTGGTAGTAATCAGTGAGATGACTGTGGAAGTCTGAACTAGTTCCTTATAAAGCTAAAATAATGACCTACCATTCAATACTATTAAGAAAATATATATTTTCTCCTGATTCTCTGAAAGCAGTCACCTGGCAAGTAATGATGAAACACAACTATAAAACTGCTCATTTCCTACGTGTATCTTAAATCATGAGGCCACAGATTCAATGCATTTGGCATCAACAATTCCCACTGCTCTTCATATTCTTCAAGGACAATACAAAAATTTGACCATTATTGATGCATGCAAGTACTTGCTGTGCCATTTGGAAGATCTGGACATCAAGTCCCTACAGTTCCTCTGAGATCTGTAACAGCACTGCGGATAACAATCATAGCTAATAATATCATACAGGTAAGGCACAACATAACTTTAAAGTGAGGCTTATTTCAGTACAAAACCTATAAGACACCTTGTGCTTTTATGCTCCCACACTTGCTCACAGTGAGTGGGAGTGGCAGGTCATGCCACAAATAATTTCATGAAGTCCATATAAAATGCATAGAATAAAGTTTCTGAAGGCCAACTGCTTCTTATGGCAGAATCTGACCTGCAGTATGTAGACTTGGAGATCCAGAAAAGCTTTTATTTCCCCTTCAAAACAGTAAGATGCAAAAAAATCTCACTGTTGACTCATTCAGGTATGTAAAATTTAGACAATATCTAAGGCAAGACATTCATTTCTCTGGTCAATGAATAGATGAATTTGTACACAAGAGATGAAATTTAACTGTTATCTCACCTAAGAAAATATGTAAGCTATGGAACAATAAACGGTGACATTTATGAACTGGAACACAGTATCAGACTAATCCTTTTATAATATCATTCATTATTTGACACTAAGCTGCTATTTTGGCAATTACACAAAATTAAGTTTCTGCAAGATATTATATATCCGATTATTTAATATCCTGTTCTATTATATTCTGTCATGGTACTGCAGTTTCAGAGTCTGCTTCTATGCTTCATTTGACTCTTTTTCCCAGTTTATGTGCAATAATTCATAGATTGAAAACAGTCTTTTCAGCCAATTAGTACTGGGTTTCCCTTGTAAAATAGCCTACAACCCTGTAACATTTTTCTGTAATGAATTCTGTTACAGAACAGTATGTAACCCTATAATGAATTTCAACTGAATCAATCAAAATGGCTAGAAAAGCTCTTCAGCTTTAATGTGTTGATCTTAATTTCTCCTTAATCAGAAAAAAAAAAAAAAAATGACAGTAGGTTTGCAAATTTTCCATGAACATGAGAAAAAAAGTTTAAATAATTCATCTAAATATTCTCAGATTTATGGGTTTAACTATGGTTTGGTTTAATTTTTCCTAACAGAAAGATTGAAAGATTATAAAGATTATAATAAGGGATTTCCTCTTTTTTTTTTTTTTTAATTCAGTTTAGATTTCTTGAAACAAACACAAAGAGAGCGAGAAAGCTGACACATAGGTTAAAAAAGATACTAGGTGTTTTCACAATAGATTTAAATTTTCTTTGTGGTGCTGTCTTAATTTTTTTGCCTACCTTCATCTTTCACACTGAGAGAAAAATTATCCAAAAAAAATGTGTCATGGAGAAGATTTTTGGAGAATGTCGTTAGAGATATTTAAAACTGTGACTTTAGGAGGGCTCTGCTGTGCCACCAGACAATTTGTTTGGCCCAAGTACAGATTTAATAGTCACTGCAGTTTTAGGAGATTGAACCTGGTTAATAATAGACAAAGTCATAAGGGGTGGGAGAGCAAATCAGTATCTTGTTCAGAAGGAGAAGATAAGCTTTGACCCAGGTGAACGGGGTGGTAGACCTGTCTGCCACAGCATTCCTCAGAGCACTTACATTCTGTAGGACATTCCTGATGGAGAGCACCATCTAAAGCATTATCCCAGAACAGCTTACTTCCACTTTTTATTCAGGCACGTGTGGTTTGACGGACTTGACTCTACTCTTATGTTCATTTAATGACAATTGACTCCAGAAACACAAATCAACAGATCTTCAGCCAAAGAAAAGTGCCCCAGACCTCTCCACTGCAGTAGCTGAGAATTTGCCTCAAAATACCTTTTCCCAAGGACATAAATGCCAATTTTCTCTTAAGTATTATAAAAATGCCAAGGTGTCTTCATGCTGCCACAAAGACTAATTTTTCCAAGTGATGTCTGAAGTAGTCAAATTCTGTATGCAGGGTTTGTAGGTACCTATAGCAGGATTTTTGCTTTGATTAATTATTTCATTTGCCATGAGTAAGAAAAAAAAGGGTGAGGAAAAGAAGTGGCAAGTCCTCAACAGTGCAGCGAAGCAGAAGATAAGAAATGTCATTTTAATGAATGAAAACTGAAAGCAAAATGTACATGACACAGAACACTGATCAGGGAAAGACAAAGGGGGTTGAAGGAGATCAGTGAAGCATATCAAATCACATATTAAAACAGATACAAGAATACAAAAAAGGTACCAGGGAAATAGGATACAATTCACTAGGAACAATAGTGCATGAGCATTATGAAATCATGAAAAGCAAATGCACTTTCTGAGATGTGAAAATAGTTTTCTCACTCCAAATTAAGACTAAAAAAAAGGCACAAAATCTCAATAATTTTCAATAACACATATCACTTTCTTTTAAACTTTTAAGAAGTCTAAAAATAGCTAAATTTCTATGTTTAAATCATGGCAAGGCACAAAATAGGTAGTTTTCAATTCAGCAGTTTCTAACTTCTTCTCCCAAACCAGAGAATTTATCAAACTAATCCTCCCCCTTCCAGCACTTTTAATTAAAAAGAATTTCCTCTCCAACATCTATCACAGAGCATGATTATACAGCTACTTAGATTAATTTCCCCTTGTTTAATTTTAAAATACTAATTGACATCCTTTGGACTTTCCTATAAAATTTTTATCCCCCATTTGTGTTTACAACCTTGTAATCCTTACAGACTACTATGATATCTCTCCTTAAATATTTCTTTAATTATGCAGATGTAGTCCCTTCAGCTTTTCCTTGGAAGACACTCTGCTCAGCACTTTAGCTGTTTCTAATTCTCTTCAAGGAACACCCTCCTCACCTGAACACTGCAATATTTTAATATGAACACTGAGCTTCTCAAACCCACTGCAGAAAAAAGAAGTACAAGTAAAGGAAGGAACTACACAGATTAGAGCAACTGAATGTGTGATGCTCCCAGCACTTATTCTCAATAAACGTAGGTAGTTGGTCAGAGACATCCATAAGAAAAGCCTTACTCAAATGAAATGTATTTTCATATAGCCAAATTTAATGTTTTGTATTTAATGGGAAGAATGCCAGGCCATGTTTCTAGAATGTGAGCTTGTCTCCTGGAAATCAGTGGATTTGAAAAGTAAGTATTTTTTATATATTTCCACTTCATCTTGTCCAGAATTTCTTCAGCACTTCCATAGTGGCATCTGGATATTCTCAAAGAGCTCTGGGCTTGCTCATGATGGACTTGACCCCTGTAGGGTTGATCTATATTCTTCCATTGCCAGTTAAGTTTGAGGATTTGTTTTCAGCTATACTGTTTTCAAGTCCTGTACAGAGTTTCAGTTGCAGGTTTGTCAGGCTCTAATGTGTCTCTCAGAATCAACAGATCTGAGTCTCCTTGGTACCAGGTTTTCTAAGCCTGTAACCCCATAGATCAGTTCCATTTCCAGTCAGAGATCTATGCCCTCAGTGTAAGCATCAGCTTCTAATGACCATCAGACAGACAAGTATGTATGCACACTGTATGCATGTTCCTGTCTATGTGGTCTTACATCAGTGTTACCAGATTTTCATTGTTTTCCCAATCTTTCCTCCATGTCTTTTTTAAAATCCTCATTGTTATAAAACAACTTTAGCAATTCAGACATTCTTTAGCAGCCTGTCATTCATTCCAGCTCCTCTCTGATGTTGTTTTCTCTTTGGTATTTTGACTGTATTAGCAAAGCTATTTTAGTCATTGAGAGGTTTTGTTCAGCTAAAGCTAAAAAGAATTATTTCAGTTCTCATGCAATTAAAGGTTTTGCTGCTTGGACAGTGAATGCACTTCCGTTGACATTCGATCTTGCCCTTTTTCCTTGCTGGTTTTACACTTTTATTCTGTGGAAAAATATGTCTGGTTTTGGTTTTTTTTTTTCTCCCCTCACTTGAGAAAGCTTCTATTGCAATTCTTCTCCACTTTCAGTGCAGAATCTTTTATAACACTCAGATCCAAGAGCTGTCTCCCTTACAAAGCCACAATTATCACTTCTCAGTCTATCTTAATACCTCCATATGTGCTTTCTAAATGAAGCAATAAGTGCCTGAGGAGAAACTTGACCTCAGAAGTATGTACTTAAGTACTCTGATGAACAAAGTCCTATATGATGTGGCTGGAGAGGATGTAGCATTATCTGTAAATCCACTATGTGCTGTGAGAATTTGTCTAAGTATGAGCAATATACTTTAATCCTTTACAAAATAATTAAGTGTATATATATTATGTCTCTAATGAATAGCTGCTGACCATTTTCACGCCAAACTACACTGATGTTGAGCTTTAACTACAAAACCCCTAGCCCCTAAATTGTCACAAAATAGTTAAAATCTTCCCACAGTAAAGAAATTTTAACAAACAGGTCTTCAATTTAGGTTTCAAAGTGAAAATGGATTTATTAAGATCTTACCTTATAAAGTCTTACTTTCTAAAGTAACTTGTCCTATAAAACATCTCTGAATACCCACAAAGCCAAATACCCACAAACCTCTGATTAGTAGGACAGAGCAGATAAGAATTCCACCCTTTCTAAGAATCACAAGGGAAATATAATCCTAATGTCATCTTTACTGCCATATAACACTAGGTCAAAGTTTCCAAAAGCCTCGAAAAGTGTGACTCCAATTGCAGCTAGTTATACAGGTCAGAGCCCCAGAGAGCTCCAGGAGTAAAGTGTCCATCTGCAACAGAGGTGTGCGGAAGGCTCAGCTGGTCTCCACCCATGAGTGGTCCCCAGGCAGCTTTTTACCCCACAAGATCTGCTTAGACACCAGCTTGGTGTCTAAGGCACCACTGTGGAGAGCTGCCTCTGTCCTGATAACCTCCTCACAGGCTTTGGAAAGCTGCTGTTCAGAGCACCCTGAGCTTTCTCTTTCTCTTTGCACCCATGCTGCAAAGAAGGGAGCTCTGCTTTCTGCCAGATGATGGGAGCTCCTCGTGGCTGCCAACAGCCCCACATCCTACACCTGTGGGAAGTGACAAGGTCCCTCCCACCCCACTCCTTTGATGAGCCAAGGATCATCCCTGCAGTCACTACATCCCAGAATAGGGAGAATATTTTTATCTGCAAGGGTCAAAACTGTGATTGACACAAAATGCAACCATTGGAAAAGATCCCTGAGGGGAGTTAAATGCCTTCTCAGAAGCACACCCATCACTGACATATATACATTAATACTCCAACTATGATTATTCAGACAAATTCTTATTTTTGAAGTCAGCTCCAATGAATTCATATTTAAATTTATCCACTCATCTAGATTTTTTTCTTTGTAATTTATGAATCAGAGCAGAAACACATACGAGCTGCAGAACCACAGCAATATTTACTATACCTAGCTGAGCAATGACAGGTCTATGATTTAGACGAGAAACAGCAGCAAGTCCCACGTTAATTAAATTCATAATGTCGATGTCAGTCAGCATCCTTTCCAATTCCAGTTCTTCACATGTGACATCATAAAACAGATCGCACGGAATAATTCTCAGCACATAATTGTTATGAATTTCAGCAGACTCCCAGTCAAGCCCTCATTTTCCTACAGTAGAAAGCCTCTTAGTCTGGACACCAGTTGTGTAGGGTGGTATGAGGAGGAAGCCCTATACTGAATGTCCAGGCAGCATGCAACCTCTCACCTCAAGGAAACTACTGTGCTACAGACCTGATAAGGTGGCTACAACAGTAGCAGCACTTCTAACTGAGAAATCAATGAGTGTTGACTCTGGTGGGATTATTTTTGGCAGGGAGATAAATCAGGGTTTATGATTCACTTGTCCAAAATTTGACAATTTATTTTAGTGGTCCTTCAGCACCTCAGTCTTTATGCTCCACAAGTGCAAGAAATGTTATTATCCCCAAAGCCCAGAGAGTTACACTAAAATGAGATGCCTAATCCTAGTGAGATAGTAAGGAGTT
This sequence comes from Athene cunicularia, assembly GCF_003259725.1. Classification (NCBI taxonomy): domain Eukaryota; kingdom Metazoa; phylum Chordata; class Aves; order Strigiformes; family Strigidae; genus Athene; species Athene cunicularia. Next base: position 13,245,502 of record NW_020799101.1, read on the forward strand.
ACCTATTTTAGTTTTGTCAGATTTTAAGGATCTTGGCTTTGTGTTTATGTTATAAATTGAGAAATAGATAAAGAATGAAAGCTCAATTTCTCCAGCTCAGTGTTAGCACAGGAACTCGATCATTGTTTTCTAATTCATCCCCACTTACCTGTGCTTTCAGAGTCCACAATAACCTGAAGGTGAGGAAGACAAGACCTGAAACTGGAAGAAAGAAAATTCAAAAATTAATCTGTGCATGTAAACTATTAAAATGTCAAGTCATTTCTAAGACATTACTACTTATGTACAGTAAAACAGATTTTTTTCACATTTTGCCCAGTGAATACACGCAGTGAGGCAGCCCAGAGAAAATACGTTAGCTGAGCTGAGAACTTACATCTTGATGTTTTGGACCAGCTTGAATTTTTCTGACAAGCTGCAGGATAGATAAGGAATGGAAGCAGAGCAAGGATGATGGCTGTGTCAGCACAAAATGCAATAAAACATTCCAGTCACAACATTTACTGTGTTCCCCTGATCTTTAGGGTACATTATGAAAAAGTCACAGGGAAAGGCTTTTAGCAACACAGACTATCCTCATTTGGACCTCCCCCATCCCCCTCTTTTCAAAGAGAAAAAAATAGTTTTGCAAGCTACAGTGATACGGGTTTTCCTGTTAGAGCTGTCAGTCCCACCTGCAATGACATGATTTGTGTCAGTAGGGAAAAACAATACCAAGACTAAATCAGTTTAATGGAAAAACATTTGTTACTCAAGGAGAAATGGTCTAATTGAAAAGAAAGTCAGTAAACAGCTCATTACTGAGATCTCAGAGCCCAGAAAGGCAAGGTGTGGAAACACAACAAATTCAGTGAAGTCACACTTTGCAAAGACCCCAAACAAGTATTTTATTTAAAATAGATTTAGACTGCCTTTTACTTTTCTTTTATTCTCTATTGATGATAAAGATGAAATGCACTTTTTGGCACTCTAGACAGCACTAATTAAACTTGATTTCTTGCTTGAGCTCCTCATAACTCTAATTGTCTCTCACTTCTAAAACTATTTTGTTTTGAGCTTTAAATTTCTGCTTTGTTTAGAGAGAGTGTTGCTCGCACTCAAACAATCTAACGTGACCCATGAAAATACGCAATTCCTAAACCCCTCCAAATAGTTAATTTATCCAATATTTGTATTTTATCGTTATGAAAAGTTAGGATAATTCTATCTTTTTATCCTGTAAGCTTATGAAGGATGGATTGTCTCCTATTACTTGATTATACAGTACTTGACATAATAGTCTCTTGATTGTAATTGCACAGGTCATGCATATTGCATTACCTGTCTAGCTTTACCAAATATCATGTTTTCTTATCCGTAGGGTTTTTTTTTTCCCCTTTGGATGTGAAATTTAAAATTTCCTATTCATAGGTCAGTCCCTGGGCTACATCTCAATGCACAGATTCATGTACCTCACACATTGGATGAAGTTCAAATAGTCCCCTTCATTTCTCTAAGATCAAGAGCAAATATGGTGGACTTTCAGCTTTCTGAGACCAAGTATTTTGTTTGAATCTGAAAACAGCAAGTTAACCAGCTACATATGTGTTCACCTCTCTCACAGATCCACCTCAGGTAGAACGATGTCTTTTGAGATGCATGTGGCTGCCTACATTTCACTCCAGTGTCCCCAAAAAACTCCTCCTGCCTCTAGACTGTCTTTGTGGAAACCTCTCCAGCCCCCATGATCCCAGTCATAGACCTTCCAGTCCTTTAGACTTAGCAGAAGATGAAAACCAGAGCTCCCCAGTGCCAGGGGATCTGGCATTCACTTTTGACTGCCCTCTAATATTTGCAGAAAGCCCATTACTGTGGGCCATCCCTTTCTTTTGCCAGTCCTTTCTCCTTACAAAGCCCTCTTAAACTGAAACAGAACAAATGTCTCAGTGTGCAGTATTCAGAAATTACTACAGAGCAGCTGGGCTCCACCTCATGTTTCTATAGGCACTGACATCGCATGTATCACATTTCTTAACACTCTTCATACTTGCTTGCAAGCCAAAGCTATTTATCAATACATGCAAGAGATCTATTCAAAAAGGCACCACACTTGCCACAAACTGTCTTGACACATCTGCACCATCTTCCTTTAGTGCCATGCACGCTAGCTAGATATTGATACTTATGGATTGCTTTGAATCTTTTCATATTCTCCTGCTGAGTGGATAATGCTTCACACAACCGTTGAAAGAAAAAGCTGTTCCTGGAGAAAAAAAAAAAAAAAAAAAAATCAAAGAGGCAGGACTGCTCAGAGAATTCATTGGACTGGTACAGCTATTAACAAGGCAACAAGGAAGTACCTATCATCTGAGAAAGACTCCAGAGGCACACACTTCACTGCAGAGCATGCTCACTCTCTTCAGCAGGTGGCTAAGTAGCAAGAGTCTATAAGAAGCCTCATGAATGTAATATTGTTGACAGATGGCAACAAGCAAAGTCTCTTTTTCGGTAGCTCTTTCAGAGGCTGGTGACAGTTAGTCAGATTTTGATCACATTTACACCAGTACAAATCTAGGATTCCTTTAAAGCTTTTGGTTGCTATACAGATGCTGTAGCATTAGTTGTACTCCACACAGCAACATTTCCACATCAGTGATAAGGGTACCATGAGCTGTTGGGGCAGGTTTTTGACATTTGTGGCATGAATAATAAATACAAGGGACTACACAGCTGTGAATATGAGGAGGGAAAAAAAGAAGGCAAGAGCGTAAGAGAGAAAGTCATGTTTACATTTTGTGTCTTGGGGTATACAATCCCAGCCTAGGATTGTACAGCAACAAATGGTAGACATGAAGTGAGACACATCAGAGAACAAGGGAGAAAATAGCAACCAAACCTGGGGATCTCCCAGGCCCTCATGATCCAGGCTACAGTTAGGTTTACCTTTATCATTGCAGAGCATGCTGCCTGTTGTCCAGGCAATAGAGCCTGGAAATCAGGAAAGGATCAGTTCTGAGTTTTCCCACAGGGGAAGACCTGAGAAAACCATTATGTCTCCTTGTGTCATATCCCCACATCTGCGGAGTGCCTACCAGGGCAGCAGCTCCTCAGAAATGTAGAACAAAGATGAAAAAAACATAGAGCAGAACTCGACTTACCCTCAACATTTTTCCGAATTAATGGTAGTGTCAGGCTTCTCCCTCACTGTGCTGGCTGAATTAATCAATTTTACTCTGCTTCAGCCCTATGCATGTCAGGCAGGAGTTACCCGCTGCATTCAAATGTTACCATTTCGACATTCATCAGCATTTTCTTTCCTCTCTGGGCACTAGTGAAAGTTTCTACGCCATAGTTTATTTACAGTACATTCATTTCATGCCTTTAGCCATCCTAGGGACATCCCACACACCAAAGCTCATAAAGGCTTTAGGGCTCATTTTAAACCTACTGATGATACACAGACTGTGCTATCTGACTGTGAAACATCACATTTAATTGCCTTACATATCTGAATCACATTAGAATTATTGAGGAATTTAAACAAATTAGAATACAAACTGCAGAAAAACTACCCATCTTGATCCTTGTCAGCATAACCTCCCCAACAGCTACAGAAACCTGCTCTGAATTCTGTTTAACAAACAAATTTCCATTTGACTGCTGTATTGTATTGTTTGCCTAGAAAAATAGCAGATTTTTTTCTGGGCTGCTCATTTATCTTCTTGTGTATACCCACATCCTGATTAGGAGGAAGATACTTTCTACCATAAATCTTGCAAATTTGCACATATTATTCCCAGTATTTAAATTATGACAGTTTCCTTACCGTTAAAAACTTTCTATTAATAATTTAGATGAGTTTCAGCCTTACAACAAGAGCATTTGATCTGAAACCTAAGAAGCAAATTGGCTGCATTATAAAAACTAAATGTACATTTCTTACCCCGGCCACAGAAGACACATTCAATTCAGGCCCCTAACACACAAAAAGCCTAATTTAAAGACAGAAAATAAACAGTATGGTAAACTGTACAATAACATTACAGTGAGGAACAAATGTGTCAGTTAAGCAGTGTAATTCCTTCAAAGATGAGGAATTCATTCCCCTAAAACCCTCTCCTCGCAGAGGGCACTCCTACCTGAGACAGCTGCCAGTTACAGAGTGCCTCTTGTGCAGCCCACAGCAGAGATTTTTTTATGTCAGGCTGACATCTGATGGCTTCAGCCTCCTGGAGCATGGGATTTACTGATTATTTCCCTCTTCTTAATAAAGGTGCAAGAAAACCTGGTAGCTCTACTTCTTTTATTTATTGCCCTAAAGTGTTCAAAACACTTCCTGAAAATTGTAGTACGATACAAGAGTGCATAGCAGTTTGCTTTCATTCTTCAAATACTAGATTTTTTCTGTTTCCCAGCATTTCTGCAAAGGGACAGTTTTGTCACAGGCTTAGATGGGCCAAAGATCAACCTCTTGGTTAAAGGTATTTGTCGTGGTTTGATCTCAGAGGGCAACTGAGCACCATGCAGACACTCCCTCCCTCCTTCCCCCATAGTGCTGGGAAGGAAGAAACCCAAAGATCCATGAAACTGAGATAAGGACAGGGAGGGATGACAGAACCCTTTAAAGCATGGGCAAAAAACAGACTCCTTAGGGAAAGAAAAAGGAATATAAAATTTAATACAGACACTAACAACAACAACATGTGACAGAATAGGACCATGAGAAGCATTACCACATTTTGAAAACTCCTTCCCCTATCCCTCCCTTCTTCTCAGGCCCAGCTTTGCCCCCAATATCTCTACCTCCTGTCCCCCCAGCAGCACAGGGGGCAGGGAATGGGGGGTGCAGTCAGTCCCACTGCTTCCTCCACCTCGGGTGGGAGGAACTTCTGGCATTCCTCCCCTGTTCCAGCGCAGTCCCCCTCTCACAGGAGACAGTCCTCCACAAACCAGCTCCGACATGAGTCACTCCGAGGGGTGTGTGGGTCACCCTGTGTGCTGCAGTCCTCCCAGCACTGAACTACAACAGCAGGGGCTTCTTCCCAGAGGGTCCCAGCCTTCTTTGGGCACAGCTATTTGAGTCAGCATGGGGCCCCCCACATGCCACAAATCGGCATCTGCTCCAGCAGTGACCTCCACGGATGGGAGGGGGTGGCCCTGCCATCTCACCATGGGATACAGGGGAGCGTCTGCTCACCTCCCACCCTTCCTCCTCCGGTCTTCCACTCACCTTGGTGTTTGTACAGATGTTCTCACAACTTCTCCTCACAACTCCCACAGCTCCTCCCGGCTTCCCCTTCTTAAAGATGCCATCACAGAGGCGCAGCTAACTGGCTCAGCCTTGGTGCAAAGGAGGGTCCGACTTGGAGCCGAGGGAGCTTCAAGAAACTTCTCACAGGGGCCACTGCTGTAGCCCCCTGCCCTGCTACCAATAAAAACCCCTGGCACTTACTCAAACCCAGGACAGTGTTGTAAGTAAATCCCTCACTGCATGCCTATGCTTTGGGATCCTGTAGACTACATGACTAATGGGGATTACCAATGCCAGCAAGACCTCTCTGCAATTGCACATGCATACGTGCCAAATGTTTAGTCCAGGGCCTGTGCATCCTTTGAAAATATCTGCTACCAAATCCTTCAAAACCCTCTAAGAGCAATTTCCAAAGTGCAGTTTGAGAAATACTACATAAATACAGCAGAGAGACTTTCACTTATAAACACCTTCAACCAGCCCAGAGGAGACTGCTTCCCCTGTAGCAGCTACAAGGATGTTCCAGCTGCCTGAGGATGCAGGGGAGTGCTGAGCACTTAGAGGTATCAGGCTTTTTGGAGCAAAAATCATGTCCACTGCACCTTCCAGTCTCTGGTTCCCCCTTCCCTCCACAGAGCTTTGCACAACAGCGAGGAGCCATACAAGAACTGTCTGTTCCAGGGATGACACATTGTTCAGAGCTGGGTCTCTGCTGTTAAGAGGACACTGCTTTGGCACACAGCATTCCAGCACAAGGGACTTGAAATGAAATCCCACAGTTGGGGGTCTCCTAGGAAGTCAGAAGTGGCAAGCGCATTATGCATTTCACACTCTGATGCCTTCTCATGTGAAGTGGTCCTCTGCAAGCAAGACTTTAGGACCTCCTGTTCTATAACAATCTAATAAAAAGAACATGTTTTTTACCTTTACAACATGTTACAGGGAGAAAGCAGAAGAGGTTCAAGCCTATCATCTATCAAAGATGTATTAAAGAGAAACCAAGCTTTATCATCGCACTGGTTTGCCATGCCGTAACACTAGAAAATGTTCCTAACCAGGACAAGGACCAACAAGCAGAGAAATAATAGAAGCAGAGGGAAAAAAATAGCAAGACAACACGGGGCAATTTAAAACAATTCATGAGATATTTGGCAGAAGTTATGTTTAAAAGCAGAAAGGTTTGTGTAGGAGCTTGTGAGGGCTAGACCTGCACAGTGACGTTGCATGGAAGCCTGTATTGGAATTCCTGCTGAGTCATCTATGACAGCAACTTCAGCATGGCTGGGATGGTGCCCCATGTGAACATAAAAATAAATCACCCAGATAACATAGTAACACTTCAAATGTACTTAATCGCCATTAATTTTTCTCACAGAGATTTAGTCGTACTTGCTCAAAGGGGAATGATTGTTGAATTTGAAATGTAAGCATTCAGAGAACAAATTAATGTCTAATTCTGAAGGCTAAAAATAAAAACAGAGCTATTAATTTCAGGAGTAAATGATGAGTCCTTACATTATGAAGAAAAATAACATCCCTCTAGAAAATATCTGAAGAGTCCATTGATATTTTTGCCATCATTTACTCAAATTACTGCCAAAATATTCCTCTGACAAGTTCTCTTATGGAAACTATTTTGTATTCCCTCATACAGTTACCACCTTCCAAGATCTCAGGTTCAGGAATAATTAATGCAATACTAATGATAATTTATTAAACTAGAGGAGTTTAGTGGAAAGTTAAGTACAGAGAGGCTTCCTAACTTGAATAAAAATGCTACCATCAGATCTCAGTGCAGAGTGTGAAGAATAAGATTTCTCTCAAAGATCTCCCTTGACAGATACCTAAGTAAAAGGCAGTTCAAAACACACTGAAAAGGTGAAAAGGTCAATTTTTAATTTTTTTTTTTTACTTCATTCCCCATGGGAATGTTTAAGCAAACTTTAAAATGCATGAAAAATGGGAGGGTAGAGAAAAGGGGAAGGAAAGAAAGTCATCTCAGGGCTACCTGCTATTTCTTCCTGCAGCAACATAATGTGAACAGAAGAGCAACAGAAGAGAAAATGACAAGGACCAGACCCACCAAACAGTCATATTGCAACAGGAGAGTAGTTTTCACCTGGTGGAACACCAGTTCCAAAGGCCACTTTACAAGTCAAGTATTTGTATGACCACATCCAAATTGGCACAAAGGATTATTTTATTAATGACCCATAAGTAAGTACTGGCCAAAATGCAAGCGTTTAAGACAAGGATTGTGTTTTGCCCAGGTCCTGGTAACATTTTTATTTTGTAAAAAAGGCTACATTTTTTTTTGTTATTCCAGTGTCATTTAGTTCATCTGCACCAAAGAGAGCATTCAACTTAATATAAGCAATTGCAAAAGAGGAGAAATTGTCGATTCCCACAGAGAAACCTTGTCAGACTTTGCGCTTGCAAACCTCTCTCTCTCTGAAGGGCATTCAAAATGGACCAAACAGCAAAAATCCCTAACGGTGAATAATTAATGTGGTAGTTCACCTAGTAGGTTGAAAAACAATGAAAACATTATGTATACATCATTAATAAAAAGATTATTAAAAATTGCACTTCTGAAGTAGAGACCAGAGGTCCAAATGTAAATTATATCAGATGCTGGAATCCCAAGAGCACTGTCTTTATTTCAATAATGATACAATGTCTCCACTGCCTTCTCTGTAAAACTCTCCAAATGCCAGTTACCCAAGGAATTACACAGCTTCTCAGGTGAATTTTGCAATTTACCCGGTGTTGAAGCAGCCATGACCAGACTGCTACAGCAGTGTCAGAGTTTACTAATTGCAAACTAATGTGCTGCAGGCTTGTCCTGCAAGCACAGCCACAAACCTACCGCAAATTTCTCTTTTATAGACAGAGGTGCAGTATGGGCCAAAGAAAACTCTGGGCTCTGGCCAGCATGGCAATGCAGCCTGAGCAAGCAACAACACCAGCTGAGAGGCAGATTTATTAGCTAGAGGCTTTCACCAGTCTACTGCAGCTCCACAGCTCTAGCAAGGTCACAGCATGAGTGCAGGAAGGTTTGTCCATCTGAAGAGGACTGTGGTTACCCCTAGCCACAGTAGCTCAGGTGGCTCTGCACTCCCGCCAGCAGGCAGTGCTCAGCTGGCACACACTTCCCCAGCTTCAGAGTGCACAGGCCCAGCCTGCTCAAGCTTTCCCCACAGTCACCCTCTTGGCCAAGGGCACAACAGGTCTTTCACCAGCAGACACTTTGTGAAAGCTGAAGGTTTTCCCAGAACTAGACCATCCTGCTGGTATTTGCCCTCACTTTCACAGCCAGGCCCGCTCCTTTCCCTCATACAGCCATGCTGCGGACACTTGCGTGCACAGTACTGAACTCTTCACACCTCCTTCTCATGTTCTGCGATTAGCCCCATCCATTCTTCTCTGCTCTCATCTCACCTTTCTCTTCTTCTCTTGTGCTATTTTTCACCAGACACTGCTGTTCCTCCTTCAAGTACATTCTCCCTTCTTCTAATCTCCTATTCTGCAAAGCCTTCACAGTTTGTGCTTCTCACTACGTGCTGCCACCCCTCCCTCCCGCTCCAGGTGGGCGTCTCTGAAGGAAGTCATGCACATGCTCAATGTAAGTGCTACATAAAAGTATTGCAGAATTGAGTCTTGGACTATAGGATTGGGGGGGCTTGGTATTAGTCTTTGTTTTGTGACCTGTGATATAAAAATGGTGCCCGATTTAAAAAAAAAAAAAAAAAAAAAAAAAAAATCTGGATATATTCAGATCTGTACATACCACATATTCTATGGAGAGCATGCAATGACTCAGATATCTTTTTACATTAGGATGTGATTCACATGAGTACTCACCAACACCCATTTAGTTTCTGAGGCATTAAAAATTAGGAGAACCCAAACTGAAGAGAGTTTGAGTTTAGCACCAGTGAACTGAACAGAGATGTTACTTCCCTCATACTTGTAGAAGGAACCCCACGTCTTTCTGCCTCACGAGTATTAAAATCTCCTATGATTTTTTTCAAAAAAATCTCATATGTTTGATGTTTGAGAAAAGCAAAGATCTGTAGATGAGTTTTTGGATGTATTTAAGATTTCACTTCATTGCTTTTGCCCAGGTTCAGAGGACACATATCTGGTCAAAATATTATCTGTTTGAGGTTGCAACAAAGAAACATTAGTCCATGTCTTGTCTACAGTTCACAGATTGCATGTTTTATATTAACAGTATAATAAGCATTTTTATTTTTATACTACAAAGAGTACATGATTTGAAAAGGTTTCTGCATTTCAAGTAATTGTATGTATTAAAACAAATAGCAAAGATGTGAAAATTAACCATTGAGACTGGCTGGGGCTAATGGATCTTTTATCTTTACTTATAAGAAATTCTCTTCAGAAACAAGAAGAGCTTGCCTGAGCAAGGATAAATTAAGCAAGAAAAGGGAAAGAAAGAATCAAAATAACTCATATGCTTTATAAGGTATGACATTCTTTAGCTAATATTCAACTTAAATCGCTTCCTAGGCACCATGAGGTGGAAGGGCTCTGGATTTTACTTATTTAATGGCAAGGTAACGAAGGAGGTGGTTATACACTAAAACATGAAAAATAACACAGTTCATGTGTGAAGATATATCTAGATGATACTCTGAGGCAATTCTTTGCTACTTCCTTATAAGAGAGTGGTAACAAACTGAACACAAGAAAATTGCTTTCTCAAGGTAACCTGGTCTGTACCAGGGATGGTACACTTATGCATAACTTGTTACAGAAATTGGTCTTTTAAGGACACACTTCAAACAATTTGTTATTATAAATCTTACTCAAAGCTAGGAATGATACCTGAGTTTTGTGGCTCAGATGATGGAGACAAATACATCTCTGTGAAGCTGTCTGGACTGTAACTTCAGGTGTTTTCAACCTTGGCGAACTTCAGCCTCCTCCAAGGAGTTCCTGCAAGAGTTTTTAGGTTGATTTTAAGAGACGCTTATCCAAAATGGTGAAACTGTAGTGAGAATTACATCTGGGTGAAGCTTTATAATTTATGTGCAATATCTAAGTACTTTCTGGTACACTTCTAAATAAACTTGTGGAGAATAATATCCCGGGACTGGGAAAGGGAGATGAATAAGCTAAATTCCTTTAAACCTCCACCTAAAGGCAGCAAAAGGAGCCCTACTCCCACCTGGAGATCCACCATTCCCATTACAGACCAGGCTGCTCTGTCCCAACTAAAGAGTCATTCTACACACGTGGCAGAATTCATTAAGCTCTGCACAGGGACCAGCTTGTCTTACTACCATTGGAGATCAAGTGCTCCTAAAATTGCTTTCTTTTCCCTTCATAAATTAATTTCCTGCATTTCCACTCTCTGAAGCATGAAGACAACAGATGTATGACCACTTTGCACAGAGTGGTGAGTCATGAAGAGATAGGTGAGAAAGATATCAAAGGGGAAAGTGCAAAGATTCTTTGAAACTCCTGAGGCTGCATTTACATTAGCAAGTAGTAAGGCCCAACAAGAGTAAATTTGTAGAGTTTGTCTCAGTTCTGAAAATGCAGTATCTAAACTACATGCATTGGGGTGTGGGGTGTGTGTGTAGGAGATATTCTGAGCTATCTCCAGTCTAGTCCCACCAGCTGGGACATGTTAAATATTCTCTTGGAGCATATCTCCTCATTTAGGTGCATTTGAAAGAAATGCAGTTTGTGCACTCTGTGAACCAAAGCATTGTAAGAGGCAATAACTGGGAGATTTTTTTATTATTTTTTCCCAAAATGTGCACTCCTGTCAATCTGAAGCACTAATGTAGGCACAACTTGCAGGAGCAGCTATAATAGAAAGGATCTGCAAGACAGTAAAGCAGTAATCAAAGGTAGAAAGAGAAATGGACAGAAGAGAGGCTAAGAAGGAAGGGAGAATCTCCAAAATAAGCCTCATTAAAACTGGAAAACAGAGAAAAGCAAGAACAGAGTGCAAAGTGCTCTCGGATTTCTGGCTACCTTTCTAATGACAGCTGTAATGAAAGCCTGAAAACCACAAGTCAGAGCACAGCCAAATGAAATTTATTGAAGATGAATTTAAATGAAGAGGACAAGTTGCTGAAGCAAGGACAGAAAAGCTGAAAATTAAATGGTGAGGATGTGAGCCACGGCTAGGAGGAGCTGGGATTAAGAGGACAAGATGAAGGTTAACCAAAGAAAGCAGAGCAAATATTTTCAGTTGAATTCAGTCCAAACCCATTTATCAGGAAAATGGGAAATTTGAGATCACATGATTTTTTGATCTTCCTGGTTTGTTCCCTTCTGCCATAGTCTTGTAGCTTTACATTTGCCTGTTCCCTACGGAAAGAGTCATCCCATTGTAATACCATACCTTATTTTTGTGATTAGACCTATAGTTGAAATACAGAGTGACTCACCAACAGTATTTCAGCTGAGTGAACACAACGATTCTAATAACTGTCTGCTAATTAGCAGGTTTTTGAGATAAAGACAGTTGAATAGCTTGCATCCTCTGGCACCCCAAATTAATAATGCTCCAGTAGCAAATAATAAAGTGGTAGAGATTGGCATTATTACTTTTTGGTACAGTACAAAACAGAGTAAAGTGAATCTGGCTTGCTTATCTATGCAGCCTAAACCATTTCAAAATGCTGAAGATCTCTGCCTTGGCTCTAATATATGATGCCCTAGAGAACTCTATATAAAGCTAGAACTGCTGCTAAAGCAAGATTAAAAAATTTCTAGATTACACTTTTATGAATAAAATTAATTAACCAACAATTCAGAACATTCTAAAAGCTTCATCTGACCATAACAGTCCTTGTTTGCAGCCCAAACATTATTTGGTAATTGCAGAATGATGGAGCAACGTGGATATTTTTTGATTACAGTTCATTACATAAGATTACAAAGAAGAATTTGTCTTTGAATCATAATGAAAACTTAATTGACACCACTATTCTAAAATATTTCCAATGATTAAATTTCAGTCTGTGTCTTAATCAGTTTTATATTAGAAAGAGATTTTAACAAGATAATGCTGTGAACACAATTTCATTGCATTACAAAACAATTGGCTGGATCTCGTAAGTAATTAAAACTCCAGCCATCTTAGAAATCTGACACAAATGCAGTTCTAATTTTAATGTTCTTTAAGATTATACACTTTCAAGTTTCTTTTATTTTTCTCTACTATCTTTAATCAAATTTAAGCTTTTTCTTCCACCCGCCTCTGAACAGTCTAAGATCTACACTTGCAAAATAATTTCAGGAGGGACAAATGCAAGACACCAGAAGCCACCTCAGGACATAAGTTAAGCAACAACATGGGTAATATTACAAAATGCAGTTATTTTTCTACGCAGCATGTGCAATGATTCCTGAAGACTCCTCTCTTGGACCTTCCAATCTATTCAGAGGTGCTCTCAGCTGAGGCTGAACAGGCTGAGAATGCATTCAGATATAGAGCAGCCTTCATATAAGATAGGGCCTCATCCAAGAAGGTATTTCTACCATGACCTCACACTGATTTCAGAGGCCTTTCTCAACAGTGTGTTTAATAAAATAACAGACAGATAATCTCTTCTGGAAATAATAGGATGCATTGCACGACTACAGTGCTGCCCATCCTTCAGACAGACACAACCGGTTGCCAGAGGTTTTAAAGTGGCAATAGCACATTTTGAACTTGGAGGGAGAGACACAGAGCCACCCTCTGAGAAAATGCCATGCAGTTTGATTCAGCCTGCCTGGTGATAGGCTACTACTTTACTTTCAGCTGAACTCCTGATATTTATGAAGATCCCACAGTTTGAATTAGAAGTAACTCATCAAATCATCAAATCAGTTGAGGGTCCAGGTAGCTTGTATGCTAAAGGCACAGTCAAGAGAAGTGCAAAATTCAGGCTCCCACCAAACAGGTATATGCCGAACAAGGAAGTAAGAAATTAAGAACAGTCTGGAGAGGGGGAAAAAAAAAAAAAAAAAGTTACTTGTGCTACATTGCATGGTTCACTAAAATTTAATGCCCTTTGTTAAAACCTGTCAGAACTGTTGATAAGATGATTGAAACCACACAGCCACAATATCTTGATCCAACGTCCAAACAATATAAAAACAATATAACCATGGATCCACAGTCTTGGTACAGGCTTATTTCTTACTACAAGCTATATGGAACACAAACTAAAAAACAATGGAGTACTTTAGTTAATTAAAATCGTCCATTTGCATCAGCGTTCTGAAGAATTTTCTCTGAAAAAGCTGTTTTAACTGAGGATGTGAAAACTAGATAAAAACCCTTTGTATCTATGCCAATAAGAAAAAAATAAAAGAACAAACAGATGCTACAGAGGACAATTGATATTAGACATGATTTCTGGATTGCATGACAGAGACAATTTACTCTACAAAATTATCCCGTGTATGCTAAAATACCTTTATAGACTAATCAGACCAAACAGAAGCCAAGCTTATAGCACTCACTGCAAGGTAGCACATATTTATATGGAGTCAAGGCTGGGAATATCTATGGTTTAGATATAAATATATTTTTTCAGTGACACACAGAGAGGTATAAAATTAATAATAACTTCTAGAAACAAGCAATACAGGTTCAGGGAATGCAAATTTAAAATACATTTACAAGCAATCTGTGCATATGTCAATACAGAGTTCTGGCTTAATGAATTTTCTATTTGCTGCAGAATAGCCCAGCTCTTTGTCTGAATGTCAAAGAATATCCCCTACACTGAAAAGCATGATGGCAATTTTCTGTGTCTAAGTGAGATCAAGAAGTATGGAGAAATGCATGCATGTCCACAATAAATTAGGGTAGTATATTAACTGTTTTCCCCCCAAGTATCAATTCCATGATTGTCTTCAGTACTAACTTGTCAAGAATAACAGGAGTAAAATAGTAACATACAGACACCATGTATGAAAAAATGTTTATTTTTTTCACCAAAAATATTTACACATAGTATTCCTTTCCTTATGTACAGTCATAAATGTAAGTTTAAAACCGAAGTTTAAACACCAGGATTTCAACACAAATTTATTAACTTCAAAATTAGCTTCAAGTTATCTGGCATACCTTTCCCTGAAACTCTCAAAAGCTAGTAACAGCCAATCATTTCCAAAAGAAGTAGTCCCACCTGCCCTGCAATATTCCCCTTTCTTGTGCGTAGGAGCTGTTTTGCCTTGAACTACACTTGTTTGTCTAAGCCTTCAGTGGCTATGTTAGGGAGCTGAAAGAGTGAAAAATAGTATAAAGTAGTGGGAAAAAAAAAAAAAAAATCGCAGGAAGACAAAATAGGCATTAATTGATCTGAACATCATCCTCTGTTAAATAATATGTCCCCTCCAACTTTTGGTGAGGACGAGACGAAACGTTGCACCAGGGAGGTTTAGATTGGATGTTAGGAAAAATTTCTTCACCAAAAAGACTGTCAAGCATTGGAACAGGGTGCCCGGAGAAGCAGTTGAGTCACCTTCCCTGGAGGATGGCACTTAGAGACATGGTTTAGTGGTGGACTTGGCAGTGTTGTGTTTATATTTGGACTCAACAATCTTAAAGGTCTTTTCCAACTTAAATGATTCTGTGATTCTATGCTAAAACCTGATTCAAGACATCTGCATTGAAAAGCTACATAAAAAGAACAATTATTTTCTTAAATGTAGTTACTTGAACCAGGGTGGGGCTGGATGAGCACCAGAAGATTGAAACAAAAGGGGCAAAAATTTGTCACCAGGGCTCAGGGAGGGAGTAAGACCACTTCTTTGCTCAGCAGTTAATCACAAAACCATTTTAACTCCATTATGATAGCACAGACTTAAAGGTCATAGAAGAAAAGACAACAGTCTCTCCTGCTTACAACACATCACAACAGAATTTCACATTGCATACCATGGTTTATTTCCTACACCTTTGACAGACTAACAGGAGACATCCTAAAAACTAACTCTGCTTGTTATTGCCAGATCTTGATTTCTCCAGCCCAATCACATGTTGCAAGGAGCGAAGGCAAGACTGGGTGAAATATTGCACTCACACAAGCTTCTTTATGTGCAGACAAAGTGCGAATAATCCTAGCAGTATGATAGTTGTAGAAAAACACTTTGCCATCTGAACTTCCTGTCACCAAAAGTGTTCCATCTGGAGAAAATTCACAGCCCACTGCAAATCCTTCCACCTGTGAAAATCAGTAACAGTGTAACTCCTGATGATGATTAGAACAGTTCATTGTAATATACTGAAAATGAATATAGTATGAAAAAATAATTTTATCTTTAAATAAATATACACTAAGGACTTCTCCAGGTGTTTATTAACGCACAGCTATAACACAAACTTATTTAATCAAGCTATTAAGTATTCATAAATTCTTCTAATAGCTATTTTCTTCAGAGTGCATATGATTCAAAATAGACTGGCACATGGGAAAGCAAATGAAGCTAATTAGTATCTATCACTGATTTATAATCAAACACTATTAGCAGACACATTAAAAAGCGCAGGTACTTAGCTATCTATCTTCCTTTCTGACTTGGATACTAAGTTCTCAGTGAAGAAGGATACCTTATGTCCTTCGTATCTTTTCTTTTTGTTGATTCGGTAAGGTCGCTGGGTAGAAAACAAAGCCATGTAGTTCCCGTTCGTCTGAGCAACAAACATAGACTCTTTTGGGTGCAGAGTCAGGCTTGGGCAAGTGTAACGCTCCTGAAAATAATTTTAAAGAAAGTTTTCTTGTATGAAAAAAAGGATTTGTTCAAATGACTCAGGTTAGCTATTGACATATTTGAAAGACCATAGAGGGCAAGGTATACATAAGCCATCTTCATAGTATATATTATATAAAGATACTTAACTCGTTACAATCCACTGAAAGCCTTACACCAAGAGAAATATCAAATCAAATCTCTGCTTT
Source organism: Athene cunicularia (assembly GCF_003259725.1). Lineage (NCBI taxonomy): Eukaryota > Metazoa > Chordata > Aves > Strigiformes > Strigidae > Athene > Athene cunicularia. The sequence goes on from NW_020799101.1 coordinate 13,261,678, forward strand.
AATTTCCTAGATACTGACCAAAGTCCCATCTCCCTCTGAACCATAATTATATTGCAGAACAGCTGCAGAAAGGTAACTCCAACCTGATGCTACTCAAGTCATCCTCTTCCTGCTCAAGGAAAACTGAAGTTTGAATGTGAAGTGAATCCTCTTATCCCTTCCTCCACAGCCATACTGTGCCTTCCATGCTACCTTTTAGGAGCTCTCAAAATCCTTCATTCTCTCAGTTCTGGCCACACTGACAGGAATAGAAATCATGCCATTTAAACAGACACAATTCCCCACCCCACTATTATAAAAAATATAATTTTTTAACAAGGGATCATTGTTAGCCTACTAAACCAGAAGTTCGTTATGACAGTGATTTGCCAAGTAGACTGCTGTGGGCTGTAAGTTCATAAATATCTACAAAAATTAGTAACACTTATCTTTACTCTAGTGTTCCTATTTAAGGCTGAATTAAAATTACTTTCAAAACTCTGTAGTGACTGCATCAGAAATCAATGGCTCTCACAAGGTTTCACCAGGTCCAAACCTTGGGTTTCATCCTAACCTAAAGACACAGTGCTGAATTTTGATGTCATGAATACAAATTAAGAGATCTTTGGCTGTAGGATGCATCTGCATGTGAAGGACACCAGACTGACAGTGTGGTTTAGAAGTGATGAACTGGGAAGGAAGTTCTGGGTATTGGTGCGGAAGCCAAAACAGGGTTATACAGCATGGCTGGTTAGGAGTGGGCTCTGTGGCAAATCACTGCCTGCTTCTGGGTCTAACAGAGAAACTGAGTCTAACAATAAGAGATCAGAAAGCACAACACAATCTGCAGGAGCACTGTGCTGTTGTGTTGGGTATACTGTAGCAATGGGTTATTTTAGAGCTCTTAAACTATTCATTTGTTAATGCAAACAAGCAATAGATCAAGTCCTGTTAGGATCTAATCTGGAGAGCTCAGGGGGTTCTCTCCCACCTTGAAGGGTTCAAAGGTGAAATTCAGAAAATTGAAGCAGAGTTTCCAAAACCATCACCAAGTTTTGTTTATTCACAGTGCAGAAAAGGGGGAAAACAGTCCATTTCAGAGATACTGCAGTTGTGAGAATGTAAGCAGCGGGACGGGGTTAGTTGGTTGTTTGGCAAGGGATAAAGAGAAGCTGTTTGGTGTTTACTCCTTGATACTGAATGTGACTAGCCTGTACTTTAGATATTCACAGTTTGTTGGGTTTCTTTCCTATTGCCTGTCCAAGATGTTGATAGATCCAGTACTGGATAAAGACATAACTGGAAATTAAAAACAAAAACTCATTAGATCATCATGTACATGTCCTTGTCAGTAGAGAACTGTTCATTTCAGCCAAAAAGCATGTATATACACAGAATATTAGACTTGGGTTTTCAAAAAAAAGACCCAGGGAGTTGGAATTATCTATTAACTTCCCTGATAATCTTGTTTGAAGCTCTCAGCCTTTCTAGACAATTTAGTCTATTAAATATCTTGCCTGGATAGATTACTGAGAAAAACACTGAACCTGCACTGATAGAAGTAAATTTTGCCCCTGTGATTATGCTGTACTAGGTATCTATATGCATGTATCAGGTTGCTGTTACTATGTGAATATTAAACAAAATTTGTCAATAGCCCTCATTGCAGCTGATGAAAAATGTAAGAAAAAGTGTGAGAAAAGAAACGTAGCACTATAGCAACTACTGCCATGCACCATTGGCAAGCTAGAATGACACTGCAGTGGCCTTGCCTAAATATAGCTTAGATGTCCGTGCACAAGCACTGAAATGTAAATATTTTTAACACAAGGGGACCTATCAGACTTCAAGGTCATTTTTTAAGAATAAGTAGGTGTTTTTAAAATATAAAAATAAAGAAAGCCCTCAGCTTACAATAAGAGCATTTTTATACATCACACAATGGTCTTACAGAAAATCAAAACCTTTTTTTTTTTTTTTTTTTAACAATGCTAACAAACATGAAATGCTAAATCATGACCCAAACAATACTAATTGTTAATCTTACATGAAAAATCTGATTGGAGATTTTCGCAGCACTTTGAAAGTCCCAAGCAATAATGGTACGATCAGCTGAGTCCCGGCTTACTGCATCTGTGCTTGTAAGAAATTCTCTTCCTTCGGGGAGAAAAAGTATATCCAATGTCTGTTGTACTGCAGCTTTGTACACTCTTAACAGCTAGTGGATAAAAAAAGTTTGTTATTTTTTGACAGGTTAAAAGAACATGATAACCTTTGTATTAAGAACTCTCTTTGCATTAAGAACTATCTCCAACAAATTATATATTATTTTAAAATGTGGAAAAGTAACTAATTTTTTATATATTGTTAAAGCATGTAAAGAGTACACACACAGGAAAATTATATGAGATAAAGGAAAGCATGAATTTGTACAATTCATATATTTATATATAGATAAGATTCTGTTATAAATTCCCAAGGAATTAAGAGTTAGATCCAGAAAGAGCTTTAGACAACACAATGTTGTGGTGCTTGGTCTACATAAACTCCCTTCTATTTTATGAACTCTTCTGGATTCCCTAGAAGAGGCAGGGAATCTTTGGCAGCAGGCTGGCCAACTTGGGTGAGGCAGGCTTTAAACTGAAGGACTTAGGGGACAGGGTCCAAAGTGGCAATGCTATGCCATTGCAACCAACTGGGGAATAAGCCAGGTCAACCAGAGCAGCAACAAATGTTTCTTAGCTGTCTCCCAAGATGAGAATCTGAAGAGCAACCATCGCAAGTGTATGTGTATGTGCACCAAAGCATGCAGCCTGGGGAACAAACAGGAGGAACTGGAGCCCCGTGCCCAGTCAGGAAGTTATGATATCATAGAAAAAACTGGGGACAACTCACATGACTGAAAGATCACGATGGATGGCTATAGGCTGTTCTGTAAAGACAGGCAGCGAAGAAGAGATGGTAGAGTCACACTCTATGTTAAAAAGAACCTTGAATGTATAGAACTCAGCTACAGCAGTTGTGGAAGCTCTATTGAATGCCTATGGGTCAAGATCAGAGGGGTCATCTCCAAGGGGGAATCTTACAGTAGGCATCTGCTACTGACCCCCAAACCAAGACAATAAGGAAAAAAAAAAAGCAGTATTTATGACACTTAAGCAAGCTTCAGGTCAACAGAACTTGGTTCTTATGGGTGACTTCAACTACCCAGATATTTGTTGGAAGAACAATAGAGCAAATGATGTGATGATACCAAACTGAGTGGGGAACATTTCAGAAGGGTAAGCCACTCTGCAGGAAGACATGGAGAGGCTGGAAGAGAGTGCTAGCAAGAACCTTATGAAGTTCAACAATGACAAATGTAAGGTCTTGCACCTAGGAAAACATAATCCAGAAGTGCAGCACCGGCTGGGATCTACCCAGCTGGGGAGAAGCTCTGTGCAAAGGGACCTGAGGGTCCTGGTAGACAAGAAGCTCAATATGAATGGTGTGCTGCTGCAGCAAAGAGGGGAGACCTTATCACCATGTTCCAGTATTTGAAAGGGTGGCTACAAAGAAGATGGAGACTCCCTTTTTACAAGCAGTCACATAGAAAAGACGAGGAGTAATGGGTACAAGTTACTCCTGGGGACATTCTGATTGGACACAGGAGGAAAATTTTCCACAATAAGAACAATCAGCCATTGGAATAATCTCCCCAGGGAAGTGGTGGATTCCCCAACATTGGACACTTCTAAGATTCAGCTGGACAAGGTGCTGAGCCATCATGCCTAGACCATGCTTTTGTGAAGAAAGGTTGGACCAGAAGATCCTTGAGGTCTCTTCCAACCTCATATTCCATGATTCTATGATTGAACTTGGAGCACTCTGAGGATCTCTCCTTCCTCCCTCCAGGAAACTTCAGAAGTGTAAGTTTTTGGTCTTTTTGTTCTCAAAACCTTCAGCTAGTTATAGAGCCAGGGAAAGGAAAGTAATTAGGTTAGTAGGGATTTGGAACTTACAGGTAATGAAAAGGACACAGCAAGAAGTGAATATTCTTGTTGATCGTTCAGGACTTAACAGATCACTGTTTATGACTGGGGATGTGTAAACTTGATGACTCAAGGCTCTCCCAGTCACATGCTGCTATGTGTCGTTGCTTAACTTGCAAGTGGTGAGACCACAGCGTCAGGACGTTACAGCAAGAAAGCAAAGCTTGCATGCTCAGTCAGAAACTGCCTACAAGGTCAACATGGACACACTCAGCAGAAGGGTACACTATTCATCCTGCAGAAGATACTTCAATCCCATTAAGGACTTGGTCTGACACCATCTCCTGGAAAAAGAAACCCAAGCAGTTCGCTTTTTTAAAGTGCAGCCAGAGAGGGAAAGATGGAAGTGACAGGAGCGCTGCTGTCAAACGGTGCTTTAAGGACTCAGCCAGGATCCTGCCTTGGTCTATGGGGATTCAGTCCCACACCTCCCACCTCATATGACTGTCCTGGCAAGAGGCAGTCTCTGCTGTTTCTGCTGAAGCAGAGGCTTTTTCTGTCACTCTGTTGAAAATGCAGGGCAGCAGGGAAAGAAAGGGTTGTCAATAATGTGGCTCAACCACTAGTTCCCATCATGTAATTAATGCATATAAACAATCTCTAAAGAAGTTTGTGATGTAAAAGGAAATAACAAAGTTCTCAAATCATCCCAAATCAAAAGCACCCAAGTTCTCAAATCTAGATAGATCCTCTTTCAGGACTTATACCAAAGTGGGTTTGATCCATGCAGAAATAGGTCCTCAGCTACAGGACTCTGAATATTTGAACAGCCTGTGAGCTGGATCTTAAAGAGAGATTTTCAACCATTCTAAGCAATATACGAACAATTTCAACATCCTTTCTTTCCACCTTTTTTTCATTAAATTCTGCATCTATGTTATCTACTTTGAATTTTGCAAAACAATACTTTTGCTTTCTTTTTCTCTGATTTGCCTCCAGTGAAGAGAAACATCAAAGCAAGTGGCCAGATTAAAGCAATCTATCTCTCCGAATATGGTGATACTTAAAACTAGAACACTAGAAGACTCCTAATTATTAATATCCAAATATCTCTCTCTCTCTAAGATTACTAAAACAGCAGCCCGCACTTCCAACAGGGTGTTCAGAGGTTGGTCCTTCTTCCAACATCACTAGAAAAACCAACAGAGGAGAGAGTGCTTGAAGTATTACACTGAAACGGTTCCCAACTTTGTGAGGCATTTCAGTGCCTACCTTATACCCCTAACAACACATGACTACTGACTTTCAGAGTCCAAACATTTTACAGATACTGTAAACATATACATTTAAAAAAATTTTCAGGTGTCACATATCCTGGATTATACCTCTGTTTTATACTTTAACCAACAAAAATAATTTCAAATATCAAACACAACATGAAAACTTCTTGATTTCTTGCCTCAAATTCAAAAATCTATGACTATTTGGAAATGTTCAGAACTCCCTGATCCTGCTTTAGGGTAGCGATATACTAGATGACCTCCTGAGGTCCCTTCCAGCTCTGCTTCCTGTGATCTCAGCATGTAGAAGGATGGCAGCAGCAGCTGCTCCAATTGCTTTTCACAGGCTCTGAGAAATGTACAGTTTAGAAACACGATGTTTGCATTCAGTGAAGAACCTCAGTCATGCAAGCACCCTATACACCCTGTAATAACATCAACAAGATGTAAACCTGCAGACTCAAAACTGGCACACTTTTCAGCAATCTGCCTGCATTTTTAAGATAGTGACTATACAAATGTTTTCCTTGCTCTCATCAGATTTTTCAGCCTAGGAATCTGCATAATATACAAAGCAATTAAACTTTGTAAAGCCAAAAAGTAATATTTGCATATTTATAGCCTCCACTTTCTCTATGGAGAAATCACCATGCATAGCTAGTTCTTCACAGAGTTATAAAAGGAAGTCCATAGTTCATTAGTAAAGTAGAAAATTAAGCTATTTTGTAGGAGCAAAAATTTAAAAAAAAAAAAAAACCAAAACCACAACAAAAAAACACAAACTAAAAAAATCCCCACAAAATATAATAGCTTCCTGGAATAAGAAATGGAAAACCTTACAGAAACTTGACAGCTGTATGAACTGTAGAACTGAAATAAAGTTATATTGAGAGGAATGGACACAAAAGGCTCTACCACCCCAACAAACTGAAGGAGGCAGCTTCACAAATCAGCAGGCACCTTCACAAAAGTGACAAGTCCCAACTGGGACTGGAAAGTCAGCAGAACGTGGAGCAGCACAAACATGGAGAAACAGAGACAGGGAGGCAGAAACAAAGGTTGATTTGTGCTGGGAAATGAAGAATAATATAGAGCAATAAATGGTAATAAAGTCCCAAATGGTGATTCACAGTAGTAATTCTTTAATATTTGCTTATTTTAAAGATGAAAAATTCAGGCATACCATTTGGGTCTCTGTCTTCTAAAAAACCCCTTGTGAAATGTATGTAGTTATGTATTCATACATACACTGTGTTCAGCACTGTTAAGGGGTTAGGGTTTTGGTTTGGGACTTGTTTTTAACAGTTTTTGGAGCAACAGTCATCTCTCAGTAAGGAAAAAGACGAGATTGTGAAGTTCGTAACGCACAGATACTTTTAATTTTTGCTGAAATCCTGTTGGGCTCCTACAAAAACTGCCACTATCAATTTAAACATTTTCACTGCTAATCATTATATTTGCTTGTCTGTTAATAGGACATCTAACCAAATTACCTATGTATCTTAGCTCTGCAACAGGAAAATGTCTAAAAATTAGTACAAAAGACCATCTTCTGTATGTTCTATACAAACCTTAGAAAAACTATGCTGTTTAATCTTCAAATTACATAGTAAGAACTGACTCAGAGAACAATAAATTAACACTTTGAATAGCAGCTGGGAACTTGATATACATAGTATTTAAATTCCCCCACAAAGATAGCTTTCAAAAATAACTAATTGCAACACCCCTGCTTAGAAAAGTACTCATAATTAAACTTGCTTTGTTCTACCTTAGACAATTAACTCATGTCATGCCCAAGGAACTTGCTTGGGGAAAGCACCAGTTTCCCTACCCTGCTGGCTTTAGTTTGTTAATAACAGCTTTAGCTCTTTCTCTATTTGCAGATTTATCACTCATAAGCATTGGAAAACCACAGTCCACTTCTTCAATCTAAGCATTTTCTGGACATAAAAGAAATTATTTCAGAGGAAGGCTTGATAGTTTCTGGTGTCAACACGACCCAACATAATAATAAACTTCAAGAGCTCATGGCTGCAGGCAATCGACAAGAAAGGTAATTTAAGCAAATTAAATCAGTTTCAAACAGATTCTTAAGGTTCTGGTGATTTGAAAAGCATGCTGTGAAGCTGAATTCAAGGTATATATTTCAGATGGGTGTTCGATAATCCTTCTCTTCATAAAGCACATGCAATGCCTGGTATTTTGTTTGTCAAGAAAGCTCAAACCTTCCACACAAGTAATTCAGAAGGCTGCTGCTCACTCCTGCTCTGTCCTGGTCACCTGTAACCTACATGCACTGCACTTTCCTAAAATCCCCTCAAGCTTTATGGAAGTGATGAGAAAGAAACGTGCTTTTATAGTCACCGCCCTGAGCATCAGGAGATGAGGTCTCAAAACAAATCTAAAAGGACTACAGGCAACCTGGATGGTCATGAAAAAAGCCCTTAATCAAGTCAGTGCCATGGCTTCCAACCTGTAAAAATTGCCGTACTTTTTCTTCCAATTCTTGTCCTATCTTTTTAGATTGAGTGCTTTAGCTAGAAACTGCCTCTTCCTACTGGCATGTTGGGCAATTAATGCAATAGGGGACTGATATAATCTCTGTGAAACAGTACTACACAATTACTAGTAATAAAAAGGGCATTTTAACTTAAAAGAAAAAAAAGCTTTTGTGCAAAGTAAGTTATCTACTGCAGTGCAAGGCATGATCTAGAGAGCAAGGTGTTGAGGCAGCTAACTGCTATTTGCTTTTTAGCTGTATGTTCACAACAAAACCAAAACTGCATGATAAATCCAATTTATGTCTCTGATCTCCACCTGAAAGTTACAATGGCAATTTTAATCAAAATGCATTACAATATTGTAGACAGGAAGATCAAGCATGCTCCACTCTTACGTTCTTTTAAACTCTTAAAATAAGACTGCTGTGTTTCTCTTTATGCAAACGAAAAAAAATATTTTGCTTTTCTATTTAAGTTTTTTCCTGTTTGTAACTGCTCTGTTTTCAGACACATCTCAAGATTATCAAGGGGTCTTGAAAATAATTAAAAGGAAATGAAGACTGATTAAAATGAAGTAGTTCAGCTTAATCTGGTATTGATCTATAAGACTTTGTATACTGTTCTTTTTTAAGTCACTTTCAGATTGCTTGAGAAGGCACAAGAATCTTGTACTGGAAAGTGTCAACCATCTATTAGATAAAAAAAAAAATCCCATTGGATTTCTTATTTAAAAGGATCTCCCCATCTCAGACAGGATAAAGAAGGGAAATCTGTATACAAAAAAAACCCCACAAGAACAACCACTTCCACAGCATGAAAACTCAAAAGAGAGCCATGAAAGATAAAGACACTATCTGTGGTGCAGGAAGTCCCCAAACTGTAAGCCAGAAAGGCCTTAGTAACCATTGCTGGTGGGACAAAGTTTACTGTGCTTTCATATTCTTGTTTTTTAAAAGCATACAGGTCACTGCTAGGAGTGTAAAATTTGTCTAGAAATGGGATGAAACCAGAATGGCTATTCCCTGGCAGCTTCTCACTCGAATACTCACACTCTGGAGGGAGGCATGTTTTGTTCCTGGCCCATTTCAGTCTCTCCAGGAGAGACTCTATGTATAGACATGTCTACCATTCTCATCTGTAATACCTTCGTATGAGGTTTCCAAATAAACACAGCAGGACTGCTCACGTATTTGATACAGCCACATAAAATGTGCCTTCACACTCAGAAAGAACCCTTGAATGTTAACATTTAAACCCAAATACCATTATGCAAGTACAAATGTACCTCACCATTTCTCTCTGAACTTTAGGTCCATAGCAAGGATTTCTCTGAGTGTGAGAATAACTTCAGTTTTCTAAAGCACTGAATAAATCATCTTATTCTAATTACATTGTTCTTTCAAATACCACCAGTACATGACAATGTATTGGCTGTTTCTATAGAAACAGAAGTGCAAGTAGCTCCACCAATTTCTACAGCCCTTTTTCATATTTATATGCTATCCAGAGACAAATTCATTAGGTCTCCTAAATACAAGCTACTTAAAATGACTGCATCTCATCTGAAAAAAATTGCAATAGAATGTTCCCAAGGAAACTAATGCACTGCACTTACACTCTAAATTTATTAATTTTTTAACTATGCTTTAATGACTTGGGCTTATTTCTTTATAAACTCAAGTACAGAGAAATAGCTCAACCACATAAAGACCATCTCGTTCATTTTTTTCTTTTTAAGCATAAAGCTATAGATCATAGTTGTAATTTTGTAGCTAAACAATGTTCAATCCAGAATAACAAACCAAAATGGGGTAAAAAACTCCCAAACCTGTTGTTACTCTGCCTTGGCCTCCGTTAATAATAAAAATTCTGCAGTGCATTTCTAGACTAATTTTAAAAGCTCAAAATATCTGCTTCCACCATTTTTCTAGTTAATTTGTTCTACAGCTTATGAAGACCTCAATTTCAAAAATGGGAATTTTGTGTAAATCTTCAAATCTAATTTTTCCTTAAATTTTTCTATCACTCCAACAGACTGACTTTGTATTCATCTTTTTTGAAACCTTTATTATTAATCCCAAAATCTGGACCTTTTTATTCATTTGTACTCTTCCCATTTCTAATAAGTCATTGCTATTTTTCCTGCATGACATTCTACTCCTTTTTTTTTTTTAATTAATTGTGCAAACACAATACTTTCTGTAACAAATATTTTCCAAATACACAATAATAAATTATTCCATTTGGAGCCATGCCTGAAGTACTTCACTGAATTCCTCCCAGGCAGTTTCCTTTCTTGAGATCTCCCCTTTAGCTAGTTTTCCCATTTTACAATTACCTACGTCCCTGACTTCTACAGCTCCTCTAATTGTTCTATTAAAGTCCAAAATCATAAAGTGACATCAAGTAAGCTTCATACAATCAATCTTCACTTAACTACTTTTTTTTTTTTTTTTTTTTTTTTTTTTTTTTTTTCCCCCATAATTTCATATATTCCTATATGTGTAACTAGTCTGTTCTGTGGTTCTGTCAGGTCATACCACTGGTTCTCCACTGCCTGACGCCCTTCCTCTCTTTCCCTCCTTCTTTAACATAAGCAGTGGATTTGCATTTATGGAGGTCTGAGAGCTTCAAATATTGCTTAAAGATCAGAGCCACAGCCCTGTCGCCTTCCACTTATTTGCTCTCCAGATTACTGCATGCTGCTTCGTCAGGACTTGCTGTTCTGACAGCTGTAGCAGATTGCTCTTGCCAAAACTCCAATGGGCTTCAGTGATTTATGAGACAGAACACGTGAACAGCAACAGACAAGAGATCAAAACCAGAGTACATCCATCAATTAATCTTCTATTTTTAAGAGAGTCGAAGAAAATGTGATCTCCCTGCCTTCAGAGTTCCTTGCATTTCTGCATGCAAGTGATAAAAAAACAGTTCCTGAACGCTTACAAAATGTTAAGAGTTTCAAAGCAGAATGCAAATAAAAGGTAAAATATGCAAAACTCAAGAGCAATTATATGGATACATTTAGAAAATTTAAATGAATACATTCAGATGCAAGTTCTTGAGTGCTGTATATCCTTTCAGCAGAGCTAATAGCATCCGCGCTTTACACTATACAAACCTTGCTGACACGTGTAAATAAATCTTTTCAATTCAGATTGATGATTCACTAATGATATAAGGAACTTTAGCTCCTTTAAAAGTATTATCAGTACAGGACAGTTACAATTGTAGCCTTGTTCTGATGCTACATCTGTGTAAGCTTAGAAACCCAAATTAAAAAGAAAAAAAATATCTGTAGTCATATTTTCTCTTGTGAACACAATAAAGTCCTTATTGCTGAGCTGAAGGATACAAGTCTCAACCCTTTGTTCTCTTTGGTAATTCAAGGAATATTAAAATTTCAGGTAGAATAAGTAGTTGGAATATATATATTGTCTCCTGTACAACAAGCTAATGCAGATCAGCCACAATGGAGAGTGACTGTGTAATTGAACTGGCTTGTGCTGAACATCTTAAGAAATCCTTCCACAGCTCAGAGAAGGAAATAATTCTAAAATACATAACTACTTCTAGGTCTTCATGTTATTACACAATTCTTTTTACGGGGCATTTTAACGGATTTTTCTAGGTTCATCTCTGAGGTCCAATGATCCCATGGAGGCTCTTCAATATGATACTCTTTCCTTGGTTGACAATGCAGAGATCTTTTAATTATTTTTTTTTAAACATACCATCTCACTTCCAAGTTTTCTGGTCTTTTCATACTATAAACATTCTCCAAATGTTTCATAAATTTCATCAATCTGTTATACAGCAATATAACATCTCCAGAATAATCTCTTCATCAGACACAAAACTGGGTTTAACACAAACAGAAAGAAATACCACTAAAATAAATTTCTACATGCTATTCAATTGCCTCTTTTTTTTTTTTTTACTTTTTTTTTTTTTTTCAGGCTTTGATTACTTGTCTCTGTGATTTTGAGATGCCCGTATACTTTACATTTCACTGAGCAGTTAACAAGTTGTTCCATCCATTCATTTCTCTGAAGTATATATTGCTTAGGTTTATCTTGAAGCTTTTAACTCCCTTATTGTTCTTTCAGTCTTTACCTTGCTTAATACCCAATGCTACTTTTGAAATAATTTTGCCTGTTTGCTCAACAGAACAGGGATTGCAATAAATGTCTTTCAACTTTTTTTTTTTTTTTGATATCTGCCTTTCTGATTAATAGCCTACTGTACATTTCTCAATGTTTTAGTAGCTTAAAGGCTGCCTCAAATCTATCTCCATATATTTTCTCTGGGACTTAGAAATCCAATTTTTATACCACATTCAGTACATGAACAAATATTAGTAATTTGTGCTCATAAATTTATGCTCCTGTTAGAAATTAGTTGCCCATCAAAATCAAAAATATTTCAGAAGTACTAATTTGGAAAAATACCACTATCAGCTGTTCTATGTCATTTTTCATCAGCAGAAAGCACCAGTGTGGCACACTGTCATAAAGCAGCACATTTCAACCACTGCATGGACGTGTAGTTGGACAATATTTTTGTTATTAGTCATCCACTCTATCTCTGTGATGCCTAATGCTTTACTCTGAATTTCCACCAAAAATAATTTCCTAATATACATTTCCTGATATAATAATTTCCTAATATACATTTCCTGATATACAGTTATCATTTTGCCTCACATAGTTAAATTTTAGATGTGCAAGCAGATAGCCTGTTAAAACACAGGAGAGCATCCTAAAGAATGACCTCTGGAATTGAATTACCAGTGAATGCTGAAATTGAGTTTTCAATGTGCAATGCATAACAAGATCCAAGCTCTTGATTTAGGATGCTCACTCTATTGACAAAATATGCTGCAAAGCCTGAAAAGGCTAGCAGGAATATGATGATGGGAACAAAAGGAAACATTAGTTCACCCACACATTGGTCCAAACGGAATGACAGGTTAGCACACTTGAAAGAACAGGTACAACACAAAAATCTTGTCATGAATTAGGATGAAAGCACGTTAAAAACATTAAGGTTGTTTGCATCAAAACTGAAATGAAGTGGCAGAGGCCTCAGACATCTATTTCAATTAAGAGTAAATGGCACATTTTGGAACAGGATAAATTTCAAAATATTGGCCAGGATACTTTATCCCATCTTGAATATGGCTGTAAGGGTGTAATATAGAAGAGACAGAAAGCATGCTGGTTTTATTTTGTGAATAAAGATAACAATATAAACTGAAAGCAAGAATACCCAAAAAATCCATTGAAATTCCCCAAACTAGGGAAAAGCAGACATGAGATATGGATGATATTGATGATTCATACCTAGCCAATATACTGTTCTATAGCTGAGAGTTTGAAATGTAACTACATTATTTTGCAGTAACAATGTATGGGTGATACTTGCCATTCTGCAAGAAGAAACCATAAACAATCAAATCAGAGTTTAATTTTTTCGCCTTTTCTCCACTCAGCTGTGAACTTCCATATTCACTCAGTACACACAGAACTATTCTTCAAATTTTAAATTCAATACAAATGTAGGTGTCTAACAGTCTACAAATATTACTGACCTACAGCTGCCTCAAACAGAAAAAAAAATATCAAAGGATAATAGAAGGTTTCTCCCCCTTTTGGAAATGTTTCAGAGTAGGAGAGTAAACCACACTTATTTAGACAATCACAGTACAATTTAGACAATCACAGTACAATCAAAATTATGGTTTGGTAGGGTTTTTTGCTACCTGAAAGGACATTGTGGAGAGGCTGGTGCTGGTCTCTTCTCACAGGTGATTAGTGATAGAACAAGAGGGAATGGCTTTAAACTGCAACAGGGGAGATTCAGACTGAATATCAGGAAAAAAATTTTCACAGAAAGAGTGGTCAGACAGTGGAATAGGCTGCCCAGGGAGGGGGTGAAGTCACCACCCCTGGATGTGTTTAAGGGTTGTTTGGATGAGATGTTGGGGGATATGGTGTAGGGGAGAACTTTGTAGAGTAGGGCTGATGGTTGACTCGATGATCCCAAGGGTCTTTTCCAGTCTGAATGATTTTGTGATTCTATGAAATATATCAAACAAAAAAAATCTGGTAACAGATACCAGGTTAAACCCAAGCCTTCCACTTTCTAAGGTGATTAGACACTGCTTATTATTAAAATTAATATTCCTCATGAACTTTTTTCCAACTGGTGAAGTTCTACATTAATACAATTGTTTCCTAATGAACAAAGCAAGTAACAGCTTCTAAAAATTTCCAGAGAGAATCCAGTACAGGATCTGTATAAAAGAAACAGGCTGGGGTTTTTGTTTTACCAAGACTAAAACCTTTCCTATCTTACCTGTCAGAGTACACATTCATTCACTTATTTATTCTCTTGGAAAGTAAATTATTTCCTTGTAGTAGAGTGGGATGCTTCCCTTATCTCTTCATTAGCATCAGATTACTGAAATAGAGTTACACAAAATCTTTTTAAGCACTGGAGGGTTCTGCAGGTACAGAGACAACCACTGTGTGCATTCTTCAGTGATCAATGGCTCTTCAAGGCAGGTTCCAAGGCTGAAGCTTCAACATTGCAAAAATGAGTGTATGGATAGTCACTGAGATAAAAATGCATTATTCTGCTAGTCTCATTTTTGCTGTATATAGTATCCTGGACACAGAATGTACTGCCTTTTGAGAAATCATGTCATAAGATAAAAGGATGTCAGAGCATGTAATGTTGTGACATACTGCACACAACAGCAATACTCTTAGTGAAAATTAAAAATTCACAATGTAGCAATCATGAGTACCACCTACTTCAGCAACAGTATCAAAAGTGGACTGGGAATGCCAACGGAAAGACAAATACACCATTGTACCCAGAGCAGTAAGCAAGGGGACAAAAAGCCACAGTTGGGCAGTAAAGCATAAAGTTACAATAAAATACTGTTGGAACGTCATCAAGATAATATATTCCCTAACTAGTAGAAAACATGAGGGCTGTTTTAGACTGTGTATGTAGTCAAATTAATAACATGTTAAGAATTCACATTCCTCTTTTATGGATATATCAGTGGTTTTTACAGTGTCTGTCCTCTGGAAATGAATCACAGACCTAAAGCGTGAACTACTGGCTCTGCATGCAGACACACACACAGAGCTTAGATATCATCACCTGCAACCCACACAAAGGTGATCCCAAGCATAACTATTGTTTCTTATAACTGTGCGATCGTAAAGTACTGAAAACCGCAGTTTTCACCTGCAATCTTGCCAGACATGTAGTTTACACAAAAGTTACTATATCAGAACATCATCTCAAGCCAGGCTACTGGTAGTCAGAATTACAGAAGGTATGAATGGGTGGGCTATTAAAGACTAGTGTTTATCAGTATGGGTTTTTGGCCTTCTTAGAATGCTTTTACAAAGGCCAATACCTCGCAAATTGCACACTGCCCCTTATCTTTTCATCTTTTCTACTGCAACCTCCATCTCAACACATTTGTCTGCTCCATACTGCAGTAATGCTTCATCTAAACTGTATTCTATACCTCTCTACTTGCCTTCTACCTCTTCCAGCAACACTGTTCATTGGTGAAGGACATGTATTTCCTCTCTACTTCTGCTTTTCAGGGACAGTTTCAACAAGACGACTTTCCAAGACAGTCAAACTACACCTTGTCAATCAGCAAACTCCAGTCTTATAGCATGGAGATGCACGTATTTCTGTAGGGGGTGTCTTCCGTGGAACAGCAAGCTAAAATGATTGGCAATATTTGGTAATCACAGCCTGGGACAAACATGCTGCTTTGCAGCCTCTGTCCAGGTTAAGAAGAATGTGTGGTCCCATACCTGCTCCTGTCCACAAAAAACTGTTTTGTGAATCTATGTTTATGTAGGCCTGTACTACAGTCAGGTTTTCCAGACATATCAAGTGATAGTTTGGCTGTAGTTGAGCTGGGATACCATCAGAATTTAGAACCTAAAAGGAAGGAGATGCTTACAAGATTAACATATTTATTGTCTTCATTGCTTGGAATAAAATATGGCTTAATACCTCGTCTGGTACCAAGGGAAAGCACTATTGAAACTGACATTTCACAAGGGGTAAAAAGGACCAAGAACAGCATTTTTCAAGATGTTTGCCTTTGTGACACCATAACACCATTCAAAGATAAAACCAAAATACCAGTGATTGGCAGAGATACTGACTCAGGAGATGACTCAGAACTTACTTATCTAACACAAGCATTAATATCTGTTATTTAGCCCCTTAACTCTATTTGGATCGATGCCAATTTTGCATAGTCCTCAGGTCTTGTCATCGCAATCTCTGGTATCAGAATTGCTGAAAAAAAAAAAATATTCAAGCATAACCCTTGAAATGAAAATATCCATTGTAAAGGAATCTTCTGTTTCCTTGACACTGAAATGCCTTCCCCATTACCAATATTTGAGATTGTCTCCTATTGTCTATGAAAGATTTCTAACCATATTCCTCCATAACCATAACCAATATGAGTTACTGTTAAGGCAGACACATTTTTGCTGCATGCCACTGGTCACTGGTTACTATAGAACAGAATTATCATTTTTCATCTGCAGAGACTGGGTACCTTGGACACTTGCAAGCTGGTGGTATTGCCATTTTTGGCAGGAACATGCTCATCAATCACAGCTGATTTCAAATCAAGAGAAAAATCACCTTCACAGGCTTTTTGGAGATAGTCATTCAAAGATATACACGGGCATAAAATCCATCATAAAGAAAATACAGGGGATGAAAGAATGCCTCTGGCTTTGTACACAGCTAGAGTATCAATTGACTTTGTGTATAACTACAATATCATTTACACGAGATCTTATTGCACCATGTCAGAAAATCTCAGAAAGAATGTTTTGTCACCTACATCTGCCATTTTCTCCTTGTTTAGGATCAAATATCTCAAATTTGACACTATAGTCAACAATCTTTAAGCCTTAAAAAGATGATACCCATTTAGTTCCTGAAGTACTTTTTAAAGGAAGTTCAGCCTACCATGACATACAATGGCTTCTCTATGTTAAAAAGGACAGCTAAGTGTTCAATTACAGACTGCATCTCCTCCCCACAATTAAGGCCTACTGTTATGAGAATCTCAAGAAAGAACTATTGTACTCTCTACTTCATTTGCATGCTTTGAAACCACTGACACTGCTGTTCAAGGAAAGAAGACTTCCATTAGTCTTTCTTCTTCCATGCCCTGTCAGAAAAAAAATAATGTTTTTGTTCTACAGTAAATTTACAGGTGACCTCTGATCATCTGGAATGCCCATTGAACCGGTACTGTTTCCCACTTGTGTGATCTGTATTTTCAGGTTCTATAAGTTGCCTATGCTAAAGACACAACATCACTTATTATTGACAACACCAGAATATTGTATATCAGTGCAAGGCAGGGGAAAGATGGGATGAGTTACTATGGAAAATCTCATAACTTAAAAAAAAAAAAAAAGGTATTTTATCATAAGTACTTAAAATTTTTGCAATCTAAAACTAGAATCATCTTCCTTCACAGAACTGTGCGTTGAGTATCTCTTCATATCCTTATCAAAGAAAACTAGTCATCAGGCAAGCGTGATGGATGAAATAAATCTCATCACTTTTACAAAGGTTTTCACACTGACACTGTAACTCAAACTCAGAGTAAATTTATTTTCAGAGTAGCCTCAGATTTGGCAGTCTTGATATGTACTTACTAATGTTTTTCTTTTAAGAATATATTCATGTGAGGGAAGCCTATGGTATATATCCTACACAATTAAATTGTTTTCTCAAACATCAGTGACAAATCCAAAGGAACAACTGCAGCACAGGAACTAGATTGTTAATTGCACAATATTGTGTTTCCTCAACAGAGCAACTCCTATTTCAGAGCTGTCCTGTTAAGAGCCCTAATACCTGAAATGCATTGGCCTAGATCTCTCACCTATTATTATTAGTAGGTCAAAGTCAGAGACAAAGTTTGGATAAGCAATTTTATCTTTTTCAGATCCCTTCTGACACCCTCAAGAGCAAACAGATGGCTAACTAAGATGAGTAGGATCTACCCACATAGAAATTCAAAGGAAAACAAAGAACTATTCACTTCACAGTCACTATTACTCTTTGAGCTGCTCTGTGCATGAGGATGTTGGTTTGCTTTATACTTCCACTGGCAGAATATAGCACTGGTCTTTCCAGAGCTCTGAATGGCAGCTGGGAGCATGCTGTTCTTCATCGTTCACAATAAAGTAAAGGCAGAGGATATACATGCCTCTCTGGCCCTTCATGAATGTAAAAATTACTCCAGGCTTTTCAACAAAAGGTACGGGCATTCGCATCTTGACCCACATATAACAGCTTGAAGAGCAAGTTAGCTGTACTGCTTCCTAGTACACAACCACTTTTCAAAATCCTCAAGTGAGCTATTGGCTTTATTTAATTCAACTATATGTTACTCAAATTTACATAAACCAAAAATTAGTATTTTTGTGTACAGTGTTCCTCTTCATGCTTGAAAAACATTACAGAGGTTCATATCAACAAGTAGCAACACAATCAATGACAAATGCAAAATACCTCAGAATAACATTTCATCAAAAGACCAGTACATCTAGCTACTTAGTAATGCACAGCACATCCAATCTAGAAACATTCCAGAAGAGAAAGAGATAAAAGACTTCCATTACCTTAGAAGTCCTTATATCCCAAGCTTTAACTTCTGAGCTGAACCCTCCACAAATGAATATATTTGACTCTGTAGGGTGGAACTTCAGCGCGCTGATCCTAAATTCATTTTTGCTGCTAAATATCTGCTTCCCTAAAATAAAGTGAGAAATGGAGATTAAAATTTGAGCAGAAAATGAAATATGTCATTCATTTCAACCTAGTTTCAAAAATATCAGGGTTGTCAAAGGTGAATCTGTTTATATTAACACATTTCAAGAATACAGTGCTACTCCGATTTACTGAAAACACAGGACTGAACTCACCAAATTCTATCCACATGAAATTGCTCCTGCTCATGGGACTCTGCACCACTGACTCCTTCCTACTGAAAAGAGAGAATGAGTGGTTTCCTACACTAAGGAGCAGAGCTCCTATGAGGTCTCATTTCAGTCAACATGCAGGACTAAATCTATGAATCTTATGGTTGGATGTTTCCCTACAGAGAAGCCATAGCCTTTTTTACAGTGGGATAAAAATAACTAGAACAAAATATTATCTGTACAGAAATAACACGTCCCAAACTATACTACAACTCTTGAGTTGTTTACTTAACTTTCTGTGAAGGTAGGAGTGAAACTTCATCTTGAAAGTAGGAAATAATTTGCATACCATCATATAAAGGCAATAGCTGTTCCCATGGATACACTGTTCCCAACATTTAATTGTGTACACTAATCTCTGCAGGATCCTGTGGTTAGTATCAATTGAATTGTCGACACTTTAGAAGGCAACAAAATTCAGCTAGGTTAATTTATAGGACTTCTCCACAGTCCGCTGCTTCCTTTCATCCTAAAAAATTCATGATATTAATGTACATTCACTGAAATACAGTTTTTAGAACTGCAGCATGGACCAAGATAAATACATTTGCTCAGTTTCACAATTTCAACTGTGCTTTATATTCTACATATCACATATAAAGACCTACATTAAATAAAGTTACTGCTTTAAGCCACAGTGAAAAAGGTACAGCAAAAGTAAAAAAAAAATATACTATGACAAAAGCTTCTTAAAATATTTATTAATCTACATTTTCAGCAAGTGAGAGTTGTTTTACGACAGGCTTTCTTAACTGACAATACTCTGAGCTAAAAACATTAGTGATGGATGTAAATACTGCTTGGTGAACAATACTGAAAATCATTCATATAAGGGTTTTTTATGCTTATTTCATGAGTTGGAGTCACATCGATTTTATCATCAGTTCCATTTTCTTCATCTACTGAACTCAACTTACACAGTCAAGAGGCTAAGACTTATCAAAATATTTATTTATTCGTTTTAAAGAAGAGAAGAGAGATTTTACTTCATCGCATGTGTTCATAGCAGGGGCAGGGAAAATAGATTGTAGGGAGTGTAAGATAGGGGTGAGTGTTGCCTTACATGAACACTGGTTCTTTTGTAGGGGTCTTTTGTTCTTTTTAAAAAGATTCTCTGTCAATTACCCAGGCAAGATCTAAAGGGCCACTCTATCACTCTTGTGTGAAAGACTCGACTCAGTACATAAGTTCCTTCCCCAAAAAGAGAAAAAAAAAGTCAAGAGCAGCACAGGTTCTCTCTACAAGTCATATGCAACAGTGACCATCTCTTACTATGGGAGCTTTCAGTACCCCAAAAGCTACAGAAGAAAAAAAGAAAAGACTCCACAGGGAAGGAAGAAAGTATTAAAATCATCACTTATACGATAGGAGCCACAAGATACTGCTCTCATGTGCACCACTACCAGGCATCATTTGCAGGCTTTACAAAAGCCACATACACATGCATCTTATTCTCATCCACAGCACTGGAAAAAATGCTGAATTTCCCCATGGAGGCTCACTAGTCAGTTTAATAGCACTTTGCTCCCAAAGGAATTTGATTCCTACTAGTACCTAGTTTAATAAACACTGGGAGTATAATCAACAAGTTTTCAATGGTACTGCAACCACAAATTAGCAAAACTGCAGCCTACCTGCACTGATCCTGTCAAACAGATTTATAAAGGATGCATCAAGCAGTCACTATTCTCCATAAAATGTGTTGTCTAAATGACATTAGACTTATAAGTTATCCAGTGGAACTCATCGTCTAACCTTCTGACAAACATTAATTGTTTAACTGGTTTTACTAAAATATGCTTTATCGCCACAAAACTTCTGAAAACTGCTTTTTCTATAATGCATACGTTTTTTGTGCTGTCGTGTTCTCTAGCCTAAGACATGGGAAAGTCGTAAGAAACAACCAAAAGAGATGTACACTAAATTCAAGATGCATTTCAGCTAATACAAGGTCTGTTACCTTTTCCACAGAAAGATTAATTTAACATAATTTGTTATTAATTATCTTTCAATCTCATCCCCAACTACTTGCAAGGAATTCAACCATTTGCTTGGTATTTTCTCCAGAAACTAAAACTCTCTAATTCCCTATTCTATCTCCTGTTTTAAAGAGAATTGGGCACTGGTTTTGCCCTTTTCTTGTCTTCTAGAGGCCATTATTTATCCAAAAGCTTTCAGTGAGAGTCACTAATAGAATTACACCATAATGATAACGCAGTGCAATGATTTCTACATCACAGTGTAAAAACAAATAAAATTCATTCAAACAACCTGGGCAGCTTATTCACCTCTACACTTTTTAACATCCTTCTTTTTCCTATTTTAAGCTGTTACATTGCCATTTGATGCAGATATTAACCATGCTAGCTTTTTGACTGGCCTGAGGAGCAATCACAATACATTAATCATAAAAGCTCAGGCTTTCCAATTAATACAATTTGAAACACAACTCTCTCATTCTCTCACACCCCAAAGTGAAATTCAATCAAGTGTCTCTTTTTGGAAACTCAGTAAACAGTGTTCTGAAGAGTCTGGCATTACTAGATGTATATATTAATTTAATTCTACTGGCATGTCAGAGAAAATGAGAAAAACGCTGGAATGTAGAAGAGCAAAGCAGCAGCAGACAACATATTCAAAAAGAGGGGATCACAACATTACAGAAAGGAAACTCTCCAATTGCTAGAACTGAAATTTATGCACAATACACAGAATCTAAGTCTGACTGCTTGTCATATAAACATTCCTGAACCCAGCAAAATGAACTTTCCTAACATCCATCCCTTAAACCCTTCCCTTTTAGGTATTAGGCCTGCAGGGCTGAAGTGCTGAGGCATATTCTCCACACTGTTATAAAACCTTTAGCACTATTATGAAAACCTCTATTGTGAAACCTCTATCTTTCAGAACCTCAAAAATTTAGGAAAAATATCCATCTGAGAGATGGAACAGATCACTGTGAAAGATGATATGGGGCAAAGTAGCTGATGCAATTCAGTATTTTAGAACAATGCAATCAACTCTTAGTCCTTTTCTGTACAAACTTTAGTGTGCTTCATTACTATGAGCAGAACTTGCTGCTTTTCAGGATGTAAATACGCTGTGTTGGAACCTAGCCCCATGGTTTGAGAAATCGAGATTCAGTGTTTGCTGGAGACCCTGCTTCACTTCTCTGGAAGCTGGTATTTACAGTTATGTATATTTTTCTCTACAATTATTCAGTTCATTAACATTATTCAACTTTTTGGGGCCTTATTTTATATATTGCAAAAGATGCCCTTTGAGAAGACTCTCTTATCCATAACAGAATACAACATGTGTAATTCAGCAAGCTTGTATATACCTTGTGTATATATTTATTGCATTTTAGTTCCTAAAGGCAGCATAACAAAGACTCAACCAACTCATAGACTGTAGAAAATTACATCTTCTGAAAATCTATTTGCATAATTGAGGGAAAATCCATACCACATATAATTTTCCTATATGAGAGGTTGTTATTCCAAAGCAGAAAGAAAATATTTCTCTCAATCTTTAATTTTCACAATTTCAGTAACAGTATCTACTACATCTTTGCAGTGTGTTTTATATTCTTAAAGTGTGTTAATTCAATTCTTCATTCATTAATACACAGTAATTCAATAACACACAGCATGAAAAAAAAATCTTTAAAAATATCTTGAACATATGTTTCAGCTACTTTATGCTGCAGCCTACGGTGAAAATGCTCAACTATGAAATCAGATATTTTAAAGGCTATTTAACATTGTGAATTTTTCACAGAACATCAGCACAGTTACTGAAACAGGATGATTCTGTAACTGTGTTTAGTGGTCCTCAGATTCACACCCTTATCTGCATAATACAAAACCACCATTCACCTCTTACACTAATCTGTAAAGAAAAGTGAAGCTTAACACTTACAAGGACATAAGAGTAATCTTGCTAAACAGAACAGATTTCCCTACTGTGTTTACAGAAAGACATGAGATAATATATCAAAAAAGTCTTATTATAGTCACACACTCTCTCATGTACAGTAGTGAGAAGAACATTAGATTGATCAGACAAAATCTGTTCTAACAAATCAATGTTGACTGTTATTTATTCACTGTATCTTGGTGTGTTTACAAATTGCTTTATTATTTTTCCAAGAACTAAAGTTACACTGACTATATGTGTTTAATTCTTTCCCCTACATAGTCACAAGTTTCTGGCATGTAAGGGTGCTTGAAATATTAAATAATTTTATCTTTTACCCTTAAAAATGTCCCCAAATATATATTTTTCTCTCTTCTTGTTGCAAATTCTTTACATTAGTGAGTATACAAAGTAAAATGCTGTTACCTCCTAGCTGAAGAGTGACCACTAAACTATGTTCAATACATTACTTAAAACCACTGAATTTTGGGGGAACCTTTGACCTCACATCAAAGATGCATGTACGCATTCAAAAGAAAAAAATAAAATAGATTTTAAAAAAGAAAAATTGATCAACAGGGTTTTTTTCTGAGGTGTTGTATAAAACCTTCATGCATATTAAAACTACATAACACTGGGCGAGAAGGGGAGGAATAGGAAAAGAAAATCACAGCTCTCCTGAGGTGATGTTTATGTATGAGCATTAAAACTTACATGAAGAAATGCAATTACATTAACAATAATGTTAATAGGATATACCCTATATATAGGAAAATATAACATTAATATATAATAATAATGTTAATGGGACTATCTATAAGACTACCAAATTAAAATACAAAAGAAAATAGAGAAAATTTGGACCATTCTCTTGGAGGTACAATGTTGCATTAAGAAACTCTCAAAATTATGTAAAATAAAACAAATGAAAAAAAAAAAAACAAAACCAAAAACCACCAGATTTAAGTGTCTACATTATATATAATCTGAACTTTTCTTTAAAAACAACAGCCTAATTTCAGTGTCCTGGCCATGGTAATGTGAAAACTTTAAATTCCCCATTATAACTCTGAGGAAGTTATAGTTGAAATCAAGTTCAATCCATAAACTAAAATACAACCGCAGCATTTGGCAACATAGGATATGTGCCAAAATTTATTGGAACATTCCCTCTGTCGTAATATTAAAGAAATTAAAAGTATCTACAATATGCAAAGAGTATTAACCCAGCCAACGTTCTGCCTATGCTATTGTACCAATTCATTTGTGACTAATGAAGAATCCACTGATGAATGTAACACATATTCCAAAAATAAAATAGCTATAATTTTTAAAATAGTTACCCTTCTGAAATTGGTAGAGTATCTCCACTACATCTGGACATAACAGAAGTTAAATGTCAAATGTACTTGACCTGGAACTGGTTTAATAGCATTTTTTTTTCAGTACTCTGAATATAGCACTACTTACTATGTAAGTAACAAAGTGTCTGAACTATCACTAGTAGAAAATGACTGCAAGTGTGCCGTTAGTAGACATGAACAAAAACAGGGAGTGTCACAAGTTCAGACTGCTGCATTATTATCACATTTGGGAAAAGTTTCAAAAAGCTTTATTTTTATGAAGAAATAATGTGTATAAAATAGGACAATAAAAAAGTATTAAGCAATAATCTTTACAGGCAGCTAAGCTGCAAATTTTGGATATACTAATATTTATGAAACCCCACACTGCAGTACTGAACTTTCCTCATGCAAACTGTAACTACAGAATTACTCAGGTGAATGATGCATGAATAAACATGAGTTTCTTAAACATTTTATGCATATTTTGGATCAGAGCCATACTCTGAATACGTACAGCAGTTCTCAAGAAAACCACATTTGTGGACAGTCTCAGCTTGACATGCCGGTGTTAGGACAACAGATGACCATTTAAGATAATAAATTATGATCTATAAAAAATTAATTTAGAAAAAGAAGACTTGTGCAACAGCATCTGTTTTCACCAAACCAGGACAAGTGAATTCCTTGTACCTCAATAATTTGAATTTTTCTCTTTCCCTGTTCATCATAGCACGAACAAATCATGTAGGTTGTACCTCCAGGGGTCATCCAGTCCAAACTCCTACTCAAAGCAGGTCCAGCTGCAGCAGGTTACTTTGGGGTCTGTCCACTGAAGTTCTGAGTATCTCCAAATATAGACACTTCAAAGCCTCTCTGGACAGCCTGTTTTAGTGTTTGGTGACCCCTGAGTTGAGCCAAAAAGCTTCCTGTGTTCCTACATTTCTCCTTTGCCTCTCATCTCTGAGATAGGCACATCTCTGAGAAGAGCCTGGAATCATCTTCTCAGTGTACTAGGTAAACACTTGCTAATCTGGCCCAGGATGAAGTTGAAGAAGTTGATCACCTATGCTGCAAGAGAACACTACTGATTCACAGTCAGCACCAAGACCTCTGGGTATTTTTCTACGGAGTTTAACACCAGCCTGTTTTGCTGCACAGGATTACTCCATTCCAGATGCAGGACTTTGCACCTTGTTGTTGAACTTTATGAGGACCGAATCAGCCCACTCTTCCTGCCTGCAGCACCTTAGATCTTCTTATATATAAGAACTTCAATTAAATACACTTGACAAGGGGAAGAGGTTTGATGGTGTAAAACTGCAGAATAAGATGTCATAGATGTCTTCCACCCTTGAATCAGGATTTCTATCCTAAAACCAACAAAACTTCTGCTTTGTGATTGAGATTTCAGTGTTTGTGTCTATTCTGATGCTGTTCAGACCACAAAGATTTAAAAAAAAAAAAAAAAAAGGAAACCAGAAAACGCCATATCCTAGGACAAGGGATCCCCAAACTTAGTATAGTCCAATCTTGGAAAAAAAAATTCCTGGAGAATTTATTCTAGCACTGTTTGTTACCACAATGCTGGCACATTCCTTCGAAGAATCTCATAACTAGCTGTCATCAGACCCAGAACAAATAATTAGCTGGGTCTACACACTACAGATTTGATTTAACAGGGCAGAATCTATGTTCCTAACAGAAAAATAACACAAAATGACAAAACACTCCCAACTGAGCAGCCCAATCCCCTGCATATACCAAGCTATATTTTCAACCTTTCCTAAACTTTTAAAAGCAATTCTCTTCAAACAGTTAGGTTTCTTTCGGTGAAGGCCATGTAGCAATTTTTATAACACAGATGTAATACATAAAATATATATTGAAAACAAAGAAAGATTAGACTTTAGTAAACGTGACTAGAAAAATGCTGAACTAGAACAACATACACAAGACACAAGAGCACAGAGCCTTAAAGACAGCATTATTACGTATAAATCCCACCAGCATGCATTTACTGCACTGAAATACGCTGGTAGTTAGTTCAGTCTAGCAATGGAAAGTAATTAAGACCAAAGTCCAAAAAAGTATCTAAAAGTTCTCTATGAAGGAACAGTTCTAACATCTATCTGAAGTTAATCAAAGAAGAAATCATCTCAGCACTGATGAAGAGTGAGGAGGAATGAATGATTCAGTGAACTAATGTAAATCAAAATCTTATAGCTGCCTTAGTGTTTTTCAAATGGAAATGAGGCTTTTTATATCACATTGATTTGGATTCCAGAGGCAAACTGCTTGCCCTGTTTCTCTGAAAATAACTGACTGAAATGTATTAAAAAAAAAAAAAAAAAAAAAAACAGAATAAATTTCCAATCACTCATATAATACTTTTCCAAATTATATGTGTATAAAATACACATATAAAGTCAGGTCCAAACATCCACATTACAACCATAGTTCACAAGAGGTACAAGGAATCCTGTGTCCTTGAAATAAGGTAATAATGAATATCTGGTATTTTTGAGGATTATAAACATCCCTTTTGACTTTACATATACAGCTTATTTAAGTAGTTAGAAAAACTACGTAACTCACACATCAGTAAAGAAAGAATCATTTATAAGCTTATCTGCTTTGAAAAATAAGTAAATATAATTTGTTATTGTCGCCATTGCGTAAAACACTAGAAATGCATTTTTTTCAGATGAACCACTACAGTCAACTTAATCTAGACTATTATCCCATTACTGGATAGTTAAATCAAAAACATGTTAGAAATTAAAGTACATGATTAAAATAACAAATCTTTGGAATTTGTTATACAATTTTATAAAATTAATTTCCCCACAGTGGTCCCTTCAAAAGACTCAGGCATATAAAATCTATTCTACTGCTATGAATCCCATTAAGAAGGCGTAGCAGGCACACACCCCACCCCTGATGAAAACAGGGCTTCTTGGCTGCTGAAGTGGAGCAGCTATTGATTTCCTTTTTCCATGCCCTTGTTCCCAGGGCTTCACAGTAGCTGGGACATCGGACCAATGGGAGCTGCTACTGGCCACGGATCAGATTCATCCTGGGTATAAATGGAGGCCCTTAGGGGAGCTATTTTGCACTAGTCTGCCCTGGAGCAGCACACTGGGATCAAAGACTCTCCCCTTGGGTCGGGATGTTGCACAGTGAAACTCCTTGAGGTTACTTGAATCAGGACGCTGCCCTGAGAAGTTCCTCGAGGCTGAGTGTCCTCACTTTTACGTGAGTGATAGATCATTTGGTCGTCATTAAACCCCAGGCTGTTCTGTGACAGGGCGTTCTGGGTTGTTGTTAAACTCTAGGAAGCAGTGTTTTGTCCTCTCATGGGCATTCGAATCTGCTGTTGAATGGTTGTAGAGGGCTAGTTAATTATGTTGATGATAAATTTTTAATTTTAGGTTACTGTTTGTTTATTTGAGAGCCTCCGTAAGAGAAAGCAGCTATTCTATTTAGAATTTGAAAGCATTATAGTCAAAATTAAATCTACTTGGATTAGTAAAATTCAGGTATATATGAGACTAGAAATGAGAAGGTTGTTACAATGAGATTGAAAATAAATAATAAAAAAGACAAGAAGTCTAACAAATTAATGACTTGCTATATTAACCTCATGTACTGCTAGTACATCAGATATATAAAGCTCTTTTCCCCATTACAAAACCCAAATATTCTTTAAACATCAATATTCTACAACTGTGTCACGTTTTCCATCCCCAATCTACAACAGTTCCCTTCCAGCCATCACTGAATTTAAATATTTCTGGTATGACAAATGCTGAGAAAAATAAATTCTTAGAGCATGGAAAAGAATCTTCCTTTCATGTGAACAATATTCACAAATTTCCTTGGCCACTTTCCCAGTTCATCTGAATAGGACTTCTGCTCTTCAGATATTCACATACAATGTTCTTCATACTTTTACGTCAGAGAAACCCCCCCTAGACAAGAACTGCTTCTAATTTGTGTAAGGATTTCCTTTGTAGACTTACAAAAAAACCTGCAACTTCACAGAATTTAAACATTTAAAAATAATTTAAGTGGGAAAATTAAATTGCATCTCTTTATTTGACAAGGTACTATTTTTAGGCCTAATCCTTCGTTTATACACACACAGAGGTGTCCTATTATGCACAGCCCCAGTGAATGCTGCTGCATGAATGCTGATAACTTACGTAAAGGAGAGAAGAAATATAGCTGCTAGAAGTATTTTAGTTTGTGAAGGAGACATGAGGAGAGAAAGCATCCAGGAAATTAGCTGTTAAGTTCATAACAATCAAATCCCAAATCAAATTCACAACTGCATCAAAGCAACACAGGTTCAGTCTCAAGGTTTCATACCAGAATTTAAGTTCCTATACTCCTAATTAAGGTCATGTTCAGAAGAAAAAAAAAAACAAACTAATTAACTTAAAACCAACCCAACTGAGAATGAGGTACAAGCCTGTTTAAATTAACCATATGTATAAATGTCACAGCCTTAAGAGGCTCTTCAAACGTTTTAATGAGTGATGACAGAGCACAAAAAAATACACATTTCATTCTATTCATCTGTGCAGTGTCTGACAACAGAAATTACATGTGATCATGAAGTTAAAGATATTTCAGTTCTCTTAAATATCTCCAACTACCCTTAATTGCTGAGATTATTTTTTTTGAGTGAAGACACATTCAAGAATTCTGATATTGATCTATAGATTTTATCTATATTTTTAGAAGAAAGAATAAAGCTAACAAGATCCAAAGTTATCTGTACTCAATAAAGATAGGACTATAATGCACCTTTACGTGACCTTTACCTGTTTCTACATCTGTTAAATGCAGCATGGAATCAAAGCCTCCACTCAGGATCCTTCTTCCACAAGATGACCAACAGGCAGCTCGAACAGCACAGGAGTGACAGGAGTAAGTTTTTAAACAGCACCCTGTATCTACAGCATCCCATACCTTGAAAAGAAAGATAAGGACAACTTGTAAAGAATCACAGTACATTTTTCAGGGTACTGATAAGTAGCTGTAGCAAATCATTGGGTCTGAGAAAGCTTTGCATTCTGAAGTTGTATCGGCTAAGTTGTAAAAATCTTTTTGAAATAATTGCATGGTTGATTAGAATTAGGGCATTTTATTAACACGGTAAAAATCAGTAATACATTTATGACTTGAATTCTTTCTTGAAATGTCTACACTATCCTCAGTGGCAATTAATGTTATACTTTTCCATTCATAATGCTGTCCTACCTCTGTGCAGGGATGTATCAAGATAAATTTTCCCTTTAAATAATTTTTTTTTCCAAATTTTTGTCTCTATCATATCTTGCTTTCCATCAAGTAAGAGGAATACTAGCAGATTACAGCTTTCACATCTGCCTATAGATAGGCTATTATCATATTTCTCACTCAGTTTGTAAATTAGGTAGAATTTTACCTTAACTTCACTGAGGAGACAGATAAGAGTATCATCATGCAGCCACACAGAGATTTCTGAAGACTGGTCTAAGTCCTCTCATTTTTCAGTTTCTTCTAGACAGAATTAGATTGATGCTGAGCACTTCTAAAAATCCTATTCTACTGTTATCCAATTCTTTAAAATTATATAACAACTAATATTTTCAGAACGTAAGTAGTTCTGCTCATATTTTTTTAATAATTTTTAAAGAGAAAGGTAATTGTTTCCAAATAAAATATTTTAGAAAATAGAAATAGTTTGAATTACAATTTCAGTTAACAAAAATATTTCACAATAATCAAAACCGCATCCTTTCATGGTGCTCCTTTTGTCATAGTT
This sequence comes from Athene cunicularia, assembly GCF_003259725.1. Taxonomy (NCBI): domain Eukaryota; kingdom Metazoa; phylum Chordata; class Aves; order Strigiformes; family Strigidae; genus Athene; species Athene cunicularia. The sequence goes on from NW_020799101.1 coordinate 13,291,569, forward strand.
TTAAGATAAAATTAGAAGTTTAGCAACAAATGATGCATATAAAGATCCAGTCTGCTTACTTACATAAGAGAAGTCTAAGCATCAAAATTATTTTCCTATGAATATTCTGCTTCAGTAAAAGCTAGACTATAAAATATCTTATGATTATGCAATAAAATACCTGTTGAGTTGTTTAACAAAATGTGTAACAAATGCTAGAACCATACCAGTAAATCCTACATTTATTACTTCTAATATTAGCGGTACAAATAAATCAACACTTTGACAGTGTTTCATGATAGTTTTATTGCAGTTTCAGTAAATCCAAGGCAGTTCATTGCTGTAAAGTCACTATTTTACTACATGGTACTTCTCTCTTTGAGATGAGTCATTTTCAGCGTGCAAAAATCTGCAGGATGAAAACAACACTGCCTATGAGCTTAGAAGGTTATTCTGATTTTTTTTTTCTATTTTAATCAATTTCTCAATTGTAAGATTGTTTATCTAATGTTGGGAACAGACTAGGCAATTAACAGAATACAAAAAATGACTTTTTTAAAGTGAGATCAAATTAAACCTTCATGTATGTCACCATAAGAGCACTGAACATAGTACCAAAATAAAACTGACTGCATGTTTGTGCATATTAAAGGATGTTAAAAACAAAACAACTTGTTAAATCAGAAAAGATAAGTAGATGTTTGCTTTCTTGTGGCAACAGCACAATTCCCAATACAGGAGAATGTAAAGGGGAGAAAAAAGCAAGACTTTTGATAATGTATTTTTATCTTCAACTCTATTTTCTTCTTACTGGACAAAAAGGACTCACTGACAATATCATTATTATATAGTCCACACTCAGAAGACAACATTCCATTACAGAAAATTATTTCATCAAACTATCTTCTAGAACAGAGCATAGTTCTGCAATGCAAAGCAACCAATTACCATTAATTGGATAGTCAGTTAAGACTGGAACCGTGATGGCCATACCCTAAGTATTCTACCCTATTCACAAGAAAAGAAATCAGGAAAATTTTAATATTGAACTGCTTTTGAAATTAAGTTTCTCTGCTTTAATGATTTTTAATGATCATTTCAAGCTTCACAGTATTAAAAAAGGGTTAACTGTGTCTTAGAGGGCTTTTAATATGAGGAAGCTAATGAATGAATCAAGATGAAAGGAAAACCAGGTAGTACATGCTTCAGATATTTTTCTGTCATGTTTTACTGATTAAGTATGAAAACTCAATTTTCACAAGAAGGATGAAGTAAAGCAAGTTCAACAGCACTTCTGAGTTCCCATTTGATTTAAAAAAGCTGTATAAAAGGAAAAAGCACACGTCTAAAGCTGCAAATTTCTCTCCATTATATGAAATGGAACAAACAATCAACTCTCATGGAAGAGACCACTGACCACGCACAAGGGACAAGTTACCGAAGATCACATTTCTCTCCACCGTTACGCCTTCCATCAGCTCTTTTTGCTCAGGTAATGGCAGTGCTGCAATGCCTTTGGGAGTTACAGCTGCATGGGCAAGGCAGGCTCGACTGAGGAAATTCACTTAGTTTATTGCCAATTAACTTAAACTTTTAATTGCAGATTCAGGTATTGAGGAAACAAGATCAAGAGGGATACAAGCACTTAGGGCAGCACCTTCCCTCCCTAGGCCCCCTTAAGTCCAGTGCTACTCCTGCCCTATTCTCATACAAGTTTCACCTTTTTTCACTGGGTGTTATGCTTGGTCCCTTCCACATCCCTTCAGTGAGACAACAGCCATTGCAGGAAGCAGGGGTCAGGGCCTAGAGGTTTCTTGTTGCCTCTCCTTGCACCTTACTCTTTCTCACCTGCTATTCTTTGCTTCTTACTGCTCCTCTGCTCCCTCTCTCCAAGCGCACACCTCTTCCCCATCTCCTCCCATTGCCTTCTGTGTGTCCTCATATTTCTGCAGATGTGACCTTGTGGCTTTCCCCTTTCTTCAATATGTGTGAACAGAGGCACCACACGCTCCTCTGAAGTTTTGGCCCACAGTGAACTGTTTTCATCCATTTCTGAGCAAGCTGGAACCAGCTGCAGCAGCACAGGGCAGCTCACAACCTCCTCCCACACAGGCCACCCCTGCAGCCCCTGCTACCAAACCTCACAGTCAATGCTTAGTACAAGCTGTCAGTTCAGACAGAAGAGTTAGCACAGACCTCCATCAAGATGTGGTCCAATGCAAATTCACTGGAGGCTACAAATGTGCTTTTAAATAATGCTGAGAGGTGCCACATCTGCTGTGGCTTCACAGCAGAAAGAAACGTCAAACAAGGCAGCAGAAGATGGCAGACTCTGTCCTGCTGTGCAGTGGTAAGGCCCTGCAAGCTTCATTTGGGCACATCCAATCCTAGGTATGGTTCCATATGACCTGCCCAGGATTTTCCTTCAAGTCTCATACCTGGTGAATTTAGCTCAGTGTAATTTTGATACGTTAGTGTGTGCCCTGCTGTAATGAGGATACGGTGCAGTGCATCCCCTGGAGAACAATTCAGAGTTTTAAGTTTCAATATTCATCATCCAGAGGAAAAGCGAAGCTCTACTTACTATCTGCAAGAAGTGGTTTTTGATATTTACAGTTAGCTCTTCAGCAATCACTTAAGAGATGCAGCCATGCCCACAGAGAATCATACAAAGGTGAACCATTGCATATCAAGAAACAAAAAAGGGTGTGCAGAACTGAAAATAAGACAATTAAAGAACAAGCTATGTACCTTCTGTACAAATAAGAAATTATCAACAGGTGGGAGCTGTGAAAGCTCAGCTGTAACACAACGCCTGCCCCAAGTTACAAAAACCATTCTGTGTCTAGAAGTGAGAGAGATGTTAACCATATTACACCCACAAATGGAGAATTACTATATGTCATTACCAAGGAAAAATGCTTCAAATCCAATCAGAGAATCATTGCAAAACCACCATCGAGTCTGCATTTTCTTAGAGAGTCTCTTAAGTAGTTCCCTATTACTGTGTATTTCTACGCTTAATAATAAGGAGAAAAAGTGGCTAGAGGGAGAGTTCCAACATATTCTATCCAAAGACTGAGATTAATGTCTGCTCAGTAGCTGGTGCTTACTCTGTACAGGCAGCCACTGTCATTAAAAAAGGAGAGAGGCTGCAAAGGGATAAGTCCTTTGCAAGTAAATTTGCTTCTCTCTGCCTAACACTGAGATGTCAGATTAACAGTTTCTCCAGGATGAAAGGTATTTCAGGGTTTTTCTGTCAACTGAGATAGCTGAGTTCTTCAAAAATAATTTGTCTGGAAACTGTTTTTTTCTAGTCTTTCTGTCTTTACTTTTATGCTGGCTCAAACTAGGATAGAACAATAAGCCTGAAAGACTGCATGGGCATAACCAGCGGAGATGATGAAATGATTTGCATCCCAAAAAAACATCCAACATGATGCCTGAACCCAGAAGCATGTACCCTAATTCACCAAGGTCAATAATAAACAGACACTAAACCGTTTTAGAGCATGGCAATTCTGCAAGCAATATAGAACTATTTCACTATACAGCCACCAGACTCCAGTCTCAAAAGAAAATTTTTACAGGGCCTGGTACTAAATGGGACAAGAGACTCCCCTAGGAATTAGGACCATTAAAAACTTCCTATTTCAAGTGAGTGAAGTTATTGATCATGCCTTCTCTGCTAAAAAGGAAGATGAATTACAGACCCTTTACCAAAGAAGGATCCCAAACTCATTCTTCTGAGTGGCATCTACATAGGAGCTCAGAAAAAGGATTTGCATATGGCTGAAGGCAAAGGCCACAACACTAATTTAAAAAGTCATGGTTGTTAACAACCATGTTACAGTTTTAATTTCACAGTAAGTGTTTTTAAGAAATTAAGTGTCTTAGAACTATTTAGAAAGTTTTATTTTAAATACCAAAGGCTGAACTTTAAGCATATCTGGCAATAAATACCTTTAAAATAAAGGTTTATAAAATAAAATAATAGATTTACATGGAATAAAGGCTTACATATTTAGTACATAATAAATTACTTGGGCAGGGGGAACAGTTCATTAAAAAATACACAGGCTGAGATATATCTTCCTTCATAGGTATTTAAACATGTGCAGCAAGTATTATAGGACTAGATGCTATCACGCATCTGTCAAAGGAAGACAGATTTATATTCAAATATTTTTACCAAGAGATCAACTGTTTTAAGTGTTATTGCTTGACTTCAATTCTTACAAGAATTCAGTATTATTTCTAGATTAAATACTAAATTCTCATTAAACCTGAGGTTGCTCTTATCTTGTGTTGTCAGATGTGATTTTAATTGCTGAGCTAAAAAGTTAAAAGCAAACACTTCAGCCTGCTACTCTGAAAATACTGCTTATTGCCACATTGTCAAGCAATGTTTTACATTATAAACAGTAACCAGTCCATCCTTTCCTCTTATAAAGCATCCCAAAACCAATGAAATCTGCAACGGTTATTAGGGAAAAGGCACATATTACTGTATTACTTCCCTAAATCTACAATTATAAACTAATGAATTTTCCAATATTTGAAATAAATAAACAGCCAAGACTCAAAGCTTTGAAATTAGCTAGTTATTTTCAAAGATTTTCTTCAGTGCCCTTCTGGCATTAAGATATCGTGAAAACTTTAATTGCATTTTTTCCAGTTTTATTAAAATTGCCTTTAATGTGTCAAGCTGGTTCATATTACACTACTAGTTCTTAGTCTTCTGTACTTTACTATTTATAACATTGCCTTTCCATTTCTTTTCCATTAACTGCTTTCATTTCATTTCTTCTCATATTATAGAAAGTACGGTGATTACATAGTTATCTCCTAGGATTAATATATGGGGCCAAAATGGCAGTTACAAACATCCAAGTGACAAAATCACTAGACATTTCTTTACAAAAGCAATTTTCTTTTATTTTCTCTGAGGCATGTTGTAATTCAATTGCTCTTTCACATCTTTCATAATATTTGGAACTAAAAAAGGCTTCAGAAGTTCCTTGCTTCCCTGTATAGCTTAGGAACATTGTGAAAATACTGTTAATCAGGATTTTAGGTAACATAACCAGATCTCCTCAACCTCACAATCAAAAGTTCACAAATCATATAAGCAACTAAACAATGTAACAGATGAAATTTATTATAGATTATATGTTTCCAGATGCTATTTTCTGACTGAAAGCTTTCAGGAGAACAGCCCCTGAAAATAAAGTACTTTAGGTTGAAGATAATAAAAACTCTCTTGGTAAGTCACAAAAGAAAACAGAAGAGAGAGGGTAAGCACTTGATACTCAAGTAAATAGCAACCACAGTAGAATGTTCAGGGGTCTGCTATGCTATCAACCAGCTCACAGCATACAAAATAAAGGCTATTATCTAACTGACCATCAAAACTAGGTATCCATTCCTAGGGAAAAAAAAAATGTGACAGCAGAATAACCAAAATAATGTGAGAATTCATCAAGCATATGAAGACTGATAAATTAGGAATTGAGCATGTCTCTTCTATTGTCATTCTATGATAATCTGTAATGTGCTTGCCTCCAAGCAAATTAGACTGCAGAAAAGAAAATATAGCAGACTTACTTTTAGAAAGAGAAAGGTGCATCTATTCAAACAGTCACTAATTGCACAGTGAATCCAAGAACAATGATTTAATTGTGATAAATTAGAGGCTGGAAGAAAGTATCAGGAATTAAGTTGTACGCATTTTGAATTTGCATGCATAAAGGAACTACAGCAGAGCCAATCAAGAATACTAAACAAGAAATTAATTTCTGGAGGATGCATAACAAAATTTAAAAAATTTTAAATGGATTGATTCAACTTAATTTCAACATAACATCCATACTAAAATAACAGAACTCTTCCCCCTCAATTTCACCAAGTTGTGCCGTTCTTCTGTAAATACCAACTTCCTCTGTCAATGACTCCTACTACATGAACAACAGCAAGAAATCGTTTCAAACTTCTTGATTAAATACAAAGATGGCATTTAAGAAACAGCCCTGTTCAATGATGATGTAGGAGAGTAGTGAGTTACAGGAAGCATGAAGAATTACTACTGTGCTTTTGACTAGAACATATTCTGCTCCCTTCCAACACATGCTGAGATTGCTCCACAGACTTGTGAAGCTGAAGAGACATGACCCTCTCCTTTCCCTTTTTGGAATAACATTCTCCCTTATGTGTCTCAAGGAGAAAAGAAAAAAAAAAAATTTTTTTTTTAACTGCAGAACTGAATTTGTCTCTGAAATGTGAACATGTCATATCTGCTAACATGCACAGATTCAAGAGAATGGTACTCCTTGAACCATACTGCTTTTCTGATCTCATCAATAGCTAAATACTGCAATTTCTAATAAATACAGTAAAAAAGGAAGTCCTACACTATCTACAGAAAAACATGTCTTTTCTAGTTTGCAAATCAGGCTCAAGGTTCTTCAAAAGTCAATGTGCCAGAGGGCAGAAATAGTCCCATGGAAAAATTACAAAAAGGTATTTGCTGCTGCTTCTTCTGATTCCCCACCTGGATGAGGATTGCAAGAGTTAAAAGTGCCCCTTGGATATCTCTAACCAATGGCAGTAAGGACCAGAAGTCACTCCCATAAACATGTACATTCTTTTGTTCACAGAACTGAGGCAAGAGAAAGAGAGGAAAAAAATGGCAAATAGCTGAAAAGCAATAAATAGCCAAGCATTAGAATTGGTAGGTGTGCCTAGCTGAGTGCCTACGTAGGCCTCTCCAGCCACTGCATGACTGAAAAAAAAAAATCTGATTTTGAATAGGCATGTAACATAATATGTATAAATTCCTATAGTAACTGCAGGAAGATTTAGAATGTTTCATTGTTGTTTCAATTAGCGTCTTCTTAAAACAATGAGCTCAATACTACAGTTTTACTAGAAGGTAAAATTTGTTGAAAGAATTACAGAATGCATCACTGTCTTTGTACTTTTTTGTCTAAACATGCAGTTAAACTAAGAACTAAGGTCCAGGGAAAAATACGAGCTAAGCTCTAGCCTAGTGTATAACCTCTAAGTGTTAATAAACTTAATTTCATACAATTATGAAAGATGTAAATAGATGTTCAGATTGTTATATAGGCAATGATTGATGACATTTTGGCCATACCAGCTTAATTTGTTAATCACATGTTCCAAAAAAGTTTTTCAACGGGATTCTGTGAAGCTAGATAAAGCTAACACATTTTCAGATGTGTTCAACACTTGCTCCAGGAATGTGTAAGAGTGTGCTAGGGAACATATTTTAAATTACATCCATCTTCCTAATCTAGACATGGTGTAAGTAGTATATATTAATGCTGCCATTTGAGCAAGCACTTACAAGTTTCCACTAACTTTCTTCTTTTAACAGACATAACTCAAAACACTATTTTCTTACTAATGCAAAGCACAGGAATAGTGACTGATTAAAAAGTGCCAACTATATTATTGCTTTAATACCTGAATGAGAACTCACATTTGGATAGTATATTACTAGACTATCCTCATTACTGTAGAACAAGGAGAAAGGAAAGTACCAAAATCTAATAAATTCAATTAACTGAGACAGCCAGCATAAGGTCTCACTCCATTTTTTTTTTTTTCTACCAGAAACCATAATATCAACATGTTTCAAGCACATTTATCAAACCAATGAGGTGGAAAATCTTCCCTTTTGAAAAAAAAAAAAAAAAAAAAAAAAGAATAGTACATTAGATTTTAAGATAGCTCTTATTTTGTAGGGGGCTTTATCCAGGCAGAAGCATTTTAAGTTATAATACTGGTAGCATACTAATAACCAAGTTAGCAGTACTACTACTAAAAACCAGTTGGTGCTATGAAAACTGATTTGCAAACATGTCAACAAGCTTTAATCCTAATGAATCCAGCAAAGACTGAGTTAAGTATAAGGACTACATTTAGCTTCAAGAGGCAGCACATAGGCATACTAAGCTTGCCTATGAAATACATTTCCAATTATTTGGTGTGTTTTATTTTAATCTTCTCTCCCACAGAAACTCAGCAGCCTTTTCTCCAAGGAAGGCTCCATAATTGTTAATTGTGAAGCTTCATTTGGGTCGTTTTACCATTAACAAGAAAATAAAAACCTAATCAAAAGTATACTTTGAGCTGCCAGCATCCTATAAAATGATTTTAAGAAAACACTAATGGACTAAAATAAAACACTGACATTTTCAGCTGAGAAAGGGAGACACAAGAGAAGTAAAATAGAATTCTCTAAAAACAAAAACCCCACACCACGATGTCAAGAGCTATCCATCTGATTATATACAATAAGGGAATGCTCTCGGTAAAGCTTTCATAATGAGACAAGCTTAACCTAAGCTTGTTTGTTGGCCATCTACTCTTGGAAATACAGCTAATGATTCCATATTTCAAAAACTAACTTGTAGCACAAGGAAAATCTAATCAGCCAGTCAAAACTAAAAACATAAATAGTTTTAAAGTATATGAATTGGCTGGCTTTTTGCAATATAAATATTTAACATAGTCTCCATGGGAGCCTTTCAAGTCAAAACTGGCAAACAGAACTCATAAGAAATATGTAAATTATTTTTTAAAGAGTGTAATAGTAAAAGACTGAACAAGACTGACATAAACATTTCATAGATATTTCTATCAACAGATTTGCAAATTCTACATGGCCATTGTATCAAAAGCTAAGGTTTTAACCTACATGCTAGATTTTTCTCAGGACATACTGATCTCACCTGCAAATAACTTTTTGCATCCCCTTGATTCAGAAATGGAAAAAGAAAACATGACGGTAGTGAATTCTTATTTCTTGGACGTTACTCATGTCTGGAATTACAAAAAGACAGACATGAAGGACAGCTGGGACAAGACATTATTTTGATTTTGTGGTTTTCAGCATTCTTCCCCTGTTAATTACATGCAGTTTCTAGACAAGCAAGCTCAATCCCCCAGCAATTTGTGACCCTCTCAGAGGGAGGCCTTCCCTTCCACTTGTTTGGACAGCACATACACACACATTTCATGTCAAGATAAAATGTTCCTAAACACTGACAAATAATGTATGTATGGATGTTGCAACGTGAAACATCAGAATACAAATAACGCTCAATTAAATAAATGCTAAAGTATTACATAATTATTCAGAAATAAGCCCTGCTGCCTTTAAAAACTGAAGCTACAGATTAGAATTAGTTCGTTTATAAAGGATATTTACCTTGATACCTGATGAGAACTGAAATAAAACTGTCAAAGTACGAACAAGCTCAGGGTGAAATCCTGGCCTGCCACATTATTTACATGAAAACACAAAGTTATTCACTAGCAGTGATATCTGAATGCTTTCATGACACAGCAACTCACTGTAAAATTTTCTTTTCATTATGGCATATCTGTAGCTGTACCTGTGAAGCTGAAGTTGTGCCAGATTTATAGTGAACTATTTTCATTCAACACCTGGGCTTCACAAAAATAACTGAACAGGCACTTTCTTCCAGGCTACTTGCACAGAATAACATAAACACTGGATATGTAACAATCTATTTCTTCATGACACCTAGCTTCTGAGTCACACATACACATGAAATAGTGTACCATGAGAAATTTTCCTCTTTGATGGCAAATCAAGTCATACACATTACTGTTATTACACAATGCAGATAAAATTGTATGAAAATCAGTTACTGTCTTTTATTGCTGACAGACAAAATATCTGTGTGTGGAAGATACAACCTAATACAACGATCAAAAAAAAAAAACACCAACAAACCCCACAAACTAATACTTCCTTTATTTGACAGAAAGGTAACTTACAGGGTTTGTTATATTTAACAAACAAATGAAGGAATTAAGGAAACCTTAAATTGTGCTGCTACAGTCCATTATGAAGTGCAATTATGAAAAGGTAAATTTATTTCAGTGCAAGTCCTCAGAGAGGCCATTAAGGTGCCATTAAAAGACCATTATAATGTTTAACTTCAACAGTAAACTACTTCATTACAAGTCATACCATCATTTTAGAGAGGAATGCAATTTTCACAAAAAAGAGTCATTTAATTCACAATAATACATCATCCTCATTTTGTGTCTTTTAGTTGTAATTTCAAAGTTTGTTAGCCTTCTGCTTGCTTATGTACGAATTAAGATCCAAGTGGTGCAATTTCCAGATGTGTTGGCACCGAGAGGTCATTAATGCCAATGGAAGTTGAGAATGGAGGGTTGATAAACTTTAAACTTTAGCTTGAATTTGAAAATTTCGATTTTAATCTCTCAATGTTATAGCATCTACTATAACTTACCCTCCTAACTGCGGGAATATTAACAACACTTAATTTCTGATTAAGCAATCAGTGGTTTCATACATATACTGCATAATTATGCAGTTAAGGACAATTAGACAATATACGACGTGAAAAGCATCTGGGTCTGGAAAAATATTGCAAAATTACTTTTACATTCAGTAAATATGTAGTGATTCTTCACCTTTAGACACTAAAGATAGTTTCACTTTTCAGTCTAGAGATTCTCTAACCTTTGCTTCACTTTCCACCATAAAGACCATTTCCCTCAAAACTGGAGTAAATCATCCCTGCAGAAGGTTTGGGTTATTGCAGATGCACTTACAAGGCTAATCTAATCTAGAAGTTATTCCGACATGGTTCTGCCTCAGTGAAGTGACTGATTAATAGTTTCAAAGACAGAAGACATGTCAGAGACCTGCCTGGGCCTCAGTGTGTTGTGACATCGGAGCACTCACAACGCTTACAGAGCAGCATCCTCTCTCCACACACCGGCACAGCCACATCACAACACAAGTTACTTGCTGCTGAATGTGGAGCAGAACGTGTTCCAGCCGATGAGCAGGGCAGAATCTAACACAGACACCGCTTGGGAGAGGGGCTCAGGGGAACAATAACCAGACATTTTGTTACTAAATATAGTTTTTAATGGGTATTGTTAGAGAATATGCTATTAAGTGGCAAAAATCAACTGCATCTCCAAAAAAAGCAATACTAAAGTGGATTGCAATCTATTTCTGTTTCCAGAACTGAAAGGAACCCCCAGTAGGTTTCTATGCAGCTACCTTAAACCAACTGTCAAGTAATGCAATCACTTTTCATGGATCCCTTAGCAGTAATCTTTGTTCGCGGGGATCCAGTAATCATAGACTTAAGACAATACTACTACTTATTAAATTATATTTTTTGAGTATCATTAAATTATTGAAGTATGATCACTACTGTGCAAGCTCTGGCCTATCATTTGTTATAAAGGTACTTCAGCTTTCAATCTCTCACCCAAAATAAATGAAAATGGATTAACTTCAACAGTAGTTGATTTTTCAACTCTGATAATTACTGGCTGAAGACAGGAAGGGGGTGAGATTTGGAACCAGTGCATCTTCCTTGAGGAATATTCTACACTATTTAAAAGTAAAAAAATTTTCTGCAGCCCACATAAAATACATGCTTCAGAATCAACGTACTAAACACCTATATATACAGTTTAAACAATATCTGGAATAACTCGAACCACTTACGCACTTAAAATCAATTACAAGTTTGAATAGTGCCAACAGTACTATAAAATAGCAGAGACCGATCTAGATTCTTCAAATGAAAGTATCCCATAATGTGCTGCATGTCTGATGTTAAATACCACATTAAACAGCAAGGTAAAGCAGCATTCTATTTTTTTAAGTGTCCTAATACTTTGAGATCAGTATCTGCTTTAATTCTTAACATCTTTGATCACTATTTAAACAAAAGGCTTTTAAATTTGAGGTAGTATTTTTAAAGACTTTTTTAAAAAATGAAACTTCAGAGCATTTTTAAATATTGGAGTACTCCCATATTCACCTGAAAATAAAACCAAACTACAAATCCTTGTTTAAAGGGGGTTTTGGTGGTTTCAGTTTGGGTTTTTTTAAATGAGCTTTATAACACAGTAATGGGCCATCGGACTTGAGTTCATTGTTTTCTAGCATTTCCAGTAAACATCCAGTTAAGATATGGCATCAAACTTTGAGTTGTAGGGGCACAAAAGTTTACTCATGTACAGTATGTGTGACAAAGAAGCTTGTTTGTTAAACAGGGCTGAGGGCTACAATATCAAATACGCATTTAGTTTTAATATTATTTTAAGTATTACAGTGGAATACAAGGCAACATTTAAAAAGTGACAAAATCAAAACTAAATGCAGTAGAACCTATGTATCTTGTTTAATGAACAGTACTAGCAGCACAGACTCCACCTCCACAAAAATTAAAAAAAAAAAAAAATATTAAAACAAGCTCAGTAAGATGATCTTGCTCTTTAAAAATACTTCCAGGGAAGTGGGCAACAAAGAAAAGCACTAACACAATTCAGTGTTCCTTAGACATCATCTGAATTTCTCTACAGGTATGAATGCTATCCCAGTCAGGGGGATATAAACTAAAAATTGAGGAGACATATTAAACCACCAGAGAACTATCAAATTTTGTCATCTATTTAAACTATAATCAAGGTGGGCAGGTACACAGATTGGTGTGAAAAAGCAACTTAGTTTCTGGTAATACACAACAGAGCTTTAATTCATATGTTGGTTAGAATCCATGCTGTAAATCTGTTTGAAACAGAATCATTGTGCAGTTGCTAGCATTTTTTATTGGTTACATTTCATTATGGCATTAAAGTTGAGAGAAAACTGACGTGTTTATTTTTGATACTTTTATGTATTTTTTTCTACATTGCCAAGTGTAATCTTCACAGTTCCAGTTTCCTTCCTTGAAACCAAAACATCATTATTAACAAAATTCTCCTGAAACCATTTTATCTTGCCTGCTCATTTAAAAACTTCAGGGGAATTGCACCAACAGACTTTTAAAACACATTGATTCCTCCTGCAAAAGCACAGTTGTTTGTTAGAATATTTTATATCACATGTATCATTTTAAAATACACAAGAAAACTGCAGCCATTTGCAGCACAAATCTTTCACATGATGAGATCAAGATCTCCAAGTGCACTGATCCTTGTTTTGAGTTTTATTTTGGCAGACAGCTAGCGTTTTTCCAGTTCTTTGTTCTTAAAAAGGAGACATTTCAAAACAATGGAGATGCCAGAGGTAAGAGGAGCATTTCATCCCCTTTCCTCTATTCCGATTTGGGAAAATACTTTGGTCTTCGCTGATATCAGACCACTCTAAACATAGTCCTGTTGGCTAAGAGCCCTTTAAAGGCCAGCAGGACCCTTGCAGAACAGCAGTGTAGCTGGCAGCAAATACCCTTAGATGGAGATGCCCGCTCCTCAGACCAGCTCAGCACCCTCTGTGCTACACAACTCCTTCCACTGCTGGTTTCAGTGTAAACTCTGCAGTACCCAGCCCTCAAGGGAAGGCAAGTGAATTGGTCACATTATACACAGCACTTGCTCATCTCTCCAAAAGGCAGGGAAGCTGAAACCTCTGAAAACTATACTAATCTAGGCATATTGGGAACTACAAAAAACATTACGGTTATCATGGATTTGAAGGTACTTTGACTACATATTTTAATATCCAGATGAATAATTCAGGACTGCCCACCACAGCTTACAGTAGCATTTTACTCAAGCTGTATTACACAATTAGAAACAGGCTGGAGTGATCTTTACCTTCAGAGAAAAAAATATCAGAGCCACCTTTGGCAGCTGGGCAGCTTTAACAGCTTGATGTGTTTCCACAGAAATAGCCTTATCCTGCAGGAGTTCAGAAACAGGTGAAAAGATGGCTCCAAGCCCACTGTGTGATTAAGTTCTTGCAGTAAAGGTTTTGAGGAGCAGATCTTTTCATTTCCCAGTGTGGAATACACTCTCAGAAACACAACAAGCAGTTTGATTATTTAAGTGACACTAAGGATAAGACTAAACTTTAGCTGTAGCAGAGAACTTTTGTACAAGAATCAGTTCAGCCAGGACAACAAGAGAGCACCAAAAAAGGTAATTTATAGTGATAGCTTATTTAAAAATATACAGGACATTTTTAAACTGCTCTGAAAAATACACCTAGCCTGAAGGCTACAGGGATAAACTTTGGTTGAAATCTTTTCAAGATTTTTTTCCCCATAAAATGTTATTTAGCAGGATGAATGTACAATATAGAAGCCTTCACTTGTTCAAATTATAGCAGGGTCACTTAGACTGAGAAACTTTCCTGTGCTTCTTGTGGAAAACATCCTGCTTTATAACAATTGTTTGTACCATTACTGAGCTATTATGATTTTTACATGTCTCTAAGAACTGGAAAAAGTAATGGGGAAGGCATACAGGAAGTTTATGGTCCAAGTGACAAAGGTCTCTGGTTACATGGTTTGGTCTCCTGCTTCCCCTGGAACAAGGTGCTATGTATGCTATGAATATTATGCCTTCTAACAAGCACATTGAATTATTGCATGTGAATTGGAAGTGTATACTTCCTACATAAATTAAAGATCCTCCACACAACAACTCCAAGCACAAAGCTACCTTCCATAATCCTCTCTGACAATTCAACTAAGGGAGAGCAGCACAAGGTCCAAACCTCTCTGCCACGGGAATTCCTGCTCGGGTGGGTCTCCACTGGATTGCTGAAGGCACATTTTATCCACAGTGAAGGCTATGATAAATACTGTTAAATCCTGGAAGCTGAAGAACATCACGTAAAGAATAACATGGTGAGATACAAGTGATTATTATATTATGGGTGTTTGCATTTCCTGGACACTCACAATGGCAGTCTCTAGTATCTGGAAATACAGGAGGCAAATGCCCAAAAGACCTCAGGATTTCTCAGAGGTTCACATCTGGCTCCCTGGATATTCATAAAACCTGTTGACACAAAGAAAGTTTGCACTACAGATAGGGATAGCTGTTTTCCACAGAGCCTAGGTTTTCTTTAATGTGTGCAGCAGCACACAGTGTGTTCCCTCAGCGTATTCCTGACATTTAAATGTAATAGAGACAATCCTGCTCTGCAGTGGCTATCTAGGAAACAAGTCAGTTGTAAAACAGCTTGCCCATTTTTAAATATTTTATTTTTGCAGTCTCTCTCCAAACACACAACTTTGTTTTCTTCACTAAGTGCAACCGTCACCGTAACTATTCCTTGGCCCACTGGTGGGGCACTGCACAGTTGCAGGGTTGGTAAGCATGCCAAGAAGCTTATTGTGACTGAGAAGTCTCACCTTCCTTTCCAGCTTCCCCCATATTACAGACAAAAATATTTAACTTTCACATTTATCTCCAGCACGCTGGGTCCATTGCACCGATTCCTGCTCTTCACATCCCTGTGTCTCTACACTAAAGAGGGGTACAGCTTTGATTTGTTTCCCCAGTTGGTAAAGCCCCCCACCAGCATTATTCCAACTGTTCCAGGTTAACTGAGACTTGACTAATTCACAGTAATTTTAGCTCAGATGTACAACGTCAGCTGTGTCATCCTGTTTTCTTTTTAAGTATATTCACTTTTCAAGTGAAGTGATTACTGCAGCTCCTCTTCTCCAAGCAATTTACACAACGTCAACATGCATCATTAGAATACTCAGATTTTGAGGGAGCTCAAGTATCTACCTATTAACAGCTTTACATAAAACAAAACTGATTAGCTTTTGTTATTTCTCTTTTGCATATCTATGCAATACATTAGACAAAAAGGGGCCTGGCATTCCTATGACAAACAACAGAAGATTGCCAATGTGTTTTAATATGCCTCTTCCTAATATAGTTCAGTTCCTACAACATCATTTAGATTGCCCTACGGAGTTTGTGTACTTTATAACATTTAATCTGTCTCCTGTGAAATGTTGAAGAACAACCTATTACATAAGTCAACCCAACAGTAAGTTATTGACAATGATTTTATGAAGGCCTTTATCCCAAAGGACATTGGCAGGTAATTTGCAAACCGAATGTACATTTAGTCAGCAGAGAGGGGTTTCTATGTTTGCTTACATTCCTGTTAAGTAGTACAGTGATACAGCTGACCTGAAGTTGAACAGCAGACCTTTGATCATAGTTTTCATCAATACAAAGCAGAAGAGTTTGCATCAAATTTTAAGATTTGAAAAACAACCTTGAAAGAAGTGCTAGCTATTTCTTTCACGTCCTCCAAAAGACTTTGGTAAATAGCTTTTTCTTTATTAATACATTAGAGGCTGTTTACTTCAGTAATAGATTCAACAACATTAAACACAGCCTCGGTATTAATTTAAAAAAAAAAAAAAGTATTGTTTTTTTAGTTCTTAAAGCTGCTAAGAATCTAAAAACTGTGTATTTACCTGGCCATCACATGGTAAGAAAAATGACAGCAATTTAAGATAGAATAAGCTGTGCCTTAAAGAGGCATTGTTATTACTGAAGTTCAAATGTCTCAAAGCTATTTGCCAGATGTAACTGATTTTTTTAAATTAAAACTTAACACTTCACAGCTTAAGTGAGAAGTCCTGTTATAAAAGTGTGGGTGAAAGCATCTGTACTCAGAATTGTACAAGTTAAAAAGTACCTCCTCTGTTACTCCATAGTAATAGTTTAGAAATAAAGTAAAAAGATTGCATAATTGTGTTTGTCATATTAAGATAACAGTATTACTAACTTTCATTTTACAGCTGGTATAAAAGCATACCTTTGAAGCTGGAAATGAAAATAATAATACTCCACACTAAAAAAATCTAGAACCAAGTTAAAAAACTAGCTTTCTCCTCTGGTTATTGACATGAAACCATGAATCAGTGGCAATGTAGAGTTACTGAGGAGCAGATATGAACATATTAACACTTACAAACACTGCCTGGCATTTACATAGGACCCAATTAATTATTTTTAACTATACAAGCAAATATAATATTTAGATATTTATAAAATTACAGACCAGTGTCCCTCCCACATACTTTTTTTCCTAAAGCCTGATGAATACACTTCATTTTAGCAAGCAATAATGCATAATTATTCTATTCTATCAGTAGGGGCTGCCTCTGATTACATTCACATAGTGCAAGCCTACTTGATCATCACATCAGTTCAGTGGTACCATGAGACAACCCACTGTTAAACTCATCCCAGAGGAATACCTACCTAGCTCAGGAACCTAGCCCACACCACCCCTGCTCTGCAGCTTCTAGCACCCAAGCTGGCTTGATTGCTCTATGACATGCAGCACTGAAACACACGCATAAACCCAAAGTAACTTCCACCACAGGTCCCACAGTGCTCGACTCTTTGGCACTACTACAACATAAACATTTAAGCAAAACAGCCACACCTCAGGTAGAATTTGGTTCACCAGTTCTCACTACAGTATGCCACACCTAAAGTAAGAGTTACTTCACTATTAGAAGTATTTAATTGCATTTATTTCACTATCACTATATAGAACTACAGAATGAATAATTTAGAAATTAAATGTTTTAAGCATTACAGGCTTCTGCATATTAGCAAAAATTTAAGATTAGTGACCAGTTTTGAACATATTTTTCCAGAGTATTTACTTTTTATTTAAGCACATAAAAATGATCAATTTCTAAAATAAAAATATCACGTCAGCAGTTGCACATCAAGTTTTTTGATAAGCCAGGCTCTGTACTGAGATACTCAAAAGCAGATTTCTCATCAGTCGTTACAATAAGAGAAGATGCATAATGGCAGGAAAAAAAATAAGCAGTGTGTGTTACTTTGTTCGAACCCATTTGAGATAGCAGACAGAGGTGAAAGCTTACTGACATTCAGAACATAACCTTTCAGTTAGAATGGGTCTATAATGTTCTCCAAATACTTAAAATCAAAACCCGTTAGTTGTGAAGAGCTTGTTTTCTCCAACTGATTCCACAACTGAAATATTATTGGAAAATTTCCCCAATGAAACACGGACCACTTCCAACACTGTTTTCACATAACACCTTGAAGACCCTTCCACAATCAGATTCATGCTACTATTTCAGCTTCCTATCACTCAGCTGCTTCTCCATCTCTGTTGCCATCACCAAAATACTTTTACCACTCCAGACAATATTCATCACTTCCTTGGTTATGCTTTCATTTATCTGCAGTTACCTCCACTCCTACTGCACAAAGCACAGATAATTAGTTTAATTAATCTTCATGAGTGTTTCTAAAATTTAGCAGCTTTTCTTGCTGTTCTCTAAATTAGCTTTAAATTGATGTCTGAGAATCCAAACATCTGTTTAGCATGTTGTGAGTGCTGTCACAAATTAAAAACTTTATTGTAAAGCATTTAATGTACTTTACAGAAAAAGAGGATTATGAAATATAAATTATACATTATTACCAGGATTTCAGTGGACACCCCATTCACAAAGGTGAATGAAATATGCAGGCAAAGCGAATATCCAGTTTGTAAGGACAAGTAATTGACAACAGGTTTTCTGTTAAAGCTCTTATATATATGTATTCTAATACATATATACACATACACACACAAGCACATATAAAGCGTGCTGCTGCAGACAAGGCAACTATCACTGTTGAAGAAAAAAAATATTTTTTAAGGGAAAAAAAACTTGAAGAGAATCCTTTGACATTTCAATTAAGTTTCTACATGAAAGGCAGAGAAAAAACATGGAATAGGGAAGCTGGAAAAGAATACAGGAAGGATTTTCTATGACCTATGAGGCGTTTTTTGGTTGCAGTATAAGCTAGCTTGGGTTGTATAATGCTCTTTGCCAAGAAAAAACATCCTTATAGACAGAAAAAAAAGTACTGAGTATAGGTGCCAGGACTGGAAAAAACCCTTCTGGTATTATCATAAGCCATATTTTTTAGCTGAAGATGTCAACACACCTTTATAACACCTCATGATGGATCTAGACTGCCAGACTAATTTGCTACTGCTGCTTAGTCTGCTAAAGAAAAAAAATCAACTCGTTTTTTTAAAAAAGAAAATAATATTATTTAACATATGGTTCAGATGTTAAGAACACTGTCCAGATGTAGCAGAGCAAATGGAATGAAATAACTGATTCTCCATGCAGCAGTAAAAAGGTGCAGAGGGCTTAAGCAACAGTAACACTTTAAGAATGAGTTAAGTAAAATCTGTTTTTTATACTGCTAAATCTGTAGAAGCAAAGTACATTTTTCACAGTGGGTAAGAAATTCCAGAAACATAAGTACTACCTTGAGTAATTATTGTTAATTAACTAGCAATGAGGCACTATTTCCAAATGTGACATTTAAAGCACATAATGTGATTGTGAATATTCACAAAGATAATTAAGTTCATCTGCTTCAAGTCCTTGATTTCAGCACATCTGAAAACACCTCTTAAACTATCATTAGACCTGTAATCAAGTATTTTGTTGCTCAGGAAAATTGGATACCTTTGCTCACCTGCAAATATAGGGATATGTGTTCAAATGCAAGTATATGGCTTTTGTTAAGAAGCTTTCCTTCAGGCAAAAGCTGAGGGGAAAAAAAAAACACTAATTCTGATTGTTTTCTCAGAAGAGACAGTTAAAAATAAATTCTTCACACCATCATATGGAAACAAAACCAAAAATGACTTAGCTTCTTTAACTGATCACAAGACTGACATGAGGGATACTTGTTTGAAAGTATTCACCAAGCCAGGGGTACCAGTACCGTGCATACTAAGGATACTGTCCATATGGGGTTGTATACTTTCTTCCTTCCATCTTGTTTACAGCTAAGTCAAACTCATTACAAAAAGATTTCAAACAAATTACAGGGATGAAATACAATGTATAATGTAAAAGTGTAACAAATCAGAAAATGCATTGACATGAATCTTCTAAGGTTATAACCATTATTGTCTTCAAAGAAGGAAGGAGGCTTTGATCATCAACACTGATCTTAGTTTTGATCAAGACTTCTTGGAGAAATAAACACTGAAAATAGGAAAAATTGACCCCAAGGACAGGGTGTCAGAACAGTCATAGCTTGGTATTTTATCCTTTATTCTTTTAAGAGTAAAGGAAGCTTCTTTCCACTAGAAAAGAGATTAATGAATAATGTGCTCCAAGATGAAGAAACATTTAGGCAGCATTCTAAAGTACAATATATTACATTTACTCTATTGCTCTCCAATTATTTGACATAGAGGATTTTTAATCAGTCAAAATAACAGTGTGAATAATTACATGCTATAAGAATATCCTACTGGTCTGTATCTCTCAACCCACTTTGACTAGCAGTTTTATTCTACACCTGAGAAGTCTCTCCTGATGAAAGTTTTGTCTAGAATTATGTCTTGAGAGAAAAATGTGAAACCTTTCGAAAAAAAAAAGAAAAATCACATGTTCTGAAAGTGTATAGTGTCATGAAACTCCTGACCTTGTCTAAAAGACAGTTCCTGCTGCTGCCTAGCTGCGTAAGTGCACATTTAGTGTTCTGCTTCAAAGCTGCATCGCGAGCACTAGCAATGCCAACTGCCCAGAGAACAGAGATGGGTATGAGACATTCCATGCTGCAGGTCACTAACCCCCAAGTTTGTACCCTGCTTATAACAGCAGCTAGATTGACTTTGCTTGGAAGGATGTCATCCTTCAAGAAGGCATTAGTCCTTTTCTCATCAGTGAAAGGACAGTACCTGATCTCAAACAACACACAGATCTCAGACTGCCAATTCCAGGTTTGGGAAGAACTTCCTCAAAAGATCCACATGTTGTCTCCCTTCTGCTTTTCTTAAACTGTAAATGGACTGAGAAAGCAAGATGACAATGATTTAAAGTCTCTGGAGATGAACAACACTGAGAATTAAGACCATGTTGCTGTACTCCTACTAAAGACACAAGTTCAGATAAAAGTGATCTTCAGCCAAACTAGTCAATAAAATCACAACTGCACTTCTCCAACAAGCACTCACAGCATGTTTCAAAAAAACAACCTACTCAGGCTTATCCAAAAAAAGAAATACAGTGGAGGAGTAAAACTTAGCATAGATCTTTCTTGTTTCTCTATTCTGTGTAAGAACACCAAAAATACTGTTGAAACACTTTCTTACGGTCAAAATTCAGTAAGTCACTTTTGGAAAGTTTCATGAGAATTACTTTTGTTCCCATATAAAGTGGTCAACAGAATAAAATGAGCAGTGGGAGGTTACATTACACTAACATTACTGAATGTAAAATGTTAGCCCTAACACAAGCCACGTTGCCAAATGGGCATTAATTGAAGGTCAACTGATACAGTATGTGTCCTCAAAGCTGATGCAGATTTTAATCTCCCCGGGGCAGCTGAGCACTCTCTCCAAGAGATACTGCTTTTTAGAACACTACAACCAGGGAACAGAAGGAATGAATAAGAAGCAAAACTATGTTCTCCTATTTTATTTCTATGAAAGTATGACAAGATAATGCCTTTTGACATTTCAGGAGAATAAATGTGTATGTTTCTGATGGTTATCACTGAATTTACAGAAAATTAAGGGGAAAAACAACGTTTTAAAATGTTTTTCAACTGAATTCATCTGTTCTACGGAGACAACATGATGGTATTAGACCATATACATCATAACCCAACATGTAGATTATGCATGCTATTTTCTTGAACTCTTTTACAATCTAAATTAAGTATTCTCTGAACTACTGCAGAGATTTTTACGAAAGGAGCCTAGGATTTAACACCCTATGTATTAGGCAGTCCAAATGAAACATCAGAAATTCTTTGCCAAAATAAGATTTTCAAGAACATTTGAGGCAAATCAGCCCAAACAGTAAGATACATATGATCAGAGACTTCATCTGATATTTTAGTCATCTGTACCAATCATTTCAACTAATTCCCACTATTTGCAAGAGAAGTATGCTTACCAAATGCTGAATAAAACAGGCAAGCTGCCAAGGGAAGGGGGAAAAAAAAAAAAAAAGAAAAAAAGAACCACCTATTGGAAAAAAACATATTTTTTTACTCTGAAGACAGGCAAACTTTACAGTACAAGCAAAGCTCACAAAAAAGCAATTTGTAAATAATTATATATATATATATATATATATATATCCAGTAAAGGATACTTAAAAACATCAGTTATCAGCAACTCTATGCTTCTCAACAGCAAAGTGTTGCTGCCATCAATTGCCATCTTTTAATGTAATATGTTCTTTATCCCAGAATCTTTCTGCACAATAATCACACCTAAAGCTGATCACAAATTCTCTATAAGCCTCTGACTCTAAGGAAGATGCTCATACAGATCACATTTTCAGTCAGCTAAAAGTTATGAGCGTGACTAGGTTTTTTTGTACCTACAAAATTGCGATTGTACATTCATGCTGGGCACAGCAACTTCCCACACACACCAAAATAAAGGGAAGAATTCCCACCTATTTTGCAGTTAACCTTTAAGTGTTTTGTGACTAATCACTGTAATATGGCTAACCCTGTGGATGTACCTCAGATAGCAAGTTCCTGGAAAATGAAGAAATGAAAAGAAGTTACGATATACTTATAAATTAGTTAGTGTGATTTAAACTATGGTTTGTTGTACAATATGAAAAACCTGAGTTATTTTAGCAGAAGGCAAAGCCAAATATGGCAAAGATACTGAAATCTCCACCCCAGTTGTATACTACCTACACAAAAAATTTACTTCAGATAAATTTTCTACTTCATATACAATACTAGGTATATTTGGATGGTTAAAGCAGAGCAGTTTGATACAGATATTCAAGTAATTCAAGAGAAACCATTATATAATGATAGGTAGTTATTAAGATTTACTTTAAAACCACTAGATTTTCTATTGCTGAACCTATATGAAAAGAATAACATGGCATAAATTCGGGAGTTTCTGATCAATTTTACAGTGTAACAGTGGTGTGTTGAGAATGATTTAAACTTGTTCAGAACATCTAAAAGCACTAGTACAAGGTTACTAGTAGTATTCGTGCCCAGAAGACTCTTAAACAATCCATATCTTACCAGCAGGCAAAGGAGCACAACTTCAAATGTGTTATAACTCCCCAGGAGATAATTAGCTAAATTACTATAGCCATTTCTGAAATAATCTGATTTTCCCTTCACCTCCATGTACCATATTCATTAGCATCAATCACTTCGTTAAGTCACATACATTTATGCTCTATTAAATGTGGGGATTCCTCATAAGCGTTAAACACCTCAATTCCAGACTTACAGTACTTTGGAGGCAAATTGTCTTAAGTATCCATGACTCCTACAGGTTACTAAGGACCAGATAGATACATTCACAAAAAACATATTCCACATATTTTGAACATCCACTACTAAAGTAAGAAACACTATTCTACTCAGAACATAAGTATAGTCTTAGCAACTGCATTCCACTGCTTCTGAAACACTCTATTTGCTGTTGACCTAAGATTTATTTTTGAAAACAGGAGGGAGAAAACCAACAAGAACCAACTTTAAGTTGTTTGTTGTTTTTTTTCCTTAAGCTTCAGTAAACAGTAGATATCAAAACTCAGAAGATATCTATTTGTACTGTACTTCAATATTATGATACTCTAATGTAAAAATTGTGAATCAGCTAAGGCCACTCATGTGCTTTACAGCTTTATATTTTTATATGTACATATATAAAATCAGATAATGATCTCTTCTATTCATACAGTCAATAAAACAAATAAGAACAAATAAGAACAAAACGGAGCAATTTAAGCTGTCTCATTCTTGCACATTATCCACTGGGAGAACTTGACACAGCAGGGAGGACAGCTATGGACAAGCTCCACCAACCCAGATACACTGTAAGCAGGTGCAGGACTGGCAGTATTTGTGCAACAGCACAAAGTAACACTGCTAGGACAGTTCTAAAAATAATGGTAAGGAGTTGGACTTAAGGACAAATTCCTATCTGTAAGAAATAACCTAATCCAAATTTATGAGCACATTCTGTCCCATCCCTAACATTAACCAGGTGACTTTCTTATTTTAGGAAGTAGTTATTGCAGCCTTATTGCCCACACTAATTTGAAGTAATATCTAACCATGAGGGGCAGTGTACAGTTAGTGATTTAGAACAGTTATCTGAAAACAAGCTTTAATGAATCTTGCATTCATTTATCAGTGAGCTTGGGCAAGTAACATTTTGTTTAAAATTCTTCATTCTTTCAACTAAAAAATAAATTCTTTATTATTCCCAAGGCTATTGAGAATGTTAATAACTGGAGAAAAAAAAAATCGTAGGATATGGAAAATACAAATGCAGTCCTAAACCCACTGATGCCAGTGACATAACCCAGTCTTAAACATGAGCAGAACTAGGCATCTAATTACGAAAATAAACTATTAATTATGTCAAGATATGTGTTTTGCTGGCAAGAAGGACATTCATAACTATAACTATTTCAATACTAGCAAGCAGAGTAAGATTGAAGTACCTGATTAATTTTAATTTCTTTTACATTGTTAACAATGCTAGCTTTAACATATCTGCCAAACTTTACCATGTTTGTATAACTATATCATCCCTAACCACCTGCACCCTAACTGCCAGCATTTCCATAGAGAACCAGCTGTGTCCCTTCCTCAGTATTTAGCTATATACAATTCCAGGCACTAGTCACAATGTTCAGAATGATAAAAATTCTTTTAACAAGGAAATCATAATCTGGAAAAAGACAAGAAGACTAGAGAACAGGACAAATTCCAAAATCTGACTTCAGAATACAAGGTGTTACACAGTTAGCACATGTGTAATACACAAGCACATGCAGACTTGACTATCTCTCGTGCATTTTTAATGTAGTAACCAACAGAAACATTTAAGAATGGTAGCAATTCCTATGACTACGTTTTTAGATGTGTCCTAGAGGGAAAAAAAAAAAAACAAAACACAGTGGTTTTATTTAAATTAAAAACTTAAATAAACAAAAAGCCTCCACAAGCACACTGGAGGTAAAGCTCAGCCATAATATCCTAACCAGCCGGTCAGCCAGCACATATGTACTGGAAGACAAATCAAAGGCAGTTCCAGACTAGCCACAAAATTTTTTTTCTTTGAAGAAGGATGATTATTGCAACGAAACATGATACATATGATAGAGGACAGTAAGTCATTAGCTTCATCATAGTGAAGCAACTTCTCTAAAGAACAAGGGGGTTTTTTCAATGTTTTTCCCCTTTAAATTAAAGGCAATCTATAACTAACAGTTGTCTTGATAGCATAAATATATAGAAAGAACTTTAACGACATTTTGCTATCAGGCTTCATCTAAAGATCAAGTGTTAACAATCTTTGGTACATTCACTGATATTATGACCTTAAAGATGCAGCTATTTCTCACGCGCTAAAAATAAAATCTGCTTTAAAAAAAGCAAGGACATGAACATGCTGAAAAGAATAGAAACTTCAGGCAAATTGTTTCTACTCCTGATGCTGGATAAATCCTACACAAGTAATGTCTCTATAGAACCTTAAAGAGTAGAGCAAAGCTGCTCAAAAATTTGTTTCCTTGACAACATTGACAGACCAAGAGAGGTAAGGAATCAAAGTCATAAGATGTCTTGGAGCTTTGTTAGATTAAAAAAAAAAAAAAAGAGCAATATGTGAGATGTATCTATAAAGCTTGACTTCTAGAAAACAAGCAAAGTTAGACTGGTGTTAATTTATATTTTTTAACTATTCAGAATTTCTCAACAGTTAAAAAAAATTGAGATACTCCCATAACATACTACAGTCATGTAAGAACTTAAAGCTACTCTAGCTCAATTTTCTCCAAAGACCAAAATCTTGACTTCTTCACCAGCAATCTTACTGAAGCATCCAGAAGGGAGGCTAACACCATCCTACATTTCTCCCATCTCAGGTGACATTCTGACATAAGATTGCACAGCAGCTGCCTACACAGATCCTACACATAATTGGAAGGCTTAATTTATTACATTATCCATTGTTTCATTAGAGACACTACTCCATTGACATATCTAGCCCTTTTTCTTCCCCAGTAGGCTGGCTATGCTGGGCGGAGGACAAAGTTGCTTCTTTCCTACAGGCTACTTCAGAGACACTTAGTAAACAGCTGAAAGAGTTCTCAGAAGAAAAGTGCAGACCTCAACCATTCAGGACAGATGGGTTTCTAAGAAAAAAAGGCAGATAAACACTTAATGTTCTTGATATTTCTGTAAGTAATGACACAAGTAACCAAAACTCTTTCCAGGTAACATGAAGAAACAGAATCCTTTCTTCCACAGCATTGTTAAGTATATCCAAAAGTGACTCTCATCCTTCTGGATTTCTGCAGGAAGGTTTGTGAAATGACTCTGTCAAAACAGCCATGCCCCCTGTGCATCTCACCTGTGGCCACTTTGCACCTATTGGTCAATGTCAACAAAATTTCACAGATGTCTCAGTACACTCCCCTCAAGATTTAATCAATATAAGCAGCTGAATAAAAGGGAAAGACAGTGCAGCAGATCCAAAGGAGAGAGGAATTGAAGAGGAACTACAGCCAGTCAGCCTCAAGATACAGTCAGGCTCCATTAACTCTACTGCTCTTGGAAGAGCAATATTTTCTGAATTTTTCTTTAAATAACTCCCAGTTTTGGGGGGAAACACAAGCATAATAGTTGTGCCATGAAATATCCACATACTCACACTCTTCTCCCCTGTATCCACATCCTCTAACATAGTCATAAAGCAGTCAAAAATGCTGCAAGACCACTCAGGGTACTACTGTAGTATTCTTTAAGGAGATCCTATTATAATTCAGGAGACGTTTCCAAGTATAAAGAAAAACTAATGCACTTACAGAACTAAAAACCTAACCCAGAAGCTGAGAGGTTCACTGCATTTTTGAACCCCTCCCTGCTTTTTTTTTTTTTTTTAATGTTAGCTTTCACACAAGTGTAAAGATAAATTCTAATCCAACGTAGCACTGAATTTAGTTCTTGTTAGTGAAGGAAAGAAAACAATGGCTTATCAAACAGCATGGAGACCAGGATGGTGCTATTTATACTCAAAGAAACATACTCCTTTGAAAAAAATCTTCTGAGGTACAAGAGTGTGTCAACTATTAAGAACATAATAAAACTATACAAGTCATCTCCAGCTGTGAATTCTGAGAAAGTGAACAAAGGCATTACAAGGATTTCTGTTTCCTTGACAACAGCATTGCTGGAAACAAGAAAATAATTAAAAAATACATCTCTAAACATATCTAGGTATTAACATACCAAATGCATAACAAACTTTACCCACACATACCTTTGTGATGAAGAGACCAAAATCCACCACCTTCATGAACTGTTCTTTTCTGACTTGTGTTAATGGCTTTTGCAGAACAATTGCGTGAGTGCTGGCTATTACATCCTGACCTGTATTATCATCTAGGCATAAGCACAGTCAGAAGCATTCATTGATGGTCAAGCACATTCCTTCCTGAATGATGTTCCTTTTCTTACAAAATAAGCATTATGGAGAATACACCTCATTGAAGTGTATGAAATAATTTTGTTAGAAAAAGATCAAGGTATACAAAGAAGCCCTTCCAGCACTCAGGAAACTTCTATTACTATGCATATATCTATCAAATAGAAGTGTACTTCCATCTTAATAATCAGCAAGCCTAAAGTGCTTGGAAGTTCTAAATAGACAAGGGAAGGTCAGAACAAGGCATCACAAAGAAAAGTCAGCTTCAGTATTTCAGTATAGCCTATTGAATAGTCTCTTCAACAATACCCTCTTCAACAAGAAAATGACAATTCTATTTTCACAAGTCTCAATAAGCAACACACAATATCCAGAATATGAGCGTTTATTTGCCACATTCAAGATAACAGGGAGAGCTTCTTGTTCTTTTTTAAATAGATTATTAAAAGTGTACCAACATCAGACAGATCTTTTTAAAAGGTTTCAATTAAAGCAAAATATATGTATTAAATAGGATGACTCCCCAAATTCTCATCTTATGCATCAGCTACAGTTAAAGAAGTATTACCACAACTAGATCTTTAAAATGAATCTAAGAATTGCTATACTTGGGGTACTAGCAGCACGATACCTAATACTGCTTTGTGAACAGCTTGAATCTAGCCCAGCAGTGACAGGGCTATAGCCATCTGACAGATACGCATGAGTTTATAGGAAGTATGCTGGCAAATTAAATTCATTCCTTCATAAACAGACATGCCTGTGACAGAACAACAAGAAACACTGCCTATTTCAAGTGAATTGTATGCCAAGTGGTTGAAAACAGAAATGTTATGAGTTTGTTACTCTGAGGCAGGGTAACGGCAGTATCTAGGATGTCTGTATTGCTGCCACCAGCGCTACATACGTTATATGGATGAATGGAGGCTAGTATGTTCCATCACTTTGATACAACAGGATCGAGACTAACAAATTCCTGGAATATACTACTATGCTATCTGTCTCCTGGAACACACAACCATAAAAGAATAAATGGATTTGAAAAAATGAATAAAAATCGTATTTCTTGTAGTACTTGATATACTCCAGGAAACAAAAACTGTACATTAAATTTGACCAGTATGAGTAATATACCACTCTAGATCTAATGATCACAAGAGAGTCTGGCAAGACTGTAGAATTATCTGGAAGAGATCTCTTGAGATATCAAGTTACAAGCTCCTTTGGAGCTCAGAAATCCCCTGGCTTGATAACAAGCAGAGACCTGAAGAGGCTTTTAAGGTACTACATACCTTTGAGCTGTTCTTTTTCTCTAGACACCAACTTATGGACCCTACTAGAGTCTGACCACTGGGCTAGACAGAGCCTCAGTCTGAACCAGAATGTCTGTTCTTGTATTCTTAATCAAGAGAAGCAGACAATACCTCTCTACAACAGGCCAACATTACTAAACTAATTTAAAAAACCTTTTACTTTCCCTATATAGATTCAGCTGTGACTAATTGGAGATACAGTTTAACTAGGCAAGTAGGGAACAAAATGCATAAGAAAAAACTTCCAACAATGACTTAAGTCATCCCATCAAAGTACTATTAATACACAGTTTGCGTACTGAAGAATCACAGTACTTTCTTTCCTTGATCCTGCTCATCAATGGAGGATGAAAGTGCTGAAAATAAAGAAATACTTTGCAATAAATAGAATACCTGCTGTGATGCTCTAAATAGAAGACCAGGAATATACAATTAAAAGTTTATAGATGATCATATAAAGATGTTACCTTGAGTTAATTTTAAATAGGAAAAACAGAATAATGTTATGGAAGGCTTGAAGACAATAATTGTTAAAAAGCTAAGTCCAGCATAAGGAACTAGTGAAAATGTTTACATCTCTCTGGTTCTATGCAATTAGAGGTCTCCCAAATAAAAGACATTGACAATGTGAATGCAGTATAGTGTTCTCTGCAACTGGTAAACATGTCTTTCAAGAGACCACTTTTTATCTACCCTGGTAAACAGCTGTGTTCAGTGATAACCTGTGACTTAGTATTCTATGATTGGAGTTCTAAACCAGAAATACCTAAACAACATCTGATGTTCAGAAAGTATTGAATATCCATGCTATGGAAACTAGGCACCTTTAATAACAGTCCAAAATTTACGTAAAAAAATGTGAGAATTAAAATCACAAACACTATTTCAGTGTTTAAGTAGGCAAAACCAAAAATAGCAGTAGTAGCCTAAAATTAATTTGCAGCAGCTTTTCAAACAGAAGGTAAAGAAGTAGTATTATCCAAAGAAAACAGATTTAAGTAGTTCAATCATGTTTCACAATCCTTCAAATACATACTTAAACTAGAAACAAAAGCCACTGATAATAATACAGTTAGAATGTAATAGTGAAGGAGAGGACTGCCACAAGTAAGACCTCCCAACAGTACTTTCCCTAACTTGAATCAGGTTTCCTGCCCCTTTCTCCAGCTACCTAGGCTGGAAATACTATCAGCTTCCGCTTCCCAAGGGCATGCTCAATATCCTAAGAAAAAGACTTGACAAAGCCTAAATCTAAGGGTGGCAGTTTTTTCCATTCCTTACAAATTTAAGATTTAGCATTCTTCTATTAACACTCCAGATTTTAAGAACTGTGGGTACAATGCTATACATATCACTTCCTGTATGAGCTCCTATCTTCGTTTCAAGGTCTCTACGAAGTTTTCTTATACATTTTTCAGTGTATGCAGAAACTTTTAATTTTAGTCTTTTAGCACACAACATGGAAGCACAGTTTAGTCTTCCAGACTTTAGTCATAGTTTAGTTACCACCCCTTTCTAAGATGATGAGGAGCCCCATCTTCTGGTAGAAACATTACTCTAGAGAGCTACATCCCTCAGCTGACAGCTGATTTTTATTTTTTTTTTTTTCAACTGTACCACTTGAAACTGTTTGGTTTTTTTAAATGCAGCCATACACAAAAAAATGAAGAGCAAATACTTTTAATGAAAAATATAAAATCCTCTGAAACAGTGCGTTCCTTCCTAAATATGCAAGATATTTATACAAACTGCTTCAGATGACCTTTTCTGACACTAGGCTGTTCTTCAGTCAACACAAACTGAAAACATCAACTCATTCTTCGCAAAAATTTTAGTATGACTGACACGGATTCATAAAGATAGGGTAAAGTGCAAATCTGGGAGAACATGAAAGAAGACTGTTCTTTTTGCCTGATTTAAACAGGATACATAAACACACTTAAAAAGTAAGAAACCATGTAATCAGTCCCATATACAAATTTGAGATATATACTTGTGTGATATGGATGATTTAGTCATAGTAGGTTTAAATGGGAACAAAGAAATTAAGATCACTAAATTAAGAGAACTAAACCAAGTATTTCTTTCTTCTCTGTGGAAAAAAAAAATAATCCTTTGCTACGAAAAATTTGAGGAAAACATTTAAGCACATAAGAACAGATAAAAGATTAAAAACTGTTTGGCTAAACACTACAAAAATTGTATATGCCTATATATCTTTTGATTTAAGCACCACTTAAACTGCCACCAGTCAGATTTGGTTAGACAGAACTGTCAATTCTGAGAAATTTCTACCAATATTGGACTCCTCAAAAACACAAACGTCTTAATTCATAGGCTGAATGTAAGGACTGAATCCAGGATACTGACACATAAAAACATTGACAGGTATTCATATAACTAACTAACTACAGAGGTTTGAGGCTCTGGATTGCTTACTCCCTCTGATCATACAGGAATTTTGGGCTTCTAACTGTGCTTTGAGTTTTATTCAAATCAAATGTTCAAAGTTAATAGTGCAAACATCCTGAGTATCTGCATGTTCCCACTAAAGGGAAAGAGGACACGCTTCCACTGCCTGGATTTAAACTAGTAATTCCAAGCAGGTGATTTTGGAAAACAACACAAAAGGTAAGATGTTGGAAGGTACAAGATCAGGGAAAAAAATAGTACATATACATCTGCATTTTCAATCAGTTGTTTTGTGCTTATACCAGAAAATGCAGAACTTCAGGCAGTGGTAGACAGCAAAAAAATCCCCAGAAGATAAACTACCGCTGTCACAGTCATTAGAGATTTATGGACTCGTGACCCTAGAAATTTAGTGAAATTAGTTTCAGAACATGAAGTCAATACTTATCTAACCGTGCCCTCTGCTGGCCTGAAACGTACTTGTGCAGAGGTGCACAGGAAAGGTGGTGCTGCTCACAACCATTTTATTAATAGCAATAAGAAGTATCCATAGGTATTTCTCTACAGGCTACATTCCAAAATACGGAAGTGTGTTTTAATATACTTTGTGCAGTTACATTATTACTTTATTAATGTTTTAGACTCGCGTGTTCTGAAGCATTGCCAAGATTAACACACTCTATTTACACAGAATTTCCATGGTTTGGGCACTTAAAGCAATTAAATTTCTTCAAAAACCAGCTTTACTGTTAAAGACTACATCCAATCAGGGGTGGTAACACTGCTTTAGAAAAATAATGTTTCTTTCTGCTGAGAAGACAAGACAGGCTATTATTTCATTTTTTTAATAATTTTACATTGCAATTAACAACTTTGATTTTAGACTGCTTAGCAAATTTAACACATCCGTAATTTCACTCATCAGTAAAATGAGGCTCTGGGATAGCAAACAAACATGAAGCATATGGTATGACACTTTAAGACAATGTATCTGAATATGACTTTTTGAAGTCAGAGGTGCATACAGTTTTGTACAATCCAAATTTAAATTGCTGCTTACCAAAAACATCCATCAGCATTTTCTGCATATCTTGATATTTTCCTTCTAAGTCTGGTCTTCAAGTAGCAGTCAAGATTTAACTTATTCAATATATTAAAGAACACTTGCAAAGAAAAACAAAGGTACTTTTTTTCCTCTAATCTTTAAGACAAAGATACATAAAAAGCTTGGGAAAGCAGATGAAGGAGGAATTATTCACAGTTCAAAAATATTCAGACTTTGACAGTGCGATAGGTTATGCTGACTACAGAACCAGTGAAGTTGTTATAACTCAGGAGAATGAAAGATAAGCAGTTGAGAGGAGTAACTTCTATTCACACTATAGATCTGGAGTTTTCTGTTCTGTGAGCACCAGTGCTTTTAAAGACATTAAAGAGAAAAAAAACAAAAACTGTCCAAGATTCAAGAACATCACTGCTTCAAAGATGCAAAGGCAGCACACATTTCAAAGCCCCATAGCAAAACTGGAAAAGGAGGAGAGAAAAGGAAAAAAAATTCTAAGAAAAATCATACAAAAGCCAAACTAAATGAAACTCAGTTCTTCACTACAAATTAAACAGCAAAAGAGTCAAAGAGAAAAAAAATTAAACCCCAAAATTTTAATAAAATTATTTAAGATTGTTTCCTACATGATATCAGAATTCAAATTCTTTTTTAAAGTTCTCTCCTCTCCTTTGGTTCTATAAGTATGCCAATACAAAGGGTGTTCTTGCCTCGTTACTTAGTAGGACTTAAATGAAGCCCTAAATTTTAGAACCAAGTTTTAAACTAGTTGTACCTACTATGTTAAATATGCTAGATACAGTAAAGCATGCTTTCTGTGTGCTCTTATCAAAACTATCTTCCTGTGTAAACCCACTCCAGAAGATTATTATTTGAACCCAGAGGTGGCATTAGCCCTATATCTGGGAAAGCATACACAAAATATTTTTATTAACCATTGTTAAAGTAAGACGCATTGGAGTGACTAAATTAAGAAAGAACTGAAGCCAATTTCACTAAAGCTAGAAGAAAAATACACTTTAAGTATTGAGCAATTAACCCTTGAAACAAAATTTACATAAGAC
The DNA here is from genome assembly GCF_003259725.1 of Athene cunicularia. Classification (NCBI taxonomy): domain Eukaryota; kingdom Metazoa; phylum Chordata; class Aves; order Strigiformes; family Strigidae; genus Athene; species Athene cunicularia. Next base: position 13,324,734 of record NW_020799101.1, read on the forward strand.
TCCTTAGACCATGACAAGACACCTTTCAGGGATGCAAGGCCTGCCACATGACTTCAGATGAAAATCCATCTGACCTGACGTACCTCCTCCATCATTAGTCACTTAGGCTTGTCAGAAAGATAAAGTTCCTCAAAATACTATTCCAGTGTTGGCAGTCAGTTGTTTAATAATTTAATGCAGAATCTGTATCCAGACCATAGTGCTTATGGCCAGTGTGACATTAAAAATTAGGAAATAATGAAAACCTAATGTTAATACAGATCATGAGAAATTACCTTATAGAAATCTAACTTCTTAAGTTAAAATCTAAAACACTGACATGTCTAACACCAAAAAAAAAAAAATCCACATTCCAAAATAATGGAACTAACTATAGGTATAGGGAAAGATTAAGCGGCAAGTTTATAATAGGGTCTTGTACTGCAAAGCATCTCCTCAAATTCTGAATACAGTGGAAATGTTAAACACACATAACAAGCAAAGATGTTATTCCCAGAAGATCATTATTTAATACAGTACTTTTAAGTCTGATGATTGGTCTACAAAGCATCTTGTTTTACATTACCTTGATTGTTTTATCCATAGAAGCTGAAAGAAGCATGTGACTTTGCTCTCGTACAGGACACCACTGGATTTCATTAACAGGGCCACAGTGTTTAGACATGTAAAATATTAAGCTTTTGGGGACTTCAGTTAACTTATATTTTGATCCCAAATATGGCTTAATTAATTCAGAGATCTTGCTCCAAGTTTGTGATGTTAAACTAGGGTTATCAGGAGAGCAAACTGAGCTATCTCTCTGATCAGATTCTTTTTTTTCAGGCATACTGGAATTTTCCTGACGCAATCTTTTAGGGATATATGGTCTAATGCCTTTTATAGCAGTAGTACTGTCTTTATGTATTCTCTTCTGGGAAACAACATTTCCAGAGTTTATTGAAGAGCTTGATGTCTGTTCATAGTTTTTGTAGGACATACATAATGCAGTATGGCCACAGTATGGTCTCCTACAATACGGAGATGTCAAATCAGCGTTATTATTCTGTGCATAATGCTCAGGGGGATCTTCACAAACAGTGCTCGTGCCAGAACTGTCAGCGTTCTCAGTAGGCTGCATTTCATATGTAGATTTTGTACCCAAACCACCAGGTGCAAAGTACTGAACGCGATTCACAGATGAACTTGGATGGCTTGTTTGTCTGCTAGAAGTACTGGGGACTTCAGTCTTGCCAGTTTCTGTCTCAGAGTCTGAATCATCATAAGCAACCAGTGATGAATTCATTATGGCTAGACACAGGAGACTCCAGAAATCTCAGTGCTGAAATCCTCCAAAATTATGATCTACAATAAAGAATTAATTATTTAGAGCAGAATTTATTACAGACTCTACAATTTGAGTAACTTAAGCATATAAATATGCTTTTCTTAACAAAAAAGCCGTAACTTTTGTTCCCATTTATCAATGGAATGTATTCCTCTAACACATCTGTATATTCAACTGCACAACACCATTTGCCTCCAAGCACTTTGCATACATTTTTAATGCACTGCAGAGATGCATTTGCATACCACAAAACAATGAAAACAAGTATGAAAAGGAAAACAAACTTGAAACACAAGCACTGAAAATCACTTCAACCTTACTTGCAGTAACACACACAACACACAGTGTTGTGGTATGTACATTTATACAAATACTACAGCTATTTTGAAGTCTGTTAAGAAATAGATATTGTTAGACTGAACTGATAATTTGAAAGAAGTATGAAGAGGGTCCACTGATAATTAAAAAAGTAAATACATTTTTGACCCATTCAGCAGCCTTGCAGTATGAGGAAATTTTCCAACTACATCCACAGAGCAAATTCCACACAGCCTTTCGTTTTACAGCACAGACTTACACCAGAAACTACACTGAATTTCCTATTTGCATTTACTTACAGAAAAGTAAGAGCATATATGCTTCATCTACTGTGGAATAATTTTTTTCAAGTATCTATAAGAAGGAAATCTCACACTGAGACTAAGTACATAACATGCTGAATAACTCACCACCGTAACAATCTCACCAAGTTTCTTCCAATAATTTGGATGGAGCATAGGGTTAACTAGATTCAAACAACTGATGTGTCTGCAAAAACAATCTTTCAGCCTCTGCTGTTTATAATCAAAAAGTACTGCTATCCTTCAATTGCTAAGATTGATTGAATAGGATGTTTTATTTCTGCTTTGTTTCCTTGCCCAGCTGTTAGCACTCCTTATGCTAAAGTGATTTAACCCACAACACTTTCACATCATCTGCTGGAATTCTAGGTTGAAGTCAGCAAAGAAACTGCCCTCAAAAGCAACCTAACTAAAATGGGAATGCTACATTAATTCAGTATCTATGTAAGCATTTGCAGAATTGATGTCACAAATGTAGGACCTACAAAAACTACTGCAGGAGTAGTAATCTGAAACTTGTAAAGGCTACTCATTTAACTTCAGAATTAGATCGATTTGAACTATAACAAGCATGTTTCATTTAACCTACAGAAGTGTTACATTAGAGGCAATGATCTGTATTCTGTAATGAAATTTCCAAGAACAGATCCAGAAGACAGGTTCCTATTAAGACATACACCTTTGTCATCATACAGCCTTTCCAAGATAAGCAAATAAGACATTTAACTGAAACAAGGTGACTAATATTTCAGCACATAAAAGCATCAAGATCTCCCTCTAGAGGACATTTTGTCTTTATCTGAAGTTAATGACAGCTGTAAGTGACAGCAACGGTGTCAAGGAAAAAAATTAACTACTGTTTAAAGAATAAAGACCATGTTTCCAGAAAGATTAACTAACAATTCAGTTCAAAACCAGTAAATTTTAGCACTAAATTGAAACCTTTTACCATATAAATAGTAACTCTGAAGGACCGCACTTCAATAACTGCAACAAGTGGTGATATTTGTATTGCAGTGCTGAAAACAGGCCTCAGCCAAAATGCATCATGTTCAAAGAACAAACACTGTAAGAAGTTGACCTCTGGCTGAAAGCTATAAATGAAGATACACAAGTAGATTGGGTTAGACTTCCAAAGTTACTTTACTTTGTTTTAACACAAAATAATTTAAGCTGAGATTCAGAGGTAAGTGAAAAACAGTGCCTTGCACACAGCAGGTTAAAAACATTTCCTATGAGATCTTAGAAAAAAAGTATTCCATTATATTTCAGCACCATAAACCCATCCCATCACACACAATCATCCACATGTGTTAGCATTTTTGTAAAAGCAAATCGTTTGTCAGCTTAAGACTTCCCATTCATCTTCTGTTTTTAAAGAAACACCATCCCAACATTTCTTATGCTGCCCTAACTAAAGAAAAATGCAGTGAAAAAAAACAGAGCGTACTTCACTGGAAACATACTGTAACTAGACCGTGAATTTATTAACAATATGGTTTACAATGTACCAGCTAAGAGGAAAGCTCATAGAGTTCTCATTTTCTTTCATTTTTCACACAACTGATTTATCCAAGAGTATTAAACCAAAGTATGGCACGCAAAACACCGCCCGCTAAGCAACCGCAAACTTTAAGAGACAAGACATAAAAGCTGAGGGCAGCACTGTCGGACGCTCATGGCGGGACTTGGCGGCGCAAGCCCCACGGCCCAGGCCCGGTCAGGCGAGAGGCCCGGCCGCCTCTCCGGGGGCTCCCTCGCTCCTCGTGCCCCACAGCCCCCAAGGAGGGAAGCACGACACCCAACCGACCGCCAGCGCGGCCCTCCGCAGCCTCCACAGCGGCAGCCCCTGCCGAGGGAGCGGGACGGCGGTCTCCGGAGGACCCTGGCACCCAGGCCGTTCCCTTCCCCTCTCCTCCGGCACCGTAGCCGTTGCCGCTCCCCATACACGCGCACTCTCCCGCCACCCCCCGGGCACCGAGACCATTAGTGGGGTCACATCCACTGCGGCACCGCCGCCGCTACCGCCTTCCCCCCACAGAGCCTGCCCGCGGCACCCCGCGGGTACCTGCGCCGCACAACCCCACCGGCAGCGCGGCCCGGAACTCACCGGCCAGCCCACGGCGGCTCCGCTTTTAAAAGTGCGCCGGGTGGAAACAAGGCGCTGTGCTCAAACAGTTCCGTGTGCCACAGCTGCCCCGCGAAGACTAAGTGTTGGGAAGGGCAGGGTCCAGACCACGGCTCGCTGGGCTTGTAGGAGCCCTTCTCCTACCGCTGTGGGTGATATGGAGGGCGCTTCGTTGGGCTGGTGACTGTAGGGGAAGGGAGGGCAGTGGGAAGCAGGGTTCCGGGGGTGTGCGTTTCCCAGCCGGGAGTTGTGAGCGCCGTGCCGGCTGGGGGTGATGCAATGGCAGTGACAGGGGAGCCGTGAGGGGAGCTGCGCCGAGCCGGGTCAGGCTGGACCGGTCAGAGTCGGGCCGGCCGTCGGCGAACGGGTGAGGGCCGGGCCGGAGAGGGGATGGGGCCTCGGTGAGAGACCCCGACGGGCGTGTGAGGGGCTTGCCGGGGGGCTATTGCCGCTCCCCTGGCCGGTGCGGGGTGCTGGGGGTGGGGGTCTGTGCTCGGCACACTTCATCCCTCCCTTAGCGAGACGTCGATGCGCTGCTTAAGGGCTTTTTCTTCCACAGCCTCTGGGGCCGCAGCCCCCTTGGCTATTTCGCCAGTGCGTCAGGAGAAAAAGCCTTGCCTTGGGAAATGGCGGGGGGAGAGGGAGAGTCCTGGACTCTGGAAAATGCGGCCCAGCCCAGGGATGGCAGAGCTGGCCTTGCCAGCCTTTGCCTTGCCCAGGCAGGCGTGTGGTAGGGGAGTGTTGCAGGGCTGCAGTGTTAAAAACAGTAGCTTGCTGGTTAATTTTATGTATAAGCACTCCAGCACAGGAGCTTAGCTCTTTAAAGCTGTAGTACAGTAAAGGTTCATATTGGATTTTCTTCAGATGAGAGTGGTTGAGTGGTCATCATCTCAGGGAATCATCTTGTACACTTTAATTGTATTTCATACATAAATTGGTGATTACCATGATTGGGGAGGCAAGTCCACTATAAAATATAGCCTGTGCTGGAGGAGAAGATATATTTTACATGATATCTGTGTGCACGCTACCTGCTTTAATTTCACTTTTTGTTCTATTTCCAGGAGGCAAAACAGCTCTCAGGAACATAAGTGCTGTCAGACAAATTCACATTCTTTTATTCATTTCTGGGGGACTTTTGTATCACTGTTGTGTTTGGAAGTCTTGATACACCTTCATGCAATGTTTGTCATGGAAGAGCTCTTTTTAACATAATGTGAAACCCTGTTCTTTGATTCTCAGGTCTCTAACTTACCAAATCAGATAGCAAACAGTGAAAATTATCATAGATCTGATTGTCATCAGACTGGGAAGAGAGGAGAATACAATTGTCTTTTGATACCTGTGCCAAGAATTATTTTTGAGCTTTGTCTTATGATGATTTAATACTCTGAAACAGTCATGAGAGCAATACCCGTTACAAGTTAGTATGCATTTCATAGATAGAAAAGACACACAATTCTTGGCTTTCAAGTTCACACTGTGAAACTGAAGCTTTTCAGTTCATCTTAGATTCTGGTCCTAAATGTCTTAGTAGTCCATTCTCAAGCTCCCATGTATCCTTTTTTTCCTTCAAATCTGTTCGCATATAGTATCTGAGATTGTTAGTTTTCATAATATCAATAAGAAAGCAAGAAAAAATGTCCTGATAAAATGCAGAATATACAGATATTTCTTTTAAACCATTTACATCTGCATTTATGAATTTCAAAAGATAAAGACCTGTGTTCCATACTACTGAATTGCTGGCTTGAATTTCACCAGCAAATAAGGACAGTACCGAGGTAAATAGAGATAAGTTTTAGGTAGCAGTCAATATCTTTTGCATTCTGTGATTGTAATATCCTCATCTCTTGTTGCAGTGACTAAATTACTTTCACTATTTAATGAAAATGCACCTTCATCTGGGATTCTTTGCTGAACTGAAATCCATAATATTTCAAACTTTTTAAAGAGTCTTTCTGTTTTACTGCTTTCCAGTATGTGTGCTCAGTCTCAGCTGTGACATTTCAGCCTTTCTGAATGGAGGTAATCTATCATTAAGAACGTACGTTCAGGAATTAAGTTAAAACACCAAGTCACAATTTGTTTTACACCAAAGAATAATTCTTGTTTACCTTTTTCTATTTTGTAAAATTTGAAGCCAATAAGTATCACTGGCATATTCCTACAGAAAGGGGGTGTGTTAATCTTCTTAAACATTTTCTAATCTGAATTTACTCTGTATGCTTTCTTTCTGAGTTAAATATCTTGTGCCTATGAAAAAAGAGGTAAACACTAGTATCCAAATAAAAGAATATAAGTAAATTGTAGGAATATGTCAAGTAATTGTTTGATATGTTTCAAATTACCCCTTTATTTGCAGTTGGAATTTTTAAGTTTTTAAGGGATTGAGTTTAGGTTAAAAACTGAAGTATTAGTGATAATGCAGTAATCTTAATTTAGTCAATTGTGTAATCTAAGTATGGTATCAATGTTTATAGACTAAGCAAATTAAATTAGCAAGTGGATGTATATACTTTCAGCTTTCTCTGGGTATTCAGCTGAAGCTGAAATCTGGGAATATTGCAGCTGTCTGACAAACAAAGCCTTAATAATGTTTTGGTAGCCAGCAAGTTACCAAATCAACCTTCTTAAGTTTTCTAGGCAAGTGAAGGCTTTTTACAGTGGCAGGTTAAATATATACTATGTAAATATAACTAAGGGTGTGATTACGATGATTATTTTATAGAAGGAAGGCTCTGAAATAGCGCTGAACAGGTAATGCAGCTATTATATGCTTATGTTTCTTCTTTTTCATTTCTGGGAAAAGGGAGCCAAATGAGCATGTATTTTTATTAAGAGCTTTTATGATTCACTTCAGTTACATGTGTATCTTGTAAACTCAATCTTTTCATGCTCCATGTGTAGCAATGAGTCAGTAAAGTGCTAGGGAGTCTCTCCAGAGAGACATAATCCTGTGCAAGTCAGTAGGAGTTTACATGGGCACAGAGTTCTTTCTTCATGGCTATGGGTATGACATGACAGAGAATGCTCTAGGGTAGATGCTGTGTTTCCAACATACCACTGTTTGCAACTCAGTATGAAATTAATCTATTCTTTCAATGCATTGCATTTGTCACTGTCACATCTGAATACAGTACATGTAAAATAAGCATCGGTTTATGAATTAAGATGACATCACGTTCCTCAAGTAAAGAAGCTATGCAATAGCTTGGGGTGATTGCGTAAGTCAACCACATCTGATTGTGAGGCAGCACTTCACAACCCTGGCCAAGTTGTAATGATAGCTTTAATGGAAAATTTACTTTTCCCTCAGTTCACTTTTGTCATTAGGATCTGCACTGTTATCTCATTTTAACAGCCTCAGATTTTGTGAAATTGTTTTCTAATTCTCTATATGCTTCCCTGTGTACCTTGTTATAGTAGTATGTTCATCCCAAATGGATTCATTTGAGATAGTTGCAGTTTCACTTACAATGTTGTTTTTCTAACAGATGGTGTCCTCCTTACCCATTTTTAACACTTATTTTCTTCTATGTAAATATGGCAAGCTCACTATAGCCAGAACCATAATGGTTTTAAAACTCTCTTCCCATATCAGGTTAATGCTTGTTTATCTTCAGTTCTGGATATTTAAACAGCATGATGCTTGAATTTTTACCAAAAAAAAAAAAAGATTCAGAGCATATGTAGTTCTAAAGACCTCATAATTTTGTTCAGAGAGCTGAGCATGAATAATTTTTTGAAAATAAGGGTTTCTTAAAATACAGAATTTCTGCCTTTGCAGTTGAAATGAGTTTTCACTCATGGCAGGTTGATGAGTTTCACCTGATTTCTTAGACATAAATAAAACTCTAGTTTTAGGTCAGAGATTATCAGAAGACAATTTATCAGGCAATTTTAGAAAAATCAGAGGAAGGAATTGCTGTGCCACCTATATGAGAGGATGTGTAGTAAAGTATGAGTTAAATCAATGCAATCCATGTTACAGGATTTCCCTGTCTTTTAAATTACTAGGAGGTGTTCAGTGTATTCATAAAAATTAAGTACAGAAGAGCTTGTTTATAACATTTTCAGTTATGCCTGATGGGACAAAGATTAAGATATTTCTAATGCAGAATGAAAATTATTTTAATGCATTTGATAACAGAAACTCTATGCTTACTTAACATTTTAACAGCATTATTTAACTTTCAGTACTTTCTGTGTTACTGTACTGTAAACTATGCAGTTGTAGTTTTCCAAAGTCTTGGTTGTTGTTAATTAATATACTGCTAAGAAACTTTCAGATGATGTTATCGTTAATATATGCAACATTATAGATGTTAGCCTGGGAGAGAGGTCTGTGTGTGGAAGCATGGGTGCGCTCCATGCTAGGAAACTCCAGTGATCAAGGTATATGTTGCACATAGGAAGACTGCTGTGTTATTACCCTTGGTCTCGGTATTACTCTTGTTATTACATCATCTTAAGCTGTCTCCTAGGGTTATTTTTCCTACGTACTGCTGAGAAACAGTTCCTTAAATTTATAGCATTACTTACCCAAGGATTGATTGTTCTTCAGAAAACAGCATTTCTCACTAATCATGTGTGTTTTGTGGCCTCTGGAGGAAAGCAGTAAAGAAGATGACTAAGCTTTTCTCTTGTATATCTTTCTTTGGGATGAAGTGCTATGCTACATATATTAAGACAAAATTCCATATGAAAGTTATTAAAAGCTCATTTAGCATTTGACAGGGTATCAAGTAGTGCAAAAACATTAATCAGGAATGGGATAACCTCTACCAACTGTTCTGAGATGCTCTGAATTATACATATATTTAATTTTACTTTTGTCAGGAGTTTGACTTTGAAAAGGTGTTCTACTGTTAAATACATAGACAAACATTAAGAGTGATCTCTGAATTTATTTGGTACTCTTGTCAGTCTCAGTCCATTTCTCTATGAAACTGAAGCTCATTGTGTTAATGTCTCCACATTTATCAATCTGATATGAATAGAATTCGGTATGGGATCAGTATAGTTTCTATATTTTTATTCTGTTCATCAAATCTTAAAGATATACATAAAAGAATAAAAACACTATTTTTTGCCCTACAGTTCTCTGTGTTGCTGCTGTTTTGAATCTACAAGCCAAGGAATTAGAAGACATTAAATTTAGTTGAATTGTAAATAAATAGATCTTTTGAAGTCTCACAAAATGGCTGATAGTCCAAACTGTGATTTGAAATCTCTGAGTCCGCTTCAGCTGTTTGAAAGAGTAACTGAACAAGGAGAGAAAGTCAGAGCACTCAAAGCCGGAAAAGCAGCAAAGGTATTTCTGTTTCATGTTTTGCAAGACCTTTTTCAAGTTAGGTCTGTCTTTAACAGTGCCAGAGAATGATTGTTCTGAGATCTATTTTGCATTACATTAAGAAAAAAGTCTTGTTAAAAAATATTTATGTCCATTGTGTGAACTGTGGACATACCTGGAGCAAGATAGTCACCAGCAAGAGAAGAGTTTTTATTCCTGAAGTAAGAACAGAGAATCATAGGCTTACAAGTCTGCTTCAGCCATTTACCATGCTATGCGACAAGATCCAAGGCATTTGGTTTTCAAGTAAAATTTATATCACTTGCATTCTTCCCTGGTTTTAGATGCTTCTTTAAAATATTTTTCTCCATGAATTATTGTACACATTAGCAAATATATCTTCCTGTAACTTCACTGACAGTCCCTGCTTAATCTCCTTTAAGTAATTTAGTAATTCGCCATTAATTTCAAATTCCCTATTCTGTCAGTTTTAATATGGGTTCACTTAGAGTAGTGCCTCTAGGAGTAAGCCTAGAAAACTGGGAGTTGAATAAAATGTTGATCTATTTATTGCTTGCATGAGATGTTACAATAGTTTTGTATTAAAAAGGTCATAACCATAAAAATTGTAAAGAATTTTTTGTCCTAGTTTCAAGTCTGTCAGTGAACTGTAATGAATAAATTATTTTACGGTGAGCCACTAAAAGCATTTTAAAGTATATTAGGTAATCATTTATATCATATTTGAAATTTGTGCTTAAAATGTTAAGCTTGTTATACCTCTGAAAAGCAGGCAAGCATTTTTTTTCCTCAGGCAGAAATTGGTAAGTGAGAGAGGTGCTTTAAATATCTTGGTAATGGTGATTTTCTATATTCTGACGATTAGGAAATGATTACATGCGATTTGCTTTTCTTCTGCTTTTTGGCAGTGATGCTGCAAACATGTAAATAAAGGCTTAGAGTTTATGAATAATGCAATTCAAGTCAAAGCATGTATGCAGGATTTTGAAAGGTCAGGACATTAATGTAACTGTTTATCTTAAGTGTATTAAACACATATTTTTTCCTTTATTCAGGATGAAATTGAAGCAGCAGTGAGGATGCTATTATCATTAAAACTGTTATATAAAACAACAACAGGACAAGATTACCAGGCAGGTTTGCCTCCAAGAGATCTTGTATTAATAAACAATGGTACAAGTAAAGAAGAGGATGAGGATTTTGTGGACCCCTGGACTGTGCAGACATCAAATGCTAAAGGCGTGGATTATGACAAACTCATAGGTATAACTCCTAATTCACTGCTACTAACGAATTTATGTAAAGTGATCCTAATGACCACAAAACCAGCAAGGGATCATAACAAATCCTGATCAAAACCATCATAGGTAACATTTAATTTATGTCTAATCTTAGCATTCACTTGTCTAAAGAATTTGCCATAGGACTTGATTTCCACAGGCAGGGATTTCCTGTGGAAAACTTAAATACTTTGCAAAGAACTTTTCCATTTAGAAAAGACACTGTGACTGAGTATCTGCATCTTTAGTGGCTGTGATGCAGAACAACTAGAGCCTGGAGCATTCTGGCCAGGCTGTAGGATTCTTCCTACCATCTCTCCATATCTGCTTTGACTTCTGAATTAGGGAGAACGGGGATGATACAAAATTAACACAGAAATTTCTAAGTGTAGTGTCTTCTTCAGAAGACGCTATCAAGCAGCCAGGTTCTGGTTGGGATGAAGATATACCTCATTGGAAAAATGTGCAATGTAATGGGAACTATTTTAGACAGAGGTGTTACAAAACTTGCTAAGTTTTTCTGATTTAAGAAACAGGGGGTTATTTCCTTATTTGTTTTACAGTCCGCTATTTTAATAGCTTTTTTGAGTCTAGCTTAGAAACATGTGAGAGAAATATTCATTATTTTTTGTTATTTCTGCTTTTTATAATTATTGTAAGTCTTCAGATCATATTTAGTACCTCAGTTGTATATTGCTGGTGTCTGCATACTAGCTTGTTTCTCACAACAGAACATACACTCTTATGTGGGAGTAATCATATATTTGCTTTTGGGAGCTCAGTTGCTTGTGTCGTCATTTTTTTAACTCTCTGATGTTATTGTAAGATAATGTCAAATGTATGTGCGTATTGGCTTAGTCTGCAGAAGGTAATAGGAGAAAGAAAAAGTTGGAAAGGGAGAAGTGTACGAAGAAAAATATACCTCAGTGAGGGAGAATGAAAAAAGATGATTGTTAGAATCTAGAAGTGGATAAGATCTCTCATCATGTTGTTACTTGTGTAGGAGGTATGGAGAAGGTTTTTTGTTTTCTTGGGGGTGTTGGTAGAGAAGTGGGAAGAGTAGAATACTTATGTTGGCCCAATCTCAAGGTCTTCCTGAGGGTGACTAACGTGACTTCACTGTAAATCAATTCTCTAAAGCCATGTTAAAGCCTGACAGCAATGCCCTTTTTTCCAGTAGCTGTTTGTGTGTGTGTGTGTGTGTGTGTGTGTGTATGTATGTAGAGTGATGGGTTAGCCTAAAGGGTTTTTACTTATTTACTCAACTAGCAGATTGGGGAATTTGGTAGGTGAGTAATTTTGCTTGTTCTAAGTGATGTACTGGAAATTTTTCAAAGAGTGCTAGCCTAGCCACTTCAGGAAGTGAGATGGTTACTGCTTATCATTGATAAACTTCCTCTTCTTACTTCACTTTTCAAAAATAATAATAAAAAGTATTGTCCAAGAACTTGACATCTGATAGCTCTTACTGTTAAGGAAATTTTTGTGCCACCTATAATCTGTTTACTAGTGGTACCAGAGAAAGTTGCCATTGTGCTTGTGTTTACTCAAACATAGAAGAAATTAAAGTGCTAAAAGCACTATGCAATTGAAAGGGTTATTCTTCTCAAATAGTTCTCCTAGACATGCACTTAAGTGTATGGTTACACAACAAAAGTGTAATAAAAGCCTGAAGACATTCTGGGAAGAAAACTCTGTTAGCCAAGTACTAGACATGAACGTCCCTAGAATATTGTATTTTTTTTGAGCATGAGCAAAGAGCAGAGGGTTACGTGAGAAAGAGCATTATATGCTAACCATGCTGATAATTTGATGAGCTGAATATTGCAAGTGATATAAAATGGTTGAAGTTCTCAGGGATTTTTGTAGATCGTCTAGTCAACTCCCCTCCTCAAAGCAGAGTCAAATAGAGCAGGTTGCTCGGGACCTTTTCCAGCAGGATTTCTGTTATTTCCAAGGATGGAGATCCTATGACCTTCCTGGGCAACCTGTTCCAGTATTTGACCATGTGCACAATATGAAGGGTAAATGGAATCTCCTTTATTTCAAATTATGTCCACTGCCTCTTGTCCTTTCACTGGGCATCACTGAGAAAAGTTTGGTACTGTCGTCTTTACTCTCCTGCCACCTCCCCTAATCACATAGTTATACACACTGATGAGATCCCTCCTGAGCCTTCTCTTCCCCAAGCTCAACAATCCCAGCTCTCTCAACCTTTCCTTGTATGACAGAAGCTCTAAGCCCTTCTTCTTCATGGCCATTTGCTGGATTCACTTCAGTATGTCCTTCTTATGCTAGAGCCCAGAACTGGGCCCAGTGCTCCAGGTGTGTCTCATCAGTGCTGCATAGAGGAGAAGGATCACTTCCCTTGACATTCTGGCAGTGCTTGTTCCTAATGCAGTCCATAGGCCTTTGACCTTCAAGTGTCACAGAAGTGAATTGCTGGCTTACGTTCAATTCCTTGTCTACCAGGACAAGGGTCCTTGTAGTGACCCCAGGGTCCTTGTCTGCCAAGCTGCTTTCCAGCCAGTTGGACCCCTGCCCAGTGTATGGAGTTATTCCTTCCCATATTCAGGACTTTGCATTCGCTTTTGTTGAACTTCATGAGATACTTGTCAGTCCCATTTCTCCAGCCTACTGAGGTCCCCCTGAATGGCAACACAACCATATGTTGTATCAGCTACCCCTCCCAGTATTGTTTCATCTGCGAATGTGCTGAGGGTATACTCTGTCCCACCATCCACATCATTAATGAAGATGTTAGTATTGGCACCAATATCAACCCCCAGGTTACACAAATACACAAAAAATATTGGGCTCCAACTGGACTTTGTGCTGCTGGTCACAACCCTTTGAGCTTGATGGTTCAACCAGTTTTCAGTTCACCTTATACTGTCCACTTAGCTAGTCCAGACTTCATCAGTTATCTATGAGAATGAGATGGGAGATGGTGTCAGAAGTCTTATTAAAGTTGAGATAAACAATATCCACTGTTCTTGCCTCCTCTATTAGGCCAGTCATCATCACAGTAGGCTATTAAGTTGGTCTGGCATGATTTCCGATTCATAAGTCCATGCTGACTACTGCCAGTCACCTTCGTGTTTTTAATAATGTTTGGGAATGTTTTCTACAATTATTTGTCCCATCCCATGCCCAGAGATTGGGTTGAGGCTGGCCAGCCTGTAGTTCCACAGTTCCTTCTTCTTGCCCTCCTTGAAGGTAGGAGTGGTATTTACTTTCTTCCAGCCCCCAGGAACCTCCTCCAGTTGCCATGATTGTTTAAAGATTATTGAGACCAGCCTGGTCAGTAAAGTTATTGTGTAACAAATAGGTTATTAGTTTTCTGTATGTAAATATAACATGGCAATGGCAAAGAGGAAAAGTACACAATAAATTTTCAGTAAATGCAAATATGCTTTTGAAAATGCCAGCTCTCAGGACATCTTATTTACAGGGAGGTGAAAGCTGACTTTTGGTAAAAGCTAGAACACTGGAGATCAAAAGCACACTAGGAATTTTTTTTAAAGCTTCTTAAGGAATGGAGACGCTGTCCTTGTCAGAAGCTGTTTAGGAAGGCAGATTTTTGTGGATAGAGAGCCTAAAATGTTTTGGACGTCCACATAAAAGGAATAAGAAGAAATATATTGGGAAAAATTACCCAATTTTTTGACAAGAAAGGTGAAGATGGACAGAGAAAAGGGAGCTGTGCAGTCTGTGAATGTTTAATAAAGATATTTAGGCATTTCCAGTGCTCTATATGTCAGAGAGCTTTTAATCACTTTTTATGACAGCATATAAATATTTCTAGGGTGGCCAGCCCCAATTAAGCTGGAGCATTCTTATGTTTTCTGTTTCTGTAAGATTAGCCTCTTACCGGTTGCTATTGTTCTGCTGAATCAAACATTTTCATGTTCATTTGGTCTCTTTTTAGCATCCATTCAGATTATAATTACTTTGCCATTTTGAAATGCATTTTATTTGCTAGGAGGAAATTTGTTCAGTGATTAAGGTTTGTTTAGGACAAGCAGATGCAATAACACTTGGAAACCACACATTGAAGCAGTGGTTGCTGTCTCTTGTACCAGCATTCATCTCTTTTAGTGGTACTTAATTTAACGGGTCAGTGGATGGGCCCAGTGCTTCCCTAGTATGATAACCCTGATTGATTCACCTGGAGTGAATGGACAGTTGTAAGCAGGCACTTGTTTCCCATGGTGCAAACACCAAGCTAAGTGGTGCCGTTGACATGCCTGAGGGACAGGGTGTCATCCAGAGGGACTTAGCAAGCTCAAGAAGTGGGCCCATGTGAACCTCATGAGGTTCAACAAGGGCAGGTGCAAGGTCCTACACATGGATGGGGGTAACCCCTCATATCAATACAGGCTCAGGGATGAAAGGATTGAGAGCAGCCCTGCAGAGAAGGACTTGGGGGTACAGGTGGATGAAGAGCTGGACATGAGCCAGAAATGTACAGTTGCAGCTCAGAAAGCCAACCATATCCTGGGCTGCATCAAAGGAGGTGTGGCCAGCACGTCAAGAGAGGTGATTCTGCCCCTCTACTCCACTCTGGTGAAACCCAACCTGGGGTGCTGCATCCAGTTCTGGAGTCCTCAGCACAAGTAAGACAGTTGGAGGGGGTCCAGAGGAGGACCACAAAAATGATCAGAGAGCTGGAATACCTCTCCTATGAGGAAAGGCTGAGAGAGTTGGGGTGGTTGAGCATGGAGAAGAGAAGGCTCTAGGGACACCCTATTGCAGCCTTTCAGTACTTAAAGGCATCTTGTAAGATAGATGGGGAAAGACTTTTTAGAAAGTCTTGTAGCGATAGAACAAGGAGTAATGGTTTTAAACTAAAAGACTCAGGCTAGATATGCGGGAGACATTTTTACAATGAGGATGGTGAAACACTAGAACAGGTTGCCCAGAGAGGTGGTAGATGCCCCATCCCTGGAAACGTTCAAGGTCACGTTGGACGGGGCTCTGAGCAACCTGATCGAGTTGAAGATGTCCCTGCCCATGACACTGGGGTTGAATTAGATGACCTTTGAAAGTCCATTCCAAACCAAACCATTCTCTGATTCTATGATAATATGCCTAGTTTTTCCTCCCATTTAGTAATTAATTTCTGTTAACTTCAAGTTTAATGACTATGTACAAAACCTCATAGTAATGCTGTGCATAACCAGTAATTCTAGAAGAAAATGAAATGGATATAGAGGTTCTGGAACAGCAGAAATGCTTACCTCCAAGTTGTTGCTCAAATTGGATACATTACCACTCTTCTTTCCTGTCAAGATTAAGTCTTTCTTTTAGTGGGGCTTCCTGATTTTTGTTTGTGAAAGGCTCTTCAGTGAATAGTTCATATAACAAATGAAAAAACACACAGTGAACACACCTCCCCATTTTCAGCCAGAGTGTAGGAGAGGAACTCCCTGTATGCAGGCCTTCTCAGCATCCTGGTGCTTCAGGGTACATGTTGGTCTGACTCTTCTGTCCCTCATAAATCCCTTGGGAGCACTGCAGTCTCAATTATTAGAATGGACATGGTTTAAATAGTCTTTTTTGAGATGTATGCAAAGCCTTGATGGACTAAAAATAGCCTCCGTGCTGTGCTTTGAGAACCTGTGCTGTAAAGGGATGGAAGGCCTCTTTCCTTTCCCTTTTCTGGGGGAGAAATTCATCTAGTCTAGTATAATAAGCCCAGAGTGCCTGAATATTTGGCTTTTCAAATAACACCAGTGTGCTTAATATTCCTTGCTGTCCCTGCAGGTTAATTTTCTTTGTAGAATGAGTTGCGTACTCAAGGCAGTACACTGGGTAACCAGCACAGGTAGAGAGCTCTGCCTCCAGCTGGAATCAGTCTCTGTTGTGCAGTGGTGCAAACTGTTATGCTGTCCAGCTAGGGATCATTACTGTGTGCTAGGGTGTAACATTAGAAGCATACCTCCTCCGTAGAAAGTTGTAGTCTTTGGAAGGACGTTTTGGTTAATTACAATATTCCTGTAGGAAGGCTTTTAATGCTACTGGCTTTTGGCTTAAAAAATAAATTGAATATTTAGAAGCAGGGATATGTGTAAGGAGGGAATTTAAAGTAAACCTGATTCTGTGTGGGGCATTCAAAGTGATTGTGTTTTCCACAGGGCAAAAGTATGATAGTCATGTAAGTCATAGTTTACTAGCTGCATAATGAATGGTTTACAATTAATTTGTATCTGGTTTCCTTAGGAAACTGTCGAAATATTTGAAAATTGTTAAGTGTCAGCAGTATGTTCCTGTGGAAGAATTATTTTCTGTTACAGCTAGGAAAACCCAAAGTGCTTCTCCCAAGTGGACTTATAACCATGGAATTGGACAGTGTAATCTCTTTAGTAAGATAGTTGTAATAGATGGATCTAGATATTTTGTACATATAAAATATCTGTACATCCAGAGTCTGTTTTCTTTTGAATACTTTGGCATTCCAAATAATTAATAGTTCAAGTTGTTCTAATGTTAAATAGAGCAGAGTAGTAGCAAAGAGTAGATTCTTGTATAGATTTTTTTGTTCATGTCCAAATTATGGAGATTGACCTACTTACTAGAATTAGAATTCAGACTGGAGTAGAGGAAACTTTACTGAAGAAACAAAAGACTTCCACAATTCAGTTTGGTTTGGAATAGGAAAAAATACTGCTATTTCAATCTATTGCAACATTTTTTTGAATTAAATGACTACATCTGAATATGTTGTTTTATTAGTCAGCTGATTTCCTAAACCACCAAGTAATGTCTTTCTTGATTACCATGAAGAATATTATGCATTACCTTTTCAAGCCTCTTGAGGGGAGCAGTGTCTCTTATCATATCCATATAAAAGAGGAATTAAGTTTGCAAATGTCCTGGTTTGAGTGAGTGTTAGGTATATGTCTTTGAGTATTTGGGGTTGGAAAGTGAAAAACCATGTTACACGAGGAAAGAAAGTCAGACATCAAGAGGAACATTCAGAGCTTCACAGACATTTTTATCCTATGGCTTACAGAGGCCTAAATATGTTTCTTTGGAATGTTTTTTTGTTGTGAATATCAATACTTCTGTTGTAAGAAGACTGCAATTATAATCAGTCAGGGATGGAGCAATACTGTATGTTTTGAATGGACTGGATGGACATCCTAGCATAGAGTTAGTACTAGAGATGACTGCTGGGACTTCAGGCAAGAATCAGGAAAATCTAATCATTTTACCTGAGACTTGAAGAAAAAGGTGTCCTTTTTATTCTAGGCTGCATTGGTACGTTCTTGGTAATCCAAAATCTGGTTGTAGCTATGCAATGCTTATTTTATTTTCTTTTTTAACATTTTATGATTACAGTACGGTTTGGCAGCAGTAAAATTGACACAGATCTGATCAATCGAATAGAAAGAGCCACTGGGCAAAAACCTCACCGCTTTCTACGTAGAGGAATCTTTTTTTCTCACAGGTGAGTTTTTCTTGGTTTAAAATTCAAAAAGGTAGATTTTCTGTGAGCATAATTGGAAGAAACCCATGAATAGCAAAAGACCGGTGTTCTTTTATACCAAGGTAAACCAACTGTGCCATTTGAAATTAGGAACTACTGCAGATTTTCTCTGGCAACATTTGAAAACCTTGATTGCATCAGTTTCTGATATGTCCTCACTAATCCCAAACTGAAGAAAAGCACACAGAATCTTTGCTTTGTACATGTTCCATTTTGACTGTACATTAGCAGACAGAGAAAGGCATTGGCCTAGCAGAGAACTCCAGGGCTCATCCTGCTGATTTCAACAAGGGTCCATGTGTCCTGTGGACCTATACATCTGTATTATTATATAAAAAGGGCTCAGGGAATAATCTTAAGCACCAGCCTGCCAGCCATCCACACTGTTTAATTGTTAGCATGCATGGGCTTTTGGCCTATGGCAGGTAGCACACTGCTTATAAGTGCCTGAGCATGATTCAGGGCATAACCTCCACCAGAGACCATTCCAAGCTGGTGTTTGAAACTATTTGGGAAATGATTCGTAGCTCTGTTTTACTAGGCTTTAGAAATTATTATCCAATTAAGTAATTTTAAAAGCTGCATATTTTAAAATTTTAATTTAAATATTAAATTTAATTTTTATGATAATTTTTCTTTGTGTTTTTTTTTCATGGAGACTGAAGGAGACAATTAATACTTTTCTTAAATTAAAAAAATGAACAACCAAAACCTTTTTATTTCTCGAACACTTAACATACTGTATTTTATTTACAACTATGTTTGGCTTTAAAAGCACTCGGATTTTGAATAGAAGCTTTTTGCTGTGGATGTTTCTTCCTAAAGAGTTGCATCATGTTTTTTCTGTTTTTTCTTCAGAGATATGGACCAAATCCTCGATGCTTATGAAAATAAGAAGTCCTTTTACCTTTATACAGGCAGAGGGCCATCCTCTCAGGCAATGCATGTTGGTCATCTTATCCCATTTATATTCACAAAGTAAGTTGTTTCTACCATTTCTATTAATCAAAACATTTTTTTTTCTAAGGAAATGTTGAATGTGGTTTGTGGAACTGCCAAAATGATACATTGCAAGGAGTTCTGTGCATGTGAGGTGAATATTAATGAACATAAACAATGCTGTCTTACCTTTTCACTAAAATGGTCATAATCCATGCATCACCATAAAGCCCTTGTGCCCTTAGCCCGGTGGCACTCCTTAGAATTTTTGTTCTTCTTAAAAACGAGTTTGTGATGAGACTCAGTAACATTATTCTGTAATGCAGTGCCTGCAGCAGCAGGACACAGAGACACTGGACTCAGAGCTAAAAGTCTCTTTGAATTCTGTTTCCATTTCAAATAGTGACCGCTATCACATGTACAGGAAACAATAAGTATGAGTCTTTTTTTTTCCAGGTAAATTGTCATTTAATCTGTATAAAATGTTTATTCCACTCACATAAACATAACTGCATATGCATACAAAGAAAAGAGAAGCAGATCTCTTTATATGCTTTTGTTCTAATGTATAAAAATATTTTAGCTGTGTAACATCTTCAACTTACTTCAAGATAAAATCTTTCTGCTTTTATTAGATGGCTGCAAGAAGTATTTGATGTTCCCTTAGTTGTGCAGTTAACTGATGATGAGAAATACCTTTGGAAAGACCTGACAATTGAGAAGTCATATGAGTATGCTAGAGAAAATGCAAAAGACATCATTGCATGTGGTTTTGACATCAATAAAACCTTTATATTTTCTGATTTAGACTATTTAGGGTAAGTATAAATTTCTTTAGGGCATTGTAATGAAGAAAAAAGTGTATTTTCTCTTGAACTTTGACAGTCAGCAATGTTTTAATAAATGTATCTAAATTTGAAAGCTACAAGTTTTACAACACTTAAAATAGAAACTAATTTTTCTGCCAAGATTTTATATATATACTATTGTCATTCTCCTATATAATAGATGAACAAATATTTGTGTGTGCAGTGCTTAAATTTAAATTATGAAAAATGTATTAAACCAGCTAAACCACGAAGAAACCTCCATATTGATTTGTTTAAGATACCTAAATCTTTGTTTACACTTCAGCTGTGTTAACAAAAGGCATTTCAGCCTTGTGGACAATTAATTTAATCATACAGCATGAAATACTATTTGAACTTTCAGTAAAGTTTAAAGAAGATTTAAGAAAAAGTAACTGCTGTTGGAACTTCCTTCTCAGAGGGAAGTTTTATGGCAGAGTTCAGAGCTGAAGTTGTGGGCTTTGTTCTTTCATGGAGGGTGATGAGCTTTCATAAAGACTTGGATGAGAGAACATGTTTCAGAGATAAACTGTATAACATACAGCCCCAAGACCCTACAAAGCAGTTTTTCCTCCTTTCACTTACACAAGTTGCACTAACACAGACCTAGCCTGTGGCTGAACAAGGGCAGGTCAGAACTGCTGTTTCTCTTGCTTCAGCTCTTCAGCAGAAATAAAAAAGGAAGAAGTTGCTTAGCTAATTTTGATTTGAAAATGCTGCTGCTGTTGTGTTTGGTGACAGAAAAAGTCCAGCCAGGGAACTTAGCCAGTAGAAAATCGGAATTTGAAGGATTTGAGCCACTATTCCTTTGGTGAACTGCAGTGTCCTGTATGGGATACACACTGGGGATACCAAGCAACACAGAAGACGTGATGTGTTCAGGTTACCTGAGTTCATAGAGAAGCATATGGATAAATAAACTTCAGGCTCCGTGAGGAATTATGGCACCATTTCCAAATGAAATATTTCTGGGTTTAGACAGTTAATTGTGACAAACATGTTTGCAGTAACTGTTGGGGTGGAGGAAGAATAAATTGAACTTTCAAGGCACAAAATTCTTGTTTGTAAGTAATTCTCTAATTATTATCTCAATGTGCCACAAAAAGTCTGAAAAGGTGAGATTTAATCCTGCAGGTTTTCTGATATTCTGAGTTTTGTAGTGAAAGTTTCTACCTACACTTTTCTGCTCTTATTTTATTTTTCAATTTCCTTTCTCACAGAACAAGTACTGGATTCTACAAAAACATTGTTAAAGTTCAGAAGCATGTTACATTTAACCAAGTGAAAGGAATCTTTGGATTTACAGACAGTGACTGCATTGGTAGGAAATAATATGTGTTACTAGAAATTATGCTTGCTTTCATTTTCTATGGCAATGTTTAGTTAATAATTTAAAGAAAATAGTATCTGCCACTCATGAAACAGATAGAAAAAGCAAGAAGATCCATGTTTCTATGCTGCTTCTAAAAGGGTGATATTGTGGTTCCTTCAGTATAGAAAACATTGTACAGTGAAATGTCTAGCATGATATCTACCTTTTCGTCCTTAGTAACAGCAAAGTACAAAACACCAACACTGAAGTGCTCAGGATAGAGACCTTTTTTATTTCTTTATTTAATTTATAGTGATTGCAGCTATAGTCAGTTATGCCTTCTAGAAACTTCTATGCCAAATTTATATAGAAGCTTTTCTTTTTAGAACAAATTATATTAATACACACATGCACATACGTATAATATATGAAAAAAGTTAAGGAGCACTCAGAAGCCTAATTATCAAGGTGGTAGGTAACTTTGTCTTCCATTTACTTCACTGTGATTGCAGGTTTCTGTCACATTGGCCAAAAAAAAAAAAATCTGTGTCAAATAAGACATTAAAACCTTGGTGTTCCTGAGCACTAATATCATTCTTTGACCAGTAATTGGGCCAGTGACAGCTTTTCAGCCTTCACTGTAACAAAGGAACAGATTCCTGCTTGTTTTAACAGTGCTCTAATAAAAGTTAGTATTGTGATAATGACTTCATGACATGTTTGGAAAAATCTATTTGCTTTCTGTGCATGTTGGTCATCCAGTGTTTGAGCACTGTATAAAAAAGAAAGTTGGACATGTCTGAGATGCTTCACGAGCATCCATATAGCAATGATTCTAAGATCTTAGAGGGGAACTTGCCTGATATGTAGCTCTATAGTCATTCTCTCACAAAGACAGAACAAATGAGCAGCTCAGAGTGGTGGTATAGTCAACTGTATTTCTGGGAAAGGAAGATAGCTCAATGATAAAGATAGTATGTGCTGATGAACCTTTTCTGAAACCTTCATAATCCCAGCCTGCCATTTTTCATTCGTTTCTATGTTAGTTGAAGGTTTGTTGACATCATAAATGGTAAAGATAAAAAGGTTTCCTCAGATAAGGCAACACTGCTTGATAAAGATAGATGTTGGTCTTCAACTGAGTATCTGAATGATTCATTTGTGCATTTTACATATTTCAAAAAGTTCCCTCTATTTAACATTGCTTATATTGGCTGCTTAGCTTTTCCAAACGTTGTTTTCTAGGAAAGATCAGCTTTCCTGCTATTCAAGCTGCTCCATCCTTCAGTTCATCATTTCCACAGATCTTCAATGGCAAGGAGAACATTCAGTGTCTTATCCCATGTGCTATCGATCAAGTAAGAAAGTCATACTCTTAATTTGGTTTTCATGGATTTCTTTTTGTAATGTACCATTCAAGTTTCATTGTGGTTTATTGAAACATCTGTAAAATATTCCTGCAAACACCTTTATGGAGCAGAAGCTGGAAGAGATAAAGGGATGTTGTGCTGTGTCCTGAGAAAGATGAAAGCTTAACTCAACAATCACTTATGGATCTGTCTTGATCTCAACCCAGTTCACTGTATGTTGACATCTGCGAAAGCAAAGACAGTAAAATCTATTCAAAAATATACTGACATGGGGGTAGGAAGAAACTTTTGGCCATCTCCATGGTAACTAGGGACAAGATGTAATGAGCTCAACTTGCAGCACAACAGATTTACGTTGAACCATAGGGAAAAACCTTGTATCAGTAAGAATAAAGAAGCATTGAAATAGTTTGCCAGAAAGGCTGCAGACCCTTAACAATTCAGATCTGTAGAGAGAGGTTGGAAGAGCATCAGCTACAAATAACAGTAGTAGCATCATTACTTCAAATAAGAATTGTTTCTAGGAATCAAATTCTGCATTGTCTGAATCTTTACCTATTTTAGTCACAGGGACAGTCACTGGAAGATGATGTAATTGCATTTATCAGCCACAATATTATGTAGTAATATTACTGCAGTTGGTTAAGTCAGATCATTAGTCAGCACAGCACTCCCAGCTTGATCACTGATTTAGTTCAGATTCTGTGCTGGTTGTTAAACACTTTAGGAGGAAACTTGAATCTTAGTCTGCATCTATCTCCAGGCGTACTGAACATAGTTTTCACAACTATTGTAAATCTTTGTCAATATGTCTATTAATTGAGGGAATCAGAGAGTACAGCAAAATTATGGAAATGAAAAAAGGGATTTTGCTTGTTTGCTCTTGTGGATGAACTGGATTATAAGTAGGTTTTTGGAATGTTTCATGCTTGGTTTGGGTTTTTTTGGGGGGGGGTGGGGGTGTTTGAGACTGCCTGTTAAGACATGAATAGGTCGGCACTAATCTGCTTTTAAATCACATTTTCCACCTTTATTTTGTGCTTTTTTTGATGGTGGTTCTAGGATCCTTATTTTAGAATGACCCGGGATGTAGCACCTAGAATTGGACAGCCTAAACCAGCCTTACTGCACTCAGTCTTCTTCCCAGCTCTGCAAGGAGCACAGACAAAAATGAGTGCTAGTGACCCCAACTCCTCCATCTTCCTCACTGATACACCCAAACAAATCAAGACAAAGGTAAGCACCTGCAAAATCTGAGAGTACAGAGCTTTATAACAGAAAGGATTGGTGGTCCTCACAGTTACAGTGACAAATTTTAATGTTTTCTTTGAACATATCTGAATCGTTTTTCCCATAAGTTTTATTGCAAAGCATCTTCAGGAACTGACCAAGTTAGACAAATTTAGCTAGACTGTCAAATATAATCTTTTGCCTTGCCAACAAGTCTAACAGTACAAACACTAGCTAGAATAATGTACAAAACATCATGTTTGTTTATCTGATATCTGCCGAGGAGTGCTGTAAGAATAAGAGCTGTGGAGGCTCATGCTCTAAAAATAAATAGATTTGAAATCTGACAGTCCATGATGTAAATCAAATAAACAGCTTTTTCTCTTGACTGGCTCTCCATGCTGGGAGCACCAGGTGTTGCACAGTGGCAGTTACAACACAGGTCAGAATTTTCATGCTACTTGGGGATCTGCTGCTGTCATGCACTCCTCACTCCAATTCACAATTAAATGTTATGTTGAATTTCACCTAAGTTTTAGAAGAGTTATCTTCTCCTGACTATATTCCTAGTGCCCCTTGTAGATCAGAAGAAAATCCCTCTTATCCAGCATCAGATGATTTAGCTGGCAAAAGTTCACCTGTATTGTGGTATTTAAAAAAAAAAAAAAAAAAAAAAAGGATTTATAAGCATGATAACCAGACGTTAAATAACTTTCTGTCAAAACATGAAAAAATACGTATATGTTGTTGTTGCTGGTTGTGCTTGGATTAATTCTCTAATGGTTAACAAACCCACACATAGATCAGATTCCTCTGCCTCATAATGATTCATTATCAGATGTAGAAACTGATTAAACAGTACTGTTTTGAAGAATTGGTATTCTTCATGTGTTTGGTTGATAATAATTCCAGTTTATATGCACAATTACGCAGTTGCTTTTTTAGAAAAGTCTATTATTTCAGAATAGAGGATACATGGTTAGTGGTGATGTGGGTAATATTCTTTTATTTTTTTTCCTGGCAAGTAACAATCTTCAAAGAGACCTAAGATGCCTTATGTCCAGTTAATAAGTCCTATTTCTGATATCCTTAAACTAGTTGGAAAACTAACTAAATAATTCGAGCTACTTGGAATATAAAAGTTCTCAAGAGAAAACTCTGAACATAATTTAAAGTATGGAGTAATGGAGGATAAACTGAGATCTATCTCAGCTCCTGAAGCCCATCAGAAAGAAGTCTTTATGGAAATAGAACTTGAGTGAAAGACCAAATTTTGTTATGGTCAACAAATAAAAAATTAGAGTAGGAGAGGTGACTTCCAGTGATGGATGAATGTTAAAAAGGGAGTGCCACTGCTGCACAAAAAAAACCTACTGTTTACAGCATTTTTCAGATCACTAGTACATTGCTAAATAATGAGGTTCAAAACATACCAGTAATAGAAGATGAATTACTTGATATTGAGAAAGGCTGAGATGCTTCTGGGAATTAAAGAGATGAATGGCAACATTACAATAAACTGTTCTTATTTCACCTATCAGCACCAAATTACATCTCAATTATTTGCTTGTTTTCATAGAAAATGTTATTTAGATTCTAAGTCTGTACTAATTCAGGGAAAAGGTCAGTGCATCGCTATAGTTAAATTATTGAAACCTTCAGTCAACAAGTAGATGCTAGAATATGTAAAAAATGAACTTGAGATTAATATAGGAAACATTTTGTATGATTTGCCTTCACCTGAGATATTGTATTTAGTCCCTTTTACCTTAGTAAGAAGACAAACTATAGAGATGAGGGACATCATAGAAAAAATTTCATACAAAGATATTCAAAATGTAGTAAGGAGACAGGCTAGGAGAAGTGCAAAACAATATGTAAAAACAAGATACTGAGAGCACTATTCAGGCTGTCCTATAAGATAGATGTAATGTGACAGATGGTAGTTTATTTTCTTAAGATATTCATCACTGCATCATTTCTGTATGTAATTCATTGCCACAAGACATCATCTGTAACATGGTGGTTAGAAAGATTCAGAAAAACACTAAACAGTCATACAGATAAGAATGTTCAGAAATTGTAAATACATAACAGTTCCTAGGTATCAGAACTAAAAAAAAAACTAAAAATCTACTTCATATGCATGTGTGTCTCTTGGCTGGTTGATGATGGTGTCTGAAAAGATACAAGAGCCAAATGAAAGCTCAACTTATGGTTGAGAAGTACTCTTCTTCCCAGCAATATATTTTCTTTAAATTTGTAGGGAAATTAGCATCCTATGAGAATTCTACAGGTATAAATTTTTCAAATTGGCCAGTGCTTTCTGGATTTACTAGGTATGGGATTAGCAGATAGATCTATTCACCACTGGAATTCACCTCCCCATAGGAAACTATGCTTAAGAAAAGGCAGGGAGAGTCAGCAAGTATTCCATTTTTAGACTGAAAAATTGGACTTTTGTCTAATTTTACTCATTCTAGCCAGGGGTTTATAATGTTTAACTGTGTTTTCTCTTGTTTTCCTTTTCCCTGAGAAAAGGAGGGGACTAGGATCCCTCTAGGATTTCTTCAAAAATTCTCCATGCCTTCTTCATTTCTTTCAAAATTAATTTCTCGAAGTGAATAGTTTATTTTTTCTTACATAAAGTACATCTCCTGTAAACACAAATTCTATTCAACAGGCACCAGATTCAGTAAAAGGGATTTAAAACCTTTTTGACTAAATCTTGGGTGGATTATTTTTTATTTTTGCTTCATTTCTGGTCTGGTTGTGCAGTCTGGGGAGCATGTATATAGCCATTTTTCCCTGCTGGCTTCTAATGACGTCCTTTTGCCTCCCTGCTTCAGTCCTAAGGCTCTACATTAGCTTTCCCCACTCACCCTTCAGCTAGTCCTTGGTGTACAGTTTGGAGGATCACGATACTCCTCTGTTTACAATACAGTAATCCAGAATTTAGTAGCACTTATATCATAAAATCCTTATGTTGTTTCAGATTAATAAGCATGCCTTCTCAGGAGGCAGAGATACTATTGAAGAGCACAGGAAGTATGGAGGCAACTGTGATGTTGATGTATCTTTTATGTACCTGACTTTCTTCCTAGAAGATGATGACAGGCTTGAACAACTGAAGCAAGTAAGTAAGCCAAGTTGAAGATAATATTATTCATTGCTTATTGTAAGGACAAAGCTGTAGCTAAATACTACTATGAACTTTCTCCAGGAAGGTAATTGTGGTGTTATTCTTGCACTCTCCATCCCTTACAAGTTTCAATATTAAGACCTCCATATTTGTTTGTTTGCAATCTAGCTCTTCTTTTAAAAAAAAAAAAAAAAAAAAGTCCCTAGTATTTTCATCAGGATCTCTGACACTGAGTAGGACAGTATCTCCCCTACCTTTCAAATGATGCCACCTTAGGATTGTTTTAACTATATAATACACTCTGCCTGTCCTTATGTGCAAGGTACCTAAATACTCTGCAGAATTACAAAAGCTCATGTCTAAAGATTGCTGGTTTCTTTGTTTTTTCTTATCACAAGAAATGTAATAGCTGTGAGGAATTGATTCACTGATTGCAAGTAAAAACTGCTTCATATAAGTTGCATTTTCCTTAAACCTATCTGGCAGACTTCTGTCCCTGGGGTGGTAGCAGGACATTTCACTTCCTTCAGCTATATGATCATCATGCTTACTAGGCAGTATGCCTTCTCTGGAAGGCAGTATCTGTAGCTGATAGTACCCACGTCACATGAGTTTATCTGCTTTCTCCTACTGGGAACAGCTGCAAGAAAGTCAGGAGCTACAGTTTCTTCTCCAACCCTCTACACTTTCCCACACAAGAGCAGAGTTGGATAGCTACTAATCCCCATGCAAACTGTTCTAAATTCCTTATGGAGATCAGGAGCACATTTGACATACTGAGCAATTTTCCATTAGTTTCCAACCACTGCAAGAATATCAGCATGGCTCTGCTACAGAGCTCAAATCCTCAACCACAGCCAGCAGCTTGCTGCAGTGCTGCCTCAGAACCAGGTTAGAGAACATGATAGCGGCGTTAGTGGAGCTGTTTCAGTTATGGTGCCAGAGGGAAAAGCTTTTAGAAGTGGATACTCAAAGAAAGCCATATCAGTGTTTTTATAACAGAAAAAAACCCAAATCCATCCCTAAAAAAACCACCGCTGAAATTACAATTCAGTTCACTGTTGTTAACATATTTTGCTGTTGCTGAGTGAGCATCAGCAACAATTGGACCTTGAATTGGTATTACAAGTGACTTGTTGACAAGGAGAGGTAAGATTACTGTGTTTATTGACATTTCAAATCATAGTTGAATGGCCCCAGCCATGGTTTCTAACCAGGCCTGAACCAGTCAGCTGTTCGCCTGGGCTTCTAGCTAAAGCATTTTCAGGATCAGAGCAACTGAACAGATTACCAACTGTGAATATGACTACTACTGTGAACATAGATTCTGAGTGTCTTTGCTATAAAAAGGATACTTTCATCACATCTAATCTTTTACCCGAATGCAATGAGAGAAAAATACCAGAATTTGTACCTCTTATTGCAAAAAATAGCTTAGGGTGACTTAATTTGAACTGGGATACTGGGAATGCAATTTTCTCAAAATAATTACAGGATTTCCCAGTTCAATTCTTGTGAATGTATTCAGTCCATCTAATTTGTCACGTATGAAATTTCCTCGCTGCCTTAATCTTTTAAAAGGCAAAA
This sequence comes from Athene cunicularia, assembly GCF_003259725.1. NCBI lineage: Eukaryota > Metazoa > Chordata > Aves > Strigiformes > Strigidae > Athene > Athene cunicularia. The sequence goes on from NW_020799101.1 coordinate 13,353,326, forward strand.
AGCAATTTTGCAAGTTACATTTTTCAGTGATACTGCATGATCTTCTAAGGCATGTGCTTATTTCTAAGACAGCCAAATCTGTATTTGCTAGGGCCAGACTTTTAAAGAAATACTTGTCACTGAGTCTTTTTCCATATAGCACCATATTTAGCAATCAACACTTTCTCGACAGGCATACACAAGTGGGGAATTGCTCACGGGGGAGCTGAAGAAGGTTCTTATTGAAACATTGCAGCCCTTGATAGCAGCTCATCAAGAGAGACGGAAGCAGGTCACAGATGAAATGGTGAAGCAATTCATGACCCCACGGAAGCTAGCTTTTGAATTTTGAAGAAATGCATATGCAACTTACCACTTGATAAACCAAAACTGAGTAATTGTTGTCTCCTGTTGTATGTCATCACTCCCTAGTTATGTACAGCCTGCAATCAGTGCTTTATAAATACTGCTTTTAATGAGTTAATGACAATGAACGTCAGAGTACAGGAAAACTTTAAAATAGGACTCCTATCTGTTTAAAATCAGAATATATAAGACAGAATTGCCCAGTCTTTCAGAAAAGCATGCCTGTCAGCACAACACTGTATTTTATTGTATCTCATGTTGAAAATATAAATAAAACTTCCATTTTGATGATAAAACCTAACTTGTAAATTGGTTCAGATATGTTGCTAGGAGGTCCTATCTCAAACTAATAATTAGCAGCTCCATTTTCTTTTCTCGTACATACCTTGGTTTAGGAGACTGCATGTCCTTTAGGGCTCCTGGGAACATGCTGCACACAAAAAGATAGTGAATGCTACAAAATAGATTACATAGTGACTTAGGCCTGGGATCGATGCAGAAAGAATGGAGACCCATGAGTTGAACATGGGAGAAAGAGTATCAGGCTCATTTTGCTATCGTCTTCCTCCCTGACCAGGGGAAGGCTGCAGAAATCTCACTGTGCTTTTGTTTCTGCAGCTATTTAACTGGTCTGAATGGCTCTGGAGGGTGGAGGTTATCACAAGGTTGTAAAGTTCATATTCTCAGGCAGAAGGGAGTATAGAAATGCAAATTTTAGTTTCTAGTTATAAAAAATACCAAGTGTTAAACCATGCTGTGAAAATGAAGTCGCTGCTGAACACAGGGATACTTCTAGCCTATTCTGTTTTACTGCACCATGTCATTTAAATTAGAGGTACTTCTTTTAAGATTTTAAGAGAAAATATATTCTGTTAAAATACCTCATGTAATATTTAATTATCTCCTTTCTTAAAAAGAACTTTAATGTATTTGCTATAATTTATGGAAGAAAAATTCAAATTATTAGCTAATTTATTTTAATATGTGCAGTGCTGAATGAAAACTGTTAGATCTGTCTTGTATTTATATAGAATAGGAAATTGCTAGCCCAGATACAGCCTTATCTACATCAAATAAAAATACCTTTGATAACACAGGTGGGAATTGATGTGTGGTATTTGCAAATCATATAAAAATCCAAGGAAAGCACTTGAATGAGGTGTGAAAGTTTTAAACTTTAACAGGTTCTGTACTGTGGGGCCCATAAATCAACTGCAGCATTCTTAAAAAAAAAAAAAAAAAAAATTAAAAAAAAAAAAAGCACACTTTTAATTTAACTGTAAACCTTTGAAGTTGGCTGATTACACTTGGGCTGAGGTAGAAGTTTCAGATGTGAGACTTTAGTAGACCTTGGATCAGCCTGTTGGTACATGGGAACATGCTGGGCTATTTGTGCTGCCTGAACCTGATGCCGCTGCTTTCCCACCAGGAGCAGTTCTGTACCGCAGCGTCCACGTCCTCTCCAGCACTGACGTGGCCTTTCTGAGATGGTGCTGACAGAGTGCCAAGTTGTATATGAAGTGCCCCTGTTAGTTTATATTTGTGCAACGAACCAAGGAAAGCCTGAAGTGCAAAGCGAGTTTAATCCTTTTGCAGGTGTTTCAAACCTGTGCTGAAAATAGTGATCCTCAGCTTTTGTCTTTTTCTTCACAGGTTATGTGCGCTGGCATCACTAATCTAATGCTATTGACTTTAATGTATTAAAGTAAATGTTTGCCAGCAACTGTGTCTCTATAACCCACAGACGTAGGATCTCAGTGCTAATAAGTGTTTAACAAGCAGTAGAGAAGCTTTCTTTAAAAAAAAAAAAAAAAAAAAATTCTTAGAAAAGAAAAATAGCTTCTTAAATCCATTAATAAATCAACTAATTCTTGGTTACTGTACAATTTAATTATGACCTCCCTGTTCTTGCAGTCTACTCTTTGTCATCTTTAGGCTATACATAAAAGATAAGACTTAAGTTGAATTTTAAAGGGCTTGTACAAACTCATAATGCAAATTTCTTCTTTAAAATATTATATGCAGATGTGTCCTGCAAGATTTATTTCATTTATTCAGGAAAGGGAAATAATGCTGTAGGAGAAACAATAGCGTTTTCTATTCTAGCTAAGTATATGGATTAATCATAACATGGCAATTAAAATCTGGTTTGAAAGTTCTAGAAAGGAAAGCGATAGCAAAATTACTTGGTATCTGTTTACTCAGCAAGCACCTTACTCAAGTACTCTGGTGAATTCTTACAAACATGCTTCTGAAATTATACAGTTTCTCAGAGGAGTCTTGGCAAATTCCTAAGTCTGTTGTAATTGCAGTGTCCCAGAGGTATTTAAGTCAAGACAAGACAGTCTTCAAAAGCACGTCTGAAGTGTCTAAGAATGTTATCAGGCAGTGTTCATTACATTTTCCTCAATATGCTCATATTTTGTTCATCTCTCTGGAATAAAAATGTAGATAAAAGTCTGTATCAAACTTCTTTGATGTTATTTGGGGTTTTTTTTAATTTTTAAAAGACTTAATTTACACATACTCTGTTTTTGAGCTCTCTTCCTACCATTTAGGTGTTGATTTAGTCATCTGATGGAGCTGGTCCTTGTTTTGGTGTCCAGTGCCTTTCACATAGTGAAATAGGGTGCCTTATACTCCCCTTTATCCATTCCTACCAGGTAGTCTTCAGATTGCTCCCAGCATGAGCTAATAAGGGTCAGTTGTCCAAAGATTAACTGGTGGCAAGCAAGACTGAATGTTGTACTTCCCAGTGTACAGCAGCCCGCTCAGAAATAGGAGAAGGTCGCTGTGACCCATTTACAATGACACTTCAGTAGGTTTGGCATAAAGACTGGCACTTAAGTGGAAACATGATACTCCACAATTGCTGTTGTCTGAAGAGCACAGATTCTGAATAGCTTCACATGGCTCTTTGACAGTCACCAAGAAGCATGCTGAAACCTACTTGGATATTCATAAAGATTGTCAGAGAAAACAGGAATTACTAGTGACATGAAAACATGAAGCAGAATGTGCCTTCTAAAGAAACTTTTATTTTTTCCAAGGCCACCAACTTTGTTACTGATAGAAGTAATCTATAAACAACCTGCAGTCCCTATAGCAATGTAAACCCAGTATCAGCACAGCAAATGTGGTGTCTTCATTCTGTTAGCTGGCCTTCAGCTAGCTTATTTGTCAGAATAAATAGTTCTGTGATTATCAGAGTTGTTGAAGGTCAAGGTAATACAAAGAAATCAGAAAACAGAGCAGTCAGGTTCTGAAATCCAGAATGCAACCACCCAGTTTGGTGTGTATGTAGTGAAATACATAATACGTACAGTGTGCCATGTCATTAAACAGAATTTGGTTAATATTTATGTGCCTGTGTTTACAGTACTTAGTCAATTCCTGTACCTGCTGGTAGTTTGCATCAGGGTGAATTAGCCGTGAGTTCTCGCTCTAAGGCAGGTTCTCACCCATATGCTGTGTATATATTTTTTTTCCAGTAAAGGTTTGTGAATGGGATGGATTGCAAAGAAGCAGTTACCTTCCTGAAACAAGCTGCCTGGAGATACAACTTGCCTCTAGTGTAGCATTCGTTCAGGCCACATGAGAACCTGCTTTTATATGATGCTGAATACCCTTGCACTGGCTTCTGCAGTTGTTCCCACTCATTTTCACAATTCATCTGTAATTCCTGCTTCTTGAAACCGACTTTATTTCAGTTACACCCACAGAATAAGACAATTCTAATCATCTGAATGCATGACCCTATTAAGAAAGCTGAGCTGCTTTAGTTTCAGACTTTGGGCTGACTATGGATATTATCAACACTGCTGATTTGCAGGCATTCTTTTATTTTCTCAGCTAACAAGGTCAGCTGAGAATAACACAATATAAGGATTTTGGTTCCAGAAAACATCCAGGTAGAACTGGGATAAATCACTACCCAGCTGGGAAAGCACTAGGTTAAATGCATCCCTTGTAGAAAGAGGTGAGGGGAGTGGACTCTTAAAAGACATCTTAAGAGACATTCTAAATCTTGAGGACTTAATCTTCTGTTGTAAGGAGTTTCTGACTAAAGGAAGTTTGGTGCTGATGCCCCAAGGTGTAACTGGGAGTGGTAGGTTGCTGAGGCCATAAGCACTTTTGGAGAGAATCTGGTTTAGTAGTGGGTCTTTCATTTCACTCCCCTTTAAGGTGACCTACTCTGCACCTGCCTCATCTTCTAACCTTGCTCTTGGATCAGCTGCAAGAGCTGAGTTGACTCTCAAGAGAAGAATTACGAAGATTGTTTGATAGCATGGCTCTGAAAGTGTTTAAAAAGCCAGCTGAAGTCTTAGATATCAGGAGGACAGTTCTGGAGCTTTTAATTAGTCTCTGTCTGGGGTGGAAAAGGTCCCCTTTATTCTTTCCTGGTAGCACCTGAAATTTTAAAACATGTTCTAGTACAAGATCCTTTTTTATATGTCCAGGGTAGCTGACAAATCTTGTCTGCTGCAAAATTAGTGTCAGTATAGTCAAAGCCATGCTATCAACTGATAAAACTGCCTGTGGACCAGAAGGGCATCAACCCTGAATATGAGAACTCCTTTAAAAATACAGTCGTCCCATTTTCCTCCAAAAAGCTCACTGGATCCAGTCCTCTCCAGGTGCCGTCATCCAGGGATTGAAACAGAAAACCTACATGCTGCTTTTGAGGTGGGGTGAGCAAATTAAAGTATTTCTGGGTTTAAGGGTTTTCCTTCTGAAGCAGTAGTGTGAGTGTTGGGTTTTTTTTCAACTGACATGTTGATGAAACTTTATGCCTTTGTGAAAAATAAATAATTTTTAGGAAAGTCAGAAATTCTTTCAAAATTTACCTTTGACCAAAAAAAAAAAATATGGCTGCTCCTAACAATGTAGTTTAAAGGGAGAAGAATATGCACTTTTTAAAAGTTGTAAATCTTAATTATACTCTACAACTTTGCAGTTCTCTTGTAACTTACCTAACACTGCCAGTACACAGATTTTATGGCAGCCTTTCCTGTGAGAAGCAAATCGGTTTTGCATCTATTCCCACCCTCCTTCCAGGATGAGAACAGATTGTCTCCAAAGCTGTGCCAAGCTCTAAGAGCTGCTGTGCCATAAGCCCAAATCTGGGAGGGGACGGATTCTGTAGGGCGAAGGGTTGCACGGGGAGAAAATCACATGGCTTACGGGAACCCATGCCTGGTTTCACTTTCAATGAGGCCATTAGCACGATTATGTAAACAGACAATGTCTGCCACTAATTAAATAACAACAGGAAAAGGCAAGGAGATTCATATTGCAGCTGCTACCAAAGGGGTATAATTATAGACTACTTTGAGAAAATTACAGCTGGGAAGGAAGAGTTGCAGCCTGAAGCACAAATATGTAAGTTACTCAGTGAATGCGATGCAGGCATGACATGTAAAGAGCACATACTGGATAGTGTTAAACCTTACACAAACTCCCTCCAGCTCTTGCCCTGGTTGTGAAGGCCATTTTCTGTGCCGGTAGAAAACAGAATGAATCCTTTACCAAAATCTCTGATAAGACTAGCAGCTTTTTAGAACATAAATATTTTCAAATATTTCAAGGGCCTAAGCAGTGGCTACAGTCTAAATACATTAATGAACTAAAAAGGGAGGTTGTGTGTAAATCCAAGACTCCCTGATGAGTTTATAATCCTATAAGAATAGATCAAAGCTGTCAGTCATCCAGCTTTCTGCTGAAATTGTATGCTTCTTACGCTGTCCATCAAAGGAGACAGGATTCAGCAGTCTTTTGTGGATGCTGTGTTACAAATAAACAAACAAAATACACCTCTGAACAAACAGGCACAAGCTATTTTTTGTTTGTATAATGATCTGTAAATCTCAATACAGCTTCATACGTTACAAACACCACCATGTTCACAGGAAAGGCACGAATGCAGTTTAAACCCAGTCCTTTGAAAAGCACTTTTGCACCCTCCTTTCTCACACTTTCCCTAGCACAGTGGACAAGGCCTTTGTACTTGTGCTGGTCCGATTCATCTGTTTGCATCCGTGATTTGATGACATCCATGGGAGTAGCTAATCCCCAGGCCAGGACTCCAGCGAAACCACCAGAAAGCAGCACAACGAGAAAACCTGCAGGAGAGAGTGAAGGGAGGAGCAGCTGCAACTTGAGCCTTGCACTCATGGCTACAAACATCTCAGATTTGTCAGCTAACTTAGTTAACTTTAATGTTTTCCTGCAGTTGTTTTGTCCAGCTCTTGCCGTTGTAGGTTTCCAGTAATCTCACACAAACTGTGTGGCCTCTCAATTTCACAGCATACTTAATTTCTGAATACATGACAGCAGCTCATGCAGAGACAGTATCTATTTTAACGCCACACAAACTAGATGTAATGCAGCCTGAGAGCACTCACACCCTCTTCAGCTGGGTGTACTTATCTTTATTAGTCTCAGGAAGATGGTCTTTGCTGTTTGTCACCTATTTGAACTTTTCTAAAAGTGAATAGTTGTTTTGGGGAGCCAAATCACAGCAAGGAAACTTAAGTGTCTTTACATTCTGCACCTGGACTTTATTTTCAAACTCTGGACTGGCTCTGATCTGTGTTCCATGATGGCCCCTGGGAGGTTTGTCCATGTTTCATTTATAGTTGCATACCCTGTTTCTGCATTAAGAGGATCTCATACACACATACAATGCACAAGAACATAAACACCCCTACCGCAGGGCAGGGATGAGCTGCTGAGGAACAAGGTTGTGCCACAGAAGTCCTCACACACAGGCTGCTGGCACTGATGCAGGAGGGCACAAACAGCCCCGTGGCACCAGGAAACAAACACACAGCAACCCCCTGTGAGGACCGGATCTGGGTGATGGGTACTGGGTGGTGTTTGCCGAGAGCCTGATTTCTCTCTTAGTGTGGTGCTTAATAAGCCACTTTTGCAGGTAATACCAGATGCTTTCTGATACTTACCCGGTTTATTTCTCCCAGCTGGTGTGAGCCACTCACACAGAGCAGAATAAGTAAGGAAATATATTGCAGAAGAAGAGCAATCCCTGCAGAGTAATGCAGAGCAGCCCTTGTAGAGACCCCCAAAACCTTCCTCCTTGGCAATCACCTTCAGACAGTGCAGAGACCCTCGGTACTTTGGCTTGGAAACAGACTGGGGAGATGTGAGGGAAGGATGTGGGTTCCTCTGAGTCTGCATGCGAACCTTAGCCACTTCACTAGGGGTCATCAGCACAACCTGTAACATCGGAGGATGGTATTTTAACCCTTTGTATTTAAACAGTGTTTTGATCTCCCTCCTGCAGATTCCTCATTTCCCACCTTTTCAGGCAATAATATTACCTGAAGTCAGCAAGTACCAGCCTTCTCCTCACTGTCTGTGCTAAATCCCACCCAGCAGCAGCAGGACACACATGTGAGCTTCACTGTGCAGAGTGGAAGGTGAGGCAGAAATCAACAGAGGATATTAAATACCTGTAACAGCTTAATAAACCAGATGGGCATGGAAAGGGGATGTGCTCAGCTGCAGGGTAGCACACATCAGGGCTCTTGTATCTATCTGTATTAGGAACCAAGGCCATAAAGACTAAAAAATTTAACCTGTGTTGAGTAGAGTCCTTGCCTGCTAGGGAACACTTAGAAACCCAACCATCTGGACTGCTCTGTAAGAGGATTGCCTGTGACCGGGCACGCACTTCTGCCCAGCATGCCATCAGGACAGGGGGCTGAGCTCTGCCACATTCGCAGTGCCTGCAGACAGAAATCCATCTGCTTATGGGAAATTGCTCCTGGATTCAGCCTCACCTCCCTGTTCTGGGATCATGCACGTGTGCCAGGCAGTATCACTTCTCAGTGATGCCCCGCTGAGTTTTGAGTCCTGACAAGACGGTCAAAACACTGGCCTGTGCTTTACCACACCAAGTTACATCTTTCTTACATAAACATACCATCAGAGTCACTTGGAAAGTTTGCTGCCCAGGTTGTTTTTCTTCCTTTTTCTGCATTTGCTGCCAAGATTCATGTTATGCTTAATAGCATGTTCTTAAGTGTTTTGATGCTTTAAGCCAAATCCAGCATGAGCTGCCCAGCAGGACTCAGTCACACTGCAGAGCCAACCAGCAAGAGGGCAGCACGGGCAGAGAGAGACCCCCTGCCAAAACAAACCCACCAGGCTTGTTGCAGGCTCCCCTGTGGCCTCCCGGACAGAAAACATTCACTGTTTTTCCAGCTTCCTGTGTTTGTGAACAAGATCTCTTGTGCTTTCCCTTTCTGCTGTTTACCTACCCGGACAGCACCAGCAGCGCCTCCAGCAACAGAAACATCCAGCTTGGATGGCTTCTCATCTGCAGCCCCGTATCGGAGCTTGCAGATGGTACAAAGGAAGTTTTTGTAGGTGCCAAATGAAACAGAAGAAATCACTGATACTGCGAGCACTGATGCAGACACACCTTTGTAAAATCCCCAAACCTAGTTGGAAAGAGAGGAAAAATACCACTTTTAAGAGAGAATGGCATGGGAAAGCATCTGCTCAAAAACACTGGCCATACATTGCTGAGACAAACTTACACCCATTTTACAGCTCATCGGCAGAGCCAAATTTCTTCCTGACCCTTCTCACAAGAAATGGTTTTATATAACTTCTTCCCATTCTCCCCAAACCAAGAGGCAGCCCTGCCTTTCTGAAACAAGGCATCTGTAACTGGTAACAGCAACTCTGATGAGAAGTACCTACTTTTTCTGTCCTGTATGTTTCCCGAATGCAGTGCCAAATCCCATTGTAATTCCTCTCTGTCTGAATTCTCACCTAGGAATACAGGGGCAACTTTACAATGCAGATATCAGATTAAAAAGAAAAAAAAAAAATCAACAAATGCCATAGCAGATAATTAGCCATAAAATAGCATCACCAAACAATTTAGGTTTTGTGTTTTTTTTAAAGAGAAAAAAACAACAAAATAAAGTGAAATATGTTGATGTAACAAAGATAAAAGCATTGTCATGAGACTAGTTTTCTAAAAATGGAGGGGGAAAGCAAAAGGGCCTGTTTGTTTTCAGTCTGCAGTCAAGAAATAAAGCTCCAACCGGTACCTTCACTGTGTCCAGCGGATAACCCACTGCTGTGCTTAGACCACCTGAAACAGAGAGTGTATTGGAGATGGTTAGCAGTGCATGTTGTGACTGACCATTTTCCCCCATTGAAGGAAGGCATTAGGGGAACAGCAGAAAAATGCTGCTTCAGAACCTGGCCATGCTTGGCACCAGATCTCTCAAGATCCAGAGACAATGTCTGAGCCAAGAATGACAGAGCAAAATGCGCAGATTTCTCTGTGTGACCAAGGCACGCTCAGAGGAGGAATCTGAGCATCATGGGAAATATATCAGGAGGAATAACACCATGGTATAAGCCAGGACTGGGAGAAAGACTGAGAGCATGGCTGCAAGAAGGTTGAAGGGATGACTTGTATGATATCAAACTTCTTTTTTGCCCTCTCTTAGCTTAGGCAGTAAAGCATCTTTGGACTATGACCAAGCACCCTCATGTGAGGTACAAAGCATCCCCACTCACACAAGAAGATCTCTGGAGCAATTTTGGTTCTCCATGCTTGACTTGGAAATATTCAGGAATAAAAGCAGTGATCACAAGGACGTCTATAAAAGAGGGGTGGTCCTCAGACATTACAGGTTCTCAACAATCTGTCTTGAAGACAGCAGAGGTACTCCTGCTGCCTCCTGCATGCCAGGGACTGGACATGTCCTGGCTGAAGATTACAAAGCACATCTAGAGCCCTGGGTGAGGAATTCATTTGGCGTTAAGGTCCACAGCAGCGTCCCAGACTAAGACTCTGAAGTGTATCTCCCACGTGCACAGAATGCTGCTGCAAAAGCAGAGCAAGGAGCGAGAGCAAAGGTGGCTTGGAGCCCTGACAGGCTGGTGTGACGGCAGGGTGCAGCCCAGCCGGCAGCGTGGCTCTGTGGTGAGACCACCCGCCCGCCACCCCTCGGGGCTCAGCAGGATTAAGGAGCAGTGAGGGATTAGCGCGGGGTGAGCACAAACCCAGCAGGCCCAGGAGCACACCCCGCACGCCAGCTGAGCCTGACGGCCTGCCCGCAGCAGGGACGGTGTGTCCAGTGTACTGGGGCGCTTCGTCAATCCTCAGTCGGCACCCGGGCTCTGTTTCAGACCTTAAAATAGCCACTGGAGTTGGAAACACATTAATCCTATGAGACAAAGCTACTGCCTTAATGGAAGATACAAAAAGTAAAAGAGCTCCAACATGGACTTCTCTTGGTTGCAGTGAAAAATCGATCACCCACCATCCCTGCCCTTACCTCACTGCATTTCGCAGCTCTGATCTAAACACATCTGTTGGCAGATACAACAGACACTAAATGGGCTGACCAGCTAACTAACTTCCTCCCAGTACATCAGTGTCAAGTCATCTGAGAGGAAATGAGTCTAGGAGATGACAGAGCTGTAAGCATCTGAGTTATTTACACAGAGATCTAGTTCATAAAAGTGCTAGATAAACCCCTCAGGGAGCCAGGCAGTCATCTGTGGTTGGCTCACAGGTTGGAAACTGCCTCTCATTGAGTCCTTCTTTAAAAAAAAATTTTTAAAAGATACTTATAAATTTATTAGTTCCTGTGGGCATTTCACTAGGCATGTTCACCTGTGATTACGTGGCTGCTTCGGAGCTCTGGAAAGCTCTACTACGTTTTGGAAAAAAGCAACAGCTGCTAGTGTGAGTCACCAGGAGACAATCCCAAAGCACATTACTGAAAAGAAAACAAGCAAGAGCATCACACTTTCAGAAAAATGAGGTTTGTTCTGCAAAAATCTGTATCATATCTGCCACCAGATTAATAACAATGAAGTTGAAAAATGGGCCAAGAAGCCACCTTCTGTATTTCAAAATGAAAATGAGAACAGGCTGGAAGAGAGACAGTGATGGGGGAGTACAGAGGCAGAGTAATACAGCTCAAAGGAGCAATGACTCTGCTCTGAGCAGAGTGGCAATGCATGAAGTCACCTGGGGCCACCTGTACTCTCCCAGGTTCCCGGCCACTGGCCAGAGACACACTGCAAACATGGACCCCGCCAGCCATGGAAGAGCAGCAAATAAGTCAATGTCAGCGTGACTGTGCTGACCTCAGAGGTGCAGTCCCCTGGCCCAAGAACCCATCCCAGATGGGAGGATTTGGCATCGCATCAGTTTCAGACTTCTGAACCTTAGAGGCAGCAGATACAGGCTGACCAGACACTGCTGAGTCAGGGGCACTGTGTGCCTTGCACAGCTATGCCCAGGCTTGCTCCACCAGCCCAGGAAAGTAGGAGCCATGTCCCATGCATGTCACGTACCAAGTAGCCAACAAGATTTGGGTCAGTGTTCAACAAGAAGTGCCCTCCCTTCTGGAGAAATTGTCCTGTTCACACATTAAGGTGAGAATACAGCGACAACATGGGCAAAATAAAGCAGGTTTGCCCCAAAACAACATTTTTCCCATTGTTTCTCACTCTTAAGGGCTCCCGCTCATGTTAGGTCCAGCAAGGACCAAACATCTTGACTTGGGAGGAGATCATAAGGGTAAATTTTTCACTGCTTCCACCCCAACCCTCTGACAAATACATGCCATGAACTCTGCTTCTTAAGAGCCAAAACACTCAGGGCAGTTAAGCTGTCAGAGCTGAGGAGCTCAGCCAAGTCCACCAAAGGCTGAGGAAGAAGTGCTCTGCACAACGTCATGCAGTATAAATAGCCTGGGACAAAGACAGCATGACCCACACATGCCCTGTTTGCACAGTAGAATCAAACAAGGCCAGCAATGTATAGCATGCGTATGGGAGAAGGACCCTGTGGGACACCTGCTGAGTAATGCTGCACCAGCTGTGACAAAAATTAATTACAAAGCCAGGTGAATATCTTCACTGGGTTGTAGTTAGCCATTTTTCATGCCTAATTTATCTGATACGTTTTTAGGAATTGTGCCAAGGTTACAACATCCCCTACACACACAGTGCAGAGACAAAACTGAATTACACACAGTCTCTTCATGAGTCGGGCCACTTCAACCAAGAAATTCAAATAAGGGGGGATGCTGGCAGAGTGGACACTGCAATGGTAATCAGCAAAGAGCAAGCAGCAGCCACACAGAGTCCACCAACCTGCAACACCTCTGAGTTGCTGGCAAACCCCTGGCTGAGACACCCAAGGGAGAAGCAGGAATCATGGTCCATGCACTGGATGAGTAGACAGCAACTTCTGAAGATCTGTACTTTCTGAAGAACTGGGAACATAAGAAATGTCCCATACCCTAAACAAGATGGACTCCATCCAGTAACATGACCTCAGCAGTGGCCAGCAGGAGTTGCTTTAGCTGCAAGGACAAGGAGACAGCATGTTCCCTCTGTAGGCAGATTATACTATCTAGCCTTGGACTTCATGTGACTGCTGTGTATCCTTGCAGCAAGACGTGGAGAAGCCCAAGGCATGATGCAGACACTGCTTGGTGAACCTCCACTTCCCCTTCCCAAAACTTTACTCCTGCCATAAGAGTTAAGTCATCCCCTAGTCATCAATAGCCCTAATCTTCAATACTCATCCTCTGCCGTGGCCCAGGCTGCTGCTGTAGCAAGGCCAGAAAACACACATGGGATCATAAGAAAACTCAAGTTGGAAGGAATCTCAGGAGGCCTCTAGTCCAACCTCTACTCAGCTTTATTGCCCAGGCAGGACATCCTTACAGATGAGCTGCTTTTGAGGACATCCAGCCCCATTTGTTGGTTACCAAAAGTTTCCACAGTCATGTTTCTCTTACGTTCTTTCCAGCTGGAGTCACAGCAGGTCACTGTTTCCTGAGCTGAAGATGCTGAGCTGGTCCCATGGCCACAGAAGCAATAGCTCAGAGGAGATGCACAGTATTTGTGCAGGTGCCTGAGCCAGGCTGGATCATTACATGGGATTCAAAAGGGCAGCATCTCTGCTGGTTTTTGGAGGTGCTTAAGCCATGCTTTGTCCAAAACACTCCGAAAACCGATCAAGGTCACAAGAATGTTATTTACTAAACAGAAGGTCTGTTATTATCTGTGTTGCCTCTTGAGTTGTTTGGTGCATTTCAGATGGGTTTGTAGACTTCCTGGGAACAGGAAAACTGCTTCAGCTCTAACAAACACAAACCATGAAACAAGCTCAGCACCAAAACCATTCCAGTTCTCACAGGGAAGCTGTCCCATGTCAGTCTAGGGACCGCGGCCCTGAAGTCCTGCTCAGGTATCTCACACATGTATATGTACAAGCTCTCAGCAGGGAACAGCATGCCAGAAAACACCCCTGTCTGCCAGTGAAAAGTGCATTACCCCTCTTAGAAAAGCCCCCAGATGGACACAGATGACAGAATGGAGAATCTTGGTCTCTGACACCCTGGGGTCAGTGAAGTGCATTAAAACAATCAGACATTTCTGATCCAAGCTGGAGCTCTACAGCCTGCATCCTTCCAGGCTGAGCCCATTTCCAGAGCACCCATGGGAGATGCTTGATTCATGTCCGGGTGGCACATGATGCTGGCGCCTGAATCAGGAGGATCCACACAAATCATGGCCTCACAAAGGAGCAGGGGCAGAATACTGAGGCAAATGGCCACTTTGAAACTGTTTTCAACTATGCACATTCCTTTGCAAGAGAAGTTTATCCTTAAGGGGCTCAACTACAACTGTACCAACAAAATCAAAGGAGTCCAAGCAGCAAACGCAACTGTCACTGCCCTGCTGAGCTGAGCCCAGTCATTAACAGGAGGTGTCAGAGGAGGTTTGGTGAATCCTTCTAGGATTAATGTCCCATTGCCAGCCTCAGCACAGGGCTACCATCCCCACTGAGTACTTTAAAATCAGCAAGTAAAGAGGATAAGGCAAGCTGTCATGGAAGGGTTGGTTATATCCCCCTCTTCCATAAAGGGTCCTTCCCAAGCAGGGTCCCTCAGCACCCAGGGGAAGGCCAACACCCTGAGCAACAGGCATCTCCAGGGCTGGATGCTACTAAGATGTCAAACCTTGCCCCACTTGCACATTTTGGGTGATGAGCAATAAGGGGCTGAAGGAAAACTCAATGTGGCCCTTCCCAGGAAATGCACATCTGCACTGGGCCCACAGGCTGCTCCTGCTGAGGGAAACTGCTAAATTTTAGCAGATCTCAAAGTAAGATCTGATATGCAGGCTTAGGCTGGGCATCTTAGCCATCTGGCAGGTTTACCTGGCCTTTCTGGTACCTGTGATCCCAAGGCTCTTGTCTTGGTATTTGATACTCCACTAAATCTGACAAGATTTCAGAAAAGAAATGCGACCAGTATGTTCTTTTGTTGTTTAAAACAAAGCTGGGTTTGAGCAGTACATTCTCTAAAAATGTCTAGAATGAAATCACACTTTTTGCCTTTTACTTTTTTTATATATGTCTAACCCACTTTCCCCCAGATCAAAGCCTCTTATGTAGCACACCTGCACTGAAATTACCATCACAACTGTAAATCCATCTTAACGTAACATAATACAACGGTCATACATTCAGATCTCCTTCACTTTGAAAAGGCATGTCTCAACCCATCCCATCTCTCAAATGGCATCCTCAATCCCCCAGACACATGGCCCCAACAGCCTGCCGGGATCCCCAGGCACCAGACATGTGAGGTTTTGCTGTCCAGGCATTACTCACCAGTTTGTATCTTCATGCAACTTATTCCACTTTGTCTCTTTCTATCAGAGGTTTGCCCTGTTCCACTGCAATTAGACTGGAGGAGATTCCAGGGCAATGACCTCAGCTGACCAGATTGCACCGGTCCCTTTCCAGTAGCTCTGTGAGCCTGCTCGGATGATATTTTCCACTTAATAAAGAAGAATGCACTTTTAACAAGCAGCCTCCATCGAAAGAGTCTCAACTTTACTGTTGAGACCTGCCCATTAGCTGAACAAGAAGGAAACACAGCGATCTGCTTTCATCGACAAGCACTACGCTATGTATTTACCTCCAATGGCCCCGGCAATGAAATCCATCCAGATAGTCTGTAGCCTTAAATACCCCGATTAAACGTTAGGAAAGTAGAAGAAAGGAGGATATCAGTTCGATCTTTCCAGAGCCCTGCAGGTCCTTCAGACACAGTGTGATTTCCAATATGAATCACCTTCCTAGTGTCTCCTCTTGCCTCTGGGGATTGTGAGCCTTGTGGATACTTGATGAATTTGTACACTGGAGGCAGAGACGGGAAGCCTGGAGCTGTTCCAAGAACACAGTGAATAAGTAATCCCGTGAAGCCCTGCAACGCTGCACCAGAGCCGCTGATGCCAGTGCCTTTCTGCTTGGAAAATCACGAGGGGTGGTGCCTTCCAGGGTAACACTGGCTGTGAAGGGGCCATTCCCCGTTGTACTTATTTACCCCAGAAGACAGCCTTGCACACTTGTTTGCCAGAGGACAGTTTTGCCCTGGACCATGGCAAAGTGGCACGGGTGGCTGTGTATGAGATGTGTCCTCTCCCCATCCCCGCCCACCCTTCTTTCTTTTGATGGAGCCGACCCCCTTCCTGATAAGGAAAACTTCCTTATGCCCTTCACAAGGAATTTTCCTTGGCTTTCCTTATCCACACAGTTGGCCCTAAACCTCTACCCAGATGCCCACAAATTATTACCTGCTCATTGTGTATATGCATGGTGAAGCCCAGAAATCTAACTACATGCAAAGCATTTGCTTCCCTTTCAGACCACAGGGTAGTTTTCCCAGCCTCTGGAGGAGCTCTGTTTCTTCACTTCTTGCTCAGTCTCACAACCCCATTTCCAATGTCCTTGCTGAGTTGGTCAACAGGAATCTCTATTGCTGCTGCCCATACTCCAGTGTTTTTCCCTGCAAGGGAGATGGGAGATGGATTTTGCCAGGAGATTAATCCAGCACCTAATTTTTTATTCCTAATTTACACCCAGCACAAGGTAGTGATCTCAGCAGGGGAAAGAGAAAAGCACAGGGAAAGACCTGATGGTCAAGGGGAACCAAGAGCTCAAGAAAATGCCATATTGCCCATTTTTGCACAACAGCCCACTACCAGAGGGCTGCCACATCTACATGAGAGAGGATAAGTTTTACCCAGAGTGAACCTGGAAACCGAAGTCCTGATGCAGTGAAGGGCTTGCCAAGCCATGACCTGAATTGTCCTCCTCCTGAAAAGGTTTCCCTGGGTCAGAGCCAAGGCACATTGGCAGCAAAGGGAAAAGAAAATTTCACGGCTGCTGCCCCCCTGGGTTGGCTTCACAGAAGAGCTGAGGACTTTAGTCCCCAGTGCTGTCTCCTGCACATCTCGCAAGAGCCTCCTTCTCACTGAAGTCCGTATTTTGCATGGGCTGATGTGTCAGTGGCATGTAGCATGGTTCAGTGTGAGGGCTCAGAGTTTCTGAACTGAAAATAAAAGGATTTTTAGCAACTTTCTTCCCATAATTTTTTTACACTTGTTCCATGAGGACTTTCTGTGCTGGAGAGAACAGTTTATTCCAATGTAACATGATGCAAGCAAAAACTTAAAACCAGAAGTAAAATATTATCTAGAGAGATGGCAATGTAGTTGCTAACGTGCATTGGGTTATTCAGTAGCCCTCCCTTGTTACACCTGGTGACCATACAGGAGTTATTAACAGCTCATCAACACTCTGTACATTCCAAGTGTGGGGAAAGGTGCTGCTTCCACCTCTCCTACCAGTCATTCCTGGCTGCTGTCCTTGCAGGCTCACTCCAGCAGCAGGACCTGCTGCGTCAGTGACACACAGGGACAGGGACAAGGACACAGTCCCCTGCACAGAGGCAGCCCGGGAGCCTACAGCCTCCTGGTTCTTGCAGGAAACCTGCTGATCCACTCCAGCCCACACCACAGCAGTGACCACTACCTCCAGGACCAGTTTAGACACCCATGTTTAATACTGCTTTTCTGGGAGCTGCTTCCAGGAAAGGTGAAGAAATTAATTATATTCCCAATATGAAAGTGTCACCATGCGTTTGTTCCCTCCCATCACATGGCTGGGGTTGCCATGTGTGGGGTGGGATTTCTCTACATATTGCAGTGACTGGTGCAATAGCAGCAAGAAAATAGAGACTGGCTGGCATGTCACACTGGCTCACTTTAAGTGTCAGGGCTAATAAGTATTTCCCATTAAATGTCACAAGACCAAGCAAAATGTCTACCTTCTCTAGCTGAGCTGAACAGCTCAAGAGGACTCTTCCTCATGAAGGCTTCTGAGATTGCAAAAAACCCCCAACCAACACAAAAGCCTTCCCTTTGCAACAGAAAATTAATCCTATTTTTATTATTTTAACTTTCATTCACAATAACACTTCTAACAAAATGCTAGTTTACATAGCACAAAGCTGACTCCAGATTCAAGCATTTTGATAACTTTCTGATAATTATTTTGGTCACTTCAATCAGGTATACCAGAAAGTCATGTCTTCCACTTGACTGGAATTTCTCTGCAAACATAGGTCATTCAGAAAGTGACCATCTGAAAGAAGAATATTTCTGGACTTGAGACATTTCACCTTGTCCTGTGAAGGTGTCGCTGGGGGCAGTGGCTCTGGAAGAATGCACACATGCAAGTACTTCAGGGACATTTGTCTCAATGGGGACTTAGCAGGGTAAGATGAGCCCCAAGCAAACATTGTCACCTCTACTGTAGTCTCCAGTCCTTTGCTCCTGGTGTCTGGACAGGACTCAGAGGCAAATAACATCCACTGCCATGCTCACCAGCTGTGTGTGACCCGCTCAGCCCAGCCGTCATGTGGCAGTGGTGAGGACAGAACCCCAGAAGAGGAGCCCCACACAAGTTTTGAAGTGTTCACACATGAGCAAGTAGGGAGGAAGTATAATTCAGCATGAAGGAAACCCTGCCTGAGAAATGAAACCTGTGTTACTGCATTTTCTGTTACTTATTGGCATGCCCTGAACAGTGCAGACCAACTCCCTGCTAAAGAGAGCAATCCTCTAGGCATCAATTCAGACTCCCTTACCAGGAGTGCTCCTAGAGACATAGAGTCCTTGAGGTCTCACTGTCCTTCATGCCTTGGTGAAGGATCTTCCTCCATCATCGCCTCTTCCCCAGGTTTCAGAGATATACCAGCTCTCAGATAGCAGCCTCATTAGAAACACCACAGTCCAGCCCCCCAAAGCCACAGGTCAACAGAGACAGTCCAAAAAACCCAGCCCAAAGAAATCTTCGATTATCAGGAAGATCTTCAAGACCAAATATGAGTCATTCCTGTGACCCTTTGACACAATGTCCATGGACTGACAGAGATCACTGCTAGTCCAGCTTTCAAAGAAATGCCATGGTCCATACCTATGCAGGGATGAGCAAAAGTGCCTGGTCTCAACACAGGTGGTCTTCTTAAAGCATGCCCTAGTAAATGGCACACAAAATGCATGCTTTGAGCCTCCACAAGAGATAGTACTCCACTAGAAATAAATCACAAGTCTTTTCCTCCAGTAGCAAACAGTTTAAGAGTGATTTGTTCAAAATGGGTGAATTTGACAGGGGGCTGAGAAAGCAGAGTGTGGAAGGTGCTGTCAGATCAAAAGACAGATCTGACAATATGAAGCAATCTGCAGGAAATGATGAAATCAAGTGACAGAAAAGCAAAGAAAGCCTTAGTTTTGCACAGTGCATGATAGATGAAACACTCCATTTGCTTCACAGGAGGAGACAGCTGTCTGCCTACACAGACAGAGAGAACTACTCCACAGCCAAAGTGACAGCGGGGTTAGAGGACTGGTACAAGTGTATGGAGGAAAAGGAAAGGTGGAGAGGGAGACCTTAGGTAGGTAATCGATATTAAATACCATTTTTTATGTGAGACAAAAAAGCAGGGGTATCCCTTTACCCCTTTCCTTTCACAGCTCACTCCTGGGACTTTACCAACTCCATACATACTGCAAAGTGAAAGAGAAGCCTTTGCAGCCACCTGCTAGTTTGTCAAGAAAATGCTCCTGCTTCATTTCCTGCCGTAACATTTTCTATTCCCCTCATGCCATGCAATATCACATTCACATGCATATCCATTAATTGCCATCCAATTTATTTTGGAAAAATCCTTGACTGAAGAGACTGTTCAAACAGCGTTACCCCGCTACGTCACTGGGCTGTTTGCACATTGCGGAACAGGAAGGAGTGACACCAGCAATGCTGAGCTGGCAGGGCCTGGCACTTGGCTTGCGTGGTGGGGGGTGGAAAGGGGGGTGGAACCTCCTGGCTCCAGCTGTGTTACAGACTTTCAAATCAAAGTGTCTCATTGTCCTTTATCTCAGGTACTAATGAAAAACCAATAATTCCAAGGACTCAAACATTCACAGCAGGCGTTTCACAGCAAAACAAACAAAACCGGTAAGGAAACCACTCTGAGCATTGGCAGCTGCATCACTTTTAACCAGATATAGGTGATCAGTGATTACAGCTCTGGACAGCTGATGTAATGTTTCTACATGCATTTCCAAGGGAAGGGAAAATAATACATTTCCTAGAGGATTGAAGATGATTGCAGTAATTTAAGAAGTGGCACAGTTTTTGGCTTTGGGCAAGTCATTCAATCTCCCTATACCTAATCTCCCATCAGCACAACTGGTGTGTTGTATGTCCACTGCCATGAAGTCACTGCAAGGATTCAGGCACTTCTCAGAGAGCCACAAGTCTCTGTTCAGGAGTAAATCATGGGAAAAGCAGAAACATCTGCATGGAAGCAGAAACATTAGCAACCACTCTACACAAACACCCATGTGAAAATATACATTTCTTATTTTTTACAGTAAGAAAGAGGAAATGTGACAGTGTACCACCACATCCAAGTCCAGGAAAGGATTTTATGTCAGCTGACATCACTAGCACTTCGGAAGGACTCCTGGCTCTGATGGAGGGAGGGAATGTCAGGACTGTTACTGAATATTCAATTGCACTTTGAGCCTCTTTCCAACTTCTTGCACATTTTATGCACTTTAATGAACAGAAGGTGTAGTCAGTAACCTGGCAGCAGGCTTGGAGAGCCAGGAGCAGAGGGAGGCACTCACCTTCCTGGTCTCCTCTTCCCCACCAAGCAGTAATGTACTCTTTATTTGTCATGATGATACTAGTGTACAACCCTCGAGCTTTTCAGCAGGGGTAGTTCAGGCATTAGGCAGCAAAACATAGCTGTCATGGTAGGACCAGTGACAAACCCCAAATCCACTGATGATGATGCTGCAGTACCAGTGCTCTCTCCAGAATCTATTCTCTGTAACTTTTTCTCCAATATTCTCAAACTGCATCTCCCTCAGATCTCTGCTGTACACCAGTGAGAAATTTATGAGATCTTACATCATTTTGACTAGCCAACAGTCTTTACTTTGGAACTATCTGATTTGATGTGATTTAAACAACCTCAGAGCTACTTGGAAATTTAGAAGAAAATTATAAAGCATTATTATTCTTTAGGACTTTGATATCAGCTGCTAAAATCACGTGGGAAAGATTGTTATAAATATGCTTAACTGGCAAACCTGGCACCAGTGAGTTCAGAAAAGAGAACTCTTTCCAAATACCAGCATAATTACGAGCTTATGTTAAGAGGGGTTATTTACAAAAGAATTTAAGACCTTTTGTCTTGCAGAAGTGGAAAACAAGTGAAATTACACTAAATTAATTAATGCATTCAAGCAAAACTAAAGCATCTCCCCTAAAAATTCTGCTATAAAGGAAGTTTAATGCCAGAGAAGATCCCCATATTGTTGGGGAGAAAAAGCTACTGATACCCACGCTAGCTTGATCAACACTAATTCAAGGATCTCTGCCATAAATCTTTGTGCACTGTCCTAGTGAAAATATAGAGCCATTTCATCAGCAAGTGTTCAATTCTCTGCCTTCAACACGAACCTGACTTTTTCAATTGGCTTGAGGTGGAGAAAAATTGAGGTCTAAACCAGAAGTTTCTGTATCTTTTTCAGGAGCACTCTAGCATTAGCAAAGAATACCAATACCACTACTAACAGTACCAGTTTTGGAATATCATATGAAATTCATAGCCTTGCTTATCGCTCCTTTTCCCTGGCATTAGTTCAGGAGCCGTATGAGCACTTGGGAAGTTTCTACAAATGCACATAAGTCATTCTGATAAGTCTGTACTTTCAGCTTCCAAGAAATGGGTGCCTTCCAGTTTCCAATAAATGGGTGCCTTTTCTGTAAGAGTAATGCAACAACAAACATATTTCACATGACAGCTGGAAGCCCACATACGACCCAGCAGGAAACGCCTTGGAAACAGGTCAAGATGTTAAAAAGATATCTGTACATAAACCTTAGTGGAATTGCCTCATACCATATTCCCACCTGGTTTTGGCTCTCTCTCCTCATTCATTACTGACACTGTGTGTCTATGCTGTTGAATAACTAAACATTTAGATTCAGCTGGAGACCTGGTCTCCCAGTCATTGACTTTGCATGTGGATACAAACTGAAACAGAGGATTTCAAGTACATTTGTATAGCTGTTGGTAGTGAAAAAAACATTTGCCTCATGGAAATGTTCCTGTAAGAGGAGCATGGCTTAAAAACAAAGACAGAATGCAGGAAGATAAGGTTGTCCCCCTAGCTTTGCCTCCTGTTCCCCAAGTACAAATCAGTTTTATCAGCTTCCTTATCTATAAAATGGATGTTTTTACTTCACAGAAACAGCCTGAGGCTGAGGTTATATTGTCTGCAAATCCAGACTAGAAAAATGCTATGAAAATGTCAACTACTGAGTTTTTATATTTCTTTTCTGAATGATTTCCCAACAGTTTTTGCTCACTGCCACCAGCCATAAATCCATTTGTTGAGTGATGTGCAAAGGGAGATGTGCATGAAGCTGCTGGACTGATAGGTAGTTACTAATTAAGGTAGCTGGACTCAGTGTCCACCCTCTTATCTCAGCGTGCCTCTTCGTGGTCTCTGGCATCTTAAAACTGCTGCTAAATAGCTTAGCATCTGAGTTCTGCTGGAGACCTGCTCTCCCTATCACCAACTGCATGCACATGAAAAGTCTTCTGGTCTTTTCCAAGGAAGGCCAGCAGCAAAGAAGCTCACTGCACCTGCAACAAATATAAGAGGACATAGTCCTCACAATATTTCAGGTACTTTGGACACAACTCCTTTTCCAAATATACATTAAAAAGATGGGACTTATGAAGAAAGAAGAAAAGACCTGGCATGGGGGTGTGTTTATGTAGGTCTGCCCTCTCTAGCCTACTTGCTGACTGCTTAAAAGAAACATGACGGAAGAGGAAAAGACTCAGCAGTTTAGTAACAGAATTCAAAGAATATATGATCTTTGAAATGAAAGATAATGCCAAGGAAAGGACTTTGGACTAATGTCTGTACCCACCTTTTTCTGATATTTTGGTTGTAGGTTTCTCATCTGTTTCCAGGGAAGTATGCAGGGGGTTGGCTATGGATTTGTATTTCAAACTGGCTATGAACAAGGATGGATTCTTCCTCGGAGTGATCATAAATGTGGTTGACTTTTAAGTGCAAGTTATGCCTCTTCGTCTTGCCTTCTCCAACAGACCAGTATATTTAAAACCAGTAACCCAAACTAAAATGCTCCTCCACATACACAATATCGCATGGAGCAGAGGCTGAGACAAACAACAAAAGGTGCCTGTCAGAACTTGGCCACTTCTGCTTAAAATGGCATGGGTCAGGATTTCTGGAAGATATGTGTGCCCAGTAATAAAACTGTTTCCACTTTACTTGGATAAAGCATGGAAAGTTGGAGGTGCACCAAATTTTTCAGGGCACTTTACAATTTATAGCATACTAAGCCACTCCCTTCCTGCAGGACCTCTCAGCCTCTGCCTCTCACAAGCTCAGCACCTCAGATATTAGTTTAGGCAGTTGTTCACATGCCATGATTTCCCTTGGAACAGAAGGAGTCTCACATCCTGGCATCCTGACCAGGACATTTGTGGGGATCTCAAAGCCCCTACCCATCAGCAGATATGTGAGCAAGACAGCTCTGTTACAGCAGCCCATGACTCTTGTACAAACGCATGTTACATCTCATGCTTTGAAACACCAGTCTTATCAAAGGATTTTATCAGGCTGGGAAGTTTCAACATTTGATATACAGTACCTTTGAAGCCAGTGGGATAATAACACCAGAGAATACCCTAAAGCCACTCAAGGTCATAAAGTTAATGGATAATAAAGGCATCTAGTCCCCTACGAATAATGCCTTAGCTGCTGTGTCTTCAAAGGCAGTTGCATCCTGAGGATCTGGAATATCCTAATGTCCTGACTTAATAGCATAACATTGAGTGGGGCAGTGAGTACAGGTGTGGCAATGAACACAACAGTGTTTAGAAAAACAAAGATAATGGAATTGAATCAGCACAAAGGTACTGACTGAATTCACCTGGAGAAGATTCTTTTCCAGATACTGGGTGCTTCCACAGAGAATTTCACTTTCTAAGTTTTTCTTATGTACTTAGCGTTTTTTTCCAGTATTTCTCTCATTTCACCATTTGGATTTATTTGTTGTTGCTTTAGATGGTTCGCCATTTGGTGAAGCTGATCTTCAAGCCTAGCTGTGCTGGACTGCAGTCTCTGGAACATGCAAGTTTTTCCTTATAAACAGTTGGCTAGTATAAATGCAATGTTCAGACAGCTGCATGAACATGGTCTAAATGCCACTTAGGTTCACATCGTATACAGGGCACAGAGAGAAAGCTGCTGCCTCAAGGAGTCTTTGAAGACCGGTTCAGGGAGCCCAAGTAGGTGCTAGGAAGGAGAAACTCAAAATCCAGTCCCAAGTCAAAATAAAAAGAGAAACACTTGTGTTTTTCTGGGTAACATGCTGAGTACTGAAGTTGTGATGATGCAGCAGTGCATTACCCTAGAAGACAAGGAAAGGGCTGAGGGCAGAAGGCTCTATGAAAAGAAATTCTCCTGCCAGGTAGTCCCAGAGCTGGCTAAGCCCCAGTGAAGCTCTGGGGATCAAAGGGGAGATCCCTCCATCTACCACTCTCCGCATTCTAGTGGACATGTCTACTGGGACACAGCCAATTGTTGATGCCAAACTCACAAGCAAACAGAAAGATTTTGAAACACCTGAGTCAACAATGTGTGTTTTCTTCCATGCCAGCACCACCAGAATTTCTACAGGTTTATCACAACTCCACATTTCTGCTCCCTGCCTACTTCATTCTGCTTATGTCCTTTCTCTTCATGTTTCATTTACCTGCAGCGTTAATTCTGTGCTGCTGCTTCTGTACTCTCTGCGTTATTCTGTTCCCCTCCCTACTCCCCCGATTCCCTTTCCCAGTTTTCCATTCAGGCTCACCTTCTCCCAGATCTTCCCTGGGTGCCATCAAGGGCAGCAGACAGCCAGCAGTCACTTCTTGCCACAAGAATGAAAGGAAACCTCTGCTATCTTATGCCTCCAGTGTCATCTGCTAAGCCTCTTCCACCTGAATTGCCACCATTCAGGCCTAAAAGACAAAGGAACAAAGGGAAGAGGATCTTTGAAGGATAACAATAAATTATAACATTAACCTTTTCTCTCTCAGACATGTGGCAGTGCAGCTGCTCTATGTGCTGGTTGACTCTAAACGTTTCCCAAGCTGCCGTTAGCTTCCTTTTTTGCTTTCTCTATTTGATGATCCCACATTTCACCATCCAGTAGGGAAGCTAAATGATCCCAAAGAGGAAGAAAGCAGGGAAGGCACAATCCCTCACTCTATCGCTCTAGGGAATGCATCCCAGCCAGTTGTAAGTTACGTTTGGATCCGTCTTAGCAGAATAGAAAGAAAGGCAGTCACAGCTGAGCCTGAAAGGCACAAGAGCTCCCAACAGACATCTGAGTCATGCTCTGAGCTGGAGGCATCAGGCAGCAACAACATGGACACAAGATCAGATGTAGCTTTTGAACTATCTAGAAAAACAGACACATGTGGAGGAGAACCATTGAATCTGCGCTTCCTTGAGTGTCAGGTTAGCTCTCCTCTCCAAAACTATATCTGTGCTACACCCATAAGGCCCTGGAACAATAGACAAAATGTCTGGCCTAAGTAATACTACCAAACTGTAAGAGCTATATGACTTCCTTCCCTTTATCACAAAGCTCCTACGGAAGCCACACACAAATATAAGCACCTATACAGACTCAGTGTCCCCCCCCACATACAAGCTTAGTAAACTCCTCTACATTCATACAACATTGCCTCACAAAGCATAACTTGAACTGAAAACAAACCAAAACCCCAAGCAAGGAAAAAAGAACAAAAGGGAAACTCCCTGGTGGGACAAAAGCCATGCTCATTCCTTAGTGAACCAACCCTTGCCATCTCAGACTTTATACCAACAAGTCCTTGATGTCTCTGCGTTAATATATAAAGCACCCCCCTCCCCATGTTGAAGTATGTGCCTGCTCCAGTGGGGTTCAGTAGCACTGAATAAAACATTCAGTAGCATTGAATAAAGCTTATTAGGAACAGCTTGAGCATGCAGGAACAAGACAGTCCTTTGGAGATTGCAGCAACCTGGGAGGGGCTGCACAAACATTGACAGTATGATTAGAATTCAAGTGATCTTGACAAACTGGAAAAACAATCTGGAAAAGGCAATTTAGCATAGACAGCTAGGAAATGTATGTAGAAAGAAACTTTCTATGTAGAAACAAACTTCAAGTACAAGACAGAGAACATCGTGGCATGCAGCTGATCTATTGAAAAGGGTCTGTGACACATCATGTGTTGCAGGCTGCCCATAACTGAAGAATGACATAACATATTATGTCCTGTTATGCTGTGTCCTGTTAAGTTATATTATGAGAGGACTCTTGCAAATATCTGATCTCATATTCAGATATATGAACAACAGTGTTGTCTGCAAATACCCAAGGTAATCTCCCAGTACTCACTCAGCAGGGCCTTAGGGGTCAGTTCAAGGAACTCCAGGTCAGCTAAAGAAAGAGGGGTAAGAAGAATCATAGGTCAAAAGATAAAAATCAATATAATTGAGAGAAGAAAAGACTAAGATCGAAACTGTCTTCAGATAACCAAAAGAAGTGTCTGCAAAGAAAGAGAGGAAATGTTTTCCCTGTCCATTGTGGGTGAACATTAAAATTACAAAATTATTCTGGTGGAGAAGGGACTCTTGAGAGACCAGAGGATTTGACTAACAGATTAAAAACACTTTGGTTAGGAACGTTTTAGGCCAGGCTGATCCTTCCAAGGCTTGTGCTACAAAGCAGATGCATATAACATCTGGACCTTCACCTGCAGAGCTGTGCATCAGATTGCAGTTGTTCTTGTGGATGCCAAGAGTGGACAAGATTCCCAGAAAGTCACTTCTATCTCTACTTGGAGAAAATGTTTAGGGAAAAAGAACTGATCGGGGCTTCCTGTCTGATTTCAAGTACTGGCTGCAGGTATATGAGTCTGGCAAGGTCTAAAGTCCCTGTTAGGAGGTAGAACAGTGTGTGATACAGCTGGAATGGGCAGCCCCCAAAGCCGTCAGTGCAGCAGCAAAGGGCAGAGCCAGCCCATCTACCTTCTCTCTAATACCAGCTGGTTGTCCCCAGGTAGGACAGGTATGTGCATCAGGGAATCCAAAGCATTCTGGAGACACCTGAGTACTCGATTTGATTTGACAGTGTTTAGAGATGAGAAGGAACCCAAATGGGTGTTGGGTTGGACGAAGAAGGTCAGGGATTCATTGAATGCTTTGTATTTCCATCTTATCTATTTATTAATTGTAATGGTGGTCCAAGAGCTGCTAAATCTGGGACAGATTCTCGGGTTTTGTTTTGGACCTCCTTGGAAGCATCTTTGTCTTGTTTGTGTGTTATCTTTGCACAGAAGGTGAAAGCTGGCTTAATTTTTAATATGTTATTCCACTGCAAGATTTGATCAGCTTCGTATTGAGCTGCTACATCTACAAAAGGACTGCCATGCCATGGAAAGCAATTAAAAAAAAAAAAAAAGAGAGAGAGAAAAGAAGGAAAGAAAAAGAAAAAGAAGGAAAGAAAAAGAAAAAGAAAAAGAAAAAGAAAAAGAAAAAGAAAAAGAAAAAGAAAAAGAAAAAGAAAAAGAAAAAGAAAAAGAAAAAGAAAAAGGAGAAAAAGAATCCAGCTGCTTTTCCATTCTGTTTCTGGAATTCACTCTCTAAAAGCTGACTTTGCAGGCCCTGATCATGTTACTCTAAGCAAAGCTCAAATAGGCTACTTATTGTTCTAGGCCACTGGTATCCCCCTTTCTCTTACATTGCCTGCAGAAATAACGAGCAGCTTAAAGGCTCCCTTTTGATACTGTCCACAGCTTGAGTTTCCCATTTAAATGCTCTGGCATCATCAGTAGGAAAGCAGAATTAATACAAAATAAGAAAAGCCAGCGAGGAGGGGAGAAGCACAGCAGCAGTGTATAGGACCGAGATCCAGGGCTCAGCTAAATCCGACAAGCAGCAGGCTTTAAAGATCATGCAGTCCAACCCCCCGGCCATGGGCAGGGACACCTCCCACTAGCCCAGGTTGCCCAAAGCCCCGTCCAACCTGGCCTGGAACACTGCCAGGGAGGGGACAGCCACAGCTTCTCTGGGCAACCTGTGCCAGCGCCTCACTGCCCTCATCATAACGAATTGCTTCCTTATATATAATCTAAATCTACCCTGGTTATCCCTGGTTCTGTCATTACAGGCCCTGCTATAAAGTCTCTCTCCATCTTTGTAAGTCCCCTTGAAGTATGGGAAGGCTGCAGGGACGCCTTGTTGCAGCCTTCTCTTCTCCAGGCTAAACACCGCCAACACGCTCAGCCTTTCTTCATAGAAGAGGTCTTAGAGGCGTTTCACCCCTATTAGAAGGAGGCACCCCCCAAATCCCTCAGACACCAGCTCCCCAGGCTTTCCAACCACCAGGGACGCCTCACCCGGGCAGCCCCCCTGAACCACCGAAACAAC
This sequence comes from Athene cunicularia, assembly GCF_003259725.1. Taxonomy (NCBI): domain Eukaryota; kingdom Metazoa; phylum Chordata; class Aves; order Strigiformes; family Strigidae; genus Athene; species Athene cunicularia. Next base: position 13,381,637 of record NW_020799101.1, read on the forward strand.
TCTGGGGCGCCTGATGCTCCGCCCGCCCCCCTCCCACCTCCCCAGCCTCCCAAACGTCTTTCTGCCTTCTCCGGAACTCTCCAGATGCAGCCGCAGCGGGGGCAGGCGTCGGTCGTCGGC
>NW_020799101.1:13381806-13420385 GCF_003259725.1 Athene cunicularia
GTCCTGCCCCACGGCCGTGCCGCAGCGCCGGGGATTGCCCGCGGGCCGGGAGCGGCGGGGGGGCCGGGGCTGGGGGCGGAGCGCCCCGGGGTGAGCGGCCGGGCAGCAGCAGGCTCAGGCATCGCGGACCTGAAAATATTTATAGCGGGGAGCTTTAACGTGAAGAGGAGGAGAGAATGCATGTGCTCGGCTCGCTCTTCCCTCTGCATCTGCTAACGGCCTTCCTCCGCCCGTTTTCAGCAGTTGTTAAATTGTGTTCAGGAGATTTATTCCTGCATCTTTTCAGTTATTTGCATTTGCTGTTCTCCTTGCCAACCTGGCAGATTTATTTTTTTTTTAAGCTTCTGTCTGACTTCATCCTAGCGATCCTTGCCTTGTCAGGGATCCTGCATGGTCAGTTGTGCTCCTGGGCTTTTCATGCCAAACACAGTGCCTATCACTATTTTTGTGACTTGGACTATCTTGCTGCTGTGCTGGCCTTGAACAACCTGGACTACACCATCCTAGAGTGGACACTGTATTTCTGCCATCTCTTCTCGGGAAGAGGGAGGGAAGTTATCTTTCGGCAAATGTGAGACAGTGCACGGAAGCAGTTCTTGCTGTTGTCAGCAATCATAAACGGATTGGTGGCTCACAGAAATACAGAACTAGAGGATTCCTCGCTTCAGCCAGTACTTGCAAAATTCATGTATTCAGATTAGTAAAACTAACAGGCCTGCATATAGCTTCTAAAAAGTCCTTTGATGCTAGAATAAAGTGAAGGTTTTTGGTAATGGATGATCCTTCTGCAGGTGCTCCCATCACATCTGGAAAGGATGTGTCTAGTGAGCAGGGATTTTCTTCTGCTTTTAGAGGAGATTCCAGGTTTTCTGTGCCTCCACAGAATGGCATATATGTGAAACACTTAGCTTCAGAGGAAATCTGCCATTTCTGCCCATTGGACTTGACTTGGGCTGAGGCCAGGAGTCACTGCTGAACATCCCATATGATGTGGCAGGATCTGTAGTCACACACCTCAACCCCTGCCTGGGGCTCAGAAGCTTGATGGGAGCATAAAGGCACCTAGTACTAGCCTGAAGGACTGAACTGTAGATGTCTTCTGCCTTGATAGGATGCTCTTTACCTGGCCTGCCAGTGATGCTGTGCACTTACACCTCAGGCTGGTGGTTCTGCTTGGGCTACTGTAGCTCCAGAGCCAGGAAGAAAACCCTGAGCCATAACCGTAGCCTTTGTTTTGTTTCAGGTGCTGCCGGAGTGCTGGTAGGACACCCATTTGACACTGTTAAGGTGGGTTGATTATGAAATACCTATATCTCTAGGTAGAAAACTTAGTTTTTCCAAGGAGTGGGGGAGGAAAAAAAATTCCCCAGGCACTGTAGAAGCATAAATCTGTGCTGGAAAGCTTGGAGCAAGCCTCTTCAACCACTGTTTATAGATTGGCAATCTCCAGCTCTTCAGAAGTGAAAAAATTCCTTGTATGTCTGATTCAACCCAGTAACATGACAAATTGCCTGAACTACGAATTCATGAGCGCAGTAACAGTGTTGTATTTGAAAATACAATCTTACATTTAACTTAATTTTGTTCTAAGCTTGCTTCTCTGCAGCTGTTCATCACTAACTGCTAAAACTGCCTCTCCCTCCATTTGTACCTCAAACCTACTTTTGTTACTAGGTTGAAAGTTTGTGGTTTGTTTTCCCCTCAAGCTCTGCTACTTACTCCTCAAGAATTAATTTGTTACACTAGCCAAAGGGTGTAAGTGGATAGAAATCCACAGTATGAAGCTTGTCTGGGGGCTTTTTCCTCTCTTTAAGTATTACCGTATATTTTTATAACTTTCCAAGTTAAAAATTATTTTCTAACAGTCTGTTAGCTGTATGTATTATGCATACTAAGGGTAGCTAAGACCTATTCAAAGATAAAATTTTAAATCTCCCAGAGGGCACTTCAGCCAGGACTGCCAGGGGTCCAAGCCCGTTTTTCAGAATGGGATGACAACTTAAGTCACTCCTTGGCAGCCTTATCCGAAGTCTCGCACTGGAAGAATAGAAGAAGGGATGCCAATATATTCCTTCCTAAATTAATACACCAGATCGCTTGACTGCAGCAGACAGCATGCCACCCGCTAGAGCTACATTTGGAATACCTCTACCTTGCTGAATTTAGATATGCAACAGGCTGATAGTGTTACCGAGGTCATCACCATATTCTAGCACGTGATTAATTCAATACAGATTTTCCTAACTAGTGGATATTAGTCCTTGCCAGTCAAGTGCAAGCTGCTCAAATAGTAAAAATTGTATGTATGTTTCTCAGAGTATAGTAAACTTGACTAAGTAATTGGGTTGAATTCTAATATATATTTTCAGGCATGGTATTATTCAGACTTGCACGTTTTTTTACAGTGGTACAGGGCCAGCTGTCTTTGTCTCTCACCCCCATCCTGCCAAGTTTTAGATGCTTAAGGTGACGGGTCATTTCACTGAAGCCAGCAAAACTGTTAAAATTCTATGCTCAAACTAAAGTTAAGCATGTGTGGGGTTTTTTTACGTTTTTTAAAGTGGAACAGCTTCTAGTGCATGAAACTAAACATTTAAGTGTCTGCAAAACTGTGGCTCTTATGCTAGTTCCAGCAGATGAAACAATGCAAAATAGATGTGTTGGCTTTAGAAAAAAGCATCTTGCTTTGCAATAGTGCAAAATAGTTTGTTTCTGGATGACTTTAAATGTTTTATGAAATCCAGTGTGGCACACTCCGTGTCTATTTTCATACCCTTTAGAAAGTATTATAAGCATTTATCTATTTTTTGTTAGAGAAAATACTAATGTTTATGTTATAGTTGGCATAGTCACCACTGTATGTGGGAAAACTAACACTAGTCTTTAAAAAAAAAATCACAAAACAAAAACATCGTGTAACTTGTTGTGTATGTATACATGTTAAGAATTAACCCCTTTTATATTTCTGCAGTGTTTAAAGGGCTAGCTGGCAGTCACCTTAGACTGCAAATTTTTAATATAACTGAACAATGGGAAAGCTGCTTAGATAAGCCAAAATTTTACTTTTTACTTCTGTCTTGGCTTTTAAACTCTTTTTTTGGCCTGTGATCATGTTTCACAAAGTGGGGAGGGGGATGGTGGGACACACAGGGAGAGATTAAGCCAGTGAAGTCACCCTGCAAAACCCACAACTGAGCTGATCTCAGAACTGGCAAACTCCTTATCCCTGGTTTGTTGATGTAATGTATAAAATTGCTTTTTTGCTTTTAACTGCCTTTACTTTCTGAGCTAGGGGCTGTCTTCATTAACAGCAAAAGTGTTACTTTGTTGTAGATGACAGATAAGCCTCATCACGGGAGAGTTACCTAGTAAGTATAGCCCAGGTGAACACTTCTGTTTCTCTCAGTCTTAATTTATTCCCAAATGTATTAGTTCAAATAAAGATCTAAACGACTTCTAAAGCTTTTTCCCTTTTTAGTTTTAAACTGATGTGTCCCTCTTCTACAGCTATGGCATGGAGGGAGCGGGGTTTAAATATCCCTTTTTTTTTTTTTTTAATGTAAAGTCTTATTCTGAACCTTCTTTCTGGTATGCATTTCTGACTGTATACATTTCCACACACCGTGGCTCTAAAACTGAATCTCAGACACACTGTTGTTGAGGTCTTACCCACTACATATCCTTGCAGGACATTTTCATTGCTCAACTTCTAAATCACTTATTTCATACATTATTAAATGTTTGGACTATTTTGGGGGTGTGGTGGTTTGCTTGCAATGGGATTTTTTTTGCTTAGTTTTGACTACCTTTATGCAAGTCTTTAGTGATGGGAAATTACAATGTGTTACTATTGGACCTAAAACCTTAGAAACAGTGGTTTCAAATAAGAAAGCAAGAATATTGGGCAATGAATAGAATAGAGGGTTAAACTTTGTACATGATTCATCCTTCCTACAGTTGTACACACTAAAAATCTTGTTAAATATGGCATTAATACTCATGAAATAAAGTTTCATATGCATTCATTGCCTTATCTGGCAGTTTGCTAATGCAGGTATCCCTATGTGGTCATTGCTGTGCTCAAAGAGCTGATTTTCATTCATCAGTATTCTAAATATTTTGTACAACAGCAAGGCTTAATTGGTCAATATTTCACAAATTTAGACAAAAATAGTGGGAGCTGATTGCCACTGGGAATTTCAACCTATATATGGAATATGACTAATTCTAAACTACTAAAGACAAGCATATAGAAAAGTTAAATTAAGAAGCTTCTTGTGCTGTATTTTCACAAAGCCCATATGTGTGGAAGTCCCCTGACTTCACAGATGGGATTCGAAACAATATCAGTAAGTTATAAATGGAATAAAACTTTTGTTTTGTGCAATTCCAACAACCTGTTAAGATTTAGGACTTGACTTGTGGGTCTGCTTCTTGAGCAGTTTTAACAGTTTGCCTGCCCCCCGGATGTCACTTTGAGTAATAAAAGATTTATTTTCCTTGAATCCCACTATAAGCATGCTTTTAATTTAAGTTTTAAAACCCTGTTCCATCCTGAAAGACCTAAGGTGATCTCAGCCTCCCAGTATGGCTAGCACACACTAATGTATATACTAAAAAGACACTGAAAACTAAGGTTTTTATTTACAAAACATAAAATCTCAGGTTGTAGGAATATAAAAACCCCCTAAATCTGGAAATAATTTTTTGCCTCAAAGCTAACCTGAATATACAATTTGGACAAACCACGTCCCCAAATCCTTTTCTAGACCCACATCAACTCATGAGTCTTTTATTGTTGTGGTGGTGTTCATTATTACTTTAGGCAAACAGGGATAAAAATATTTTGCAGTTAGGAATTTCTCACATAGATCTGATAATCTTTTCATTTGTTCAGAATGAGAGTCTGGAAGTTTTTTGCCCTGGAGTTGCAGCAGCAGCAGCAGCATTAAATGGTTGATAAGCATCTTTTCTGAGGAACATTGCAGCCCTCCATGCTGCAATGGAGGAGATCAAAGACAGATTTCTAACTTCCCAATCCAGTGAAACCAATTTACTGAGTTTATTGTAGTGTAGGGTTTTGCACAAAGTCTGTAGCTTTGAGGCTTTTTGGTTTTGTTTGAAGTGCATTGGGGACAAATTAGCAGGAAAAACTGAATTGGACTTTCCCATTAAATGTTAAAAGCATCTGGGCAATTGGCCTGTCTCCTAATGTCACCAGTGACAGTAGCTTCTATCTGTCCAGCAGAACATGCCATTTCAGTTTTGGCATTGTTATCTGATTACTAACATTAAAGGCTTGAAACAGCCATACCCTCACAAATTGTTTGCATTGAGGAAGTTAAAAAACAGACTAAAATTTAAAAGGACAAGTGGCTTTTTATTTTTCCTTATGCAAAGGAAGACATCTTAAGAGCCTGTTCTCAGCTACCCTCTGAAAAAAAACAAAACCAAAACAAACAAAAAAGAACCCCAGATCTCAGTGAATGGTCCTAAGTCTTGTAGCCAGAAACACTGTGGATGATGTTGAAAGTTTCCTATCCTTTTACAATTATCCTTATTTCATCCTTGACTTGTAATTTTTTATAAAATTCTATCAGATTTATACAGATAGTCCTTAGTGTGAACAGAAGTATCTTTGGCAGCTGAAGAAAGTACCTATTGTAGCCAGTACTGGAAAACTTCAGTCTGAAATTCTAGATAAGTGTACCCTGTTGTACTTCCACATATGTTTTTTTAATATTCAGAAGAAGTTAATAATCTTCCTCTGTCATGTTTTCACCCCAAAAATTAATTCAAAACACTTACAGAATATTTCTTAATTATTTTGCCACATATGGCATTCCAGTCTCCAGCCTGTGCTCTTGCATATACATTGCTGTAGCAAATCTCGATACATGTACAAGACACTAGTTAACAGATTAGGCTGCTCTTGACATACAAATCAGTATCTCATACAACTTTCTATAGGTTCGTCTGCAAGTTCAAAATGTAGAGAAACCTCTCTACCGTGGGACCTTCCATTGCTTTCAGTCCATCATAAAGCAAGAATCTGTAAGTACAAAATTAATGCTTTGTATATTTTGTATCTTCATATATTTTGTATCAGAAGGGTGGGAAAGTTGTTAAAAAAAGGCTACAAATATTGAAGATCAAGAGAAAAGCATACTCTGAACCTCACCTTACCATAGGGCAGATATTGTAGTTAGGAGTTTGCCAGAAACTTCATGAAGATCACTAAATTGGAAGTTGATATAAAAAAAGTTAACTTTTAAAATAAGATAACAAGTTATTTGAATAGCTAATTTTCTGAGAATCCAAGCGATCTGAGCAATGAGTGAAGAAATGGGTGAAGTTTTTTTTTTCTGCTGAAGCTTTAAGACCATAACTAAAAGGATGGCTTTAGGCTTTTAGCTACTTAAAAAATAAAGATTTTCCAGAAAACTTTTCTCTGGATGGACTAGGATTACTTTCTAGATGTGTTGAACTATATATTTGTGCTGCTGACAATGTTTAGATGTTTGTGCCCTAGACAGCAATGAAATTACTATTACAAAACAAGATAGTACTGATCTCCTGGCCACTGTTAGAAAGTTAGGGCACAAAGGAAAGTCAGAAAGGCTATGTTCTGCACAGTTTCGGGAGGTTATCAACACCACTGTTAAAAAGGATTTTTCCTTCCTTATTCCATTAGGCTTTTGGACTCTATAAAGGTATTGGGTCACCAATGATGGGACTTACCTTCATTAATGCACTTGTATTTGGTGTACAAGGAAACACGCTTCGTGCTCTTGGAAAAGACACTCCTCTAAACCAGTTCCTTGCAGGGTCAGCAGCAGGGGCTATCCAGTGCATCATCTGCTGTCCCATGGAGTTGGCAAAGACAAGAATGCAGCTTCAAGGAACAGGTGAATACAAACTAAAAACAAAGAACTACAAAAATTCTTTGGACTGTCTGATCAAAATCTATCGAAAGGAAGGGCTGAGGGGTATCAACAGGGGCATGGTCTCTACATTCATAAGAGAGACGCCAAGCTTTGGCTTTTATTTCCTGACCTATGACTGCATGACCAGGTATTTAGGCTGTGAAGCTGAAGACAGTTACGTTATTCCCAAACTGCTGTTTTCTGGAGGGATGTCAGGAATTGTGTCCTGGCTCTCAACCTACCCCGTGGATGTGATCAAATCCCGGCTTCAAGCTGATGGAGTCGGAGGCGTTACACAATACAACGGCATTTTAGACTGTGTCAGAAAGAGTTACCATGAAGAAGGCTGGAGGGTGTTCACAAGAGGTCTTACTTCCACCCTTCTCCGTGCTTTTCCTGTCAACGCAGCTACCTTTGCTACTGTCACTGTGTTTCTAATGTATATGAGGTCAGAAGACAACCTTCGTGAATGTGAACCAGGTCCAGTAATCCAGCAGCCTTCTAGTTTGTGAACATTACCTGTTGGCCTTCCTGATCCAACGCCCAGCTGTTTAGATTCTTTAAACCCACACAAGTGGCGTAAATGTATGCTATCTGTATAAAGAACTAACTGCATCAAACTAGGATTTCATCTCATTACTTGTATAAACAGCATATTGCCTTATTAAGGACTTCATATCTAGTAGTATCCAAGTAAGATGGGGACCTGCCTTTAGAAAGTACTGTAGTTAACTGTTGTGGCTCCAGAAGAGCATCTGGAGAATGTCATAGTACCAGATATCAGGTTTTCTTCCACTCATGTTCTGAATGACTGAATCGAGTTGAATGCAGAAATGTTTTCAGAAAATAAATGCTCTTTTTGTACGTAACAGGAATAAGTATAGTCCTCTAAGGTGAAGTAGTAGGAGGACATTAAGTGTTGGAGGCATTTTGCAGGTAACCCTGAACTGTTTAAGACCTGGACTAGCAGTCAGCTAGCCACGTGTTTTACTTTTTCTCTGCTTTTGAATGTCAGTGGTTTTAGTAACAACTTTTTTCATACTGGTTTGCTAAAAAAAAAAACCAAAAAACCAAACCAACAACAAACCAAACCATATATATAAATATTATTTGTTCCTAAGCTACTCCCTTACCTTTCAGCTTTGAATAAATATCTTAAGCACAAAGTTAGCATCTGCACTCATACGCACTTGTTCCTCTAAACCTCAAGGCTTGTAAGGATTTAGGGAAACTCACATCTAGTAAGACTGGTGTTATTTGCCTTCACCTCTGTGTCTCGTTTGGTGGGTGCACAGATTGTAACGACTAGATTCAGCTAAAGTAGACTTTGTTCTCTGAAGTTAATGCAACTTTGCACCAGTTCTCCCAACATGCCCCATAGCAGCCAGTGATGTACAGAAGTCAAAGTCCTACCTGTGGTATTGCACAAAATGTTTGTGGGTGCAATGTTAGCTTAGCAGCTTGAAGTACTGTAGAAATACGTACATGTTTAGAACTGGAGGTTTCATTCCTTTCCAAACAACAGGGGTGTAAGTGTCTGAAATGGCTGGTGTTTGATACACTTGCATTACGAATTTAACCAATACTTTTATCTATTTAGTTACAGTGCTACTGGAAAGATGATGGAAAATGGGGTTGGAGAATTTTTTTGTTACATTGGTCCACTGAGATTTTTTTTTTTTTTTTTTAGCAGTATGTTCAAGAGGGATTTCATTAGTTAAGGAGCTATAAACAGTTACATAAGATTTGGAATAAGAACTACACATATTTGGCACAAATACCCAGGGGGAAGGAGTGCATGTGTGTGAGGGATGTTCTAAACTGTATCAAACTAGTTCAGTAAGTACAACTTGTTACACTTTTAGTTGGGACAAGTGCAATATGTGTTTAATTTATATGAATTTTCTAAAGAAACCTTATTTCATAGCATTTTGCACTGTAACAAAATATGCTGGAGAAACCTGTAAAACTGGTATGTCTTTTTATACCTTGGAGGTATGCTGGATGTTTTAGTGCCTACTTGCACCGAGATTCAAATTGAATGTTAGATCTGTCTACTAAGCTGCATATGCACAACTCACAGCAAAGACCATTTACACCTTTGTACAGTAGTCTGTAATTACTGTATATAAAACTGAGGGAATAAATTTTTTAAAAATTTTGAGTTTGCTTCTTTAAAGTTTCTTATGTTTTATTCAGATGCTTCTTTGTTTTGAATCTGCCTTACGAGAGGGTGGGGTTTCTGGCTTTTGCCTGAAGAAACTTGTTCCCCACCTGCCTCCCATGCACCACCCAGAAGGGCAGTGCCTTGCTCTGGCTCAGTGTATCAGTTTGTTGAAGCAAAGAAGGGAAGTTGCCTGAGCTTGCTTCTTCAAACTAATCTTTTCACCAAGTACTTCACTTGAAGATGTTACAGCTACTAAGGGAACAATCCTGCTTTTAGAACCAAAGAGCTGGCAGCATGCTTGGGCCCTTCATATTCTGCATTTATTTGGTGTAAGTAGTGCTGATCAGCACCAAGGCTGCACAACTGTATAAGATGAGCCTTAGAGTCCCTGTAGAGTCACATCAGAATCAAGGACCAGGTCTGCCAACAGCACCGTTCATATCTGAATCAGAAGAATGCTTAGCTTTAAAATGCACAAATTTAGCAAAAAGCTTTATACATTGTAGTTTGTTTTCAGACAGCACAACTAATGCACAAAGAGCATCAATATTCCAAATAAAAAGCCACACAGAAAAAACAGGATGATGTGTGTTATGATCTATGAATAAGGCCTCTCATTGCTAATGAAAGGTTATTTCAAATACTGGCTCACTTAATTCATGTTCTTAACAGGTAGAGACACATGACCAAAAGAAACTACCAAGCATCAGTTTGCTGAATCAGAAAAGGGAAAGGTCACCTCTTCAACTAACTGTGAGCAGGGGCAGTTCCAGTCAAGGACCTTGTGTTCTCTCAGAAAGAGCAACAACATTGAACTGTGGCACAGAAACAAATACTTGGAGTAAGCAAACAGTATCTCCTGAAAAGCCAGTAACGTCATTAAAACAGGAAGGGCTACACAATGTTTTACTTGCAGTATTTGCTAAAACATTCCAGAAATTTATCCATCTGGAGCTTAAAGGAAATAATCAGTAGCAGACACTGGAGGTTACTCAACAAGCCTAAGAGGAGGGTAGAAGTCAGTTTTCAACCTAGTCTGATGTCAGTTGCTTGAAATCTGTGCAATACCTCTTAAATCAAGCTAGACAATAGCCTCAGCCTTTTTAAATATGATTCAGTTCCCCCTACTAGATTTCTGATACCTCCACCAATTTATTCAAATCAGACAGAACTATATTCTGCCTCCCCAGATTCTCCTTCCCATAAGCATCATATTGGGTAGGAGATTCTAGTAACACCCCAACAAATGAAGAGAATAAGAAGGTAAAACTTACCAAAAGTTAAATTTGCCTACTACCGAGTCCCTGTGCTCTACTCTTTCTTAGAACCCACACTGCTAGTGAATGGGTCATACCAGTGTTACAAGTTGCAACCACAAATATACTCAATTAGGACAAGAGGAAAAAAAAAAGCACCCAGGTACAACCCTTCCAAGTTTTAAAGAAGTTATTAATTTAACTACCGGGGTGAAGTTCAGTTCATTTATCATGTCCGCAACTGTAACATGACAGTATTCATAATTTTTTTTTTTGTCCTCTCTTCCTCGCCTTTCTCTGCCTATTTTTTACAGTTCATGTGAAAAAGTAGCAAGATATTCATGGGATGAAAACCTGTACATTGCAGGTGTAGGACAGGTAGCAGACTGGAAAAGTTACCAAGATGCAAGTATAAATAGTTGACCATGCGGAGAAGAGATGTGTTTGTTCCTTGAAATTAAATATATTTACTATTATGCTGGAAAACAGGTGTTAACAGCTGTTGTTAGCCAGACTTTTGATCTGCGGATAGTTAAAGAACAACTTAAAACCCATGAGTGTGCCAAACACCATTAGATTTAACAGAAGGTGAAATTAAACCTTTCTTCTGCCAGAAAAACAGCAGTTTACCCAAGGCAACATGCCATACCAGACACCACAGCCATGGAGTCAGATGAAGGATCTAAGGGACTTTATGACTCTGGGAGACAGAGCAAGAGAGTAGGGAACCAGGGAACCAGGTGGAGATAGGTTTCGAAATCACAAGGAAGCAAACTGCTTCTTTCAGCGTTCAGTAATTATGTTCATGGGCAGTGGGGGAGAAAAGCAAAGGAAAATAACCCATTTTCATCCTGCTAGTGCAACAGTTTTGCATTTTTTGTATCAGTGCTATTCTCACTAATTACAAAAATGGTTATCAATAACAGGAAAAAAACCCCAAAATATTAGTGACATAATATGCACAATAATACATATTATATACAGTAAAAGCTTGTCTACTTATAGTTTATTATCACTTTTAACCTAGAATGGGATTTTAAGATTTACAGTTTCATCAATAAATAAACTGAAAGAAAGCAAGACAAGGTTTGCAGTGAAAAATAATACCCTATACATTGGTATAAATGGAAGAAAGGTAAATGCTAGTGTTCACAAAACATTCTTCAGGTCTGTAATACTTTACATCTAACAGTTAAACTGCTTCTTGGTATCATTCACTCATTTCTTTATTATGACTGCTTTTCTCACTGAAAGAAACCATCTGTGTTTTTCACTAACAGTAAAATAGAGTTCTACCATTGCAACCATATCCACGTGTCAATAAAATATCAAAATCATAATGAAACTTGACCTCGTGGTCAGCACCATTTGCTAAATATATCACAATAGGAAGAACTGTTGCTAGACTAGCTTCACTTTTAGCCAAAGTGGTATAAAAGAAAATTAGTATTCTTTTTCTAGGACCTGATGTAGCTGTCTTAAGCAGAGATTTAACCTAGAACAGGTATACTCAAGTGTTGCAATCAACCAGGCCACACAGTTTCTTCTTGTGCACTGATGTATTTTCACTTACAGAAGAGTCTACAACAGGTAATTTTCAAACAGGCTAGTAATAAATTTCAAGCTTAATAATTGCAATTAAAGGAGGTAAAAGTAAAAATAACTCTCTTCTCCTTAAATCTCCTCCAGGCAGACACCTGCTTCCCTGCCAGTTCTTAACTCAGAGACTGTATACTTTCACTTCATACTCTGAAAAAAATTGAGATTAAATCCCTTATCTCTAACCTATGCAAGAGGAAAGAACAAAAACTAACAACAAACACACAAGAGGAATACGTGAAGACCTGCCATAGTACGATTCTTTACATTTCCAAACAATAAACATTTCCATGCCCTTTCAAGCTATGGGAGTCACTGGATTCATATAAATCCATTGGAGGTTCAGTCAAAGCACCGGTTAAGATTGAAGACTGATGGATTCTACATCTAGGGGCCAAATCTTCTGTTTTGCTAAGAAAAAACAAATGTGTTGAAAAATAAGTCAAAACATAAGCTGCATGATGCCCCACATATGAGGCAGTCTACTTTGCAAGCCAAAACTGCAAGGCTAGTGAGGTCCTAGGCAAGCGTCTTGCAGCTCTGGACACCTGACTTTGAGCCCTTAAATCAAAACTAGTACAAGTTTTCTAGAGATTCCTCTTGAAACCAATTGCTGAGATGAGCTTTAGCTGAAATACACTAGGACACATACAGTCACCAGGCTTTTTTGTATATGGATTTACCATTTAAAAAGGAATCCATTTTATGCCTAGTCTCTAAAATTTATCTGAAAAATATACTGTTATTCACAAACAGCATCCTTCTGAAATACACCTTTACAGTGGGCCTGCTCCAGAGACAGAACCAGTTTGAGATATTTGATTCCCTAAAGAGCAGCAATGCAGGATTCTCTGGTGCAACATCTGTCCTGCAGTTTCTGCAATGTTCTTGCAAACCTTAGGAGCAACAACACACCAAAGGAAAAAATCAAATTATGAGGTCCTACCTGCCTCGGGCAAGCTTAGGCTTTTCAGGAAGCCACTGCTAGATTGAACACTGGTGCTTTAGGGTCTGTCAGCTAACCAAAATAGCCACTTACAGTTGAAAGCACATTCATTAACACATCATCATTAGATTTCCACATTTCTCTTTAAAGATACTTGCTATTAAGTTTGGATGTATATATCCCCTAAAAATATATATAATCCATGTCACACTCAACAGTTTTTATTTACATTCTTTATTTTCGTTGCCTTGCTGGTGCTTTTTATGAATGCACAAGTATGCTTGTGACTCTCAGAGATCGGCACAGAGTTGTACTTCTTATTCTTCTGCACTGGTGTGTGGGAAACTTGCTCTTTGACACTGACACGTTCCAAGTCTGTCAAGGTCTACTGAACACCACAGGACACCCTACACACACTTGACCTCACAGGGGCAACCTGACACTTCACTATTCTGTCTGCTGGTCATGCTGTACAAACTGGTAATTCACTGCCATCTCCTGGCAAACTACTATTCAAGAGTATCTGTACACACTGAAATAAAGCACTGGCATAGAAGCTACCTAGTATCAGCCAGATTAGAGAGAAATCACACTTAAATCTACAAGGACACAATACAAAAGCGGTAGCAAGAGAAGCATCCAGAAGTCCTACAAGGACCCCACAGACACTCTATCCGTTTCCCTCCCTCCCAAAATTTACCAACACTTCTAGAGAACCTCAGGCTTGCTCTTGAAGAGCTTTCAGTTTACACAGGAACCTGGTGAGAACAGTAGCTCACAAAATGGATATTATGTCCACACTGTAACACATAATACAAGAAATTGTATCCAACGCACATTCAATCTTAAAGTTTTTCTGTTAGAAAAAAGTAACAGAATACTTTAAAAATACCCTGAAATTGGAGTTGTCTGAAAACCAGTTGTTTTAAGTGATCTTACTCATTGGCCTACAGCAAAAGTGTTTTTCTGCTACATTAGGGGAAGCCAGGACCGGAAAAATTCACTCCAACTCTCATACTGAATCTGATGTGCTTTCTCCAAAAGAAGAAACTTACTGGAAAAACATGCTAAGCAAAACTGCCTTAATAATACAGGACAATTGTGAATACACATAAACTTACCTAAGCTCATCTATTTCAGGCAAAGAAAGTGAAATTGAGTTCAGGATGACTGATTAAATTACTTTACAAAATGAAGCTACCCCGTTGGCATTTAAGCAAAACTGTAACCTCTTCACATCACTGGCCTCTTTCAACTAGACACTAGATCAACTCACATCATCAAAATTAATACTGAGTCTCATGAGAACACAATCTCCTCTGTTTGTACCTTTACAGACCACTCACTGTGTGGATGTTTCTGGTTGTTGTTCTACAGTGGGGTCTCAGACCCTCTTCCTCACATCACTCTCCCTTTCTTTTGCCCTGGGACTTCCAAAAAAGGCTGATATAAGAAATCTTTTAACTCTTCCCAAGGAAAGTGCTACTTTTCAACTATTTCATTTTCACAGCTATGAATAAGGGTACTGGTCCCAAGTTCAACTTTTATTACTGCTTGCAAAATTTACACCCACTATTCAGTTTTGAAATCCACCCCAAGTTCAGAAGCTTTTGAAGGACCTTTTATTTCACCATAGCTTTAAGCAATACAAGATCATTAGTGCAGTTACTAAGAAGTCAAAGCTTAATGCTGACACATTTACTTCCCTCCTCTTGTCAAGCCACTGTAACACACTTAGTAAAGGTGCTGTACAGATTAAAAAGTTATTATTCCAAAGTGCCATCATTATAGAATGACTGGATCAACCAATGCCAGTAACACCTACTACTTCACTGATCAGTCTTCCTAGACTTATCTTTCTAGTAGCCCTGACAAAAAAAATCCCACTTTTGTCCATTTCTTCAAGTCATTAAAGGGATGCTCTTTAGCACATACTGTCCTCCAGTTCATCCATCTTAACTGGAAGACTAATCAATCTGTTTTTCCAAGGCATGCACTAACAAAATATCCTGTGAACACCTTAGGGCAGATGATGACCAAGCAGAAACACCTTTTATTACTACTGTCATTCATCTTCATATAGCACTTTGAAGGGATTAACTTTCTTCAAACATTTAAAAGCCTCAATAATTTTTCCATTTCTATTAACTACTGCTTCTTTTTCTTTGTACCTACTATGGGATTAAGAGAGGAGGATCTCCATCTGCTTTTAAAACTATATTACTGCTGATGAGCTATGTTGTTAGAATGTGTTTAGTATTTGGCTTTGTTGATTGGCAACCTGTGGCCACAGCAGGGTGGGGGAAGTTGGATTGCATTACCCCAGTTATCTTCAAAAAGAAGGTAACTAAAAATCAAGTGCAAGTTCAGCTGAGACATTCCATTTCATTAACAATTAATTCACTTAGCATTTCAAATCTGTACCTGGGTTCCTCCTACAACCTTTTCAAGAAAAACAATCTCCAAAAGTAATAGATATTGAAGTTCAGTTTGTGTTGTATTTAAAGCAGGACCTACTGCTACTGGCAGACCACAAGGAGATACAGCTAGAAAAAGCTATAATCAGCTCTGTTTAAAAAAAAAAAATGGTCTAAGTCCAAAAGATACACAGCTACAGAATTTGTCTCCTTCCATTTTGACAGCAGAACCAGACAGGATAATGTGGAATGTAAGAGCAAATGAACAGAACAGGCATGATGAGTAAGAACTTACAACACTTTCCAGCTTTAAAACCACTGGCTACATTTCTCCCCCACCCCTCAGATTCTCCTCCCCTTACCTGAACTTGCTCACAGACTGGTGGAATAATGCAGGAACTTGTGAATAGTAGGCTGTCAGTGGTGGCTTCAAAGTCAGCTCTGCTGCTATTCTCAAAGTTTGTAATTTCTTCACTGAAAATCCATGAGAAGAACTCTGTAATCAACTAAGCATTATGTTTTAAGAACAAGACGTGCCAGTTATACTTTAAAAGCTTAAATAATTTACAGAAGCTGCTCAATGCAAGTGTTTATTCATGCCCAATATGGAATTAACTAGGTACAAAGCAAGATCGTTCATGCTACTAAGTGTTGCTACTTACACTCAGGAGTGTATTGAATGCTACTGATTTGAGGCCTAGATGAAAATTTTTCAGATCTCTGTAATCAGATGCAATATAACTAGGGGCAATACAAGTTTCAGTTCTCAGTTAATTCTTAAATCAATATTTAACATAAATAATTTAGTCTCAAATGTATGTCCAAGGATGAAGTACTGACACCATCAAGGAATCTCTTTACCTCGCAATTCAATAAAACTGGTACCACTTTATGACATAGGAAAACAAACTTCTGCACAAATCTAACACCATCATATACACTGTTTAAGAAAAAAAATGTAAGGTCAATTAGAACTAGACTGAACTGATTTTATTTCCTTCCAAAAAGAATAGACACTAATTTAACTGTATACAGAATTTAATTTAACTATAACTATACAAGTTTCAGTATATTGTCCTGTTCAAGAACTGCTTATATATATATATATAAAAAAAAACCCACTGCCAAAATTTTAATGCATACTTTACAGTTAAATGTCTCATCTTTCCTTTTACTCCTAATAGCCTCAGCCTAGGGCTGCAGTGTTCAGCTTAACTTGCATACAGATGAAAATTCCCTTGGTCTTAAATGTAGTTTCATTATTACAGATGTTTTTTCCACTACCACCAAAACTGAACTCGAAAGTGAGTTTTACAGTATTAGCAATGAAAAAGTTGATGAACTTTTTAAGAACAGAATTCAGAAAAATATTAGCAACAGTTTTTACTACATTAGAGTACGTCACATCCCTCTAACAAATAATACGCATTTCTGTGCATATTATGTTTATTAATCTGTCACATTTTACTATAGTATCTGCAAATTTGTTGCTTTGAACACTTGAACAAATGAGTAGTAATCACTTCTGGTTAGACCATCAAATTCTCCAAGAACTCCTGAGTTCCTGTTTTGAAGCAAAAGGTGTCCAAATAGGTTCCAGGAATTTTCATCATTATACTCAAACAAGGCGACCAAAAGAAAAAAAACAATTTTCTTCTTTTCTGGGACAAACACTCAAACTCTACCATGCCCCCACTTCCTATTGTTACTGCATTTAAACCTCCAAGATTCTTAACCCTGACTAAACACAGGTGCCCATTTAGTTATTTACTGTACTGTTTTACTTAGATGCTGTCCAGGCACATTGAAAACTCCCTATTACACTGCCAAGTCTCCAAATCCACCATTTCAGTTAATGGAAGTCTAGGTCACTCAAAACCAGAATTACAGTCAGCAATTCTGTGTAAGTATACCACCTGACATGGCATTATGTAATTTCATCAGAAATCATTGTAATTGAATGCAAAGTAAAGGAAACTTGAGTTTATTTAGCTTCCAATTTCTGGGAGTTCAAGAGGAACTAGGACTGCTCTGGACAACAAAAGAAAATAGACTGTGCTTACAGATCATTTTCTGCCATATTCTTTCTTTAGGACCACTGTTTTATTGTTGCCCTTTCTATTACATGGGATGTACATATTATCAGGTGTTAATAAAAGGTCAGTGCCTGTACAATACATTCTACAACTGAGCACCACTTTCCGTAACTGAACAGGCAAAGAAATTACACTGAACATCAGCATCTGGCAGTATTTCTCCAAAAAAAGTGACTAAAATGGGTTTAAATTGATTAACACTATTAAATCACATCTAATATTTGATACTACATGATATCATTACAGCTATACGATACAATTATACAAAATGTGTTAACATCAAAGAATACAACCAAAATTAAGATAGCAAACAAAACCTATATAACTTTTTTCTTTACAGGAAAATACTTTTGAAGTATGCATGTAACTGCCCATTCTTTTAAAGAAAATCTACCGCAAGCAAAGTTACCAACCTCCAGGAAATCACACATAGCATTACTACGCATATCCCCAAAAAGTGTACAATATGCACACTTGGAAAATACAAAATTAAAAAAATTGTAAGCAACAGGTGAGCTTTATATTTATAAGAATGTGAAAAGAAGTCCAATTTTAGCACTGTTGTATAAAGAATTGTCTTTTTTGATGCAAGTTCATGAACTGACCCCTCCAGTTGGGGCCACACTTTACAAAACACCGTGTTCTTGAAACGGGATTACAGAGCAAGGTAGAGCATCTCAGCAACGTCACCTTAAAGTTTTTTTTGTGGGTTTTTTTTTGCTTTTTATTTACTACTTATCAAAACACGTCCTTTAGGTTTGTAGGGTTCTTTTTTTAAAATTCTTTCCTAGAAACAATATACAAAGGGGAGGCATATTTATTTCCAATTCATATTCCTGTAAGACGCTTTGAGTTCAAAAACTTTCTCCTCCAACTTTCACTGGTTGTTTTTGGCCTTAGCGTGTGTTAAGATGTGAGATTTCAGGTTAGTTGATTGCGCAAACTTCTTATTGCAGCCATCAAATGGGCAAACGTAGGGCCTGTCGCCAGTATGAATTCGCACATGTGTGCGTAAATTGAAGTCCAGTGAAAAACGTTTTCCACATCCTTCAAATGTACACTGTTGAAAGGAAAAGACATACTCCATTAGCTAATAAAATAGTACTCATTTCAATCATCGATTAGAACAATATTCTTTAAATCACTAGACTGCACAAACATGAAGCTAAGTGCTGAGGATAGTTATAGATGAAGCTGTGGGCATCACTTTAAAACGGCATTAAAAAAATAAAATACTTCTAGTTGTTTTGCTATAGTACTGTATCTATTTTCAAAGACAGAAATCACTTCCAGTTTGCAAGCAAATCCTTTCAATAAAAACACCTTCTCTGCATCTCAAACAGGATTTTGCTTCACCATACTACAAAACGGAAACAATGTTTCACGTCAGATTTTCTCCCTTTAGATGATCATTTGCAGAGAATTGCTCATTTTATCAGCTTTAAGATGGGCTTGGAATGCAAAGGACAGTTTGTTTAGTGGTAAATACTTACATTTACCACACAGCAGACCCAGCATACACATCTAAGTGAATGCCTGAGGACTGCAAATCAAGTTTCTGAAATAATCTGTATTTAAAAAAAAAAAAAAAAAAAAAAAAAAAAAAAAAAAACCAACGTATCTTAAAACATGTACTGGAGAACACAGATACGCTCAAGACTATGAATACCTGTAAAGAAGATTTATAAGGAGTACCATATGAAGTAGGCAGGGGACCTCTGGTGGCAGAAGCTCACGTGACTTGATGTGAATGGAAAGAGATTCAGTGACTACCATCATTTTGCTGAGAACTGATTAATACCCGCTACTGAAAATTAGTATCATGCGTCAACTGAGCAAACAACCCTGGGTCTCAGTTGTCCACAATTGTTAAATTGAAGAAATGAGGAGAAAGAGACTTTTTCCTCATTCAGCAGTAACTGCAGACTTCATTTTTTAAAGTGGGTAACGTTATATCATATTTTGGAAAGTATCTCCCATGTACATACCATTTGCTAATTTCTAACAAAAGCCCACAGAAACAGTTAAACAATAGTCTAATTAGCTTAAGGGGACTTCCAGTTTTAAAGGTGATCATTCAGTGCCCCATCTGATATTAGAAAAAACATATTATCCCCAGAGTCATATGGAAACTAGGCTACTGTTACAGTCTACACATGTTCAGCGTTAGCAATACCTGAAAGGGTTTCTCTCCAGTATGAACTAGCTGATGTCGCTTTAGTTTTGAGCTCTCCACAAAGGCCTTGCCACATTCTGCACATACGTGTACTCGAGGGCCATGAGTGTGCAGATGCTTCCTCATGGCAGAGTTGTCCCTGAACATCTTTGTGCAGCCCTTAAAAAAAACAGTGAAACTCAATTAGTAGATAAGCTAGTTCTGATAAAGAAGGTTTTATATGCTACAGTACAAGCATTTAAAATGCTTTAATACTCTGAATACTTTAAGTTGGCCCTGAAAAGGGCACCCCTTACATTCATTTTAAAAAGCAGTACCAAGAAAACTAATAATTTGAAAAGCCGACAAAAACACCTCAAAACTGCAATCCCAAACAAAAAAAAAACCCCAACCCTCTCCTCACTTCATATTATGAACCATGTGCAGTCAAATGAATAATAGGACAGTCTCATGGAAAAGATGCAGCTCTGATAGAAGCAAATGAATAACACAAACAAAAGCACTTACAGTTTCAGGGAAAAAAAAACCAACCCAAAAGACAGAATGAAAGTTCATGGATACCTATGGTGTATATTCTTCAATGTGCTATATTCTGAGTACTACAATATAGTCTCTAATATGTCACAGATTATTCTCTAGTACCAATTTGTATGTGCACCACTCCATCTCCTAATATTCTGTCCTCTTCCTTCTCTGTCCTTCTCATTCCTGAGAAGAAATGGAGCAAGAGGGTGTGCAGCATGTAACAGATTAAAGAAACTACCTTGCCCAAACTGGCAGCAGCAGATTGATCACTACCACCTTGAGATATATAAAGAGACTGCCGCTGCTTCTACAGTTTAAACCTACAAAGTGATACTGGGCAACTGAGTAAGGTAGGAGAATCTGAGTTAGTGCCAACTCAACCTATAAGCAAAAAATACTCACATTAATTCAGGAACAGCACCAGAAGTGTTAACCTGGGGTCCATGCTCCATTGATACAAGAATACTACTTTTGATTCCAGAGTACACTTAAGTTAGCAGTGACCTGGGGCTCTCTTTACCTAATCTTTCTATACCTTTTCTTCACATTTTACTGACAATTAATAGACATCTATTATATATTTTATAAATGTCTTCCTCAAGGTTCAAAATCCTTCATAAAATCCTATTAACAACTGTAAATTCTATCTGTACTCCAAGTGATGCTGCTTAAAAACTTACATAAAACTAGTCCACCAGCATCACTGTGTTATGAGGTATAAAATTTGACAACAGAACCTAAAGGAACATTAAATTGCTAATCTTAAATTCTGCAGGCTTCCTCTTTGGATTTTTTTCCCCAAAACTAATAACCACATTTAAATATGCCTTATTTCTTAAAAAGGGGGGAAACGCCACTTTTCGGAAGAGTTCTCTCTTAGGCACTAGAATTTCTTTGGCTAATTTAAGAAGTGTTGTGCCATCATTCATTGCACATAACAGAACTGGGTGGCACCAAGCAGCACCAAAATAGAATGTACCATGAACTTTTTTTTTTTTCATTTATTTCAGAGAAGCAGTTACATCCCCTACAGTATTTTTTCTTTTTAAACTGTAGTTGTAAATGCACAAAGCCTAGGACACTAGAAGAGAGAAAATGGAAAGACGACTATTCTTTTTTTCCCCTGTTCAGATGAAGTTGAAGCTATGAAAAAGTAAATTAAAGAAATGAAGGCAGCATTATTCAGTATTGTAAGGACTAACTGTTCCTGGACCTCCACATACCATACTACAATAAAAACATGACACTTGCAGAATGGGAAGAATTGGAAGTCAATATAAGCACAAAGAGGAATCCAGCAAATTCCTTAGACTATGGATGTCAGAAAGAAGCCTTCTATTCATGCTCTCTAATGTGTACTATTAGTTATGTGCCCTGATTATTTGCTTAGGCTCACACTTATCTAGACCAGAAGTCAGCAAGATTGCATTTGTCTTTTTTTCATTACAGACTAAGTCAGTCAGCTAACAGAAGCTCTACAAAAGCTGGATAATGCAATAAAGCTAGATGCTACCAATCTAGGTGACTGGCAACATTTATTCAAAGACAGAAGATTCCCCACTACAAGTGCGTCAGAATCATATCTCCAAGATGCCTCCTTCTCTCTTTCAAGATGATGCACCTTCCAGCTCTGTGGAATATAATTCAAAGTCTTCCAATAATGCTGACTTTGGCATCTGCACCATAAATTGCTGATTCCTGATCTAGACTCCAAATCTGTCATAGTTTCCAAGCAGAGGATATATAGATCTTAGGAACGTACTTTGAACAGCTTTCAGAACATTCTTTCAAGTATGTATTCTTGGGTGGCAGGAAATCACAACAGTAAAACCAGCATGTTAGGGACTGTGCATCATGGTTACCAGAAGATTAGGGATGCACTAACCTTAAGACAAGGAATGGGAATAATATATTATTCAGTGAAAGGTTTTTAAGGAAGCCTCTAAAGAATAATAACTAAAATACAGTTAACTGAGTGTAGTCTATTAACAGCAAGATATTTTAGTTATTAATTCTCAAGAGAAAACATCAATACAAATTTCTGGTCTACAAATTACTACCTACTCAGAAGCTGAGCATTTCACTTACTTTGTGAGGACAAGCTATCGTTCGTGGAGCATCATCTTCTTTAATTTTTCTTGGTTTCATTCTTAAAGATTAAAAAAATATTAAAAAAAAAGTTAGTAGACAAGCTCTTCTCCAGTAACCACTTACATAATGTGCAGATTTATTTGGTAGCATTACATGCACCAGTAGTACTCAGTTTAATATTTTCAAAACCTTCATAATATTAACAGTATAATTTGACATTTGGGAAGTTCAGTTTTTCCAGAAGGACCTCTCAAATACAGAGTAAGACATTTAATACTACCTTCCCAGCCCTTTAAATATGTGAAAATAGAGGGCTTTTTTCTGATTTACACTAATTGTAATTAGGAAGTTTTGTCTGAAAACTCCATTTTTGTTGTGCAAGTACCTATGTGGCCTATTTATCTTCACTTTCTCTCCATTCCTGCACTAGGACATGAAGGACAGAGTAGCCTTAATCATTCTTCAGTACTTTCACCACATAAGACCTCGGAAAACTCCATAGAACCAGCAAAGGCAAGTAAATTGTGGAATCTACACAGACAACGTAGACATCTGCTATAACCACAGAAACTGCAGTTATTCTTACTTCAAGCTACTATACACATGGATTCCACTGTCAGCAGCTGACAAGCAATCATCTATTTACTCCTGGTTGCTGACAGGGATCTTCGCCACTACTTCATGGGCATCATTAGTCTCCATTGACTACATAAGGAGCCCAGTAAACTACTGCTTGCATGTGTTAGACATTTCAAATACAGAAAGGCTCCCTGCAGGAAACAATGTTAGAACAGTCCTGCCATAACAACCACCTGTCTGAATGCCAGAGAAGAGTCAGCTGTGAGAACACTAATCTGGGGAAGTGCACTGCACTTTTACCTATCCTCATTTTTCTCAGACCTGTAGTGCTGTCTTCAAAAGATCAAAAAGAAATGGTTTCTCTCCACCTTATTGTAGAGGTAGGTAGGTGTAAATAAATGCACCTCATACAGCTGGAGATTCACTTAGATAATTAATGAGACTGCACATTCCAAAAACTTGCTGTAGAAGGGGAGCTAATCTGTTTGTGCAAGTTCCTCGTAATATAGTACAAGATAGTGCTGTATGACAAGGTGCTACATATCATAGCTGTAAGTTAAACAAAAGTTTTCCTGGCGTACTCTCTACTCTCAATTAAACAGAGATGATTTGCTTTAATTTAACAAGAATTAGAATTATAAGAATCATTATTCTTAACATTTAAGGAGAGGAGTCTGTTGCTATCCAAGACAGTTTTAATTCCCATGAGCTCAGTTCCTGAAAACAGCTATGGAAGAACAGGGTTGGGGGAAGAGATTTCCAAGTAGTACATACATGTATATTTTTACATGTATTTTTAATAATTGATCTGAGACTGGCTATACAGCAACTTCTAAATGTTCAAAACAGCTACCAAGAGCTGTATGGAATATAAGATAAAATCTCTCCAATTTGACCACGTGAGCATTTGTTTCTTTACAGGCAGGGTCCAGCCTTCTTTGGTACTGTCACATTCCGATACGTATGGCTGAAATGCGCTGTTTCACATGTCGCCTTCATGTGGACAGGTGAAGAGAAGATAGCAATGAAAGGCCTTGTGAGGCTCAATCAAGGCAAGAGCAGTGCAAAACCCCCATGAGAAGTCTTGGAGACTGGAGCCAGGAAAATCTTGCAGCTTCCAGTGGAGTCGTATGTGATACAGAAGTCTCCCATGGCTCGGTGGGCCATCATCTGTCCCTCAAACAATCTGGCTCCTCTCAGTATTGCAGATGCAGCACAGTTCAAGCTATTACATACAGACTAAAGCACCTGACAGCCACAACATTAAAATCCAAGGATTTAGAGGCTGCATTTGTTCTTTTCTCTAAGTGGACACTTAGGAAACTCCTGCTGGCTCAGCATCTCCAGACTACACTGAATACGTACAGTGCTAACTGAAGAACACTATCTCCTGCATGGTTAAAAATACAGGTGTGATAAAAATATGGAAGCTGGAGAGTATCATATCCAACAATTCCCTCATTTACAGATACTAACAGCTCCTAGAAGATGGGTGTGAAGTATATGTGTTGACAAAGCTCCTCTTGAACCATCACCAGCAGCACACCAAAATATTTCATCAATTGCAGGGCACAAACATCCTGAATATTTCTTCAATTTCAAGGCAGAAACATCCTGCCCATTTCAGAGCAAACTATATCTGTTCCTATAGACCAGTAATCTTCCTGATAACTTTTCCAGGATTACAGACCAATTTAGATGACCTTATTGATTAGATTTAATTTATATAATCCAATTGGAATACAGAATGATTGTGCTGTGTTTAGTTTATGCAGCCTCTCTGAGAGAAGAATTAAATACCTAAATCCAAACAAGTGACTGGGATTAACTGACTACACTCTCCAGTGAGGTTCTAGACTGCTAGTACAACAGGTCAATACTGAGGCCATAGGAAAACACACACACAAAAGCTTCCTTGCAGTACTCCTACAGAAAGCTTTCAACTACCCTTTGCACAGGATTCTCCTCATTATGACTCTACAATTTCTACAAAGGAAAAGGCACAGAAATGAGCATCGTTATGCCAAAATGGACACACAGAAGAATGCTTTGACAAGACAGCACATGAGAGAACACGGTGTCATGGTTTAATGTGATTAGAGAACAAACACCCATAGGGGATAAAGCTGGTTCCAAAAACACCTCCTTTATTTCTCTCTCTATCAACTTGTTAAACATCGGCCAACTCATGCCCCAGCTCTCAAAAAACAAAGTAAAAAACTCCTAGGCTCAAGATCTGTGTCTGTGACATCATCATAGTGAGTAAAATCACTATTGTTCTGAAGACTTAATTGACCATCTGTAAAAACAAGAGACTAGACAGAAAAGAAATCACTTATAAGAGATGTGGTAAATAGCTTTAGTGGGCAGCACCTGCATTTTTTACCCTTGGCATAAGATCCCACAAAGCATCACGTTAATATCATCACCTTTCTTAACTCCTGTGTCTCATCCCTGGTATCAAGTCAACCTTTGATTAAAAAGTGCTGCAACAGCATCATCTGTAACAGGCTGCTGAAGTGTAGCCCAAGAGGGAAAATACACTGGCTAGTATATTCAGGACGCTTGAAGAACCAAATCACAGCTAAATTGAATGGTCAGGCATGGGACAGAATGGGGCTTTAACACACACCTTACATGTTTCAGTTCAATGTCTGAGCAGGAATGTAACATTATGAGTGTCCATTCTGGAATAAGCTGACTTTTTAATTTTCAAGGTTTGTTTCTAAAGTGAGGAGCATCAGCCCAGCAGTATACTTGAATGTAAAAACATTTAGTGCCTATTGATTACAAAAGAACAACAAAAGTTCAACTAATAAAGGGGCAGATTTTAAGTATTTTCATTTCTCCTGGAAGCATGGAAAGTAGGCAATTTAAGATTACAATTTGGAACAAGACTGTATATAAGCACAGGGTTCCACAGGCAACCAAGTTATTCAACAAAACAGAAGCAGACACTTCAACAGGAAGAAGCAGCAAGCAGTGCCCGGGTTGTATCTCAGTGCCACAGGCAGCAAGAAGCTGCTGGGTCCTTCACACACTTGAATTAGAGGCATGAGGCCATGTACACCACAGGCATAGCTACAACAGATCATTTTGTCAAAAATGTCAACTTGCTCACGAGGCTGTGGAATCCATATGGACAATCACTCAAAAAGAATTTAAAGACTTACATATTCAAATGTATTAGAAAAAAGATTTTGGTCTTACTTTAAAATTTAAACTTTCTGCAAAAGGAGACCAGACTAGAACCTGGGCTGTTGATCTTAATTACACTGTTGCAGGTAGCTCTTGCTGGTGGTTAAGACTTTTGGCTCCCACCTAGTAGAGCATCTCTACCAGCTCCGTCCAAGTTTTCTTAGCCTGAAACATTAATCAAAAACAGAACTCTAACATATGCCACTATTCAAAACAACTACAGACACGCACATTAAAACCTGAGTGGAACTTCTGAAATGGCTGCCTTTGCAGAAAGTCAATTTACATGGCAAGACCAGAATTTTCATTTCTGCAGAGAGTTTATATGGGCCATGCCTAGTAGTAGCAACTGCAGACTAGCTAACTGCAAAAGACTAGCAAGTGTACCTTTGGGATCAAGGCACTGGGACACTGCGGTTACAGACTCTGTGAATTTGTATCAGGGAGTGTAGGGAAGGAATGGAGGTCAACAGAGAGAGCAGGAAGGTGTGCAACCCAACAGCTTCACAGGATGAGCTTCATAAAAGCATGCTCTTACCCACACATAAAGACTAAGTGAAATCACAGATATTAAAACCACTCATTTCCTCAAAATAAAGCAAGCAACTCTGTCACAGTGCAATATCAGAAAGTAAGAGCTAACTATCTCCTTTCATCTACCCAGCTGAACTGAAAGAACTGTACCTTGACAGAACCAATCCCCACTCAAAACCTCTGTCAATCTCCACAACTATTGTCTTGTGGATAGATCCAATTTTAAAAGTTAGCCACAGAAACAGTGTTAAGGCTAGGAATAAAGGAAATTCGTAAGCCAAAAATCAAACAAGAGCACAGGATTTCTCCCTTGTTCCGTCATCCCCCTTTTCTGCCTGTTAAAATTCTGTGTTCTCACATCCTTTCTTCTCCCTCCATAAAGAAATGTAACCTAAAGAGTCTCAGACAACTCCTTTGACATGTCCTAGAGGTCTCTGATGACCAGCAGTTATATTCACCGGTGCTGGTGACTGCATCCCTAAGAATAGTTAGAAGAGGAAACGATTCTCTATCAGCAGTATCACTGCCACTTCTGATCTGTTCCCTCACTCCGCCACACCCTTTGTACTGACCTGCTGAGGCAGAAATAACATGAGCGTCATGGCCCTATGCTGCTGCAAGAATTCATCTGTGTTGAAGAACTCCTGAAACTGGCTAGACTGGCTTTTGGATAAACAGACAGAATGGGAGTGGTGTAAGGCATCCTAGGAATATCTATAACTAAGGAGCTCACAGCCAATGTCTTACCATACTTTGGTTACAGTTAGGTAGGAAAATGTCATAAAAAGAAAGCTCTCTAAGGGAAATAAAGAGAAAAAGAAAGCTCTCCAAGACTCTGGCAAAAATAATTACTGGTTTTGTTCCAGTTATGCAGAGTATCATAGGTGTAAACAGAGTGACCTTTACAGTGTGGTACAGAGCAAGAGGTTTCCTCTCCCCTAGAACAACACTTTGGGTAAAGCAACTGTCAGTTTACTGCCCTTTAAGCTTCTCTGTAACAAGAGCAAAACCAACATATACCTTATAAAGAGGCCTAAATCATAAATCTAGGCGACCAGAATGCTTTGTCACTTTTAAGATAGTTGTCAGATTTCAAACTCTTAATGTAGCTTCTTCTCTTTTATTTTCTGTTCATTTTGTAAAGTGGATAGAAAGGAAGGGCAGTCTTCACAATGGCTCTCCTTCAGAAAAGGTACTAAGAACAGCAAAAGATTGTCATGTATCTGTCTGGAAGGTAAGAGGGAAGAAGAGGGCAATCAAGGATGTCCTTTTTAGTGGCTTTGTTTGAGGGAACTTGCCACGTGTATATCAACTAGAAGTGCGTCTGATACTTTCCCAAGCTTTTATCACTAAGCAATTATGACTTCTTCACAGCTAACTACAGAATTACTTGTAATCATTTTGGACTCAGATGAAACATTTTATTTCACCTGAAGGGATTTCCAGTGTCCCAGTCAAAGGTATCAAATGGGAACATGGCAATTTATTTTAGGTTTAATTTCTTTCTGAGCAGATCATTCACAACTAACGTTTCACATTCTGATATGATTGCCTAAGAAATCCACAAGTCATTTTTTTACTGCATTTTTAATGCATATTAGAGAAAATGCACGAGTCCTACAATAGAATTAAATAATTTGTGAAAGGCAATAAATTGCCCAACCGGATATAATTTATGGTCATTTGTCTATGCATTACTGAACACATATTAATGTTCTGACACGGCTTGCTTATTCACAGTATTTTCAATAGTTTCAGAATGTATAAAAGCCTTTCCAGGAAAAACTATTGAGCTCCAGTTAAAAAGATACAGATTTCTTCTACTGACTCAATGACAAACTCACTAAAAAAAGCCGTGATAGACAATTGTATCACAGGAGACTCTATAACTGCTCCCCTTGGTAGTGCTACCTAGCTGGTAAGCAGCAGTGGTGTCCATTGCAGATGCTGAATTACTACAGTTTGTTTTTTGGTTTGGTTTGTTTGTTTTAAAAGGGCTGCAGAGCTACACAGGTCTTTGAGCATCAAGTCCACTCCTGCCTTACCTCTCACTAACCAGACTGTCATTAGAACTCCAGAACCTTGCCTGAAATCTGTTACCACTAGAATTAAAGCTTTGCCCATTTAAACTTAACCGTGGCACTTTACTCCTAAAAAGAGCAATGCAAATGTCTCAGTCAAATTACCCTTAATCAAAATTAGCTGCATGGTTATAAACAGTGAATCTAGCCTGGTTCTGAGCAGCTAATTTCTACAAAACTATACTGAGATTCCTTGAACTACCTTAATGGAAACAGGAACACAACACAAAATAACTTGCTCTCAACTAAACAAAATATATTTAGCATACAATTTTACTAGCCAGTTCATGTTTCCTTACATGTGCACAACTCTTTTTTCAAGTCATCAAAATACAAATTTGTTATTCAAAACCTTACAGTATGCGAAGCTACTCACTAGGTTTAAAAGAAACAGTTTCAACTTCACATGCTGCTCAGTTTTCAGAATACAGCTACTGAGAATTTCAAAATTCTGAACTGTAAAGCAACCAGCAATGCTTGAAACTATCAGAGAACTTTACACTAAATAAATACATTCTTTTAGCATGAACAACTGTATACCTAGGACCTCCAAACCCCATTCCAGTACATGGAAACCCAGTTTTTCATTCCAGTTTGCCATGCAAACTAGTTTCTAGTGATACTGCAGCACACAGCAATCTACAAGCCCCTTCAACATGCTTCACTGCAAGAGGACCAAGACCATAACACACAATATTCCCATTCTAATAGACCCATATTCTTCAGCCTCAGCTATGCACAATCATCTAAGATCTAACATACAACTAACAGTTTTCCAATTTTTTTTAAAGGCATAAGTTTAACACTCATTGATTCTGACCAAGAAATCAAAAAAACCTTTCTTAAAACAGAAGATGCTTGAAGTTTTCACGTATCTAAAATCAAGCTATCAGAAAAATTCTTCATAGGTTTTGAGCAACTTGGGGATATTGCTAAAGGTGATGTCCCCCCAAGTTGCTTACTCTACCACAGTATAATTTGTCTTATGACTTAGGTGGATTATATTTTATCTGCTGTACAGAAATATATAAACAGAAAAGAGACTGTACGAATCTTTCCATCATCTGCTACAAATTCTAGCTCTAGAACTTCCTAGAACATTCAACCATGAATAAAAAAAAGCAGTAATTTTAAATTACTGCCAGCTGTCACTATTTTCTCAACAGAAAACTAACTAAAACCCAAAAGATGCAGTACATTTTACAATATTAAGAAATATGCGGGCAGATCTGATAGAAGCAATATGATCATTTCAAGAAGCCCAAATCCTGCAACCATTTCAAGTATTCAGACCAATCTGGAGCAAAAATATTCAGCATTTGCATGGGGAATATCCTATGAGAAACTATTTAAAACTTCCTAACAAAAGACAGCTATTCAGTACTTAAATGTTTAATAGAACCAAAGGTTTCAGTATGTTTTAAAATAACTGAAAATACCATTCTAAGCACATGAGGAACAGAGACGTGTAAGTAATATTTTAGAATTAGAACACTGTGTATACTGAGTGTCACTTAAACATTTGCCTTAAGGAAAAATTGCATTAACTTTTTGCCAAGTCTCAGGAAAACACAATCATTCTGATCAACAACTGTACAGTTATCAATAGCTAGAATCACCCACCACTTTAGATAAAACCCTATTTTCAGGTTTTTGTGATGTGTTTTTATACGTTTCCAGATCAAATAGCCTGAAGCAGAGAGCAAGTCCTGCAAAACTATCTTAGTCGGAGCCTTCAAAATCCATAGTTCAGTGGCTTTACAGAAAATAATTGTGGGACGAGGCTGTGCTGGCATTCCCCTGGAATAAGCACACTGAAGAGTAACAGAACAACCTTGTAAAAAGCAGCAAGATCAAAGAGGTGAAACAAGAGTAGGTGCACACACTGGACACGAAGATTCACCTAAGATGCCAGACCAAACTTGTCTCAACAGTCCCTGCCATCCAGCAACTAGCTGGTATTTAAAAAAAAAAAAAACCAAAAAAAAAACCAAAAAAAACCCCACTTCTCCCTCTACTAGTTGACCCAGGGAGTAACATCATCTGACCTGCTCTAAGTGTCAGAACTGTGCACCAGAACTCTGAAGAATAGCCAGTTGGTAATAAAATGAAAATGAGTGTAGCTTTATACGTATGTTTTGCTTTCAACATGGGAAAAACTGATTATAGCTGCTGCAGGAAACTAACAGTTGTGCTCAAACACTTGAAGACAGCAGCATTAACGCGGCCCGTGCACTGAGTGAAGGAGTATGTCTTTGGTAATCACGAGCACATGCGCACAAAGATGGGGGCCACGTAAACGCTGCAAAGTCAACCCTAATGTCACAGCTTCCAGGTGCCAGAGCAGACCTCTCTGGTGGCCTCACGGTTGCCCTCTGGTGGCCACCGGCTGCCCTGAACACTCAGTATCAGAGCCGGGGGCTCTGCGGAGGGACGGAGAGAGGAGACACATGACACTTTCGGTACTCCCTCATTTCACCTCTATTTGAAAGTAAAAGTCACCTTGTAACTCAGGTCAACGTATTGGTATGTAAACAAGTGACAATTCTGATTCACTAGAGGAAAATCCAAGCAGTATAGTTACCAATTGTGAAACAACAATTACCCGTGGCACTTAAAGTGCAAGACACATGACTCCATTAAAAAGATGACCTAGAGCTTAAGAATTAAGGAGCAGGTGAAAAAGAACAGTAACTGGCTTTACAAACCAGATATTGTACTCTAGCTTTCTTGTACTGAACAACCATAATGCAGCATTTCACTTATCAGACCCTTTGGTGCTGCACAATCTAACATTACTCATGTGAAAGATACATTCCGTCATGTCAAAGATGCAGTCTATTGATGTATTTAGGTTCTGTCTCACCCAACAGGAACTAAAAACCAGAAGTCATTGAAGAAGTCACTGCTGAACATAAACCTCAGTTACTTCAACAAGGTATCAGCCACTGTTCTGAATTAAGTCCCTTGTTTTAGAAGATGATTAAATGCAACAATAAGCCATACTAAATCTACCATTTATTTTGCCACACATTTTCATAATTAAACCTGTGAAAAGAAAACTATTTTAGCTTAAAAATCTCGTTTTCCTACTTACCTAGCAAATTCAGCCAGCTGTTTGGGGTCTGAGAGGTCAATGCCAGGTATTCCACCAGGAGGAAGTTTCTTCCCTGTCATGTACTCTGAGTAATCTGGAGGAGAATTCTCTCCAATGATCTGCTCTTCCACCACTGTTTCATGGTCAATATCTTTTTTATCATCTGAAATACACAAAATACTGAATTCAATACATACTAAAGATCAACACAGCATGTAAGTTATTAGGCTGCATCTCAACAGAAATTCACTATTGCTGCACACTTACAAGAATACACTGCACTTCCAGATTTCCACACTAATGGTAAAGAGCCAAAGACATCCGTACTGTTACAGCATGAAGAACACAGGAAAAAAAAAAAAGTGGGGGAAAAAAAAAAAAAAAGGCGCAGAAGTTGCATATCTACTTAAACACAAACAAATAAATAAGTAGAACAATCCTATGAATGCTGGCTGCATTTGAAAGATAATGCACTTTCACTGAAACGATGTCTAAATATTTAATTCACGTTATCTCCTCAAGACTAACCTCCACCATACCCACTTTGGATCTCAACCACAGTGGGTAACAAAGCAAGACTATCAGAGGAGTGGCAGATACTTACCCTAAGATGTTAGGACTACTGATCTTTACTTCTGAGTTTTCATATTCCCTTGACCTCCAATAGAAGTGTCACAGAGGGACAAGAATTTTTAAAATAACTGCTAATGGGCTTCAGTATCTGCCCATAAAATGAAAGTTTTTCAACACTTGCAGACGGGTCTGAAAGAAAGCAAAAAACTAGTGTGTCTCCCTCCCAAGGGGTCTTCTTCCTCCCATGACAAAGACCAGCCTAAACTTTTTCTCACTCTACTATGTAAACAGCAGATAGGGATCATTCAGAGCATTGATCTGCACACCAATTAAGATACTGCTATTTTACCTGCTCTAGACCCCCTCCTATGGATTTATGCTCAAGGACTGCAGTAAAGTCATGTGGAAGACCTGATGTTGCTGTCTTCCAAGAATATGCCAAGGCAGAATGTTTTTTCTCCTCTTTCTATTTTGTAACAGAAACCAGAGAGACACAAAGATGACAGAACGGAAACGTCCACCTATGCTCCTCACTGCAGTGCTCACACCAGCAGGAAGAAAGACACTGCACCTATCCCACTTTATACCCTCAAATACAACTAGGACAGCAGATGTATATATGGTGGTAACTCTCAGCTAAATGTTAACAAACTTGCCACCACACTACTACTCCTACCCTGTGTATGGGAAGCAGATTCTGCAAATCACTTTATACACAAGAGGCTTTACAAAAATAACAGGAAGTTTTATTTTACAAGTAGTGATTAAGGAATGGCAATACTATTTCTGTCCTACCACCTTTTATTTCCTCAATTAAATAAATAAATAAAAAAAAAAAAAAAAGGAAAACATAAAGCAGGAAACAAATGAGGCAACATTTTTTTTTTCCACCCCTAAACAGAAACACAGGAAATAATGTTATTCATTACTCAGTAACTTAGGTTAGGAAAGAAAGGTCAAGACATGTACAAATAATAATTTATTACTAAGGACAAATTTCTATTCAGTTTGTAATGCCTGCTTTTAATGTTTGCCACTGAGCTATTTCTAGAAATGTTACTGCTAGTTTGGGGTTTAATCTGATCTACCAGATCAAATAGCAGTTCGTATATATGTTCCATGGTGAAAGAGGAAAAGAGACTCCAACAGTGCAAAGACAAAATTGTTAATAAGAAAACACTGCAGCATTAAACAGGAAATAAACTACAAAATTGTCTATTTGGACAATTTTTTTTATTCTAATCTAGTCTTCCACTCACCACACTACCACCTTTCAGTCTTTACCAGTGCTTTAAAGAAAGCAACTGAATTTACCTTAAGCAAGGATTATATGGTAAATTCTACAGCACTTTCAGGCATAACAAATTCAAGTCAATAAACATCCAATTGGCAACAATTTGTTCTTCCAAACAGAAGCTTGAGAAAAGATATTTCATAATGCCCACAACTTCTGGAAAGTTAAAAGCAACACCTTCTCCATGCTGTAGACTAGCATGAAATCAGCTGCTTTCAAGTAGCCATTTCAACAGCTACTCAGAACTTCCAGTTTGACTGTTCAGTGACATTCATAACAGAAACACGTTTTCATTTCCTGCCTCAAATCACATGCATGAGTCAACAGGGAAATTATGTATACATTCCTTAAGGTCTTCTTTCCTTCCCTAGCGCAAAGGCTCACTATTCCAACAACGCTTTCTTGCTATTTGAGGGCCAAACTGCAAGTCAGCCTTCAGTGCCTTTATTTCCCGAAGGTCCACCAACAGAAATCAGCTATTCAATTCCACAGGCTATTGGAGTAAAACACAAAAAACTATGAACATACTGCTTTGATACAATAGAAAATTAGAGAAAGTATCGCTTAATATATTGACAGTTATGTGAAACCAAAACCAATCAAGTTTTCCTATACCAAAAAAACCTGTATCTCTACAGCAGCACATACCTGCAGTTTTAAAACCTAATTTAAACAACACATAAACAGTTACCTTAAGGTGTCATGTCAGGCTAACATCCTTCAAGATAGAAGACTGCTTCACACCAGAAGTCAAACACTTTTTAAGACTTTTTCAGAAGTAGCAGCAGACTTCAGTAGCCCTTTAGTATCCCGACTATCCTAGTTACAGACCACCCTATGACATTAGCAACTCATTGGGAAAACAGAACAAAACACAGAAGAGCCCCACACTCTTATTTGGAAGAGCTCTACCAATGTCGTCTATGCGCAAATTTATCACAAGTTTATTTGTGATCCTCCACCAACCTGGACTAGGCAGTTCAAAGTTTGGAGGCTAAAGTCCAAGCAAACTTTCACTCAGGATGACAAGTTAACCGATATTCTCACTGCAAACAGGTCAAGTTGACTGCTTGATGTTTTCTGTCTTCAAGCAAGTCCTGATGCCACCTATATCCAAATTACTTCCCTCTTTTCCTTCATGAAGGATCAGAGAATCAAACATACTGCATCTAACGAAAGCAAAACAGAGACACAACCCTGAAATTCTAGTGATACCTCTGGAGAAGTACAGTACAAATAAGGCATAGTAACTCCATGCAGTTTATGCTCATGCCAAGCTAATCTGGATGCCACCCGTGAAAGCTAAATATGGACAGAGCCATGGAGACAGTCAAGAAAAGAAAACTGATTGCTATATACTATCTGATCTGCTTTGGTTTGTCCCTTAAAGCCACTTGAGAGTACAACAGACTCAAATATAAGGCATTCTGCTTAAGTACGTATTTAGCATTATTCTTCATAGATCTAATGCAGCTTTCTATAAGGAACTTTAAACATTATTTTAGTCCCATCTGAAAAATACTGAAAATCTGAATGACTGTCTATTAGTTAATCACTTTATCTTCACAAAAACAGGCACTACCAGTCACTGCAATAGCTATGTCCAATATTAACCTATCTTATAAAATTGTAACGTATTGATTTCTTAGAGACATCACAGATACCCCCCAACAGCCTTCTAAGCCCAGTTACATTAAGATAGATACCTTAATCTAAATTGGATTGTTTGATGTACCTGTTTAGGACATACCCAAACAAATCTGTGATTTGTATCCTTCCATCTACACTTCTCTCAGGCCTTATATACACACACCTTGAACTGGATTCACTTCTGCACTTCAAAGCAAGTATGTCAAACATTTTTTTACTAAGATCAGTGAAAGTTCAGCATTTTAGCCTGCCATACCTTTTGACTACCTCTTAAAACATATTTCTACTGGTGAAATAACCAGAAGTTTTAAGAGTATCAAGCCCAAGGACCAACTTAAGTAGGAAGAAGACAGATTACTCGAATAAAACTATTAACTACAGATTCCATGTAACAGATCAATGACAAAGCATGGTAGAATTTGTTTCCCAAGACTTCTATCGATTACCTTTTGCTCTTATTACCATGCTTTCTCCACCTCCAGAAGCCCTTATGTTGCAGAGAAAATCCAACCACCTCAGAAGACTTATTTAATGCATTTCTAGACTAGTAGCTAGCCCCAGCTGATATCTCTGGAACTCCCCCACTTTATAAGATGACCTCCTTAACTCTCAACCCAAGAAGCCCTGCCAGTAATTCTATACCAGTTATTCTTTATTTTAGCCATCCTACTCTACTTCTAGATCCCTAGTTCTCTGAGCCATCCTCCCCGTCTATTACAGAGCAGGGAGAACAGCTATTCAATCAGTTTTCCCCTGGGGAAAATAAGGAGTGCAAAAGGGGACTGAGAAGGTACACTTGGTAGCAAAGCAATGAGACCTAATCCTATAGTTTCTTCCCCAAGGTACCAAGTTAAAAGACATTCTGCTTACCAAATAAAAGATTCACAACATTTACATATAAATTTTCTTTTTATGATCACACGGTTAAACACATTTGTTTTTAGGAACAGCTGAAATGCAATTACACGT
Organism: Athene cunicularia; assembly: GCF_003259725.1. Taxonomy (NCBI): domain Eukaryota; kingdom Metazoa; phylum Chordata; class Aves; order Strigiformes; family Strigidae; genus Athene; species Athene cunicularia. The sequence goes on from NW_020799101.1 coordinate 13,417,981, forward strand.
TAAAGGATGTACCCATCAACTAACTGTGCAGTACCAAGGCACTGTGGCAACAGCTTCGTTATTGCTACCACACTGCAATCTCCTCAGGCAAATTAGTTCAATGGTCATGTTTGGAGGCAAAGAACCATAATTAGCTTGTTAAATAATACAGTTATTTAGCAGACACTTCTGAACGTTAAATTCCATCTTGCACAGTATGTCATTTTTTAACCTAATCAGCTGCTAGGTTACTCTGATGTGCCTAGCACACAGATGGAGAACAGGTTCTTCTTTCCCATGTCACCCGTATCTTATTTCACACCACTGAGACATGAACAAAAACACTGCATATATCAATAGTCATCATCTGACTTCGACATTTGTGAGACACTGTGCTGAAGCACTGTGACCTTCTGAATCACCAGCACAGAAGTGACATGGACCTTTGAGGGAAGGATCCAGTAGCAAGTTAGAAGATTCTAGTTTGAAGGTTGGCTAAAGAGGCAACTTAATCGAGACATTCTAAGTGATGAACCACATTCATGTATTTCACTTTAAAGACTGGAAAGACTCCAAGATTCACTGGCAAAAATGAGAGAGCAGACTCAATGCTTATGGACAGCAAAAGCCTACACCACTGTTTTAGTCAGTCAGAAATACATTATCATCTTCGTATTTTAAAGGAACCGGACAATCACTTTTTGCCTCCATTATGAAAAATTTTTATCTAAAAAGCTCACTACCTGGTCCAAAACTGAACTGAATGACTTATCTATCATTTATACTATGTAAGACAACTGGTCAGAGAGCAGATGATTATTTTTCTCACCCCCACAATCTGATAAAGTCAAATGAGAACCCCTCTATTTTTTTTTTTTTTTTAAGATCTTAAAAGGGTTTTTAAGAGGTTTTGAGGAACCTTCTAGAAACCTAACATGAACCCCTGAGTTTCCAAATATGGGTCCATAGTACAGGCTTCCTGGATTATCAACAATAATTTCCAAACCATACATATAACTCCTGCGTCTTTGTTTTTTCCCCATCTATGAACAGGATGCTTGAGCAGTTTAACATCTGTGGGCAATGTATAGTTTGGTTGTACTATTTCAGCCCTAAGCCTGCAGACTATCTATGCTAATAGTAATAGGTTAAGCCAACACCTATTTCAGGTTTGTAAGCTTGACAGAGTCATCATTACCTAGAAGCAGATGTAGTTACACTAACACATTTTTCCCCCCTCAAAACTAAGCCCCAGTTGCTTGAAATTTCAGCATTTGGTGGAGCCAGCATTTCAGTACCACATTTTCTAATGCTCCTGCGTCTAAGAATCAGTTTTGCAAGCACAATCTGACAAAGTGATTTCTAACAATCCCCCCTCCTCCATCACTACTGTGTACCCCAACCTGGAGACAGTCACTAGAGGGTGACTCAAGTTGAACCTAGTAAAGGCACAAATAAATTCCACTTCATAAAAATTTCCTAGTAGAAATTGGGGTGTCTCACTTGGAGAGCCCCATTAACTATATACAATTTTCTAAAGCCATTACAGGATATCCCAATTAAAATAATGAGGATTGGTATCAGCATAGAGAAAACACTACAGAATATTAAAATATCTACCATACACTTCTTCAACTCTTTCAGAAAATAGAACGCCTTTGTTCAGTTCCTATTTTCACAGGTGAAGAAAGACAAATAATTCCATTCTGAAGATCTGGAAAACTAAATTAGACTAGAACAAAACATCCCTGTTTCAAACTCAACACTTTAATTAAAGTAATCATGGGTCACAAGTTTGATATCACCATAGATACCAAGGTGATAAGAGAAGTTATTGTAAGTCTAAACCGTTGCCAACAACAGTACTGCAACTTCTAAGTAACTACATAACAAGAAAAGGATTGAGTAGTCCCCTTTAATCACATTGCTATATATTTCACAGATTATTTCTACACATTTCAAGAGGTGCTACCAGACATGTTATGCTCATTTATGGACCAATTTATGGTTGGCTAAATTTGGTACCACCCATGTACAAGCTAATACAGCAGCACTAGAAAACAGTAACAAGGATTTAATTCACATTGTCTTCCCACACTGTGGTGAGCAAAGTGCCCTTGTTCCCAATTCACATACCCATGAACAGCAATATAGGGCTCATTGTTTTATCCTGATGCATGGGCTTATTTACTCTTCATCTTTTGATAAACTTTTTGCTAAGTATTTACACGTCAATTACATCAGTGTTCAAGTAAGTCTTTAATTATTTCAAAACAGAGAGGCAAAACTACTATCTTTCCTCAAAATAAAGTATGCCCGATTTTGCAGGGAAACTTTAGCACAACTACCCTTCTGCAAGACAGTAGTTTATACTGGTTTTTGTTTTATTAGGGTCCTGTCCCGTTCCACCCCCCCCCCCCCCCCCC
>NW_020799101.1:13420435-13423361 GCF_003259725.1 Athene cunicularia
GTTTTACTAGCATCCTGGTACAAATACCTGAATGGAGTGTATTAACTAGACTTCCATTCCACAGTAAAAATGTTATATGCAAAAAGTAGCAACATTTGTAATTGCTTATCCAAATATAAGAATTGCTTATCCAAATGTAAGAACCTGAGGGGTTTCCTTCTGGCAAAGAGTGCCAGGATTATGGAGCAGATGGGTCCTGTGAAGCAAGGCAACAGATTAAACTGGGATTTCTCTCCTCCCCCTCTAAGCACTGGTGAATCTCTTCTCTAAAATCCCACACTACTGTTCATCACTGCTATGGCAGTGCTTTCCTGCAGATTTTCACGCAGAATTGCGCAGAGGCAAGCTGTTGGCTTCCAGGGGCGCTGGCTCTCCTTTCCAGCCGGCTGGCAGCGGGAGCACGGCCTGAAGTCACGGCCGGTGGTGGAGATCGGTAGCCAAGTTCATGAACTCAGTTACCCAGAAGCAGTGTTTAAAATAAGTGATACACTGTAATTCAATCACAGCACAAAATTCCCTGTGAAGTGGAGGGAAGTGATCCCCTCGTTTAAAATATAATTATCAAGAGTAGTTATTTCATTAATTATTAAACGGGTCTCTCCATCTCTGAACTCCACTGTTCACCGAAACCCCTCAACGACAAAACTGAACGTGCTTTGCAAATGCAGCAGCTTTGTGCTCCAGTCACACTCTCCTTACTTCCCCTTCTGCGACTGCCACAAGCCATCCCTTCCTTACCTCGCCAGGGAACCCCCCGCCTGGAGAGGCGCTGAGGGAAAAAGTACTACACGATAGTATTTGCCACTCATTCGATTATTAGCTTGATAAGGGGTCAGGTCTGTGTGCGTATAAATCAGGAACGGTATTTGCAGAGAAAGAGCTGTCTGTCTTGATACGGACAACCAGGTGCAAAAGTGTTTACAAGAAGGGGATACAAACCCATAGACTAGGTCTCCTAAAATCTCACTGTAAAATATTCTCAAGAGGTAGTGATGAAATGTCTTTCAAAAGGACTGTATATGATCTTCAATCAAAGATTAAGGCAGTGGTAGCTCTGCAAATATTGAAAAAAAAAAAAAAACCAAACCAAAAAAACAAACCCAAAAAAAGTGTTTTGTTTACATGAAAGGAATTTAACACTACTGACTGTGGCTTTTGAAACAAGTTAAAGACTCACAGACCTTCTGTACTCATGACAAGATTGTCTTCTCTTCCTAATTTCTTCTTTTTTTTCTGCTATTAACACCACCTTTTCTTCCCCTTATGTTAAGCTACTATTAACTACAAGTACGGATTTGCCTCTTAAATATTTCTGAGGCTGCTGCAAGTATATATTCCATTTTTATCTTCACGTCTCACTACACCACTGCTTTGCTTGCTCATATCCCAAATTGCCATGATATAAAAACTGATAAAAGATTCCTGATAAGAAATACTTTCTTCTTCTACCTCAGCATGAAGAGTTCTCAAAGTTAGTCAAGTCCAAATCTCAAAACAGCAATACTGAGCTCTGGGCTAATGACTAGATTAGGAAATAATTTCCTGTTAAGTTACAGAAATAGCAACAAATTTACTTAACTTATGGAGATCTGGGAATTCCTTCTCTCCAATCACACTCAGCACTCCCATTTTAACAAACTACAAGATGAAGTTTATCATTGCAAAATTCTCATAAACTGAAAGGCTATTTTTAGATCCCAGAGAGAGATTTCCAGACCATTATATATAAATTCTGCCCCTCTGTCTACAGTTGGAAGGGCAAAGGTAACAGTGTGGGAAAATAGTGTCTGTAACTTTTTAAAAATATGAATATTTCAACATTAGGTTGAAATCTCCCTCGTCCCACAGTAAATGTGATAAAAAATGGTGAGTCATTATGGAGTTCATATCCTTTTTGAAAAAAAATACACAACTCACTTTTTATTCTAAGCTTGCATGCACAAAATACTAATGTCACCTACATGTTAGATGTCCACTCAATCCTGCCCTTGAATTCCCACCAGACCTGACACTGACTTCAGAGCAAGTGGGATTGGGCCCTGAACTGATTATTTTGGGTCAAGGGGTTTTTTTGTGTTAGTATAAATGAGCTTTGTCAAATATAGGAACAAAGTCACAGGTTTGCTTATTGTTATAAATTTTTTGGTCCAGGTCAGTGATAATAGTTTTACAATTTTGTATAACCCCATTTTATTTTATTTTATTTTATTTTATTTTATTTTTTGTTTTTACTGTGAACAAGTATATAATTTTGGACAGAAAAGGACTTCTAAGTTTATAAAAGCATCAGAAACACCTTATTTTGAACATTGTGTTTTCTACTTTTTCCCATATTTTGGCTTAAAGCCAATGTTTTAATGTTTTGCTGCAACATTCACATTTCATTAATTTTCAGTGAGAAATGTTAGATGATACAAATATTCTTCATCAGCTCTGTGTTTTATCCATTATACAATTCTCTTCATCCTGAAGGAGATTATTTACTTAACTAGCATATGATTACTTTTCATTAACTGCAACGATTAGACATACATCATTTTTCCAACTGCTTGACAAGAAAAATATACAGCAACAAGCAAAAATAAAGATGTGAAAGCTGCCCAGTGAAAAGGTGTTCAAAAGAAAGATTTGTCCTCTGTCCAAATAGCAGTAGAAGTTACTTCACTGATAATCTCTTCTCTTCCCACCCTATGGACCCCATTTTACTCCCCATCCTCAGAACTCTAGCTTGTTTCTTAGACACATTTAGAAAGTGAGGGGGAAAAAAACCTTAAAAAAAATTAAAACCTTTCATTGGGGATATAAGATAACTTTTTTTTTTTTTTTTTTAAGAACATATAATCTTTACAAGCTCTAGATGCCTCAGATTTAGCTGAAGGTGGGTTTTTTTGGGTTTTTTTTTTTTTTGGGGGGGGTGTTTGTTTTT
>NW_020799101.1:13423411-13429013 GCF_003259725.1 Athene cunicularia
TTTGTTTTTTTTTTTTTTCTGGTTCCTTCCTTAAAGTCTGCTGTACTAAACTGTAGCCCACCATCAATCTGCAGAAACCATTTTTTAACTTTTCATACACACACACCCACCAGCATTGTTTTTTCTCCACTCTCATTTCTCAGCACTGAAAAATTCCTGGTGGTAATTTCAAGTCCTGAGCATAACTAACTTGAAGAGCAAAACCTCATGAGTTTTCTTGATAAACCCAACATCTACCATCCTCATAGCCTTTCTTTCTTTTGGATTGAACTGTCTCATGTGTCTGCCTTTCTTCAGCAGCTGGGTGGGCAGAGGAAAACCTCAGGATTCAAAAAGATGACAGCTGCAGAGCCAGCAAAAAACAGTGTAATAGCTCTGTACAGTCATTGTTTGGAGAAATTTGAAAGCTATGGGTTTCTGAGACCTGCCCTATTTTAATTTTGGTACAGTCTCATAAAAAAATAATGCCATCCACAAATACCCAAGCTAGTAGAAAGAAAAAAGAGAAGAAAAGAAAAGAAAAGAAAAGAAAAAGAAAAGAAAAGAAAAGAAAAGAAAAGAAAAGAAAAGAAAAGAAAAGAAAAGAAAAGAAAAGAAAAGAAAAGAAAAGAAGTGAAAGCGAAATAGCGAGAAAGCAAGAGAGAGAGAAAAAGAAAGAGAGAGAGAGAAAGGGAGAAAGGGAGAAAGGAAGAAAGGAAGGAAGAAAGGAAGAAAGAAAGGAAGAAAGAAAGGAAGAAAGAAAGAAGAGAGGGAAAGGAAAAAAAGACAAGATATGATGCATGCTTTGCAAGACATTTCTTACTCCTCTGAACCTCCTTCAGCCTTTTAGTTTTTGCATATACTTGGCATCAGGTGTTACAGAAGATCATATGTGCTGGGTTCTTGTTTTAGGATGAAGAGTTACTTCACTATAAGTGTTCTGAAGACAGGTTACTGCTACCATTTAGTATGCATAAATGACATACAAGGATAATTTAAAAAATCATGGTTTGTTTCAATTCAACCCAAAGGATACTAAGCTTGGGCCTTAAGAGTAATTGATTTTTCAGTTTCACAGGATCATGGAAGTTTTGAGGCTGTGAGACATCTCTAGAGATTGTCTAGTCCAAACCCCTGCTCAAAAGTGGGATCAAATAGATCAGGTTGCTCACGGCCTTGTTCAGTTGGGCTTTGAATAGCTCCAAGGATGGCAACTCCACAGAGTCTCTGGGCAACCTGTTCCCATGTTTGACCACCATCAGAGTAAAGAAGTTCTTTCCTTATGTTTAAGTAAAATTTCCTGTATTGCAAATTTGTGCCTCTTGCCTCACATCCTTTCACTGGGCACTTTTTTTTTTTTTTTTTTTTTTTAATTTGTAATTTTATTTTGCAATTCCAGGGATTCTCAGTGTCCTGATTAGACTTAAAGCATTTGTTAAATGCAGACTACCTGCAGTGAAATTAACAGTGCTGCTCATAGTACAGGAAGATATTGGATGCTTGAGGCATTGCAGCACCCTGGTTTTGGAGAACTCTTACAATCCATCTCTCGGATATGCTCAATATAGCATCAGTAGATGATGGTCAGCACTCAACATCATTAGGCATTCAATCAATATTACGCTTTTTACTCTCATGTGGTTTTTGTTTTCTTGTGGTGAACTAGTAGTTCACAGCTTCCAGAAACCATAGTTGTCATTGCTGTACCAATCCAACTTTTTGTATAATATCTGGTTGCACGATATTTATATAAAAGAGTTGTCTCTCATTTCATACTACAGAACTAACTGTTTTTTTATCAGCTGTATCAAGCCAAAACTAGGTAACTGTTCTTTTAAACAAGAATAACTTGATAAATACAAAAATCTGTTATATTTTAAGGAAAGGAAGGTCACACAAAATAAGTTAATTTTTCACAAAGTAAGAAAGAATGAACAAAAAGATCAACACCTGTTTTATAAATCTTGGGTTTTTTTTTTCTTTTAGTCCTGCCCCCTTCAGCTTACATTAAAGTGAGAAAGAGGAAGAAATTTGAAGTGTGAAACTTGTGAAACAAGGGAGCTTCTCACAACCATCATGTAGAGCCTTCTCTCTTGCTTCTAGTGGGGTCAACAAACCTTTTTCCCAATTTGTTTCACCCAGCTTTTAAAAGCACTGATTCTGAAACTTGTGATATCCTATTTATTTTCTTCTCATTCTCACACAATTTGTCTAGTGTTTGAGAATAAAGATTAGCACTCCTATTGTAAATCAACACCAATCGCTAAACTGATAATACTTCTAGATAAATATGTAACATGAATAGCTTTTATGGTATTTTTGCTCTGTGTAAAGACCAGATATAGAATTACTTACTGGAGGAAAAGAAAAATAGTGATTGATAATACAGGGTTCTCTTAAACTTATCTAAGACTAATGAGTAAATTCTGCCAATTCGAGATATCAGGTTTTCCTTGTCATCTTTGTCTAGAATGGCTTATTAATCGATTAAAACAGAAGCGGTCTTGAAGAAACAAACAAACAAAAAACCCCACAACAAAAACCCAGGTTGATATCTAAGCTAGGATTTACAGCACCATTAAAGTAATTCACTAAGAAAAATGTTAATTAGCTATACCATCCTTTCCCAGAGTCCTTGTCCAAGCTCTTTGCAGCTCTGCAGGAATTTTGATTTTAACCCTACCTTTATAGTCCTTCATCATTTAGCTTCTTCATCTCCAGCTGATCTAATATAGCTACCACCATGCCTGGCCTTTGTGGCCCACTAGCTTCTGGTACAAATGTCATTGTCCTCTCTCCTCAGATAGCTAATTAAACATGAGGGAAATCCCTGATCCAAATTTGTGTATGGACTCCTACAAAAGACATTTAAAAGTTCATTATGAGCATAAGGTTCTGCTTGCTGACCATGACTAGGAACAAGGAATGAACTCTGTGTGCACCTCTTTTGTCTGTTTCTTTTTCTGGTACTTCTAATAATTACTGTTTTCTTTGCTGTACCACATCCTACTTCAGATTCCACTCTTAAAAGCAAACCAAGCAGCTGACAAAGCTACACCAATTAATTTGCTGAGATTTATAGCACTCTCCTCCATTTGTCATCTGCTTGTGTCTTTGAGCACTGTGAGGAAGGATTTTTCTCTCACCTGATGTCCTGCAGAGGGAGGAAGACAAGGTTTACACCACCACCATTCCCAGCTAATTTCTAAGTTGTGGTCACTAATCACCCGAGTAGGAACAAGATCATATAATTTGTTTTTCTTACTGTATGAAAGGATACATGAATCAGTGGGCCCAATCCTTGCTCCAGAAACGTTTGACCCTTTAGTTGTGCATGGAAAATACAAATAATTATTACTAACTTGTAAAGCTGATGATCAAAAATGGTTTTCTCCTCCATTCCTGATTTCATGTCTGAGGGTATGAAACTACCCTTCTAAAAATCCTCAGCCTTTACAAAGCAGTCATATTAAACCTATCAACATAGGATGTGTGTGGACATCTGAACAGGCTGTGTCTTGCAAATTATAGACAATACAAGAAGCAGAAACTTCTGGGAAATAATACATATTAGTTGAATCAACATGGTATGAATTTCACACCTGTCAGCACAGGCAATATAAGTGAATTTGTGTCCTAACTGCTCATACAGCACCCTGGGACCAGGAAGCAATCTGCGGCTCCTATTCATGCCTATTGTCTTACAAATAGCAGAACTTCTTAGCTCTCCTCCTGCATATGCATTTGCTTGGGTTACAGACGCTAGACTTGATGCTGAAAAGTGCTGACCTCTCAGCTTCCATTAAAGTCACCAGGTATTGATAGATCCCAGTAGCACTAAGAAAGAAGTACCCCTAGAGTTAATATTACATTTTAAATGAAAAATAATTCCAGATTGAAATTAATAAAGCTAATTAATTAAAAATAAATAAGATGTATAAACTGCTACATTTGCAATGCAAGCCCAAGGGTAGCTATTTTTTTCTTAAACCAACAGCTCGGTTTCTACAAGGCAACAGATACTATGACTCGATTTTCTCTGACAATTTGCTAAAATATCAGTATAAAAACTCATACTCCTTAGGCATAAGAAAAGGTGATCAATACTTTTTCTAGTATACTTATGTTAGAAGGATTTGTAACTCAAATTCATCAGAGGAAAGACTGTAATTTTTACTTTGTGGTTTTATAATCAAATCCCAGTCCATTTTGGAGGGACTGTATGTGTTGCTACAATGTAAATACTGACTGAAAATATTTCTCCAAAGCAAAACCAGAGACTGTATGACATAATGTTTGGAATTTAGCACAGTTTGTTATCAAAGTTGTTCTCCAACTGTTCCCTGCAGCAGGAATTCTTCCTATGCACACATCCAGGCACACATACACACAGCTAAGCCATTTTCAAGTGTTTTTTTTTTCCCCTCTAGTCAAAGCTCAGTCTCTGATTTCAAGGGGCTGAACAAAGTACCCCTCTTAACCCCGTGTCACTCCCATTGTCAGAATATGCTCAGCAGCACTGAAATGAATCAGGTTTTAAGTATATCAGGTTGGAACCTGATTATCAGGAAATACCTTTGAAAGAGCAGATCTGCCAGGGTTAGCGGTGGTCTAGAAAGCACTGCCATAGCAGTGATGTACAGTAGTGTGGGATTTTAGAGAAGAGATTCACCAGTGCTTAGAGGGGGAGGAGAGAAATCCCAGTTTAATCTGTTGCCTTGCTTCACAGGACCCATCTGCTCCATAATCCTGGCACTCTTTGCCAGAAGGAAACCCCTCAGGTTCTTACATTTGGATAAGCAATTCTTATATTTGGATAAGCAATTACAAATGTTGCTACTTTTTGCATATAACATTTTTACTGTGGAATGGAAGTCTAGTTAATACACTCCATTCAGGTATTTGTACCAGGATGCTAGTAAAACTGCTCCTGAACTGCCAGGATTGCAGGGAGGGTAGAATAAGCTGTTGATGGGATAAGTACTTACGGTGTGTAACAGCAAATATGTCTCATGACAGAAAGCAATTGCAAATCCTCTGAACAATATAAAACACTCTGTGTGGAATAAATGACTTTCCAGAAAGACTGTGTTTCTCTAAAAAAGCTAAGAAGAACATTGAAAATGTAGCACGAGAAAAAAATATTTGTGTAGAAGAGGAAATTGTTTTCATTTGAATTCTGCAGAAGCAGTCTTTCCAAATACATTCTGCACTCGATCATAGTGGTGTCATTAATTACAGTGAGCCTGCATTTGTTAAGCGTCTAGCTAGTGATCAGATCAAAACATTTTAAAATTCCTTAAGCACATATTTCTAAAGGAGGCGAGAGCGTTCGAGTGCTACCAAATCAAGTCTACCGCGCCCGTGAAGTCAGCGCTTCCGAAGCCATAGTCTTCCCTTTCCCTGATTACGCGGAGGCTTGCTGGACTAAGAGCAGACGCATCACCCACCATACGCGGCGAAAGAAGTTGGGAGTTAGTAGTCACGACCCGACGCCGCGGGCGAGCACGGCGGGCGGGCGGGCTCCCGGGATGGCTCAAGGTTTTACTTCAAGGGCACCACGCACGCAGCACCCCAGGGGGGCCGCGGGGCGCTGCTCCGCACACGGGAAGCGTGAACAACG
>NW_020799101.1:13429063-13433014 GCF_003259725.1 Athene cunicularia
ACTCTGCCTGCGGGGCTCTGCCTGCGGCCCGGCTCCCCCTGGCGCCCCGCAGAAGGCAGGCACTCCGGGAGGAGGAGGGCTACCCCGGATACATCTTTCAACAGGGCCTTCCCGCCGCCTCCTCAGCACCCACACAGGCAGGGAGCGCGGGGTCGTGGGTGCCCAAACCCTGCATGATGCTGCTGCCGCATTGTGCTGGTTCTCCCGTGGTGCTGCCCGCTGCTCCTGTCCCAGGAGGCGGTTATTCGCCCCGCTGCGAGCTACACCCCGCTCTGCCTGGGGAAGGTGAGGGCTGCTGCACACCCCAGCATGGAGCTGGGACACCGGGCAAGCTGACAGCACGTCAGGAGTGATAACCTTGGGCAGAAGTGAGCTGATCTCGTGGGGAGCTATTTATTTCTTTGAACCTCACTTTTCATTTTGGGAGCTTCCAGGCAGACACTATGAACAAGCCTACATCCAGCAGGGGTTGCTGAATGCTGGGCAAACGATGGCTGTTGTGATAGTGGACATGAAAGCACCATGTTGCATAAAGGGTGAGTTACACGTAGTACAACCAGAAGTATCCAACAACTTACCACTGGCAAAAGGAAAATGTCTTTCTCCCCCTGAGAGTCTGTTGCATCAGCTCCTCAGCACCTTTGTTTGTTCAACTCACAGCATGGGCATAGAGTTAACCCAGTGGAAAGAGAAAGGCAGAACGAACCGGGGAAGGGTGAGCCCAGATAAGAGGGAAAACCAGAAAGTAGGTCTTATTGGCAGATTATTTCCCCTGAGCTAACTCCAGTGGGTGTGTGTGTTGATGACATGGTTCATCTACAAACTATGCTGCCTATGAAAATTTGACTTTGTTCAATAAAGTACATCACATTGTACACCTTGTCACTAGTTACATCAAGTCAGAGCATGACACCCAATTCAAAATGACTGCAAAATGTTTTCTGAACAAGCAAATGTACAGCTGTGTTTTCTTCAGGTAATCAAAACAACTATGCAGGAAGGTCCAATTTACACAGGCAGAGAAGAAACTAGGTAACTCAGGAACTGAAATACAAGTCTGTCATGGGACATGGAGCTCTTTATTCAGAGGAGAAAACACCTTATTTAGAGATAAAATTGCCAGACAACTTCATTATACTTCTAGAACATCACCTTAACAAAGATTGGTCTCTGGAAGTCAGAAGAAGAGGAGTTAAGGCCTGCATGCCAGGTCAGAATGAAGATACCTCAAACACCAAGCCTGCTCTTCAGGCTGGCATTAACCACCGGGAAACATGTGCCAGTGCACCTGCTGCATTCCCTGTATCACCTGCTCTTTTAATATGTGAAAGGAGGACGTGACTGGGTTGCATAGCAGAAATACGTTCATGCTGGGAAGCCAGCTGGTGGAAAGGCACCTTTGGGTGGGGAAGTGTGTGTTGACCTGGCTGTATGGGAGAGAAGACCAGTATGTCTTGTTTCAGAGCTGCATATTGTAGGTCATGGCCTCACTGGAGCAAAGGGGTTTTGTCTTTTTTACCCTGGAAATTTCCAGCTGGAATGCTGGATGTAGGTGATTGTGATATGTACTTAAAACTATGTAAATGAGGTATGCGATGGTACCCTGCATAGAGTCAGCAGTTGTGCTTCCCCTGTTGAGTATCAGGAATTTCTCTCAGTTAGGCTTCTCAATAGTTAGCAATCCTGAACAAGTATAGGAAGTTGCTGAAGAAAGGAAGGCTACAGCTGGGAGAACCTGACCATATGAAGCATGAGTGAATTGCCATGAAGTGTAGTGAATACGTGAATCTGTAGAGTTCACAACCATTGTCATATTTATTAAAAGGGTTATTATTGCCAGGTGACATTAAAATCCCTCCCTTCTTTTCCTTTGTGAATTATTGTAAGCCTATTTGCACTTTACTAGGGTGCTATAAAACTAAGGATGCCAAATGGTCAGAACTGGATAATACTTCTGCCAATTCCAGAAGACAATCTAAAGCTGGTGTTTCTTGTTTGTCTGGCATCCACAATTGCTCTTAAATTAGTATAATTTGTTTGGTTTATAGAAATATAAAGCATGAAATTCCATTCTCAAAAAGAGATGCCAGCTCACTGGAGACGGAAAAGCTTTCTGTTCTTCTCATGTGGTCGGGTTGAGCCTGTAGTAATAAGCTACATGAAGACAATGCCATTGCCTGCAAAGGAGATACTTAGCTTTCCATGTGTAACTTACCATATGCTATAGCACTAGCCTATTGGATAAGCTTTTGAGGATGAAGTCATATTTGTTTTCTTTGCAACTGCAGGGACTGCCCCACTAATTTGCTTTTCCAGTCACCTTGAGCACTCCTGAGCAGGAAGTGACAGAAGAGTGTCATCACGTTCCTATTGTCTTTGGCTTCTTCGCCGATACTGTCAACAAGCCAAAATGTTTGAGCCAATTAAATGTTTAGGCTGAGATACCAATGCATCTGCTCTCTGAATATTTAATTCCTCACAGAAACATGTAACAACCTTAATTTAGGTTAACATGAACTGGATTGGGCCCTGCAACTTTATGGGAAAACACCAACCTCATGCTGGAGCAATGGTGAGGTAACCATTGTACTTACAGAGAGCTGACCTGTAAAAGCAAAGGCGTTAAACTCCTTCTGTGGGTAAAGCTGTTTACATTTACACCATACTCCTGCCACTCAACCTGTTTTGGACCTTTAAGCATTCAAGGGTTTACATTTAGACCACAAAAAAAAAAAAAAAAAAAAAAAAAAAAGAAAAGGCCTCCTAAGGCTTTCTAGCAGTCAAGTGACAGGAGTTTGTGGGTTGGTTTGTTGGTTGGTTGGTGGTTTTTAACCTATATCACTTTATACAACTGTGCTACCAAGAAATCTTAACTAGACTAAAGTAGGATTTAACTAGTTAAACTAGACTAAAGTAAGAGGCAATAGTATTGGCAATGTATGCAGACAAAAATGATTGCTGAAAAATATTTACATTTCACATTTGCAAGGCTGCATTTTTACCCCTTTTAAATTCCAACTGTAATGGGCATTTTAAGGGTAAGAGAGAGTATGGAGGGAGCTGGAGAGATTCATATTGAAAAAGAATAAAACAAAATTGTCTTCCAAGTGTGGAGCTGATTCAAATGCAATGTTGTCAGTGAAAGGACTAATAATAGGGATAGTGAAGACTGAAGATGGACAGTGGATCAGGTATGGGCTTGCAAAAGAGCGTAGTGGGAACAAGAGCAGCACTTTAATTTTGGGGTGTGTGTGTGGAGAAACATCACCATGTAACACGTGTAACTTCTCTCCCTGTGAATCAGAGACACTAGAGGGGTTAGCAAGGTTACCTTAGTTTTAAGGTTAGCAAGTCTTGCCTGGCTTTGTTACCAAGGGAAGCAGTGTGATTTCCTGCTACTTCAGTGGAGACCGTACCAGACCTGGGAAATGGGCCGCAGACTCCCAGGAGTGAAGTGTGACCCAGCCAAGGGCTGGGTGCTACTGGGACAGCTTACACGGGATTTGTCTGAGCACCAAGGAAATGTGTCAGGCGTTGGTCAACTTCTTGCCGTCCCACATCTTCCACCCCTGGGGAGGAGCTCACGTGCCTGGGCTTTGTCCTAAGTCACACTCTGCTTAGGGCTGTGGCACTGGATTTATGGCGTTTGGGCTACCCTTGCTTTCCAAAAGCCTCTTCTGGAAGTGCCCGGGGACCAGCCCGGGGCACTGGTCACCTCCCGCGCTCTGAGGCCGTCCCAGGAGGGGATGGATGGCTGTGGCGGCCGTGCTGAGCCGCGGTGGTGGCAGCGGCACGATGGGGGGGGATCCTGCTGCCCTGCGAACCCCCGCCCACCCCTCGCCCCTCGCCCGGCCGCCTTCGAGGCCCCTACAGCAAGGCGAAAGGGGATCGGCCCTCTCCTGCCCCAGCGCCGACCCTCTCCCCTCGGCTCCCCCTCGCACGCCCGAGGGG
>NW_020799101.1:13433064-13446325 GCF_003259725.1 Athene cunicularia
GGCGGGCGTTGGCGGGGCTTTCTCCCGCCGGCAGGTCTCCCCGGGGTCTTGGTAGTGCAAAGAAATAAATGAGGATGCGGGTGAGTGTTTGCTGAGAACAATGGGAAGTCCCCGCTGCTCGTCAGGGACAAGGTATGCTCCTGGATGTTCATGTTGCACACGCAGCATTTAACTGCGCACATGAGTACGTTGGGTTGGGAGGTTTTTGCTTTTGGTTTGGGCTTCTCTGAAGATGGTTTCTGAGAAGAACTAATAATTCAGAATTGTTGCAGAATATTGTTGAGTATTTCCCGAAAATATATTTTCAACATTTTATTAATAAAGAAGGTTGGCTTTGTTGTTGTTTTTTTTTTCCCCTGTTTTTATTTGTGTTGTCTTTTTTTTCTTTCACCTAATGAGTAGGATAAAGTTTTCAAAGATCTCTTATAAAGTAAGGC
Organism: Athene cunicularia; assembly: GCF_003259725.1. Taxonomy (NCBI): domain Eukaryota; kingdom Metazoa; phylum Chordata; class Aves; order Strigiformes; family Strigidae; genus Athene; species Athene cunicularia. The sequence continues at coordinate 13,433,502 of NW_020799101.1, forward strand.
ACTGAAGCTTGTGGGTGAGATGCTCTTCAGGGTCTGTGATAATTAGGTGTACTTTCCTCACTCCTCCACAATCTAATAGATTAATTCAAGATCAATCTAAATTACAAAAGCATTTCTGGTATAGTTGTGGTGGTGGAATAATCCAGTCCAGGTTTGAATTACATCTAGGCAAATAATAATTATTTTACCATGTAATCATGGTAGCGAGTTAAATGATGCCATTACATAAAATGATGCTTCTTGGTGTCATGCTACTCATACTTTCAGTTAAGGGGACTATGTTCTGGTAAACTATGGGTGGGAGTGTGTATGGTGGGTCTCTTCCCTTGCTAATCTCTTGCTTTCCTGGTCCTGCTGTAGAGTGGGGACTGGAAAGCACGATGAAGTTGTATTGTAAGGAGTTACTGGAGTGGTTGCACTGCCTTACTCTTGCTGCAGCAAACTCTTTTTAGGACCTTTCAACTGAATACTTGCCGAGGTTTTGCCCCCACTCTCTTTGGGTTCAGAACGAGCAATTGGTATCAAGGTCCATCTCCTTCCTCACAGCTCCCCCCGCCCTAGAGAAATACAACATGGTAAGAGAGACTTGGAAGATGTCAGCAGAACAATCTGTGTCTGACAAGGCAGAATGGATTATGAAACTAGTGTCCTGAATACTAAAATGTTACCAAAAGGTTTGGAAACTATAATGATATTCCATATGATACTGCTATAATGATCATCACTGTATTGTTCAAAGCCGGAGGGTCAGCAAACTCCTGGTATCTAGAGTATGTATTTACCAAAGTGTCTAAGGTCTATTGATCTGGAGTGCACTGTAAGAATCTTACATACATATGAACGAATATCTGTAAATATCCATGTATTTTGCTTTATTTTTTTTTTGTATATAGGAATGCCTTGGGGACAGCATTCCATGCTGGTGAAGGAAATATTTTCCTTCCAATGGTTAATGATTTAGTTGCTAAGCACTGAAACTTGGTTTATTTCATTTAGGCTGCAGGTTTTTGAAATGTTGATCTCTCAGACCTGGCTACTTGGATTTGCAAATTGAAATTATCCATTAGGAAAAGAATATGGGCAAACTGACAACATATAAGGCACTTCCTTTCTCCCTAAGTGGTGTGTCCTTCAGCTGTTGCCCCAATATGTTCAATAGAGAAACTGAGAGATAGTAATGGTCCATCACAAAGTTGTGTGCCCTGGCTTCAGAGTTAGTAGCCAGGTGTCTACAAGACTTGTAGTCCATGATGGTATGTCTAAATGATAACTCTGTGAGTCCAATTCCCCTGCCATGGGCAGGGACACCTTTCACTAGCTCAGGTTTCTCAAAGCCCCGTCCAACCTGGCCTTGAATACTTCCAGGAATGAGGCATCCACAACTTCTCTGGGCACTTGAGCAGTGTTCCAGTGAAGCAGCAGAGCTGTGAGCTGTGCATATAAATTGGTCTGGCTGGAAGCTATGGCAGGACACTGTTGCACTAGCTGAACCTACCAGGGATGCAGTTCCTAACAGCTATAACCATACCCGCAAATAGATCAACATTTTCTGCAGGGGAGAGATGATAGTTTATTTCTTATCTGTTTGTAGTATCTTCCTCTTAGACTCTAGGTATTAAAATATAGCTTGTGTTTGGTACTGTCGAGTTGCCAACTGCTTCTAGGTTACAGTGGAGATCTCTTGCCAAGCTGGCACTTCGACCCTGATCACATTATTCATGTTCCTGAACATGTTATTCACACTTTTCAGTTTATGAAATTGAGTTGTTTCATTGTTGTTCTCTCACTCTATTGTTTATGAAAAGCTCTTACTGTCTTGTGTCAGATTGGATTTTTACATTACAGACTGGGATTTCTGTAATGCTGTAACAGTGAGCTGTGTTAGGGAAAGACCTAGCGAAAAACTTACCTGATGGAAGAAAGTTTTTATTATTTGGATCTGCTTAGCCTTGCTGTATCATTATACAAGTGATATTACAGGGATATACAATGTAGAGGATATCTACTTCTAGCAGAAATAAGATTTCTACATAATGGCAGTAAGGGTCTGTTGGATTGAAGCACTTGAAGAACTATGGTCTTGCTCAGTGGGAAGTGTTGGTGGTTTTTTGGTCTTGAGAGAAGATGAAAAAATCCTTGCTTAGGTGCGAGTGACACCATAAGAACACAGAAAATGGTCATTTCACCTGCAAACAGTTTTCCAAATGCAAGCAATGAACAGTATGTCATGGCATGGAAAGAATGATATTATTTGTGCTGTGGGTTGGATCTAACTTTATAAAATTACTGTAGGTTGGTCAGAAAGTATCTTGCCTCACAAGATCCTTAGGAAAGCACTTGTTTTCTGCTGAGGATTAGGGCTGAATCAGTGTTGCTCAGGGTAGGCCAGGAGCATCTGAATATGATCCAACATTGAAGAATAATTAGTAATTATATAATTGGTTCTTTGGCAAGTTATTTTGGAGTGGAGATGGTGCAAGTGTGTTATATTTACTTCATCCTGTAGAAAGGCTGACATGTTAGCCTGGGGGGTGGGGGAGGTAGAACAAAATAAAAAGGCCAAAATCCATTTTATTTTAGCATTTAGCTGATCTGAGTATAATAGCTTCCAGCTCTGTTCACTTATTTAGAGTCTGCTATTTATTCCAGCTGACTCTTCTGTTGCCTATTTAAACCTCACATTTATGAAAATTCTGATAAATTATACCTACTGAAATGTGCAAGATGCTTATCTCCTTAGCTTAAATCAAAGCTCTGAATTACATATGCTTTTGGCGAAGAAACTATGAGTTTGTTTCCCCTTTATGCTGCAGTACGTGGGCACAGTGCTGCAACTGATGTGCATGCTCTCTGATGAGCGCCTTTAGAATAGCTGCTATCTCATTGCTCATGCCAGTTCCCTGTGGGGATCACTTATAAGATAAATCACAGGAGCAGAAAGTCATTGTTTTAGGTGCTTGTAGACTTCTGCTGAAAATGTATTAAGTGCAACTGAAGGCTTCAGCTTACTCCATGTTGCAGGTTTTTGTTCCACAAGGAACTGGAAGTCCTCTTTCTAGCACTCCTACATCCCTTTACTCTGAACCAGCTAATAAGCAAGCATAAATTAATAGGTAATAGCTTCTGTCATAATGATGTGCTGACACTGTCCATCTCTGTCAATACTGACAATGTGGCACCACTGCAGTGCTTTGCCTCTGGTGGCCACTTCTGGGTGACCCAGCTCCCTTGGACCAGCTTATACAAAGCAAATTAGCAGCTTGTGGGTAGCAAATACAAGATTAAGACCCTTGCCCTTGCACAGTGGGTATATAAAACTTCTGTGTAGTTAGTTGGGCCCAAAAGGTTTCTTATTAGTTTGCATACTGGAGGGAGCAGGAGACTGCAGTCAAAAGCTTTTGTTGTGCATGTTGTCCTCTGTGTGTGTTCTACCTGTGTCCTAGCTTGTATGTCGTTTGAATTAATCATAGAATAGTTTGGGTTGGAAGGGACTTTTAAAGCTCATCTAGTCCAACCACCATGCCATGAGCAGGGACTTCAACTAGATCAGGTTGCTCAGAGCCCTGTCCAACTTGACCTTTAATGCTTCCAGGGATGGAGCATCTACCACCACTCTGGGCAACCTGTTCTAGTATTTCACCATCCTCATTGTAAAAAATTTTTGCATTATATCTAGTCTAAATCTAGCCTCTTTTAGTTTAAAACCATTACCTTTTGTCCTATTGCAACAGGCCCTTCTAAAAAGTCTGTTCTCTTTCTTATAAGCCCCCTTTATGCTGAAAGGTTGCAATAGGGTCTCCCCAGAGCCTTCTCCAGGCTGAACAACCCCAACTCTCTCAGCCTTTCCTCACAGAGGAGGTGTCCCATCCCTCTGATCATTTTTGTAGCCCTCCTCTGGAACCCCTCCAACAGGTCCAGGTCTTTCCTGGACTCAAGTGTGCTGCGCTGTTTCTGAGCATGTTCATGAGCTGAGCTGCTAAAAGGCAAAACACTATCATGTCAGCAAACTGACTTATTTTGTTTTGGGGTTTTTTTTGTACAAATACCATCTCCAGCATAGGACATGGGGTAGTAAAGCTAACATCCTGTCCCTGGTGTCCCTTATTTGTTCTGATATGGACTTATAGTCAACAGAATGTAGTCCAGGACAGCAGCATCACAGAGACAACATCCACCCCCACCCCACCCCTTCTCTTTAGCTGGCCTTCTAGAAGTCTTATACTGAGTAGTATCTCCACTTTGACTATACCAGTATGCTGCACTGGTGGTCAAAATAAAGGAAGATGAAGAAATTAATTTTCTTCTCTTGTTACTACTAGCTTCTCATGGATGTGGCCAGGGCTGCTGCTTCTTTCTTCTATGTTTCTTCTTTATTCTATATCACTTCTGTGTTTGGGGACAGCTCCTGCTCTTGCCTACATCCAAATCCCATGTATGCCAAAATGTGCAAGTGCTAAGTATTTGGTGTCACATCAGCGAGAAATTGTCTGGTGCCATCACTGAGGTCTAACTGTGTGTCTGCTGAGTCATCTCGGGAACACTGTCAGTGGGAACAGAGAATGAGTGAGGGTTCAGAACAAGATATTTGCTGTCTCTTGAGGAGGAACACCAGGAACTAGTGACTGGCAGCTTCTCCAGGAACAATTACTCCAGCCCTAACTGAGGATCACTGTAGGGCTATGGTGAGTGCTTCTGGGTCTCCATAGAGGAACATTAAAGAAAAAAAAAGTGTAATGAGAATAATTTGTCAGTAGTGTTTCAGAGTGAAGAAAGCCTCTAGACAGGTGACTGATGCTTACACACAACAGCAGAGTGATCTCCATGAAAAAACTCAGTAAATGAGTTGTTACAGAATAGTGAACACTTCTGAAAATATACTTGAGCATTTGTTCTCTCTTGACTGCTGTTCTTTCATCCACACTGTTGTACAAGTGGGAAACGCTGTCTTTCATCATCGTGGTACAGATTTCAGCTGCTCTGAGGTTATGGGATAAAGTCCATGGAGCTGTCTGGGCAGAATTAGTAACTACATCTACTCACTCTACTAAAATGCCTGCACTGCTTTTGCAGTATGTTGACCTTGGAGACAGAAAAGTCATGCTTCTTCACTACTGTACATCTACACCAGTATCCCCACCTGCCAAATGGCAGTACAGCGGCTCAGTCTGGACAACTGGAACCAGTGCATGTGGATAAGCTGTCTGTCAGGCTGAGCTAAGGGACTATTTCAATAAGATGGAGGCTGGAGAATGTGCTGTGGAGACATCAGAGTAGCTGGAGCTGTTCTTGTCCTGTTAGACTCTAAAGGGCAAATCCTGGTCCCATGTGGTCACATAACTTTGTGGGTGTGTCCCTCCCCCCTTATCTAGAAGGGCTGAATGATGTGGGTTTTTTTCTCCTATTCCTGTGCTTCCTCTATGCCATGATTATGCATAATGAAGAACTCACTATAGATTACATTTTATGCCCACTGTCATGTATTAACCCTGACCTGGTGCTTTCTGGGAAGCAATGGATTCTGGCCATATAGAAGCTCATCAATTTTACAATGGAAAAGTGCTCAGGAAGACCAAAATGGAAGCAATTCATGAAAGAGCAGCATGTTGAAAATCTCTGCTCATATGCCTCGTAGTGTGAAACTCTAGCAGTCTCAAGAGTGGAGAGTAGGTGTCTGTTTACGTCTCGAAGTGCAGTGTGTAGGAAATGAAGGTGATCTTTATTGTGTGTCTGCCACAGGTCTGATAGTCCTTTATGGCTCCTGGTTCAGCACTGCACAGTGGCCCTTTCTCTGATTCTCCATTGCCTTTGGGATGTGCAGATGGCTGATGTCTGGTTTATGCAGCACCTACAGACACTTGTCACAGCAGCCTTACAGGGTTGTCCAGGTATTTCAGCTCTAAGTACTCTACCTTGCCTTACTAGCATTCCTTCAGCTAACTGCAAGGCATGAACACAAGGGAAAAATGAGATACATATTTATGTTGCCACATCGCTGTGTCAACATTTTATATATAAACTGCAGTCATCAGGATCACTTAATCTGAGATTAAATGTGTCTCACTGAAAAGGGTTTGACCTCAAGTTTTGAAAGGGTCAGTATTCAACATTTAGGTCTCTGGCAGGCCGCTCCGCCAGCAGGGCTTTCAGCCTGGAGTGAGCCTAGCAGCCTCACCTCTCAGCCTCCAGGAGGTTTCTCCATGCTGTGAAAAAGGGAAGGGTTTATCAGTATTAATGATAAACAGATACAGTATTGTGGTTTAACTAGTATGCAAAAATCTACTGTTGGAGGGGAGTTAATCATGTGTTGAATTTAATATTAAACCCTAGCAAGTTATTTAATAGCTGTCACCTGTGATAAATGCAACCTACCTGCATTGCTGCTTGCAGACACTGTTGCTGTTGGTTGGCAGTTACTACCCTGAGTCCTCTTAAATGTAGCCTGCAATCCTTGTTAGCTCCCACAAAAAGAACGAGGTTGATAACCTTCATTGTTCTCAAACTACAGTATAAAGCATCTCTTAGTCATTTTCCCATCCCATTAATTTTTTTTTCTTTTTTGTCAAAGTGGCCCCAGTTTGACCAGGCTGAGGAACAGATTTGATTGTTTTACATTTATTCATCTCTTCTGGTAACAGCAGTATCTTATCTCTACAAACTGTGTGACTGAAAATTTGAGGTGGCTTGATTTATTAAAGGGTTTTCTGGGTTTTGGACAGATGCCCCTAAGCAGGACATTAAGCTACATAAAATTCTGTTTCTGTAACAGATTTTCTGACCAGGTCATTACATCAGGTTATTCTTTAGAGTGAATATCCCAACACTGTGTGTAAAATTTTTGTACCTGTCTAGGTACCAGAGAACAATTTCAAGCACGTTAGCATTTCTAGTGTGAAAACTGTAATTTCAAAAACTGCAAAAACAAGGACAAAAATAAAACAGCAAAACAAAAAATGCTGGGCTTGCCAGGGATTTTTATCCAAAAGTTTGTCTGACTTTGGAAAGATGTGAACTTTTTTCCCACCACTTAGAAAATCTCTCTCTTGCATGTCCCCTTGTCCTCACAAGAGGAAGAACTGAGAATATGTCTTTCCTCATCATGTTCCACAGCACTTGTGTAATCTTTTTTGTCTCTAACCTCTGTCAAGCTGGGCTGAAGTTGGCCAACAGGCTCAAAAGTTGTTGGAATGGTTGCAGAGCATAACCACATCAACCTGCTTCCTTAAATAGTGCTTCATCTCTGAACTTCTGCAAACTTTTCAGGGTTCACTCCTATAAAAAACCCTTCTCTGCATCCTGCACTCAGTACCTGCCACTGCTTGCAAGGTCACATGAAGTTATGTGTATTGTCTCCAGCATTTGTTTATAGTATATACAGCTGCATAGATGCGAATAATTATAATCTGATTTTATTGCATTGGTATTGTACTGTGACAGTCAGATGATATTTACTTTTGTATTCATAAAATGGGCCTATCAAACTTGCAGGGACACACTATGTAATCTCAGGGTTCAGAATAAGTGTCTTGTCCTATGGTCTTATCTGCATAAGTTTTAATTATTGAGAAATACAGAGTATGAGTTAAAGAAGAGAGGCCAGTAGGTGGGTAAAAGCCATAAAACAGTGGAAAAATTAATGTGTAAGTTAATACTGGAAGTGAGAAGTGTGAGTTTATAAAGAAGAGACCTGAAGCAATGAACAGCACCCAGAAGATAAGCTGTACTTCTGGGTATTTTCTTTTTCTTAAGAGGATAAATGAATGGCCAGGAGAACCACAGATCATGAAGTTGGTCCTGGCCTGACATGAGGCAGACCTGGCAAGCCCAGCCCATGTCTCTCATATGCAGTATACATGAGGCCACATGAAGCTGTTGTGGGATTATTGACATGACTTTCATGCCTGGTTTTGGTACGTCACTTGGGAACAGGCTAATAAATGGGATCAGAGAAAAATTTTCTGTGTCTTACAAATTCCTGATAATATTACTGACTTTCTTGTGATGTAACCATGTGCAAAGAGTTGTACATGGTGTAAGCACTGGTGAACACTCAAATACTTAGGAATTCTTTTTTAATGATACATTTGTCATCTAACCACAAAGCAAAACCTGGCGAGCCTGTTGCTCAGCCTTCTTTCCTCTGCTAGTATGTCTAAAGCAACAGTGTGAAAGGCTACAAAGAAGGCAGTTGTATGTCCTTTGTGGAAAATAGCATCTGGACTGGGCAAAGAAGAAAAAATAAATTAAAAACTCGACAGAAGGTGCTTCTTAGAGCTTAAATCTGGTGGGTTTTGTCATACTAATACTCATAACTGTGAAGACACATGATGCCATGTATTGATCATCAGTGTATTTTTTTAAAAATATATGTCTATACATATCTATATCTATCAATATCAAGCACAACTGGACATGGTGCTGGAAGCGGGAATGGAGCCGATATGTTAGTAAAGCTTTCATTGTAGTGGCAACCCTACTTCGGAATTGCCGTTTTATAGAACTAGGGCCTCAAACATAAGGTGATAAAAATAGAGAGTCTCAGTAGTGATAATGTTTCCCTAACTGTGATCTAATGAGATTTTTCTCTACATTTTTCACTTCAGCAAAGTATCCAGAGATCAAGACTCTGATGGGACCAGATCCACATTTAAAGTGGATTGTATCTGGAATGGTTTTCATACAGTTTCTAGCATGCTACCTGGTGAAAGATTTATCTTGGAAATGGATTTTCTTCTGGGCTTATGCTTTTGGGGGTTGCATCAACCATTCACTCACCCTAGCCATCCACGATATTTCACACAACGTTGCCTTTGGGAACAAGCAGGCCAAGTGGAACCGATGGTTTGCAGTCTTTGCCAACTTGCCAGTTGGCATCCCTTATTCTGCCTCCTTCAAGAAATACCACATTGACCATCATCGGTACCTTGGTGGGGACAACCTGGATGTGGACATTCCTACAGACTTTGAAGGCTGGTTCTTCTGTACGCCATTTCGGAAACTGCTTTGGCTTTTCCTCCAACCTCTTTTCTATAGTCTGAGACCACTGTATGTGAATCCCAAAGCAATTACACGGATGGAAATTCTTAACGCTCTTGTCCAGTTTTCTATAGACCTTATAATTTACTACCTTTGGGGTCTCAAACCCATTATTTACTTAATAGCAGGTACAATTCTCTGCATGGGTGTACATCCCATTTCCGGGCACTTCATAGCAGAACATTACATGTTCTTAAAAGGGTATGAGACATACTCTTATTATGGACCTCTGAACTGGCTCACCTTTAATGTAGGCTACCACATGGAGCATCATGACTTCCCCAGCATTCCCGGATGCAGATTGCCAATGGTAAGTATAGCATGAACACAACTGAATTTGATTTTAATAAAAGCTGCTAAACTGTTTCAAAGAAATCTCTCCAAATCATAGCAGTGGATCAGTTTTAAAAAAGATAAAATAAGATTTAAAAAGGTAAAAAAAACAAGAAAGCTTTTTGGATTGTTTCTAATTAATTTTAAGCAGGAGATTGAGATAAATGGCTGCCAAACTGCTGTAATATTTAGTTTATTTGATGGAAACAAGAACATTTGAGCCTCAGAGGGCTTGAGGAATACTTTTTGCATGATAAAATCTCCCAACAGTGCTCTAAATTTCTCGATTTCCTTCCCTCAGTCACCAGGTTTTGTTTCTTTGAAAGTTTAAAGGCCCATCTAAAGTGACGGCAGGTGGCAATTACTACTTGAAATTTGTCTAATGATCAATCTGCTAACTATATTGCCTGATTAACATCAAACAAAAGCCTTTCTATTTTTTATGACATAAGTATCAGGGCATGTTCCAGCCTGACACAAACAGCACTGGAAAATAAAGACCCGCTCTACATGACTTGTTTTAGCTCTGCTGCCCCACCCACAGAAACTGAGGATGCCTGATCTGTCATTGGGAAAGTGCTGTGGCTTTCCTCTTTTGAAAGTCAAACCCCTTTTTGTTTACATTTTATCAGCTGTGGGAATCAAATTTGCAAAGCCCAGGTGTCTAGGAATGGTTTTCAACCTCCTTCCAGGTATGTAGCTGCTCTTCTGGGTTTTAATACAAGGGCTCCTCAGCAGGTGCTCACTGTTAGAGGTACGTGACTTCGAAGTCACTCCTACACACAAATCCTCTGGTATAGCAGGAAGGAAATATCTGACTGATCTGATGCAAAGTTGGGGGCTACTACTGCAACATTTGTATGAGGTGGAGGTAAAGCTGAGTCTGAGGTTCAGGAGATGTGACCTCCCCACTGCTGCATAACACGTACAACTTTATGACGGTATATCCAGGCAAACCACTGATTCCTGGTCTTCATCACAGAAACACTGTCTGAGGGGAGATGCAAAAGAAAAGGAGATTTTCTTGTGGCACAGAAGAGCATGGGGAGCCTCTATATAGCCTGCAGTTCTGTTTTAACACACCTCCTTTATGGCTGGAGGTCTGTCCTGGAGAAGCTGGCCATTCCTGGTGGGATTCAGCAGTCCACGCTCACATGTGAAGTTCTCCTGTCAGGCACTCCCATTGCTGATACACCTGAGAGCTCAGGTGGGAAGTGCATGAGCTTAGCTTTAGTTTCAAATGTTCAAACTTGTTAGATAGGCTTAGATACTTAGATTACTGAAATGTAAATAGAAGAAGAGGAGGAGGTTAGCTCTGTATCTTACACAAGGGAGGTGAGTGACTAATTGAACTTGCTGGGACTGTTGCTCCAGACCTGACTGAGACCTGAAAATCTCTTCCCCACCCACACCACAAATAGTTCAGCCTAATTCCTTGAGGCAGTGCAGCAGCTGGAAGTGTCTGCCCTCCATGTAAAGAGGATAGAGTTATTAGCTGAATTTCATGGGCTTGTGTTCATGTGTTTCTAGCTCTTGGGCAACTGAGACTAGCACTGCTGGTAGAAGAGATATTAGGCTTGTTGGTTGTTGTTGTCTGACAGAACTATATGGGAAACTGAGTCTTTGAGACCAATTGCAAGTGAAAATCTATTAGGAAGTGAAAATCCTTTGGCAAAAGTTACTGTAGAAAATCCTGTGTCCATTAAAGCAAGATGGTTATTCTTTTCTGCAAATTGAGAAGAAAAATTCTTTTCCTCTTTGATGGAAGGAGATAAGGGGACAGATCCTCTCTGGATAGCTTTAAAGTTTGAATTTCATAACAGTTAGGGGTAGAAACCTCCCCTTGCTCTCCTCTGCTTAACCTCCCAGAAAATTCTTCATTCAGCAAAGGTCTGTAGTTTTTTTTCAGATATTGTCTCCTAGGCACTTGAACTTCTAGTACTTGAATTGTATGGATGACCTCTCAGTATAACTATTTTAATTTTAAATTATTTGCAATTAGAAAGTGGAATAAAGATATTTATTTGGTTCCTTCATGTTTGAGAGTAGGGAAGAAATAGGATCATAGAATACCTGGATCTTAGTCTTGGAAAGTTACCGGCTCTTCCACTTGCTTATCAGAAAAGTAAATTCAGCTTTGTCCTTTGTTACAGGTGTGTCATTCAGAATGTTGTGAGTAATGTGTTTGCCACTGGAAAGACCTTTACCCTAGGAGTGTGACAGATTTGAAAGAGGAAGAATTAGGCTGTGCTGTAAGCTTATAGATATTAAAGATGAGTGACATGAGTGTGCAGTAAGAACTTGTCCCACTAGTATAATGAGAGATTACACAAGAGTCAATGAAATTTCACATTATGATGAAGGACCTGCTCTAAAAAAACCCCTATAGACTTAGGACTGGATTAGTCTTTGCATGGAGCCTTATAACTATAAAATATTGTATTATTTACCAAATGAGTAAAAAGAGCCTTTCTTCATTACCTGAAGTGTTGAATATACTTATGGAGAGAGGGGACAGGAGAAGGAGGCAGAACTCCGTACTCTTCCTACAAACTGCAATAAAAACTGCAGTGTTACCAGAGGCAAACTAGTTACTCATTAAGCTTGTGGGAAAAGGAAAAGACATGGTATGAAACCAGATTTATTAGACAGACAAGACTGGAAAACATGGCAGATGTGCTGGTTTTGAATTGCAGATTTTATTAACCCTGTGATGGCCAGGAGGGCTAGCTTGAGTGCTCCCCACCCCCTCCAAATCAAGGACTATAGAGGGAACTTCTGTAATATGCCTTATAGCATTTTAAACATAGTTTTTCAGCTTCTTGTCATAAGGATCTCTAGCTTCTGTGTAGCCCCAGGACAAATGGTCTGTAACAGCCATGGTGAAACGTTAGGCTGCATTTCACTTTTGTGCATATCAGATAGAAAGGATCGGAGTCCTGTTGCTGTGCTCTACAAGCACAAAACCAGAAGCAAAGTTTCAGCCTCAGAGATGTGATTTCCTTGATCTGCTTGAAGAAAAGCCTCAATTTAACAGGTTCCAAGTGTCTAATAAGCTTCTTGCAGAATGTGTGATCTCTTGTTACTCATGATAACTTCCATTCACAAATTAGTTCTGAGTCAAGACTTAAACTTGAGATCTGTAAGGAGGAAGGGAGGGAGGAATTGAATCAAATGGACCATCTCCAATGCAATATGAGAGCTTGCGGGGGAAGTCAGGAGCAGGATTTCTGAATAGTTTGTCACAGTGCCATCCTCTTTGAGATTATCTATGATCTGGCTGCAAAACTTGCTACCTGGAAACTACCATCCACAGGATTTGTACTTCATCCAGTATGCAATGTGGAGGATGACTTTTCAAGCCTCAAACATATTTAATAGATGTGGTTTAATGTATTTAAAAGGGAATCTGCTTTAAACCCCATTTACTTTCTGCCCTCCCACCCCCCCATATTTTC
>NW_020799101.1:13446375-13542186 GCF_003259725.1 Athene cunicularia
CCTCCCACCCCCCCATATTTTCTGGTAGGTAAGGAGGAGATCATTTTGGTTTACATATGGAGATGCTGAAAGAAATTACAAAAATGAGCTGGTTTTGTTGGGGAAACTTTTGCATAGATCCATTGTAAAAGAGAAATAATTTTAAAATTATTTCCTGCCATGTGATAACAAAATGGGAACATGCACTTAACAAACTTCCTTTTCCAGAAGAAAACCTTTCAGAAGTTCTCCCTCTAATGACATTCATTAAATTTTCCCTTTTTCCCATTCCTTTCTCACAAATATTTTAGTTTATCTGCTCCTCTCCATTGTTTCTGTACATCTCGTACAGTTGTCCTGCCCAGAGCACAGGGACTTTGCCGATGGTGCAAGGGCTGCCCGCCTTCCTGCAAAAGGTGCTGCTGGGCAGAAATTCAAGCACAGCAAAGAACTACTTTGTGTAAGTGTGAGTCACTGTCCTGCAGATGATCTAGGGTAACACACCCCAGTGCAAGCCCCTAGTCATCTCTTGTGGTTTCCATACTGACCTTCTCATTCAGAATGAGTTGCCACCATACTCCGCAGGAAGATGCTAAATGAATGCACTTGGTGAGCAAGCAACTCCTCCACCACCTGATGCTGGTAAGCAGCTTGCCAGCAATGACTGGGCTGCCTGCTTCCAGAATATGGCATGTATCATCTTCTTCAAAATTCACTGCTGGGTATTTTGCTTAATCATCTTAATTATCAAATAATACTTGTATTCTAGGTGTCTGTTTCAAATCTGTAATGCAACTGCAGAATGTGTGTATGGGATATATTTAAGTGCAAGTTTCCAGACCTGCATGTTGTGTCCACCTGAGCTCTTCAGCACTATGCCCAGACAGTACTGCTGCTCATGTTTGCTGAAAGCTACTGGGTTGAACATAGGCTGTTCAATGGCCTCTTCTATGAGCCATTTTTTCCTACTTTGTCACTGTGGTCATGATTAGTTAGCCTTTGGTGCCAGAGGGTACAGCCACTGCCTGAGACATTGTTCCTAGGAGCTGAATTGGTTTCTATGAATCTCCACTTCCATGTGCAAGGGGCAATATAGAAAGGCTTTTTGAAGCCCTCGTAGTGGTCAGAGTTTAACAGGATCAGGAGTTCTGCAGAATAATGTAACTACCTGAGAAAACATGTCTGGTTCAGACCATTGTTTATGTGAGCAAGAAATAGATGGGGGTTCTGAAGAAAAGGGCAATGGTAGACTTGCCATATGAATGTGGCTAGTATCAATGAGGGATGAATTATTGTTGCAAGTCAAAATTCAGGCAGAACTTCTAAACTGGAGGTAGGAGGGAAGGTCTGTAAGCAGCAGTGTGCTAGGGAATGACCATGTCAGATCTGGAGTGAAGCTTTTGGGGCTGGGTATCTGAGACCCTCTTTGTGTTTGCATAAGGCCTCGTTAGTGGCTTTCATTCAAGGGAGTCAAGGGAGCTTACTGTATAAATTGTCCTCCCTCTCATCTTCTGGCTATTTCAATTACCCAGCTGGGAAAGGGAGGATACAGAACCCAGATTAAATTATTTGACTGTGGTTACAGGAGGAGTGCAGGGAACTAAATCTGCATCTCCAGAGAGCTTAACTGGTTCCTGGAAATCACCCTTCTTCCAGTCATTAACAAATATCTTTAAGGGGAAATGCTGATATTGTCTGAATCCTATTGAAAATGAACCACAGTCAAAGTGCAGACCAACACTTTAAAGCGGGATATAGGGAATTATTAGGATGTCAGAATTAGTAGGAACTCAGTGAAAGGCAGAATACAGTCGAACCTGAACTGAATCTTCCACCTCCTACACAGCACTACCATGCCACGAGCACAGGGAGCGCATAGGGGCTGAGGTGCAGAGGTAAAAGACCTTAATTAAGTTTGTACGTTACCCAAACTACCTCACAGGGAAGTGTCAGGAAGCTGAATTAACGAGGTAACTAGCAGTCAGCCATACTGGTTTATAGTTTAACTTTTGCTAGGATTCTTACCTTTTCACATACAGTCAAAATTCTGTGTTAAGTTTCCACCGTTACACCTCAGATGCTGATGAAACTCTCCTCACTGATGACAATTACTGTGTAACCATTTTGCTCTTCACTGGAAGGCTGTACTGTGCTCAGCATAACTGGTTTTAAAATTCTGCAGGGTTTTTAAAGAGAGAAGTCATGCTGTCCAGCAAGACAAACTACTCTAGAATAGAGCTTTGTTTGTCTAGGAGGTGGAGCTGTAATAAAACTATGCCCAAGCAGTTTATGTACAATAGTTAACAGACTCTGCTGCTTCATAAGTGTGTTCAAAAAACAGAGCATCTAGCTGGAGCAGGGTCTACTGGTAACTTGGGAATCCTCATAGTCCTCTGAACCTCCCAGGTTTAAAATCTCTTTGTCCTCTGGGACTGCCACTCCCACTGCAAGCATCACACCCGATCATGCACAGTGCTTCTCTGATGGCAACAGTCTTAAGACTTGGGAATTTGTAACACAGATTAAATTTTGGTAGAGTGGTGATCAAATAATGAATCTTGCAGCATTTTTGCACTAGGCTGAGGAGAATGATCAGCCCTTGCAATTTCCTCCGCCTGCTGGAGGAACTCAACTCTCAGATTTGCATCATGGTAGCAGAATGGAGGAAAGAAAACAAAGCGTAGGCAAGGATGTGTCTGGCATTTTCTGAATTGGTATTTCTCTCCTACCTGGAACCCTAGGCAGATGAGTGCTATGAATGGCGAACAGGGCTTTAAATGCAGTGTGTTGGAGTCTTGGCAATTTATAAAGAGGATTAGTCATTTCATTGTGGAGATCCCTCCACCTCCGAAATGAGAGGAAATAGTTCTGACTGAAGGCAGCAATCCATCATCTTTCAAATTCTGACATTGTGAGGCAAAACTTACATCAGGAATCTGCTAAGAAGTATCTAAATGTATTTAAGTACATCTCATTTGGCTGAACTTCAGAAGCTCACAGGCAGTAACAAGTAACTTCAGGTTGTGGCTGTGCTATCAGATCTGAATGTGAAGACTGAAACATACCCCAACGCGGTGCAGCTAAACAGCTCGTTCTCTCTCTTCTTCTTCTTCCAGGTGAAGAAGATTGCAGCAGAATATTACGATAACCTCCCACATCACCAGTCCTGGATTCGAGTTCTGTGGGACTTTGTTTTTGATGACACTATTGGTCCTTACTCAAGGGTTAAGAGACTATATGAGCTGGCAAAAGAAAGCTAATGGACTAGCTCTGCCAGCTGCATTGGTGTTTTAGTCATTTGAATGACTTTAGTTTTCTGCAGAAGTAGAAGGATGTTTGTGTGTGCTGAATTAGCATTGGTGTGTGCTCCTTAGACCAAAGGATGAGTGTGAAAATGAAGCAATTGGATGCACTATTTTAGACTATTGATACTTTTTAATAAAGGATATTTGTGTATGTAACCCTGAGAAACTAGATTATGTGAACCTTTGGTCTAGGCTTAGAATTAACTTCCTGGGCCACATGTGCCTGAGTTTTGGCCTGGTCTGTAATGGAGAATGGTTGGTGAATGTATGTGTGAGTGTGTGTGTGTGTGTGTGTGTGTGTGTGTGTGTGTAGTTTAGGACTGTTTTCATGCCAGATTAGATGTAGATGCTCTGCGTGCACAGGACTCTGAAAGCAGGGAGAACTGGCACTCAGTGGTAAATGATACTTTCTGGAGGACACAAGGGTGCCTTTAGCTCAATGGCTTGTCTAATCTAATATCTTCTGATAATTGCTGGTAGCGGAGATTTTGTACATGCAATGGAATATGTGTATATTTTTGTACATTTGTATCATTATTTTAGTAGCTGCTGTTTAACCTTTATTCCAGGGCTTTGTCTAACCTTTTCTGAATGTATTTCTGTTCTTATGATCTAATACTCAGTGTAGCTAACTGGCAAAACTGAACTGTGGCATGGAGAAACCCTTCCATTAGTCTTCCATTCGCTGCCTGATTAGCAGCATGGATGTGCCCCTGGAGGAACTTAGTCCTTCCTCACTCACCTTTTCAACAGTATTCATAACTTCATGTTTCTCATCCTTTTCCCCGCTGTAAGTCCTTCTGGGAATGGAAAGGTTCTAGTTTTAGTTGCTGCTTGCTGAAGTTGTTAATATTCCTGATCACCTTTCTTAGTCTTTTCTATATTATAACCCTTTCTGCACACAGGAGTTAGGAGTATGTGTCAGTGAAGGCAAGGACATGTTATGGTGATATTTGTTTCTAATTGCTTTCAGAATAATTGTAAATTTTTCCTGTCATGTAAGAGGCACTGACTTGATGTTTGGAAAGCACATGATACTCCAGGTGTATAAAAGTTGCTACTGATGGTGTTAAGGGGCTATACCTGAAACATGGAGCTGGGATTGTTTCTCTCCCTACGTGTCTTACTTTGTGCTGTTGCCATTAACCTTCATCTTTCATTTTTACCCACTGGAATAGTTAAATCTTCCTGCCTGTCCTTTCCAACTATAAACTTCTGGCTATCCTCAATAATTCTGTATCATCAAAAACCTTAATCATCGTATCTTTCTCCAAGCAGAACAGTATCTTGGAAGTCAGACGTTCAGATGCTGTCAGTTAAGTTCACTCCACCCTGGAAAGATGACAACTTATTTCTGTCCTTACTAAGCAGTTAAAAGAGAGACTTATAAATGTCCTCTTATACTGTAGCCCTCTAACAGGTTTTTTGTTTGTTTGTTTTCTTCTGTAAATCCATGTCTGTAACAAAGAAAAGGATTACTGTGCGTTCTTGTTGGTCCCTCAAAGTATGCTATGAGACCTGGAAAACCTGATTTCCTCAATAAACAGAATTTCGTTCCATTTTGTTTCTTCCTTCTACAGCACTGGATCCAGTGAGTCAGTCTGTCCATTCACTAGCCTGGCACACCAGGCAGCTGAGCTAGCCTGCTGCAATTTGTGTTCCTTCTCCTCCACTTCCCCTTCCATTCTTCTCATCCATCTGATTTTGGCAGTTGGGTAAATATCCAGGTTTGCTCAGTAGTGCAACATCCTTTGTGATGCAGGGGCTGAATACCAGTTCCTTCACAGATACTGTTTTGGTCCATGTGTAGTGCTTCTGGAAAAGAAGTTGAAGAATAGGGCTTCTTCTGACACTTCAGACTTCATTGGTTCTTCAGTAAAGGACATGTTATGCCTTAAATATTAAAGCCTCTTTTCTCCTGAAGAGGCTTTGGTGTAGGAACCTCCATTAACTTCTTTGTATCAGTGCTCACGTCAGGAAGCTTCAGTTGTTTATTAATTTACTTCAGTGCTGCTGGCACTCCACAATCACGTATTCAAGTTCTTGCGTCCTTAGCAAGCTGTTCCTCAACTCTCTTGGCCAACTTAGCATGTTAATATAAAAACCATAATAAAGATTATGCTATCTTCCTCAACATGACTATTGTCCTCCTCTATGGTGAGTGACCATTCTATAGTTCCCTTACTCAGCAGTTCCAGGACGCAGTCACCTCTGTGATCTATAGATTACTAGCCTAGCCCGACAGAGGCTGTGGTGTAAACAGAGGGTAACCAAAATTGGCAGCTACTTCTTATCCTGCCTCCTATCGGTCCTAGCTTGCTTTGCTTGGGCAGCCCCACTGCCCTCCTCTGCACTCTCTCTCACCTCAGCGGGAATTTGAAGTGTGTGGAAGCCTGGTGCCTGCAGATGTGTGGTGTAAGCTGAGTTTCAATGTATGTGGGTGCTGCTGGAGAAGGCTGTGATCCTGTCCTCTCCATTGGCACTTGTCCTTGCCACTACCAGTAATGTTGGCAGAAGGGGTTATTTTGTAACCACAGGGCATATGGGTCTGGGTTAAAAGTACATTAGGGCTATATATAGTTTTATTCTCTTTGCTTAAAAATTAATCCAGATCTCCGTCATTGTTTGGCCACACTAATGCCCTGGCAAGAGGAGATAGGAGGAACAAATAGCTATATGATAGATCAGAGTGGAGGTTAATGCCCCCTTTGATTTCCGCCATGTAAAATGTCTGTGGCCTGCCCTGTTGCAGCAGCTCAACAAGCCCAGCGTGAAGGGACACCCTTCTCTACAGAGGCAACAGGCAAACTGAATTAGTGCCTGGGAGGGGGAAAATCCTCCGGCAGTGCCACTACTGCAAATAAACCTCCCAGCGCATCCCTGTCACTGGAGCTGAAAGCTGGGAACCAGCAGGGCACTAGTGATGCCAGGACTGCTCCCCTGCCCCTACCAGCCAACCTTCCCCTTCCACCCCCATGCACCTTGCTCCCATAGCTATTAAGTAAACTTCAGCTTATTATATCTTAATTATACAGGGCCTCCAAAGGTAGAAGAAGAAAGTAAGAAAAGCTCATTTACAGCTGATGTTAACAGAGGGGCACACCATACCCAGGCTGTACACTCTGCCTGAATTACAGTGTGATTATTACTGACCTTAGGCATAATGCCACATTCCAAGGGAAAATATGAACCGTGCCAGGCCCAAACTTCCTGAAGCTTAATTAAGATTATGGGAAAGTTTCACAGAATGGTTGTGATCATCTGAGAGGCAGCAGTTTTGAAAATGACTTGCCATTGTCAAGGTAGGCCATTAAATGGGTTTATAATTAAGAAATGCATGAGCTACTACTGTATGAGATTTATGCAACAGAGCATTATAATCTTTGCTGTTACTGATGCTTGTCTTCCTACAGGAAAGGGTTCCTTCTCCTGGTCCTGGGGTTGTTGTCTTATGGTGCACATCAATGTCTTCCTACTTTAGTTCCCATGTGGAAATCTTACCCCCACTGTTTAACCTGTCTCTTGCCTTCTGCTGGCATTAAACAGCTAACAGACATCAGGCTCAGTCAGCTCACTTTCTCCCATTTCTCCTGTATTTAATCTACTCTATCACACACTGTAAAGAAGATTTTTCTAAAAGGCAGATTGGGTTGCTTTGCAGAGTGCTGAAGGACAGCCCCACGCTCTCCAAGCCAAAGTGGGTAACACTTCACAATGACCTGCAAAGCACACCCCAGCCCACCTCTTCTCCTGGGGCTCTTGTTTCTGGCAGGCAGCCCCTGGAGATGCAAGCAAGGGGACAGCCACAGACTCCCCTGGGCTGCTGCACCAGGCGCTACTCTTAAAACCATTCCTGTGGGCTGGCTTTTGAAACAAAATCATCAGGAAGGCCTGAAGCAAAGCAGGGGGCTTGGAAGATAATTGACAGATTTCAATAGCGGAACTCCAATCTCTTGCCTTTTGCACAGAGTTGTCAAGAAGATGGTATCAAGACTGCTGCCACGTAAAGCTTGAGCCAAACTAAATCAAGCAGAAATTCCTAAGATTGCAGTAGTGGAAACAATGGCTCTAAAAAAAAAATAAATTGTATGACCTGAAAGATAGGACCAGGTGTGCGCTGTGAAGTGTTCAGCGTCCTGAACTCCTACCTTTGACTTCCCTTTTCAAGAAATAAAGCTCAGACCTGCACAGCTTTAACAAATGAAATGTGAGATTTCAGCTTGCATCCTCCTAATGCCTTTGGTAGCCTTGTTCTGCATAAATATCTCCTTTTTATTTCCTGAAAGCCCTTACAAGTGCAGGTGATGGGACCTGGCTTTTTTTTCAGTGATGGCAGAAGATGCAGTGGGACAGTTAGTTATGACCCGAGAGGAGCCGTAAGCCACTGTCCTTCACTGACTTTGGCAAAAAGCTGCTGAGGTTGCAACACTGACTACAGGAGGTGGTGCTCAGCTGGTGATGTGAGGAGGGCTGGGCAGGTGAGAGCCACATCTCCCTGTAAAAGAAGGCAGAGCTGTTGCCACTGCACCAGCCCCAAGAGGCTCAGGCTCTCTCTTCATGCTCTGCAGTGCTGGCCAGGCAGAGCTGCCACCCCATGGTGGCTCTCAGTCACCTTCCTCTCGTAGTCAACCTAAGTGACATAAAAGTGCAGGAGCTCAAGGGATGAATGAAACAAAGAAAGGCAGGACCATGTGGACAATAAACAGTTTATTACCAATATGAACACAGATACTGTGATGCACTGACGTACCATTTTTTTATATTGTGATAACTCTGAGACAAAGAACTTGTTGGCTGACAACTAACATGTCTCTGTTTCTTCTGGTGATGCCACAATACATTTCTGTTGGCAAAGGATCTTCATTTACATTGCAGACTACTAGTAAAATTACTTTGAAGTCATCTATCAAAAGCAAATGGTTCACGTGTGTTCTTATCTACTACTAAAAAGAAAGGTAATACATTTAAATAAGCAAATACAAAATACAAAAAAGGCTGACAAATCCAATGTGCAGTGTCAGATGAAATCTAAAAAATCCAGAAATTTAAAATTTAATATTCTTTAGATTAAGACTTTTAAAATGAAGCGAATCCAAGGCAGCAGCAAGCTTCAAAGTGTGCTGAGTCTGCTAATAAAAAGGGTATAAGAACAAAGACAGTGCCGGTGTCCTCTCTCACCATCTTGCATGACCTTGGTACACTTAGAAATGATCCAATCTTCCTAGCATTCTTAGTACCGTCCAAATGCTTTGCAATCATTATGTTGTACTGATTCTACTCAACTCCTGCCGTATGGCTAGAAAACCAAACCAGAAAGTTAATGCATAACGTTATACCCAGTGTGATGGAAAATGCTAAGAATAGAGGTTGCAGAAAGTACGCGCTGGTAAAAGGATGAGTGGAGGGTAAAAGGATGAGTAAGGGTAAGCAGTCAGCTGTTTGCTTGCAAACTGCAGTACTGGTTTAAGAAGTTGCATCTGTGGTTTATGTGAATGTCTTAATTTGCACTGGAATGAACTAGGGAGGCTTTGAGGGCCAAGCTGCTGGGACAGTAGCATACAGGCGAGGGTCTCCTCAACTGCAAACTGCTCCGAGGTTTTGTGAGCACACAGGTCTGGGGCAAGGGCACAGGGAATGAATTTTAGCTGTTTTACAGTCTCCTCTTTTTCCCCTTCTGTGTCAATCTAAGATGGGGCGTGCAGGGTGTGGACATGCATCTTCATACAGCCTAACGTGGGCTTCATATAGGTATTTTGCTACGCATTTCAGTAATGGCCCTGAAAAATACATTTAGTCATATATTGCAGAACAATCTATTTAAAAAATACTGATACATTTAGTACAGCTGTTATACTTTTCAATGAATTATAAAAATACATGTCTATTTGGAAATCTGTAATTGAGTGAAGGTCTGAAATAGCTCTTCAAGCACAGGAAGCCTACAGAAGATGCTTGGGAAGGATTTTCAGTTTGGTACCTTTGTCCCCTTTTCATCCCCGACCTGTGTGGCTGGCTAGGTACAAGCAATTTCACACTCCCTGACTGCGATAAATTGACGTGTCACGGGCTACAGGCAGGCCCTTTCTCACCCTCCCACCTGTGAGAAACACTGGCCAGTGAACTTCTCACAGGTTGGGGGTGAAAATACTTGTCAACAGCATAAAAATAAAGGATGTAAACACAATGTCACGATCAGAGCTCAGATAAGGTAGATGCTTGTTCTTCAAATGTGTATATAAATCAGATCTGCTCAGAGAAGTCTGAAAACACCAGGGAACTCTCTGCAGTTCCTATCATCTTATCTATGGGAAATTAGTCATAAAGATGAGAAAAATAATAATTTTTCTCTTTCTTACCATCAATTATCTCCTCTTTCACTTTGTGTAACTCTCTTACAACTTCCTCCAATATTTCCTGATGAGACAAAACACAAGTCAGCTGCTCAGAATTTCCTTCTAACTGGTGGAAGAAAATGCAAGTTTAACACGGTTGTGCTTGTCCCCCACCTCCACTGACGATCAGAGCCTAGCACTACTAACAGCTATGTCTGCACTCCCAGGCCAAGGATGCAGAAGATGCTGGCATATTTATTTGCACATTTTTGTACAGACATCTTGATCACATAGCAGTGAGATTGTGCTCTCTTGCTGCTCACCAGCTAGCCCTTCTCTAAGCACCTAGTTATAGAGGAAATCAGAAGACTAAACAGCTGTTTTGCTTGTACAGCGCATGCATGGGGGAAAATGGGTAGCTCATCAAATCTCTTAAGTGCAAAAGACTTTTTCACTCACCTGTTTCATTCGATCAAAATCTAAGGCATCCATAGCCACATCATTGCTGCTGCTCACTGGCTTCATCCTTGAGAAATGGAAGAAGAGCATAAAAAAGCCAGTCAGTTCCTTGCAATGCATGCGAAGCTACACCCACCTGATGGTGTGGGTGAAATCCACCCCAGTGCAGGAGCACCCACGCTGGAGTGCTGGACTGGAGGCTCCCTCTTGTGCCACTCAGGAGCGTTTGGCAGCTGGGGAGCAGCACTGCCCCCACTCACACAGCCTGACCTTCAAGATGCTGCTTTCACCTATTGCAGATATATTGGAGGGGGTGCAAAGACTGTGCTGAAACTTTTTTTTTTGGTGTTAGGAGTCTCAATGATTTTAGACTAGAAAATGCTGAGATGTCTTCAGGGGATAAAGCCTGTTTAAAAATGTATTTTATGACAGCATTTGCAATTTGCAAGCTAGGTATCTGGTTTTCTCTCACACTCTGTTTTCTCTACAGCAACCCTGCCTTGGCCACTTAGACTTTAATTGGGTGCTAAAGTAATAGTAGAATACAGGTTAGAAAAATATTGTAGGGAAAACAGTAACCTGTTAATCCTTTCCTTGGAAGGCCTGACTGAGTCAAGTGAAGCTTGCTGATAGCACTGTGAGGGACAGGCACTTCTTTACCCAGAAACAAAACCAATCTGGCCTTAATGACTAGTACACTTGGGTGTTATCAGTGTTCCAGGATGCTGTTAGTCAGTGGGCTGAATTCCGATGATGGCTGATAAAATAAATTAAGGAAGCAGAAGCTGCTTGACCTTCTCTTTTAATCAGTAACTCTAAAACATTTCCAGAGTTCACCATGCTGTATCATTTGTAGAAAAGGCTTCAAATAACTTTGCTATCATCTTTGGGCCCAAACTGGGGGCTGGAGGAGATTCTGCTTGGTCTTGCAACCCTTCCCTGGGAAAATCTTAACATGTGTCCTACCATTTCACAGCTAAACTGGGAGTTAAGACAGATACAAATACCATCCAACTGAACAGGAATGGAAACAGGTCACCGCTGAGAGCTTTTGAAACCTGCCCTGCTCCCCCCACAGAAATCATTCAAGCAAAGACTGAGCAGTATTCCAGCTGTTAAACTAGGAAAGGATTTTTCTCCCACTGAACTTCTCCTCACAGAATGGAATGGCATTGTAGAAGATAGCTGGTGAAAACTTGATGGCTGCTTTAAATAGCCTGTTTCACTCCCATTTGCAAGGAGAAGGAATGGTCCTTCTATATCTGTTTGAAACTCTCACATATTTCCCCAAACCAACGTGTTCCATTGGTTTTAGGAGAGCTGGAGAGACTTTATTTTGCTCTAGTAACAGTGGTGCGTCCCTCCGAATATTTGGGCAGGGCATATTCCAGCATCTTTAAGACAGCAGCAAGTATGTGCAGATAGTTGCCACTGGCAACTTTCTCTATGCAGACTATCAGCACTGTCGTATATTTAACAGTGTAAAATAAGGAATTTCTCTTTGCAGTAAATGCTAAACATACCTACTCCTGTGTTCTACCTCCTTATTCAGCTTATCCATCCATCTCAGTGTCCAGTACTGCAGTAACACTGGTGGTCCTTGACCAGCACTGGAAGGAAGTGTCTCTTTAGCTGTCCAACATCAAACTTTACCTCAGTCTCTGTGGGTAAGAACATGGGTGGTGATACTGCAGCTTGGCTGGTCTGACCAACAGGACTTTTAGAGTCCTACTTTAGGCTTCTTGGCTTTTGACACCTGCCAGCTTCCCATATTTCTGAATGCCTGTCTGTGGCTGGGCCTTTTTACAGCTTGATGTTGTTAACTTACTGCACCAAGCTTTGCTCTCGTTTCTCATGCACTCACTGCAGTTGCATGGATGGAGGAATAACTTCCCTTCTGCCAGCTCTAGGCTCTTCAGATCATTTCTGCCTTTGGTTTTGAATTTCTGCAAGGTTGGACAATGAAAACTTCTCCTATTGGCAGGGTCATCCTGAATCTGCTGTAAAAAGATGCTCCAAAACCTGCCTCCCACATGGCACAGTGCATTGCCAAGCCCATGCTTCCGATTCATGAGCACGGATGCATTAAGCGCTTGATTAAGTGTGATTAAATTCTGTGATGCTTGTGCCCACCTGAGCAGAGGGCTGTTTCCATGGAACAAGCCTTTGACATGACACACTACCTTCACACTTTATGCAGTGACAGACAAAGCAGATTGTAAGAGAATAAGTAAAAGACATGACAGAATATGAACATTAGTGCTGAATGATGGGATTAGCCAAAGGACAAGCCAAGATGGTTAAGAAGCTGGGCTGTTAGCCAGTACCTAGAAGACACGTGGGATTGCGTGGGGCTCTTAGCTTCACAGCTCTTCACCACTGATGGATTTCTACAGCAATGGAATGAAACGAGACATGAGTTGTGCACGTGCCACAGGGACAGCGTGACCATCCTGACTGCTAGCCTGATGCAGGGACCCCTCGTGCAGCTCACCTAGAAAGTAATGAAGATACAGGCTTTTCCACAGAATTGCTCCTTTCCCATGGCTTCTTCCCAGAGTCTGGAAAACAAAAATGAAAAGTTATTGGTTTTTTTTTTTTAACTCTAATGGTAAAAAGATCCTGAAGTTGGTTGTCTTACACAACTACTTTCATTCAGTGAGGATGAATTACTTAGAAAGATCCAGGAAAGCAGGATTGCTGAATGAGTGCAATTGCCTACATTACAGAGAAAGCACTGGCAAGAATCTGCTTAGTGATCCCTTTAATTAGGTATTGCATAGTTGAATGATACTAAAAACACATGGAACTGGGACAATAGGAGGAAGAATGTAAATCACTTCTATGGTGAAGGGACTGGAGCACATGTCATATGGGGAGCAGCTGAGGGAACTGGGGTTGTTTAGTCTGGAGAAGAGGAGGCTGAGGGGAGACCTCATCGCCCTCTACAGCTCCCTGAAAGGAGGTTGCAGAGAGCTGGGGATGAGCCTCTTTAACCAAGTAACAAGTGATAGGGCAAGAGGTAATGGTCTCAAGTTGCGCCAGGGAAGGTTTAGACTGGATATTAGGAAGCATTTCTTTACAGAACAGGTCATTGGGCATTGGAATGGGCTGCCCAGGGAGGTGGTGGTGTCCCCATCCCTGGAGGTGTTTAAGAGTCGGGTCAGCATAGCACTGAGGGATCTGGTGTAGCTGGGAACTGTCAGTGTGAGGTTAATGGTTGGACTGGATGATCTTCAAGGTCTTTCCCAACCTAGACGATTCTGTGATTCTGTGATATTAAGAAATACAGGCTAATTGCTGCAAGGCTTATTTTATTCAGTACAATACTTATTTATATTTTAAGTTAGAAAGTCTTTGTTTTTTTGTCTGCATAGTGGGCAGAAAATGTGGGTTTATCTAAAAAAAGGAAGTGAGACCCTTACTATGCAAATGTCCACATGAATTTATTTAATATTGTCTGTATTTCTAACTCGCAGAACATTCCCAAAAGCTGCATGACATAACCCTTCTTACTGAAAATGCTTACTATCATCCCAGTCTCCTCCTGTGCAAATAGTCAAAAATAAACTGTTTCAGAGACCTGAATAGCACACAACTTCATATACAAGGGTTTGCTCCTCTGTGAGGTCATAAAAAGCTCTTTATAAGAATTATGGGCACTCCCAGGAAATCTCTAGATCTCGTTCCTCATTTACATGCACCTTTCTCCTGGCTTCTTCCCCTTCCCTTGCAAAGCATGCAAATCATGGCTTTGTTCCAAAAGGAAGCTGGAATGGTTAAGTACTCACTCCCTTGAGAGAGATTTCTTTGAGCATGTATGAAAGCCAAGGCTGATGCAAAGATAAATCTGACTGGCTTATAGCTTATCTACTCAGATACAGTTATTTCAACTCATCATAAGAAAAACTATTTTGGGAGCTCCTTAATTTCACCTAGTAACTCTCAAGATCAGGCTTACTGCAACAAGCGACTAGGTTAAGGAAGGATAACAGTTTGAAACCCAAACCCCAACTGTTTAAACCAGGACAGCTACACTACCAAAAATAAAATAATATAGCCTTTCTCTCAGAAGATTTAGGTACACAATGTTGAAGATACAGATCCTGAGCTACACGACTAGATCCCGTTAACTAAACTGGCTGTGTGGTAATTTTCTTGGCTGTGAAGCGTATAAAATCACAATTTCTTGCCAAGTACAGTTTTTTAAACAATAGGTATTTATGAATTTTTCTGTTAGTTACTGCTGCTGCACTCAGAAGTAGGATGAACTGAGTCTAGAGGTGGCGGAGAAGACTGTAAGACAACTACAACACTAGTAGTTCGATTTAATACCTGACGAATTTTGCTGCTGCTGGGTGGGACCTCGTGTACTGGGTGAAGGAGAGGTGCTAGCATCATCCTACAAAGAGAAAAACAGGACATTACTGAATTCTGGGGACAAAGTGAAGAGTCCTCTTCTACCCTGGAGACCAGCTGCAGCACAGGTGCTACAAAAGCAAGTTTCCTTCAAGCATGTCCAACAGGCACTGCTGCCAAGGTGAGGGCTAAAGTACATTTAAACTTTAACCTCTCACCCCCTTTAACATGGTAAAATACATCCTTTTTATTTTTTGCTAATATGGGCATCTTTTCATGATTCCACTCAATCACTCCCATCCCTGTATACAAAACCAGGCTGAATTACCACTCTGAAGTTTTGGCTGCTGTTGTCTAAATACAAACCATACATTTCCCAAATTTAGAAACTCTGTGATAGGGATACTGAGCCATCTGAAGGAACAGTGGGTCAGATCCCAGCTTTTCATCCCAGGACAGCCTGGTATCAGTAAGAGTGGTCCAGGTACTAACAGAATGTAATTAAATCAATCAATACTTCTCCTACGTATAAGATTAAACACTACATCACAGAACTGGACTCTTTTTTTTTTTCTGGGATTTATGTATGAGAGATCATAAAACATTCACCCATATATTTGACATGACAATATTATTTAGCAGCACTCAAAACACAGGCACAACATTAACTGTTAAAAGGAATTGCACCCAGTTTAACAGAAGATACCCCTATCACAAAGTGTACTCAAGACACACATTAAACAGATGTTATCTGAAAAACCTTTCTAAACACTTTGGTGCTATCAAAAAGTTTGATTTGGGATATAAACTAATGCAGTGTTTCAAGGAGAGAGGACAGCAGAGGCTGAATAGTTAGAAGCTAAATGGTGCCTTTCATCTCTGAGTGCATGGTTCAATACCAGCTTTGGGGCAAGGTTAAGAGCAATGGTTGCATAGTGCGTTAATAGGCAAATTCCATCCTTGAAGCATCCCTTGAGGAACATGCAAAAATTAGCTGGTTTTCTCCTTAAAACGGTGCAAAGTGCTTATTCCTGGTCTTGCTACAGACCTTTCAGACTGGGGCAAGACGTACATTTGGTGAATGAATTTCCTACTGAGCAACTCTTACTTTGTTTTTAGAGGGAATCATTCTCTGTATAGGCGCTATGAGGAACACAATATGCTTTATGAAGTTGCAGCTGTGGCAGAGAGCCTTCATGAGGGTACTGGCTAGCAGTGGGAATGCTGTATGAGCAGCACCCCAGAAAAACAGCACATGAGAAGGGACACAGCATAAATCCTGGCCTCTTGAAACTGGAAAGATCTCCCATGCTTTACCACTTCAGTGGGAAAAAAGTGTTTTAACTGCACATTGAACTCAAAATTGCTGCATCAAGTTCAGTGTAAAGACTGAGTCAAATCAAAGCTCTTGTTGAATTGCTTTGTGGACAACATACAGACAGAACAGTTAAAACAAAAATGAATCAAAGTTCCCCAGATTCCATCTCATTTCACTGTAGGTATCATGAACACATATTTTAACTTTTGAATGGTCTAACGGTTAATACACTGTTTCTCCTTCACCTCCCCAGAGACATGTTTTATGTGCACTCTGGGGTCTGAAGTGAGCTGATTCTCGCTTTGCATGGAGGCTGGCAATCCAAAGTTATACCACATGGCTGATGATACACTTCAGCTTCACTGAAGCTGCAAATTTAAAATAAGAAACATGAACTTGATCTCAAGTTGATTTGCCAAAATGTTCAATGCACCTTCTTAAGGGGCAAGAATCTACTGTACCCTACAACACTCAGATCAGACCTTGAGAAAATGCCTGTGAACATGGTTTGGATGATACCTCACCTATGAATAAGGCAGCAATTCTTGTCTATAGGGTGCTGTTCCCCAGAAAGGTGGAAGCAGTTACATTTAGCTTTTGACTGAATGCGCAAATCTATTCCTGGATCAGCAGTGCTTGTCACTGCCTGCCACACACAGTGAATGAGCACAGGACTTTGGCTTGCAAGGCAGCACATCAACATATTTGCAAGAGCACAACAGTGAGGAGTCTTTCACTTACATTTTGGCTTTCCTCTTCCTTTTTGTCAGCTGGCTTGTCTGACTGCGACGCTGCTTTCCTCCTTTTCAAAGGAACATGAGATAGAACACACAGTCAGCCCCCTAAAAACACATCCTCCATGTGGGAAGGCTGATTCAGGCTCTGGTGGGATTTATTATTTACTTAGGTCATCCTAGCGAATGCAACAAATGGATGTATTTGGTTGTGTAGGATTGGGGTGGAGGTGAGGAATCCAGACCTCAGCAATATGACTCGGGGAGAGGGTCAATACTATAAGGTGGTGTTTAACAGAGGAATTCAGGGTGCAGAGCACAAGGAAATATGTTGAAGCAGAGGAAGGAAGCGCAGCTGGTTATGTAACTGGGTGAGAAAGGGATGGCTTCTCTCTAGGGCTCAGGAAGTGCTGGGTCCTCTGTCCCACATAAGAGAAACAACCCAAATACCCCCAAGGGGTTTCTGAGAACGAACCCAACCTCCCCAGGTGGCTCAGGGGGGTATTTTAGTGATGACACTTCACAGTCAGCTCCAATATAATTTTGCCACCTGTCCTGTGTCCTCTCATCTCCCACCAAGAGAAAGGGCTGTAGCAGTGCTCCCATGTGATGGGAAGACAGTCAGAAAAGCCCTTCAACCCCAGGAAAGATCAGGCACCATTTCTACTCAGCCAAGACCCCAGCTCCCTCGAGGGCAGGAAAGCTCTGGCTGGAGACCAGGAGCCAGGAATCGAGTGCACCAGCCTGGGTTTTCAAGTGCCTTTGAGGAGTGACAGGAGATTACTGCTGTCTCAAATCCATTTCAAAGGCAGCAGAGGTCCTGGGCCCTGTAGTCTCAGGACTGGCAGTGTTGGTGGTGCCTTAAGAAGCTGAGCACAGACCTGAGACCCTCACTCTGTCCTGCTTCCCAAGGAGAGGCAAAACTCTCCGAGAAGCAAGTGGCAAAGAGCTGCAATCCATCCACTGGAGCAATTGGACACAAGAGTAAACAAAGATGTTGGTTGTTTATCTTTCAAGAACGCATGGTAAAACTTCTTGGGTGTTAGCCCCACTGGCTGAAGAAAAGAAAACCAAATTGTTGATTTTCAAGCCTTATTTAGGGTCTAAACAGTATTCAAGTGCGTCAGGTACTGATTCTCTAGACATCCAATTTCCCATTTTAGACATTTAAGGGAACTGCAGCTGTAGTCTCCACATAGATTTTGGTTGTGATGATTTTTATCCTTATCCACCTGTGAATACCACCCTTAGCAGATGTTTTTTCAAACAACAATATGACAGGTTTTTCATTTAGTCTTCCTTCCGAAGTGGACAAAATTAATCACACAGAAGAAAACAGTAGGCCCAAGTGGTGCTTAGAAATGCTTCTGAGTTTTGAAACACTGCCACAAGTTTGTGAAAGGATTTTTTTTCATATCACTGGCAAAAGGAAACCCTCACTTGATACACAAATTGGAGGATTTGATTTGACAAAAAACCAGAGCAGTAAAATATGCATGTGTTTGTAGGACACTGGTCTGTGGAAATTATTTTCAGATATTTAATTGCATTACTAATTTTATTAGACCAGTAATAATTTTTATAGTCTTTCTCCAATATTTACTTGATTCTTCTGAGGAAAAGAGGTTATAATGATTACAAACCTGAGCAAGGAAAATATTTAACTGGGTGAGAGACCAGTGTTAGATTGATGTCCTCCAGCAAACTTAACTGGGCTGGAAAGGTAGTCATTTGTGAGATGGTTCATTATTCTGCTTGCACTTCAATCCTGAAGCAAAGGGCTGCTCTCACAGGGGCCACTAAATCTAGAGAGTCGTATTTTATACCACCTAAGCTCTCAGAATCATTTTCCTCTGTTACTTACCCAGCATTGGACACATTCCCTGTTTCTGAGCATGTGGTTTTCTGCTCAGAAAAGGGCTCCTGAGATCCCATGCTCATCACTCAGTAATTCCTGTATTGAACAGGCTCAGTTTAAAAAACATCTTTTTTACCTCCTGGTTGCTAATTCGGTAAGTGCAACCTGAAACGTAGTGCCAGGTTCTTTCCTTTCTCTATGTCATCACATGCAGCCAAAAGAAGTCCTCTGTATCAGTTTAACAGCATGTGCCCAGATTGCACCCTTGACTGATGCTTGTGTATTTCCAATGACTTCCATGGCTTTGTGAAGCAAAATTTAGGAGACAATTCTGTTGCTATCAACTCCCTGGGAAAGGATTTGCAGCTCAATTATTTTCAGAGTAGAGGCAGCACAGTGCTCATGTCAGTACAGGTGCTTTTGTTAAGATAGAGAGGGGATTCGACCCTGAACACCTGAAGACATCAGATCCCACTGCTAAAAGCCATACTGGAGTGCATTTTAGACTAGAACCACAAAAATGTTTAGGATTTCTATATCCAAGCATATGAAATGTCCATTTAGCTTTCTTGCTTGAACAGAGCTAGTTCCCCAACATCTAGTCACCAA
Organism: Athene cunicularia; assembly: GCF_003259725.1. Classification (NCBI taxonomy): domain Eukaryota; kingdom Metazoa; phylum Chordata; class Aves; order Strigiformes; family Strigidae; genus Athene; species Athene cunicularia. The sequence continues at coordinate 13,465,329 of NW_020799101.1, forward strand.
GCTTACTTTGCTTACAGACACCTTCCAGTTCAGCAGGGTCAGTCTTGATATGTAGCAACACAAAACAGATCAGAAGGTGAACCAGTAAATAACTATTAAACTATTTTAGTTCTGAAAAGAGAGAAAATGATCTATTTGGTATTTTACACTGCTGATACATTTTTATAGTGCATATTTATTTAATGTTTTTGAAAGGATTGCATCCACAGTCCATGTTCAGAATTTCTTTTGAAACAACAAGGACATGGAGGAAAGTTGGAACAGACCCTCTGAACTGTGAACTGTTTTTATCCTAGATAATGCTACTTAAAAAATCCGTCTCTGCACACTATACAACTGTAACCACTCTTCATTATTCTACTCATCCTTTTCTTTCAGTATTCATAAGCTAAAAAATCTTTAGAGCGAAAACCAAAACATTTAACAATAGGAACCTGGGAGTTACAGTCTGACAGAATATTACTGATGGAATCGGGGGGAAAAAAAGAAAGTAAAAATAATTGGAATAATTGAGTGCCTTTTAACAGCTGTTAGCTTGACACATCACAACTTGCTTTAGTGGAGAACAACTTGACTAGACTGCCTGAAACACACTGAGAATCAATAATAATTTACCTGCCAAGATGTTGTCCTTTTATTGCACTTCTGTTCATATTTTTGGGCCCAACATCCTGAATGTGCTGCATAAAGAACGATTTGTCTAAGCTCCTTTAATAGTTTACTCTTTCTGAAAACAGTAACTTTGAAATAGATCTCGTAAAACGGCAAAATCCCAGAGGATATATTTATCACCATCTTTGAAGGTTACCATGATGCAGGATTTGCTACAGCAGCTAAACTCTGCCAGGTATCATTGCTGCACCAGCTACACTTTCATATTAAAGGCCAGGCAATGCCGGCAACTAACACGTATGCAGGACCTGTCAAATTGCAAAGCATCATCAAAGTGACCACTGCTAATCAAAAATGACAGCACCTTGTTCCAGTTTGCTGCAGAGCTCATGCTAGTGCTTACTTGCAGTCTAAGTACAAACCTTTTTGCCAGTAATTTATTCATTTCTTCCATTAGTCCTCCTCCGCCTCCTCCACTACTTGTTCGATTGGCATCGCTCTTAGAGACCCCACTGGGGCTGGACCCTCCGGAACCGTCTTCTGGCTTAAGACAGAAATCAGCATTGGAATTAATGAACAGTTTAATTTACAACCATACCCTTAATGATTAGTTTTCCTAATTATTAAGAACAGTGATCACAATCACAGCCCCAAAACAATGACAGAATGTGTTCTGCTCTGGGAAGAAGACCCACATGGACCTTACTAAACCCAGGAACAGTCTGGGTGAGGCAAATGTATGGGCAAATGATGAAAAATGCTACAGTGTTGTTTGTTCATGGTTATGTTTCCACATGGTTACTCAACCCTTACCTAAGTGAACACCTATTGACATGAGGCCTCAATAGCCTACACTGTTTTTTGCAAGCATGATGCAGTTTTAACCACTTATAATGACTGAAAACACTAACAGATAGCACAATGGCTGACTCTGTAGAAGTAATGAAATCCTGGCAACATGAGAACTTGCAGCCATTTGCTAATTAACATTTTCTGAACAGCAGGATACTGCCAAACATTTCCTGCTCAGCTTTACTCGCACTACAAACTCACATTTAAAAGTTCACCTAACGGTCAGCTGAAGCATGTTTCACCATGTTTCACGCTGGATTTGCAGACCATTACACGAAGCTGTGCCAGGCTTTCCTGCAGTGGAGAAGAGCCCTTTGGGGAGTCCCAGTGGCACCTCCTTACCCGTTGAACTCTCCTTAGTTTGGCACCAGCCAGAGCCGCTGCAAGCCCTGACACTGACCCATCTTCAGTGCCAGCCCCTTGGCCAGCACCTGCCGGCAGTGGAGGCGGCGGGGGGGGTGCAGCTCCCATGGGTGGCGGAGGGACTGGGGGGGGTGGCGGAGGTGGGGGCCCCCCGGACGAAGCAGGGATCACAGCAGTGCCACTGGGATGACCAGGTGGAAGTGCTGGGCCTGAAAAGCAGAGAATACAAATTAGATGTGAAGCAGGATATCCTCCAGCCCATACACAAGGTCACATCCCCGCTCCCAAGGCCATGACCTGACTGCATGACGAGGGATCAATGCAAGGAAGCACCAAGCATGCAGAAGAAGAGGAAACGGTGGTTGCATCAATGGTCAATTGGCTACAGTTTGCTCTCCTGCAAGACCCTGTCACTGATAAACTAGCCTTCTCTTTCCTCTTCTCCCCGACTGGGCTAGTGTTTTATTCTGTGCTGAAATAAAAACACAGACAACACTTCCCAATTCATAAGTGGCATCTTCTGCTTCTCTCAGAGCTTTCTACATGGAGATAAACTGCATCTGCCAACTCCATGGACATCGCTTAACATCAGCTTTTCACCAGAATCATGGGCTACAATGCCAAATCCTCCTTTCTGTTGAACAGAAGGTGTGCGGCCTCAGCTGGTCTTGAAAAAGAGTGGGGGAAGACTCTAGCTCCAAGCACCCCAAGGTACAGCAATGCTCCTCGGAGCAGCAGCCTGTTGGAGAGGCCGATGGTAGGTAACTCCGTTGCAGTGTTCTGCCCATCTGTAATGTGTCAGCTGAACAAACACACTTCTGCAAGGGTATTTCCCCATGTTACGCTCTCTCAGAACAGGCTGCTCCTAATATATAATCACAGGTTCAGCTGTTCAGTAAGTGTTATTTTGAAAGACAGGCGGGTTTTGACTGAGGAACATTTGGAAACTGTATTTAATGTTAGCAGCCTGGTTTTCTTATCTAGGTTTTCTTACAATACTGCCTTATTTTGTGGTTACTCTGCCATTATTTCACACTCCCAACTCCATTCTTGAAATGAACCATAGCTACTATTAGAAATATTTTAAATGTTTCAAGTTCTCTTTGGTTCACAAACATAATAGCTAGTAATTCATTGTGGGTACAGTTAATTGTAATTGCAAAACTACACCCACCTAATTAGATGCCAGCCTGAGGCAAAAATTGAACAGAGTCAAAATAACGGACTGATGTGAGTTTAAAATAATTTTATTGAACTAAGTGGTTTTCAAGGACTTATATCAGCTGAAGGACTGAGCCTCCAGCGGTTGCAGTAATATTTTTAGCAGAAAGTGAAAGGAAATGTCTTAGTTTTCTTCCTTTTCTAGGCACATAATTTAAGCATTATATGTGGTTATAAACAGGAATGGATCCAAGTCACAAAACGTATGATCTGAATTGCAAATAGGCATTACTCTTAACTGTTCTGACTCTGAAGGCTTTAGACAAGCACTAGAAATCAAGACCATATGCAAAGTGGCATACCTAAGCTCTTGATCTGCCTGCAAAGAAAAAGGTTTGCTGGAATAGTGACAGTGACAAGCCCTCAACTATAAATGCAGTTTATACCAGGAACAGAGTTTCTACAATTAAATAAATTACACGAGCACAGGGAATTCTGGGTAACTATAACAAAATCTGTGTTATATCTTTTGCTGCTAACAGAAATACCATTTAAGAAAAAGAATAAAAATCACAATCTCTATCAGTATTGCTACACAGACAACAATCTACCATAGACCTGGCCTCCAGCTTCAGAAGAGCCCGTCTGCTATGTTTGAACCAGCTGAAAATAAGTTTTCTACGAAGCTTGCTGCCAAATGCAATTTGATTCTGCTGAATGATAAAAATCTCCTTCTGGGCTAATACAGTAAGAATATGCATTGCAACAATCCAGCTACAGGGCCTTGGTCTTACAATTCTTGCTTTTTGCCTTGCTTTTAGCCCAGAAGGTCCCTGGACCAGTCCTGAGTGATTTTGATACTTTTCCACCTTGGTTTCAGAAACCATGTACAGCAGGAACAGCCTTGGGTCTCTCCACCTTTTTTCTAGCAGTCACAGGCAGTGTCAACCAGGCTTTTAAAAGCTAAGGCTTTATACAGGTCACAGCTCATTCAAAAAATCAGTACTTACTCATGTGAGCAAAAGCTGATGAAGTCAGGTAAGGAGGAGTCCTCCTGGGCATAGTCACCTCAGACACAGCAGCGTAAGGGGGAGGCAATGGAAGACAGTGTGACATGGGCTGATACCACTGCTGTGGAGGACGAGATGATGGATGGGAGGATGGGGAGGGAGCCTGGCCAAAGGACCTGGGGGAACTGGGGATGGTGGGCAATGTGGAGGAGGGTGCAGCTCCTTGATGTGGAAAGGAGGACCCAACCATGCTTTTCAGCTGGGTCCCAGAGGGGCCTAATGCACTTTGTTCTTCAGGATGGCCATTCTGAGGTATGTTTGCTGAGGTCTCTTGGCCTGCTTTATCTGTGGGTGCCTTGACCCTGTCAGGCAGGACAGGAATCACAGGCAGGATGGTGGGACCACATGGCTGCAGGACATCACCCCTCTACACAGGTGGTGCATTTGTGGCAGAGGAAGCAGAAGACTGAGGAGAGCATGAAAGAGAAGAGCACCTGAAAGGCTGGTGAGAGGCTAAGGGAAAGTGGGAAGGATGGGGAGGTAGGTGGTAGAGACAGTGAGGTTCGTCTGATGCCTGGCATTATGGTCCTGTGGTTCGGGCAGGCTGGAGGAACCTGGGGCCGTTGGCAGCTCAGAGGCCAAATGCCTGTGCAGGAGCTGCAGGGGATCTCTGGCTCTTTGCAGGGATCTGAAAGAGGATTGACTAGTGGGCTCAGGGACAGCGGGTGCTGAAGAGACAGCATTGGCATGAGGTAGTGATGGTGGCACAGCACCAGAGGCAGAAGCACCACAGTTACTGCAGGTGGGAGGAGGAGACTGGGGCTGAGAGGGGGGAGAGCACACGCTTATCTGAAGGGTGGAAACTAAAAGAACAGAAAAGACAAGAGAGTAAGATGGCTACACGGCAAGGAACGAAACTGAGGCAAAGCGGAACGGAGAAAAAGGAACCGTGAAGTAAACGCAAACAGAAACTCAAACAAAGCAAAGAGGAGACGGTGCAGGCATTGGTTTGGTGTTTCCAACCCCTGGCAGAACCAGAGGGCTGTGCGGAGCTGGACCCTGGCAGCACGGGATGGGCTGTGTGCTCCCCCCAGTGCCATGCGGAGCAGGACCCGGGCAGCAGGGGATGGGCTGCATGCTGCGGTGCCAGTGAGGCTCCTCCAAGTCCCAGGTGCATCTGAGTCACCATCAGGAACATCACTCTTGCACCACGGGTAGCTGCAAGGGACATGTTGAACACAGCGGTGGCCACCTTGTAGCCAGGGTGGGAACAGCCAGAAGACCTCAGGAGCCACTGCTTGTGGATGCCGAGACAGGATTTTGGCTATGTTCCCTATGCAGAATAGCACACAATCACCTATACCAAAACAGAAACTTCTGTTGCTGACTAAGGTATGTGTGTATGTCTGAGCCGGTTTCAAGTCAAAACCTAAAAAGTTGTAACAGCTAAGGAAAACCATTTCACTGATATGGCCAGATTAACTGAAAAAACTTCCCCAAAACAAAAGCCCAAACACAAGATGGCCATCTTGGCTTGCTTGCTCTGCCTTCTTTCAGAGAAGCAAAGCCATACTTTGTAGCTATAAGCTATTTCTGTCATCTCTCAGCTTAGTGAAACTTAATATGCTATAGAAGATTTTTGTAAGCTCATTAAATATATATATTTTTTCCATTAAGTTCACAGAAGACTCCTCACTTCATGACCACAAAACCCCCACCGATGAGCATCTAGAGCTATATTTAACTCTGCACTGTAGTTTGCTTTGTGCTGCAGAGTGATGGGGAGCGCCTGACCTGGCACATCAACCCTTTCATGCCAACATCTCCTGGAAACATGGAGTCACTCTTGCGGTGCCTGTGCTGCCTGCTCTCCTTGCGGGTGTGGAAGAAGCATGGCCATGTCCCCTTGGTACACCTAAAATCTCCCTCAGCAGTACAAGTTTTGCCAAGTGCAAAAACCTGCCTAGCACCACCTACATGCCCTGGACCTGAGTCTCTGCAAAACAACACAACCATGTCCAACGCATGTACATCCCTAGTTGAAAGTGCTTTAAAATCTAATCATAACTATAACCACTTTTAGCAGTCTAACTCTTGTACAGCACCATGCAAAAGTCACGTACAGCTAGAGGAGATAAGCAGGGAGAGGCTATATCTGGTTGATTTGATACATGCCTGTGGTAGAGGTTCTTCTTTCCAAAGATTCCTGGCGCTGTTGCTGTTGCTCCATCACTTGTCTAAAACAGCAATGAAAAAAGCCTCAGACATTATGTATTCGTTATCATTTTGAGTAAAAGCTTTACACGCTGAGAAGCACTCAAGCTGTATGTCTCGGGAGGAGTGAGGCAGTCCCTCACAGCAATGCTGATCCCGTGAGATGGAGGTGGGTTTGATTTCCCTTGCCCTGGCCACAGCAGTGCCACTGCACACCTTGGGGAAGTGTAACCAGGACACTGCCCTGTACCTGTCTGACACTGCAGGGGCTGTGATCCACTTAAGCAAACCCCTTGATGGGCTCTCATGAGGAACAGTCAGTGCCCAAGGCCCTGCCACGTGTCATTAACCTCAAGTGCATAAGTATTGCAGGGAAAGAGTAAGGGGTGTCTTGCATACACAGTCCCGAGTCATTTAATGATCAGGAGCTCAAAGGACTTGTAGTTAGAATGAAAATAGAACAAAGCTTGATCTGTGTCTAGACGCTGCCTGTACAAGCCGTTTGTCCAGGTGCACAGCCAAGCCTGCGTGGGCCCGGGGCAGCCCGGCTGCCAGCCTGGCACCCCCGCTCCTCACAACACTGCGCTGCTGCTTTCTGGGCACCTTCCCCCCAGGAGCTGCTACCTCCCGCGCTACCCAGGCCTGGTGTCCCACAGGGAATCCCAGTGCCAAGCCCTTTCCCGGGCCGTGCTTCCCAGGGATGTGCAGTTCCCGGGGCCCAGCAGCAGAGGTCTTCTCTCGCCCGCCGTAACGCTGCTGCAGGAAGAACCGTCACCCAGCCCTGCCACAAACCCTCCCTGGCGTTTCTCATCAAAAAGACTGATAGCTAAAAACTAGAGTATTTGCCAGGCTTTTTGCCATGGGCATGGGTATGGACTAAAGATTTCAGCAATACTAAAACACAGCTCGGAAAGTACCTTACTGAAGCACTTGGTAATAAGGTTTATTATAATTTTCTTCCATGGTTTTTAGGCCAAGTTTGTCTTGAATTTCTGCCATGTCTGTTTAGGCCAGTCAACCACATAGAGGTCTCTCTTTTCTGCAACAGCTTTACTTCATGGTCTGTACAGTAAGGTGAGATTAACTAAGCAACGCTCTTATTTTGATTCCTTATGTAATATTTTAGAGACCTCCCAGGTACATTTCCATTTGTACTTTCCCTAGTTTTAAATAATTCTATCTTATTTACATACCAATAGAAGCTTTTTTTTAAGAAATAAAGCCCAGAAAAGTAAAGTTACATTATGTAGGAAAAAAAGAATGTCATAATTTGCAAAAAAAAATAATTTCCCGTCTTTCAAATTCTAATTCAAAAGATGGGAAGGGAAAATCCACAATTTTGCTGTGGAGGGATCAATCCTAAACTGGTTTTATGTTCAGGACATGCAACTCATTGAACATAGGCAATTTCTGGAAATCTTTTACAGGCATCTGAGAAAATTATTGTATGTGCAAAGGGGAAACAATTTTGAGGAACAGCCTTAGTTGGCTGATTCAACTGGTTTCATTTAATCTATGACAATTTAAACCAAATAAATAGAAATCTTTTCTTCAATACATACCCTGACTTATTTGATAGCTATAGGATGAGCACATATGCACAGCATCAGTTGCACTACTGCTAAAATTTCAATTGTAAACACATGTACTAAGAATTCCCTAAGCACACTGTCCCCTACAATAGCTTAGCATTTATTAGCAAAATCTGATGATGACAAACGACTTGACACATATATTTTCTTCATTAAACCTGGGCGAAATTCTAGGTTTATCTGGAGGACAGACTTGGAAAACTCCAGCCTGACAGGCCAGTAAAGAATAGGAGTAAGATGTCTCCACATTAGAGTCACTGCAGAGAGGATACATGTGCCAGGCTGCTCCCCAGAACAAGGGTCATCCGCAGCCATTTCAAATTGTTGGGGTTCATGCCAGCCCTGTCTGCCCTTGGGCAGAAGCACTTTATATGTGCCAAGTACACCCTCCCACACGTGCTAAAAGGAGAAGCTCTTACACCCTTAGGAAGTCAAATATATTCCAGTGGAACTAAATAAAGACTGAGATTGGCACAAGGCTACTTAAGGAGTATGCAAGGAGTAAAGTACAAGAGGGGACAAATTATACCCTCTGACTTAAAAATATATTTTTTCAACATTGTATAAAGATCTCTAAAAAACCTTTTAAACAGACACATTTGCAGGGTAGTTACCAGAACTTTATTTCCTTGCCTGCTTGTCCAAAAAAAGCCAGGCCTAAAATTAGGTCTGCTCTACACTTAAAGAATGCATCAGCATAATTAAAGCTGAAAATCCTCTAGTGGAGATACAGTAATAGCTAAGTGCATCTACTGCCATAGCTTATTCCAGTCCAGTGAAGCAAAAGAAGCTTCCCCAGAACTATGTGACTTATAGCAGTCAAATAATACCTACCCAAAAGGCTTTTACTATCTCTAAACAGAAAAAATAAATAAAATCTTTTTTTTTTTTTTCTAAGGCAGTTAGGTGGCTCACACTTTAAATGTACAGACCAGACATCTAAATTTGAGGGCTGTTACATAAGGTCTGAAGAATCAGTGATTTCCACTGGTTAAATGAAGAGCTGGATCAGGTCTCTGAGGCAGGCAGTGGGGACAGGTGGCGTACCCCATGCCTCTGGGTGAGTAGGAGCTTTCCTCTGACCTTTATGATAGCTCTGCTATCCCAAAGTAAATCTTGCAAATCTCGAGTGAAATATCATTACCTGCTGACCCATTTAATGGTCATATGTAAACCCCTACCAAATCTCAGACCATTCAGAGTTATTCACAAAGGCACAAGGAACCAGTTCCCTTACAATTTCCTTACAGTTTCTGGAGAGGGAAAGAGAATCCCAAGTACTTTCTACAGCCTGTGTAAGGGCCTTGTCTTAAATGATCTATATGTGGTTTTGTATAGGTGCAGGTCAGAATGGTAGCCCTGGAGCATCAATGCAAACAATATACTGTAACAGTCCATCTCTGCTGCTCCAGGAGCACGTGATATTAAGCTACACAACCCACAGGGCCAGGGCAGTCCCTGGATCCTGCAAAGGGGACCGGTGCCTGCTTCCAGGTTACACCTGGAAATGAAGGCAGAGCCCACTCAGCGCCTGTCATGTCAGACCAACATTCGACATCTTTGGTGATGAACTGCCCCTGCAGGTCTGGTTCCACTGAAATACTTACAAACCCATTTACTAGCTGAACCAAACACTGGGCCACATCCTCTGGCGGGCTAACTGTGCTCTTGCTGATTATCCTCTTGTTACAGAAGCAGACACAGACACCTTATTTAAACAATGCCAGCACCCAGTTTAGAGCAGCAACAGGTCCTGCTGACTGCTGTACTCCAGTGCACTCCTGATGAAGCTGACTAGCTCACAGCTACCCATGTCATGGCAGAATATTCTGCAGTGTTTCTTACACAGGAGGAGAAACATACTTGCAGTGAGCAATGGGAACACAATATGGGAAATTCCCAATATGGAAAACAAAGGTGATATTTTGTGTGCACAAGCCTATATTTCAACAGGGAAGCACAAGTCTGGATAAGCAGTGCTGCTGGCATGGACACCACCAAAGACTGGCAGATCACAGCTCTGAGAGCATGGACTACCGGTCAGACTAGAAGACTGTGTCCAGAATGGGACAGGTATGTCTTCTTCTTAGTGAAGGAAGCTGAAGATGCTGCTGCTACTGGGATCTTGGCTGGATCAGCAAAGCTGAAATGAGATGGGCCTTATAATTTGATTATAGAGATAAGCATATGAGGACGGACTCTCCTGCCCACCTTCCCTTTGATGTCAAGGAGACCACTCCCAGTGGCTAGAGAAAAGGCCATCTGTAATAATGGCACTAAGTCTAGACATACATGTAAAGGTGAAGGCTATGACTTTACACTTTCATTTATTATCCTGGTGAGACCAAAACATTCATAAAATGAATGGCATATAATATAGAAATAGCCATATGCAAAATGGGCCTTTAAGCTATTACTGTTGGTATATATGGTCCATCAGATGCTCCCTGGGCAATGTGACTGTCAACTGCCAGCAGGTGATCCAGAACCAGGTAAGGTTAGGCTTTCTTAATGTGCTTCAGAAACACACAACCAACAAATTACTTTTAAACATGTTTTAACTCTGAACATCAGCATGCCCCACGCTTGACTTTGAGTAAAAAGTTTACCTAGGGCTTCAGTTCACTTTACACTTCAAAAAGTCATTACAGAATCATCAGCAATAATTACAGAAAATCAGCTTAAATAAGGCACAAGTAAAAAGAACAGTGCTTATTGGTCAGCAAGGACTGCACATTCATCTAAGTTACAAACTAACCTCTACCATAACTGATGAACTCCACCTACCTTCTCTGCGCTTCCATCTCATCTGGAGATGGCCCATTCTGGACCTGACGCTGGGCAGCTGGACCTACAGAAGATATGAAAGAATGCTATTAGGAAAGCAAATGTGGCTGACTTTTTTTAAAAAGAGCCACTCAGATTAATTGCTTCTCCATCTTACTACAAGAGAAAAGCATTATTGCCCTCTGTTTGCTTTATGTTTTGTTTTAACTCCTTTTTTTCAACAACTCATCACCTCCTGTAATTTTTTAGTCCTACTGGGAGAATCTAATGGCTAAATGTGTGAGCAGATTTGTCCAGAAACTTGGCATCATGGTAGCTTTAGACTACATACTAATCTCTTGGCAAGGGTGAAGACCCACAGTTTTACGAAAGATTGTGAGCACAAATGCTAGCTAGTGCTGTTCTGATGCTAAATTGGCATCAAGAAGCTACCTGAGAGAAAGTGCAAGGAGATGCAAAATTACACAATCCTTTTACAAAGGTGGCTTTTCTTTTTACAACACTGTCAGTCTTCTGCTTCTGCAGGATCCACACCAAGCTGAGCTTTCAATGGCATCACCAAAACTTAACTATGCATGTCACCATTTAGATCACATCACCTTTCTTGACTGTGATCACTTAAACTCTGTTCTTTGACATTCAATCAAGCACACTGACACTACATGCCATTTTCAGAAAGAAATATTTATTCTGAAAATAAAATTAATTGTTGGTAACGTAAGCTACACTGGTCTTGCATTCAGTGGAAGGAGGATTGTTCCATTGATTTGACGAGGTGGGTTTCAACTTGGATTAAACAGGTAGGAGTTCTATTAAATGCAACAGCAATCCAGATAAACAGCACTGAGAAACAGATCAGTTATATGCAGGAAATTATGTCTACCTTGTTTTATTTTACCTTATTTTCATCCTTTTAAAAGTTATGCAACAAGAGCAAATCAGAATTAAACACTTACAAACCCAAATATGTCACTCACAAATTGTTAAGGATATTTCTCCCCATTTTCTTTATATGTTTCTGCCAAGCAGAATGTCATCTGAAAACAAATTTAGAAACTATGACTGCGTGAAAAGAGGAAAGATGGCAGAAATGCATCACAGTCAAAAATTCCAGAGCGTTGACTGATCCTGATGAAATTGTGCATATTTTTGAAATGTGTAAGAACTAACATTTGCAGAAAGGGAACACAGCACTTTCTGAAAATCAGGCCCATGTATTTCAGTTTTGAGTATCCCAAAAATGGAGCCAGTGAAAACCACTAAGTCAAAAGCTCTGACATATAAAAATATCTTGTAATTTAATCTTCTTTTGAACACAGTAGGAAGATAGGTAAGGTCTCATTCCCAACTTGTAGAACTGGACCAGGCTCCCCACAATCAACAATGTCACCAGTTTGGACCCTGGCTCTGGTGTGTTCAGGTAACACCCACGTTCTCCTGTGCACATACAGGTACCTGTGAGGTACTTCAACCAAGCAGATACACCTTCCTCACTGGTAACAAATTCCACAATGACAAGCCTTTGCCATGCTCATCACTGCATATGATTTCATGAGAAAACTTCTCTTGTACGAAGACTCAGAGCATCACACAGAACCCAGCACTCAGCTTGGAAGGAGGACTAAAAGTAGGTGCCAACGTGAACAAGAAATGCCAGAGGATGAGGCAGTAGAAATAACCATTTTTCCTTGGCAATAAATCATGTCAAAGTATACAGGAGGCTCTAATGATGCCATCTTAATATGGTACTTTGGCATGAATCTTCTCTTGGTGGCAAATGCCCAGAAAAATGAGGCAGTGTGGCCAGTAACACTAGACATGCAGAAGGAATCAAAGACCAGACTATCAACACCACACAAGAAATCCAACTCCTTTTTCCTGCAGGCACTGTTATCAACTGGCTATGTAAGTTTAAAACCAAACCGATCCAAATAAATAAATTTGGAAAGTGGCCTAAAGAAATCCTTTTAAGGCAATAGTACAAAACACATCTGGAAGTTGGGGTTGTTGCTTTTGTTATCTGGAGCTTTCTCAAGTTGATCTTGTATAGCAGGCAGGTAAATGAAAAAGCATATGAATCTGCAAACAAGTCTATCTCAATTTTCAGCACAAAGGAGTCCTAGTAAATTCAATGAATTTACTTATATCTTTTCGTATGTATGTGTATGCTTGCAGGATTAAGACCACACTTGAAACTGTATACACTGCTTTTGGCTGCAATACATGGTTGCAAATGAACACTGGCTTGAAAAACGTTGTCTGTGGTACCTGATATACTCCCAGGGCAGATCACAAGTCAATTCAGACAACGTTACTGGAAATTTTTCCCTCACTTTGCTGAAATAACTTAATTTCACTCCCTTATTCAGAGATGAGCTCCATGCATTAGCAGTCCCTATTTTTTTTTTTTTTTTTTTTACATTAAGAACCCCAGCCGATTGTTTCAGTTGGCAGCATTTTGTTGTTATAATTATTCGGTCATAGTGTGAAATGTCCTTAAAATGAAGCACATAAAGCTCCTAACTATGATTTGAAATTGCCAATTTCTTCATAGTTTCTATAGAAATACCCTCCTCTTTTGGCAGACAAAAGAGAAAAAAGTTCAGAAGGAAGGAAGTTACTTCAGACCCAACTCAGTAAATAATTGACATTAAAAAACTCTTCACATAAGTAGTGACAAATTTGCAGACATTTTATTTGCACATGAATTTAAAAAGTCAGACAACTTCTGAGATGCACAGGTTACACAACTGCACGGCCCCCCAAATGCCTTATTTCTCTCCCTGATATCTTGAGGCATGTAACAATTAGTGTTTTCTGACTGATGACTAATTCCTTTCTTTTACATCATTCATTTAATTTTTTTCCAAACTCATTTTTCTTCCATTTTACTAGTGACAGTAGCGAGACATTAAAGAAGTGAACTGTCTTCACTTTGTATCCAATCATAAGATATGTCCTCTTCTGCACATTGGTTTTGTTTACAACCATTTTCTTCTCAAAGTACTTTAGATGTTAAGTATCCTAACAAAGTTGGGAGACAAAAAAAGGCAAGTGTAAACAGAAGAGGAGGATGAAGCTATATTAGGTAGTTTGTCCTCTCTTATGTGTAAAACAAGAAGCAGTGGAGTAAAAGATGAGATAATGCTACCTGAGGAAAAGCCTAGACTAGCTGCAGAGGTCAATCACAGCTTTTGGGAACAGGGATACCTGTTTTGTGCTCCTGCACAGGCTTGTACTGATTGGAAGTAGTTGGAAAAGAGTTTGAGGAAAGTTATATGTAGAGTTGTCTTGGGATAACAGGGTTCAGGGCAGTCACACCTTTTCCTGTCAGTGGGGTTACAGCTCTTCTTGCCACCAGTGGGGAAACACTGGTTCTGTTTGGCACTAGTTGTTTTGCTTGAGTTACTCACAACCACAAGAAATAATTCCTTCTGGCATCCTGCCTGTGATCTTATTCAAACCAATCATTTTTCTACAGTAATATGGATCCTTAATTTGTAAACCCTAAAGAAAAAGGATAGATGCACCCTGTTTTGGCAATCAAGATTTTGCTTGAGGGTGGCGAATACACTTAAAAGTTCAACCCAAGCTTTCAGATCTGTTCATTGCCAGACACACAAATTCTGCTAGATTTCTACCCCCTCCCAATCCAGACTTCTCAGCAGACACAAGCACACCACCACCTGATCTGAAGTCTGCAAACAACTTCAGTCTCCATAATGGTGGAGCTTCTTGGTTCTCTTGCCCTTAAGCTTGCTTTTAGCCGAAGCTCATACACATACTGACAGCAGGGATTATTTTTATGCTTGGTTCTGTATGTGTATGCTCTGCAGTGCACACACAGCAGACAACTGTTTGACCGAGTTTTTTTTAAAATCAAGTGTGTTTCTAGGTTTAATTCGTCTCCACATTTTTAGAAATTTCTTGGACATGAGCAGACGTGAACAGTAAGTGCCCTTGGTGATGGCATCCTCATTTAAACATGCTTCCTGAGTTGCCCTGTGAGCTGCCTCCAACCCTGACAGCCTTTGGGAACAGCCTCACAGAGAAGAGAGCTTCTCAGCACAATAACCAGGAGAGACAGTTTTGCTACGGTCCTGTTCGCAGCTTCACAGCTGTTGTGATCTACATTTTTAGCAACTAATTAATGCAGGAGATACGCTGTGAATGTCTGTGTTTCCTCGCTTCCTTGCTTTGTAATAATTAACCGCGTTTTCATATAAGCATCTTGTGATTCAGCTCCAGGCAGATTTTGGGAGCACACCAATGTTTCCTGTGCTTGCTTCTTCTCCTCCTGCTCAGCTGCCCCAGCACCCACTCTGCCCTTTCCCAGCTGTCCCTAAAGATGGTAACGGAGAACTCCTGGCATAAGGCGCTGCTTTCATGGTGGCTGTGACGGTTTCCATATGCCGGTGGTTGCTTCTGCACCATTGTGTCCTGCTACTGCTCAGAGATGTCCTCATCCAGACCCATGGCCAGTCCCAAAATAGGACCAAAGCTGTCACCGAGGGAAAACTCATGCTCTGTCTTCCACTCTGGCATAGGTGCAGTGGGAAGGCACGAGCAAGCAGAAGCAATGTCATAATTTCTCTCCTTCTGGTGCAGCCCCAGCAACGTTTCTTTTTCCTCTTTTACTTATGCTACAACTGCAAGCACCACTGACTGCATGAAGTGGCAAAACTAGGCCCATTTCTCTAAGCAACCAGGATTTTGAGCTTCAATACAGGAGGTCCAGTCTAACCCACTTACAGATCTTCATTATGCACACTGGAAGCAGCCCCAGGTGGGATTTCTGCAACCCCTATGGACTCCATGGTGCTTATGGACCAGTGTGATGAATATGATGGGCTAACAAAAGGGTCCAGTGTCAAGAGCTGAGTGAGAAATATATTTGGGCTTTAAATTCATAAGATTGAAAAGTTTTGTTCTGCATATGAACAGAACATGATGATTTTGTGTGGAAAAAAAACACAGCAGACTATGGGAGGCAAAGAGGTGAGGGACAGACAGCTCTTCCTCATTGCCTGATGGTTTCAGCACATACTTGGATTGCAGATCCGAGGTTCAGGCACAAGGTCTGACCTGTCATCATTTATATCCCGGGAATGTGAAATAAATACTTGCTTATCCTGACCAGAACAGAAGAAAGCATTCCAGATTACAAGTTCCTGCAGCTTTTCTTTCCCACAGAAATATCTCTCAAATAATTTGGTGTTTTCTGACAGAAAAAAAAAAATTAACAGCTGTCAAAAGCATTTCTGACCAATGTTGATACCAGCCTCCCTGTTCAGGTACAGCTGGGCCACTTGTACCCCTGTCAGGGCACTGGGGAGGGAGTCCTAGCCAGGCTGCTGCCAGCTCCTGGGGCCAACCAGCACACCCATGCTGGCACTCACCTGGACAGTGAATTTTGCTGTCTCCACCATAACTTCTCCCCTTCACCCCCACACAGCTGTGGGGGTTGCTCCCAGCTGTGCTGCTGCCTGATGCCCCCCTGAGCACCCCACAGGCAGACCAGCCATGTGATGTGGGTGTGAAATCAAGTGGGCTCCAGCCCTGCTCCAGCCAGAGGGGTGAAGTTATCTGCGTCTCCTCCTCTTCCCCTCCTTCACAGCCTGGCTGTAATTTTAGCACTCTTGATGCAGTTGGGCAATCACGATGCTGCTGCCGAGACTCTGTCAGCACTTTCAACATCTGCCATTGCCCCGAGGACCTCAGCCTGCTCTTGGTTCCTTCCGTCTGTCCCGGTGGGGACAGCATGTGCCGAAGACGCCCTGGCATGGCCACACGCCACCAGGCACCACCCACCAAGGAAGCCAGCACAGGAACCAGGTGCAACACAGCTGGGCTAGTGACACTGTGCTCAAACTCATTAGTAGAGACAATTATCCCGGACAAAGCACCGATCTAATTAGCCTAGATAAAGCACACAGATAAAGCAGGGTGCCTACACTACTTCTGGGGCCCAACCTAGTACAACCAGAGTTGGATGACATGGCAGGTCACGTAGACCTAAATCTCCACGTCGAGTTAAAGGACTGGGAAGAGGGAACACCCCACTCACTGCGCCCCACTGCCGCAGCCGGGCAGAGCCACGGGCCCCTCACATGTGCTGCCACACTGCTGCGGCGTTCCCACGCCGGGGGTTTGGGACTTCGCGGATCATGCCTCATTTGACGTGCAACAGCTCATGTGTTAGGCATGCTGCGGGGAGCGTCTGTCTGGCAGGGATGCAGGGGCTGAAGCAAAGCACAGACAGATGGACAAATGAGGCTGCTTTGTCCATGGGTCACTAGTAGCTCAGACTGAAGTATTTTAATGCCATTAGGGTTTTGTTGTGCTGTTAACTACGCAACAGAGTGCTTATTGCTCCGCACAGGATCCTGTTGGATCCTCTGAAACATGGTAAACAGAACCACCCTGGCAGAGAGCGAGAGCACACCCACTGAAGGAAGGGTTTGGGTACAGTGCCACAAAGCCTGCTTTCAGGTAGTGTTTGCCTCATTCCTATTAAACATTAACTCAGAATAGAAAGAGTTTCAGAGACTCTTGTTCACAGGCTGGGTGCCTCCACAGCATTTATAACAGATTACATTAAATACCTCCTATAGCATTATATACACATGGACCAAACTTTTCCTCTGAGAACTGCAAAGAACCTTATCAGCCTTAATTAAGCTTCACCAATGCTCTGAGGCAGAATTGACTCGATTACACTCAGACCATGTCTGCACAAGTAAAATTTGTTAGCATCAATTTACCTACAGGTGAGATTTGCTACTGACACAGTTAAACCTATGCAAAAGGTCACCTAAGGCACTTCTACTCTGATGCAGACCAAATTAGTTTTGGTTTGACCTAAGGCAAGAAGAGTGCAGTGAAATGAGCATTTTCAGCTTTGTGCCAGAAAACTTCTCTACCTACCTCCCTTGTCCCTTGGCGACTACAGTGCTGTAAGTCTGTGGCAGCACAAAGTAAAACACATCTTAAAACCATCCCCATCAGTGTTTTACATCACTTCATTTTACCTTATACTACACTGGACAAGGAGCAGTGTCTATCCAGGTACCAACTTGCAGCTGAATTATAGAAACTCCCAGTTTAGAAGCTGTTAAAAGCACTATTCCCACAATTGCAATTTTTACTTTTATCTTTGACCTTTTACCTGTAAAACTGATCTAACATGAAACAGGCCCTCCTTAAACTGAAATAAGGGTGTAAGCACGGGGGGTCTGTATGACATCTCCTCATTTAAACTAAAAACTGATTTAACATTCACTGCTGAAACTTTCTGATGTAGATAAGATTTAAGGACAGTGACAGAGCTGGAAAAACAGGCCTGGTATTTAACATGGGAGTGCCCTACCCTATCATTAGTTCACATCTCCTGCAAGTACATATGTACAGGTGTGTGCACTGTGCAGAGTTCTCTCTTTAATTTTTTTTATTTTTTTTTTTTAAGGGAATCCAGCAAACGGAATTGCAGGGGTCCCTACATGCACAATCACATGACTGTGCTGGTGCACTGAGCAGGATGGAAGACACCAGACCCAGAGAGGAGTTACCAAATAGAAGGGCCATGAAGAGATCCAGTGCTGCAAGATTAGAAAGAAATCACCTTCAGTTCACCAGAAGTGCTACTGAACACACCAACATGAGACCAGTGTGCTTTAGACTCAACTGCTAAAGCTGTTAATTCAGTTATTTTGCATAAAATATAATGCCAGTTATTTGATCCTGGCTGTTTATCCATCACGGCACTGGCACAGCTTTTGATAATTTTTCATGCTGGTGTCTTGGTTGAGCTGGAGGAGAAAAACTTTTTTTCTTTTTTCCTTCTGAACGCAATAAAGATGAGTTGGTGCTAAAGCAGCTCCTGCAGTAAGCAACTGCACTCTGACAGCAGGGATCATATTTAATATGTAAAGGACATGGCTCAGGTGCATTTATCAGCATCAGTGCCTCAGCTCATGAGCACAGCTTGTGTTACCTCTCACTCAAAAGAGCACAACCGGCTTTAAAAGAAATTTAAAAATACACATAGGTGACTGTGCAAACAGGAAGCCTTCCACAAAGAGATGGCTCCAGGGCTATCGGGGTCAGCATCTCCTCCAGAACACAGCCTGGGGTGCTGGGGCTGCATCCCCATGGTGAGAGCATGCAACAGGGGTGAGATGTCCATGTGTCTGGTCTGGGGCTCCCTGTATTTTATCCAGTGACTGATTAATATAAAATGTAAGAATTGCATGAGAAATAGAAATTATTTTTCTCTCATCAGCTCATATCTAACAGGAAGGAAAAAAAAACACACACTGATCTAGAATAGCACGAGCTCGTCAGGGTGGGGGGAGGTGGGAAATGAAAGCTGCAGTTCTCCATGGACAGAGGAGATGGCTGAACCTTGATCCCCCACTTCCCAGGGAAGTGCTTCAAGCACGAGACCTTCAGGATGTCAGCAAAGCAGAAGGCGATGCCTACACAGCTATCTGGAGCAGGGCCCAGCGCTGCGGGGCCCAGGACCGGACCCTGCGCAGCGCTGGGTTTCCAAGAATCAGAGAGTACGGCCAGCGAGACGAGAGCAGGAAACCTCTGTGCAGGGCAGGGACAGGTGGAACTGGAGCATCCCGGGGGGATCCTGTTTGCTGCGCTGAGCTCTGAGCAAGGAAGAACTAACTAATTCAGCGACTTTGCAATTATGCACTAATGAAGTAGGGGCAGATAAGGCAGCCACCTGCCACACAGCACCGAGCAGGGGGGGTCTGACAGCATCTCCCTCCTTTGCAGGGGCAGACACAGGGGCTGTGCTGCATTTAGAAAAACAGCCTTGTTTCTGCAGGCAGTTTCATTATAAGTAAGCATCCTACTTAGCTGATGACCAATCGCTTTTGTTACAGGAACTGCCTCTGACTCTGAGAAAAACGGTATGTGCACAGAAAGCTATGGGAATAGTTTCTGATTTGAGGTTTTTTTGAGGGAAAAAGCATCGCTGACTTTCTAAGGGTGTGATTCCAGTGTTGCTGGCTTTATAAACATGTACAGGGAAGATGATGGGACAAGATGTCAATCAGCGTCACACATGGAAAAGTAATCCATAAAATCCAGGACCATGAGACTAGCTTTAAAAAAGTATTAGAGAAACCCCACAATTATTAGTATTAAATAAACAAGCCCACAAGTGCTTCAGTTCTTTTTTTTTCATTCCTTATTTGATTGTTTTTTAGACTGCACATCAAGCCTAATTTCCTGTACATCCAGGTTTGAGAATTTTCAATAAAGGTTAAGATTAGCTCATAATCTTGTGCCTCTAGGCAGTAATGGAGCTTTAAGAAAAACATCAAATATCATCAGACTCTTGTTAAAACTGAGAGCACTGGCCATACTGAGAAGCTGTCACCTCCTCACCACTGCATGGGGGTCTGGTTAATGCTGGAGCCCAGGCAGTAGACGCTCCAAAGAAGCAAAGGATATAAGTCAATACATATCATCTAAGCATATGGCTTATATTACAAAGGTATTTTCCTGAATTTGTGGCAGTGCCGACCTCATGCTCTGCAGTAAGAGCATCACTGAACTCAGAAAGCATTTTCCCATTGATGTCTCAAGCCCTCCGCATCTGTTCTGTGAAATATAAACTATCTTCCTTTAGCTCAGTGTGACCATGTGCATATTTGCATGAGTACATGCATATAGCTGTTTATACCCACTTCATACTTACAATTCCTTACATCAAATAGAAAGCAGGAATTCAATCCTTTTTTGAGACGGACTGAATCTCTGAAAACCTCTGAAGCCGCAGGGAAAAAGACCCCAGCCACTGGTATGTACAGGAGTTCAACTGGCTGATATTTACACACTTAGCTGCTCAAACATCCTCTCTAGTTTTGTTTAACAGTAAGACTTATGACACACTAAATCAGAAAAATATATATACATAGTGAAGCCTGGTGCAGCACCCAAGGCGCCCAGAGCACCATGGTCTATTCTTGGCCCAACACCACATATAACCTTGCAAGGCAAGTTTCAGTTTTTAAGTGTTTCCTTCCTTTTTCCACTCTCCAATGAGACAGTAAACTCAAGGCAGTCTTCTCCACAACATGGAGATCAGCAGGGCCCCATACATGCGTTGAAGCAACATGTACACAATAGCAAACACCACATTATAAATATACACTTTGCATCTAGTTAATAATGTTTAAGATCCAGACAAGGTCCATTTTATCAAGATTTAAGCCCCAACACTGCTGTAAGACAACTATGATGGGCACCTGTACCTGGACAGAGTGCTGGAAGGCAGAGGACTTTTCTATGAAACACAACTAAGTGGAGGGATTTATGAAAAAACAAGAAACAACTTCATTAGAAATGGGTAGCACACCTTGATAATAAACTCGTAACTCAAATAAATTCAATGGATAAACAAAAAATTAAAATCAGCACCTGATCTCTTTCACACACTAAAAGCCGAGCTCTGTGCTTGAGGGAAGCAAAAGTCCCACTAACTAGGAACGTCTATAATAAATCCACACATCTTCCTCAGCCTAATGGCCGAACCCTACACAACCCTGCAAATCCTCATTTCCAGAAAAGCTAACAGGAATTGACAGTCACAGGCAGGTCATTATGGAGAAAAAAACAGGTAAATATCCATAAAACTATAGCATGTATATAATGCTGCCATCGTTCATTGAGTTTAAAAATTTTTTTAAAACCAGTATCTATTCCATTGAGTACAGATGTTAGTCATTAGCAAGTAAAGACAGAAGCAATCCAACATGTTGACTCAGAAGTCACTGTCCCATATTCTCACTGAAATGACTTCTCCTGATTTAACAGTCCTGACTAATGCCAGCATCATCTGAACCTAATGGGTCATTTCTTTCAATTATTATTTTAGCATCCTACTGCCCACCTGTCAGAATTAAAAGCAAGCGAAAGAGAAACGATCCATCGATGAGTTACAAGTGCCTGCAATTTCCCAGCACAACTGGATGGTGGCACAGAACATTTCCATGTAAAAATGCCCCAGTGCAAGCATCCCTTCCCCCTTCCCAGGACGTCTCCTGCCGGAGCATGGCATGCAAGGGACAGGGCGTGCAAGGCAGCAGGGAGGTTTCCATCACCTACAAGACATTCGGCACAGGATGACGCAGTCACAGTGGCAGAGGCAGAAGCAGTGCCAAATCCATTCCCTGCTGACCATAGTATGGCAGCAGCCTCCTCAGCACACTCCTCTCTGCACCTTCCTCATGCCCAGCACTTACCGACCGCCCCGCTGCAGACCAGGTTTCACCAGGTGTAATCTATCCACCACTGCAGCAGCAAAGGGGGCCCAGCCGCTTAAATATTTTATTGGACCCTCTTCCTTGCCTATCACAATGCTTTGGGGTGTCTGAATGCCAGACTTCATTGTCTGGACTTTCACATAATACCTTGAAAGTCAGAAAGAAATTGCGTTTTCTGCCCCTTGTCTTAATCAGACCACCATATGTTCACCTCCATGCAAGTAATTACAATAGATGCAAAGTGTGAATAAGCAGAAAGTTAGCTTGTATTGGGGAAAAAAATGACTGCAAATGAACATACAGGATCAAGTGCTCTGGTGGTATAGCTGCTGAAGTCTAAAGGGGCTACACCAGTGATGAATGCTGAACACTAGTTTTAAAATATAAGCATGAACACGGTGGATTCAGAAATAAGTAAGTACGGCTTAAAATCCTCACCTACTGTCTTTCAGTTCTTTTCACCATGCATTCCCGATTTCCTCTGATCCCGGCACTTTTCTCCCTTTCTGATTTGTCTGCTAATCACTTTCCTCTTCTGTATTTAAGTACAGCAGGTCTCACAGAGTCAATCCAGTTGAAGTTAATGGACAGTTTGTACGAGGAGGCTACGCAGAATATTCACTCTCTCTCATCTTTGCCTTATCACCAGTCCTTTGATCTGTTTCTTTCTCTTCTCCTTGCCTTTGCATTATTCTGCCTACTGGGAACTCCTCACAGCCCAATCCTGTACTCCTCAGGCAGACTCATAGCTGGTTTAGGGGATGTATCTCCATAGCTTCAGTGACACTACTCTGATTTAGATTGATTAATGTTTTGACTGACAGAATTTAGCAGGTAAGTAATATCTAATAACATCTAATATCTAATTTCTGGAATATGCTGAATAAAAACTATAAGGCTCTCCCTATGGTTAGAGCAGGTGAAACCCCAGGTGGAGGCAGGTCCATAACTACTGTGCAATATATCAGAACTACACCCATCCTTCTCAAACAGTACATATTCAGCATAACTGAGTAGTTACTTGCTCTCTGTACCTGATTCCTACAACATTAAAACATACTCAGAGTATCTGAGTGATATGTAGACATTCTAATAGCAAAGCTGCTTATCATATGTTTTCTAATGCTTGTTGCTATGAATTATTTATGTCCCATTTTAAGTCTACAATATCAATACCTCTCAGGTATGCTCCACTACGAGATGCAGTAAACCAAGTATTAACTAATATCTGAGACAGCAAAAACTCTGTTAATAATCTTTTTCACTATGACACCCAGATGGTTGGAATTAGATGCATCAAAACAAGTATTAACTAATTAATATTTGAGATAGCAAAAATTCTGTTAATAGTCTGTTTCACTATGACTCCCAGATGGTCAGAATTCTACCTGCATATGCTCATTGTTTTCTGTTTGCTGGCCTATAAAGCCATTAGAGGCACATCAGCAAGGAGGAAGATTACACTCAAACCTGAACATAATTCAGGTTTCCATAGTCATAAATGCCAACAGTCTTATGTAATTACTTCCTTAGAATTTTTAAAAAAATCAGACATAAATTTTGATTAATAAAATTGGCATTAAAATAATAAAATTTTACACTATGTTTTATCATCAGGACACCAGTTTTTCTAAAGAAAAAGGTATGTTCAAACCATTACATTCTCATCTTTGAGGACACTCCAAATCGTTTTTGTTCTCCTTTGCTTCCTCCTATATCTGACAATGAAGGGAAGCATCTGGCTGGTGTAGAATATCAGCTCTGATCTCTGAAGCGCTCACTTATCGCACACCACCACTGGAACCATCTGCTCTTTCAAAAGAAAACAGTACTACACAAATGCAGACAATTAAAAACAATATACCAAACTAATGAGGGAATCTGTAAATCCAGAGATGTACAACTTCACTGTGTCATAAGAATTCACCTAACTCTTTCAATTACTTATTTGGCCAAGACTATCTGCTACCTAATATTTTCTTTATTCTGGTCTTACACACATACCTCTTACACACTACGATTTTGGTTGCTAAGGGGTTAAATAAGTTCATGACTAATAAAAAGCTGAAAAATATCCTTCAAGGCCAAATAGCATCTCAGTCAATCTCAGACTGATCTAATAAGAGACCAACAAACTCCTGCAGATCCTTCTGCAGATTTACCACCTGCAAAGAAAAAACCCTGCCGACAAAGTCTGCCATGCAACCAGGAAAACAAGTGAGTGGGTAAGCTTACTTCTCGCTCCGCTTAAGCCTGAAATTAATGTAATACTTTTAAATAGCTCACTCAAACATGAAGTGGGGCAGCAGACACAGTGCTACCATGTGACTGAGTAGGTGGCACAGTATGGCTTTAGGTGATCTGCAAAGGAGGGCACATATGGACCGAGACAAGGTTCCCTCAGGGGCTCCACCATCACTCTGAAATGAAGATTGGGATCCACAGTCACATCAGCAAGGAAGTGACCCCTCAGAAATAGCAGCATGGCCCACAGGAAATATAATTAAAGAACCTGAGAAAGCAGCTGCCCCAGAGTGTATGATGTGAGCCACCACCTCTGCTTCCTACTTTGCATTAACAAAGTTATGACCTGCTGGACATTATCAGTGCTGGTGTAACTTTGGAAAAAAAATATTCAGGTGTGGCTGAAAAGATTGCGACCAAATGTTTTTATTACACCTGTACTGGGATTCCTAAGATGCCATACATGCGCCACCAGCTGTATGCAAGTCACTTAAAAGTGATATTCTGAAATGCAGCACCTGGTCCTGGGCATAAACCCCCCCAGAAACCTCATAATTTCTTACTATCATTATTTGACTGTTGCCTTCACAAAGGTGACAGGCCAGCTCACCTGTGGCAGGATGATTCCTGAACAAGCAGCACTAGCAGATGTTGTGCACCTGAAGAGCTTTTAAGTACCAATTCAATTGACCATGTATAAAAAGCAACCTTGACCCTCTTTTGAGCATGAACCAATACCAGCTGGCTAGAAGGCAAACAATCCCTCAACTAACTACTCCTGTAATCCTTGCAACAGGAAATCAATTAATTGTGCAAACTGCATTTTCACAAGTATACTTTACTACTGAGCTTATAGCAAAGGATGGCAAATCACTCTTGATGCTCAACACTTACCTGGTGCAGCAGTCCTCTGAAAGGGGATGTGCTAGAAAAAGGCTTCTTTTTTAAACAGAAGTTGGAAAACTGTAATTCCACAATCCTCAGCAGTAAAAATAAAGGACACTTCTGATCCCACAAGTGGTAGCAGGTGGGCAGGTGGCTCTCCTACATGAAGCCTTTTGCAGGAAGATTCTAATTATCTGTTCGAGCACCTACTGATAATATCTGGAGACTGTGCGCATAGGAGCCAATATGCAGCTGATGCAACTTGTCATTTTCCTTGCTGTACATTTTGCCCTTAATTGAAAAGGTTACTTTCCTTTTTTAGTCCTAATATCTATTATCCATGCTTGGGGAGGCACTTAACAGTGCATTAGACCGCTAAGAACTCAGAGCCTGTGCCAAAATTGAAATAACAATAATAAGAGAACTGAGTGCTTGGTTTCATTATATTACCAGTGTCTTTATTCGCTGGCACTTTGAGTAGGTCTGTACTCTAAAGAGCTCTGTAAAACACTCAAGAAGGAGAACAATGAACTTTTGAGTTCATCAGCTGGATAAAATATATTAAAAAAGCCATCGTCATGCCATTGACCAGATCACTGTAGTCCTAAAGATGGAAACCAGTTTCTTTTATTGAGGATCAGTGTCAGATATTCTACCTGTAGAAGCCGCTTATACTGAATTGTATTTTTATCTATATTGCCTTTTATCGCTCGCAAGCTTCATTTCCATCACTTCCAAAGGATTCCTGGGTGCTGCACCAGGAGAGCTGAAGTGCTTCCCACCAGTACATGATGCTTGTGGGATGGCTGTTAGTCTACAGACACCACATTCACATCCCCTAGAAATCTGGTTGGAGTAAGATTGTATGGAGCAGATCTAAGACCTGGGAGAAAGCACCCTGCTCATCTCCACATTTTGTCTCTCTTGACATGCTTGCTACCTGCACGGAGACCATACTGAGCTGGGACTCCAAGCTGATGGATCCTCTCCTGAATTACAGTGTCTGCAATACCAGCAAAAGGGAGTGAGACCAACCAAGGAATGCAGCATGTAACCTTCATTTCTTACATGGACAGCCCAGGTTCAGGTGCCTGAACCAAGACTCACCCATGGGAGTAAGAAGACCCACCTGCCACAGCATCTATTTCAGAACTAGACCCTAATATATATTTTCAGTTTAAACCAATTTTAAATAGGATGCAAGACTGAAAGTTTCTGCCAAGAAATAGAGAGCAAGAAGCATTCCAGGCAGATATGAGTGTCACAGACTAGGCCCAGAAAACCCCAATTGACTCAAGTAAAGATTACAGCTACTATAAATTTATCTGCACTGGAGCTTCTTGTACTAACGCCATTCTCTAATAATATGCAATGATTAAATCATGTCAGTGTTTGTGGTACTAAGTTAAACTATTTTTAAACAACATACTTGCACTTTACATATCTTTTCTTGGCAGGGTACTGCTAGGGGCAAAATAGCTGCACAGGAAAGATGAAGGCTGGTAAGTAATTTCTGATGACAGTTGCCCTGCTTGCAAGTTATTTAAGCTGCTGCCTGTCAGTAGTCCATAGTATGGTAACAATTAAATAGTCACTAGTAACATACCTATATTACAATATATTGTTTTCTAAATTGTCTTCTACAAAAAAGTTCAATTAATTTAACTGATGGGGAATTCTGAAGTCTATGCTGCAGTGCTATTAAGATCATTTGGTATAAAGGAAGGGCTGGCATGGATTTGGTACTTCTCAAAGGACTCAACTTTAATTAATTTAAACTTGCAAACTGATTATGATTCCTTGAAAATGTTCAGAAACTGCATTTTGTCCCCTGAGAATAAGAACAGGCATTTGGGGGGAGACTGTGAGGTATGTTTCCTATGATTCAGAAAGCCTGAGACCCAAACTACTGTAAAGAGGCTAGCAAGCACAGTTCAAAAATATTTCAGTTTTGCAAACTTCTGGTTGCGTCACCAGTCTCCTAAAACCTCCTCAGTTACCACTGCCAATCTGAGAACGGGATGATTCTCCCCTGGTGTGTCTCTCCGCTGATTACAGGACGAGCCTGGGTGAGACTGTAAGCCAGACTTTCAGTCCTGTAAATATAGCTGGGATGAGTCTAATCCTAAGAGACTATATCATAAACTCTACCAAAATACCTGTAGATTCAGGGACGGTTTAGAAAACGGAGTATCACTCTGCATCTTGGTTCATCATTCTGCTCGCTGCTGGTGACTCACTGCTGGGTGTGCCAGAGAGAGCCTTGTGAGTAATAAATACCTGTTCAGCTGTTTTACCATCTACAGTGGGACCTCTCCTGCTAAATGAAACGGGTTTCTGCCCTCCCTGTTCATCTTCTGAATGAGGAATGTAGGTTTATTAATCACTGAGTTTAGGTGACCAACTTTCTGTCCTATTATCTTGCTTTCCTTATTAAAAGAAGGCTGGTGAGGTAAGTGGTTGTGAGACAACTGTGACACAGGGCATGTATCTTCCCTCCCAGCACAGGGAAAAATGACTTCCCAGAGTTAAAAATAGCTGGTTTGCCTTAAACACAGAAAACAAGTCTCAGCTGCCACCTCTAATATGACAGGCATCTACAGCACTCTGCTCTCTGTCAAAATACCTACTGCCCTGCTCTTTCTTCTCCTTAAATTTTTACCATTTCAAACTGTAGATGCTTTTCACATTATGAGAAACTTTGGGGGAGAGCAGGTAGATACAGCCTTCTGAATTACATTAAACTCAGCCTTATTCACACCAAAAGGGCTCTTTAAGGTTATTTCTTGAAACCTATTGCAGCCCTTTCTTCCTACTTTTCTTACACCAGCAGTGTTTCAGCTCTCCAGCACGCTCTTTTAGCCCTGCTTTGTGCCTATCCACCCAGGCAGAGGGCAGGCTGCCCATATCTTGCCCAGCACGTAGATGTCCGGACAGTCCGGTTTGGAAACTGTATCAGCATCAGCAAGGCAGGTGACCAGCTTGGTGCTCTCAGAGGCAAGGTGTGTCCTCTCAGACACAGTTTTTTATCAGTGATAGTAGTGAGCCAGTTGGGAAAATTTTACTGGAGATGTGTTAGATTCTGTATCACATGCAGTTATTAAATCAAGACCATGGCTTTCTAAAGTATACCTTCCTAGCACAAACAGGGCATTACATACTTACTAAAGAATTTGTGGGCAGAACACTGTAGAACTGTGTTATACAAGGAGGTTAGAGTACATGGCTTTAATGATCTCTTCTTACTCTAAACATCTAGAAATCTAGCATCATCAATTATCACTTTCTTTACACCAAAGATGTGCCTGACTCTTCGGGGAATCCATTAAAACTTATAAGCCTGCCAAGCTGAGAAAATTACCATGATATTTCCTGCTGCTTTCCCCAGAATTTTACATGAAACCTCCTGGCCCTGAGCAAACCTTGACACTTCTGAGCAGCTTGAGCAAGGAACATGGTTAGACTGCCCCTCTCTGTGGCTCCACATGGGCTCCCCTCTCCCTGTGTGTCCCCTCTCAGGTACTGCCAAGCCACTGAAGGAATTGAGAGGCTTTCTTTGCCATTCCCTGACATGGGTATAAGCATTTCTTTGCAAGTCTGGAAGTTGGCACTACAGTTCACATTGAAGAAGCAGATGATATGACCAAGCAGAACCTACCAGGCCTGCAAACATCTTGCAGATTTGATAGCCTAAATAAGAGCTATTCTGAATGTCATTCATAATAAAGCCAAAAAGCTAGCAATGTCCTGCTGTTTTCTCCCATGCAGAAGAGCCAGGAAGGAGTCAGTGCTTGCTATCTGGCTGCCAAGGACAGGACCTGGTTGATCCCTGCTCCCCACCCCCAGCATAAGCCCATCCAAGCAGTGGAGAAACGTGAGCAATTCTGCATCATGCTGATGAAGTTCTTAATCTACATGTCACCCAAGCTGAACTGCAAAACACGGCTGCCTGCCCTAGTTATCAAATGACCTGAAATTCAGCACGATCATCTGCTGTAACAGCTGGTTCATTGACGAAGAGAGAAACTCCTGCCTGGCTCCTGAACCAGAGCCAGCACCGGGAGCCCAGCGACCCGGCACGCACACCCGCCAACACTGAGATGCTGCTCCCACCCCCTGGATGGCACGGCCCCAAAACGTCTTGTGTTCTTCAAATTCTGCATGCTGACTCCTTCCTCTACGTATTTATTTTTCATCCGTACCATTAAAAAGAGATTTCAGAGACTTAGCACTTCAAAGGGGGAAGAAAATAACAAAAGTCCTCCCCTAGGAATTGAAGTGAAGGTGAGGTTGGATCTTGTCAGTTTTCTTTCTTTCTACCTCGGGTGCTACATAAATAATAAAGAGCACTAACAAATTTACTTCTTTTTTACAGTAGCAACCTACATAGGAACATAGTACGAAACATTAAAATGATTGTACGAGTAAGAGTTAAGTGCCCAACACAGGCAGTTAGGGGCTAAATAACTTTGACGGATGTTATGAATTCTTTTTTAGGAATGACTCATGTTCAAACACAGTGATACTTTCTGAAGCCGCTTTTATGTATACCAAATTATATTCTTCTATTAATTGGTATAAATATCTAATCACATATTAGAAAATTTTTACAGTTTTATTACTGTAAAAGGTAATATGTGATATTTATTACTCCTTAATGAAATAAGCAGAATTAAATGTTCGGACTATATCTTAAGATAGTTGCTTTTGAGCTTCTTCCTGAAACAGGAATGAAAAGTGAAAGCTGAACACAGTATTTTATTGAAGACCAGCCCCTCAGATGGAACTCAGTGCTATGCCTTTGAACCCAATGGACATAATTTACTGCTAAATTAGATCTAGACTGTGATGTTTTCTGTGCTGATCTATCCTCTTGGGTAAATATCATTTTCCCATTCCCTAGCTGAAATGAGAAACGAGGACTGCACATGTTCTTAACGTGATGTGTCTCAGTCCTGGAAAGACCAATAGCTTCACACTGCTAATGTGCCTAAGCAGCATCTATCCTTCGATTTTCACATACATAGCTGGTTGTAGCTGTTGCTACAGAGTCCATAAGTGCATAAGCAAGACCAAAGTTTGGGCTGAATATACACCTTATTCTCTGTGTTTACTTCAAGGTAGGCTTCAGAATCCTTTCTTTAGCAGAGAGAACATACTGTAACTGAGAATATAACTATGAATATTTCATTACAAACACACAAAAAGAATCTGAAATTGTATGGTACCAAGACTTTAGCTAAAGTATGCATGAACAAGCAATTTAACTGATATTAAATGTATGCTTGTATTTTTCTTGTTCTGCAGTCTTGCCTACACATCAACGTGAATTAAACAAATTGAGACCCCACATGAAACAGCATCAGATCTAACTGTAGTGCAAAATGTTTCCCTAATGAATTTCAGTTTTCATATTTTCTCCTACAAATAGTGTTATTGTGATACTAAATAAAAGCAGATTATTAATATATATGGGAAATTTATATTAAACCAGTTATTTTGGCTAATTTATGAGAAAATACTATGAAAATAAACAGTTTTATCCATATTAACATATATTAACATCCATATTAACAAATACTGTCAGTGATGCCTTGGTTTTAGTTTTAGATGCTGTTTGCTAAGTGCTGACAAATGCATGCATGGAGCTACTCCTGTCCTGGACAGATCATAATCTAGTCAAGTAAATCTCAATCTTGTAATAAGGGGATTCCCATTTGCAAGGCAGGGACACCCTCCAGCTGTACTTCCATTAGCTGAGATCTCCCATCAGCCAGATGGGGAGGAGCGCTGCCAAGCCCTGAGCCTTGCAGGGTTCTGAGCCTTCATCTGTGAGACAGACACATACACAAAATACACTGAGGACAGCTCAGTGAAACAAAAACCAGGATTCTTCCCACTGAGGGTAGCAGTGCTGCTTTTGCAACTGTAGGAAAATTCCTGTATTTATCAATATCCTTGTTTTCATCTCATGGAAGAAGGCAATGGTGAAGACATTTTAGTTCATAGTCATGTGCTTGCCTGATTTGGGACAATATTTGAAGTGTAGGTGAAGACCCAATTCTGCAAAGTGCTGAGCTCTGCATGAGAGGAGCCAGCACCCCACCTCTCCTGGCATTACCAAGAGTCAAAAGCACATTCCTGAGATGCACAGAAGTCACCACCTTACTATATCAATCCCTCCACAATTCCTCCTTGCCATTCATCTTAATCCTGTCCGGAATTGTTCTAATATCTGGAGTATGTGGCACAAAAGCCTTTTCTTAAACTCCTCTTTCATTCATTAGTGCTGGAGAAGAAGCAGGTACACTGGTATTGGACAATATAAAGGGTCCTGAAGGCTTATATTACTTTTGTACCTTCTTGGGGCATTTGCTAGATCCTTCTTTCCATGGTTGAAGTCAGATCAGTCTTATTTAGCCTTATGATCTTTTAAAAAAAGGTGCTTTTTTTGGCTGGTAATAATAATACAATTAAGTTTATCATAAAGCTTTCTGCAACAAAATCTTATTCAGTCTCTATATGACATGCAGTCTTGAAGTGTTGCTCTGTGAACTATAGACAGTCTACTTGGGAAATACCAGATGAGGTATTTGGCTTTCAGATCTATCACAATGGACAGCAATTTAAATGCTTTGCTAATAATAGTATCCTATGTTTGTGGAGATAAGCTTAATTACTTGTTGAATTTCAGTGGAGTTCTGCAGACATGTCTGCATATTCCTGATAACCAACTTTTGTATAACAACACAATTTGCTCCCATTTCTATTTCTCTAGTCTAGATGTATCATTAATGAACATAAAATGTCACTGATGAAAAGAAGTAAAGGAATCTGGCATTTCTTAGCTAAAACTCCATTACTGCATAAACCAGCAGACACTCATCACAAAACTCTTAAAGGATGTCAGTGGAAATCCTTCTACTGCAAGGAAAAACTAGACAACACCTAGGATTGTTGTCATTAAAGTATGATATTTGCAATTTGCATGTAAACCGTGGTCCCCACAATACTGTGAAGTTCATTACTTTCAACACATAATTATCAAAGCTTTGAAGGTGAGCAGAGAAACTAGAAGGCTTTTTGTTTCCCAGGTTCTTTGGGAAATACGTGGAGTTTTCCCAGTGTCAGAACTGTTCTTAGACCAAGATACTGGAGTTTTTTATGCTACACACTCCAAAATCTCAGAAAACATGGCTGTGATTTGGAGCTATAGTACACAGCCTAAATTATAAGAAATACTTCTTCTTCGTGGAGCAATAATGCCATTTGTTTCATTCCCTTAGGGCATGTCTACCCAACACGGCAGGGCCAATCTAAGGTGGCACGGCAGCCGAGGTGAGCTAGCTAGGAGCAGGGTAAGGACACTATCCCACGGGCTATGCTCTGATTCCCACACTGACTTCTGCATTGAGCCAGGGAGATGCTGACTAACCTGTGTTTTAAAAGACAGAGCATAATGTAGAAATATTCATGTTTTGCTATTCTCACCCTGACAAGATATTTTAAACACTGGCCTGAAAGTGGGACAATTGAGATGAAAGGCAATATAACTCCTCTGTATCTAACTGGTCTTGAGTCAACTCTGCACCTGTAACACTGGGTCCAGCTCTGGACCCTAATACAAGACAACCATTGATGTAGTGCCATGATCCAGCGGAGGGTGATGAAGATGACTGGGGGCTGCAAATGGCACACGAGAAGGGACCAGGGGAGTTGTCTTGTTTGGCTCAGAGAAGGGAAGGCTAGGGAACAATCTCACTGCTGATGCCAATGCCCAACTGGCTCATGATGGGAAAGGCACAGCCCTGGAACAAGGGCCTGGCCAGATGGAGAAGTCTCCATCCTTGGCAATGCTCAAAAACTCAGTGGGACAAGGCCCTCAGCAACCCCATCAAATTTTGAATTTAGCCTTGCTTTAAGCAGGTGCCTGGACTAGATGATCTCCAGAGGTCCCTAAATAACTCTATATGAAGACACTGGGGAAATTAAGGAAGCAAATTATCACTAGTCTCCACATCTTATGGAGAGCAAATAAAGGAACTTCACATGATGATGTTTTTTATTGCAAAATGAGTTATCTGCTGATGCCCTGGGGGCCACTAAGCAGCTTCTAGATCTTAATTAAGGTAGTTACTTCAAAGATAATTCAGCATTTAATACCTAAATATACTTAATATTCTCCTAAATACTTTCCTGAATTTGAGCTCTGGTGTTACAGATGACTTCCTATGAAACAAAGGACCAAAAAGGGGAAGGAAGATGCTGACTTAGTATTGAAATAACTAGCAGCACCAAACCCCTAAAAGACACAATGCTATCCTGTACACTACAGCAAAGTATTCCAAGCCAAAAGATTTATGTTCATTTAATAATAAATAATTTCATGAGACTGTGTCAGGATCTTTGACCTGGAACACTGTTTGCAGACTTCAAAGTTCCCAAATGAGGTTAAGTGAGCTAAATTATGACAGCTCCTCACATGCTACTCTATTCTTTCTGTGTCAAGGAAGAGTTGTTGTAGGTTGTGATTGCTCTTGTAATTAAAAGGGAGTTCTGGTACAGGTAAGGGCCCGTGCTACAATACAACTCTTATATGGAAAGGAAAAGAAAAATGCAAAGCTAACAAGGATAGTGGTAAGAAAAGGAAAAGACATCCTGAAAAAACAAAAAGCTAGTGGCTTATTGAAACTTGACTTTGAGCTACATAAACAAAGCTACGGCTTCTTGCAGAATTTAGGAAAACGCCCTGAGCACATGAAATGCGGCGGTTACCATGGCAATTTACATAGTCATGCATTAGACAAATCCTGTCTCTTTTCCAGTTTCCTCTTTTCCAGAGGGGACCACCCTCCACATGTGCAGGGCTTTACAGTCTGGGAGCAGCTGGTTGCTCTATAGCTCCACTCTGCCTATTAAAAAAATAAAGTGTGTGTGTGTGTTTGTGTGTGTGTGTGTGTGTGTGTGTGGTACTGCATAGCAGCTCATAGAAGAGATGCAGGCTCCAGGGCTAAGAACAGTGACAGCCATGGGAGCAGACATCCACCACTGCGACTGGCAGGTGATGCTCCACTGATCTGGGTTGCCTGGGAGCCCACCTGGATGTACAGCTGGCAGCGCTGGAGTCCAGCATCTCAACCATGAACACCCTGAGCAGCCCTGCAATAGCTTCAGAGAGGGTGCATGTGAAAGACTCTGACCCAGGGACAGCAAGGAAAGAGTCCGTACATCTGGACATGCTCTGAAGGGATGAAAAGGCAGAAAAGGTGTTATTCTCAGGTCTATGCCCAGAGGGAAAGTAAGGGGAAAACCAGTACATGGGTCAAGGGCTCTCAGCTGCCAGGGCCATTAATAGAGAGAGACAACAGGATGGGTGAGGACAGACCACCTAAGTGCTGCAGATGGGACCTGCAGCTGCGCTCAGGGAGAAGGATCCCAAAATGGTACTCTCTCAAGGGCATCCTTCTTTGTGGCCTTTCTTCTTGACAGATAAACACAGTGTGTATCTCTCAAGCTGGTGCATGATGCCTTGGAGAATAAACAAAGGTACATTCAATCGAAGATGGAAATGACAAGAAATAACGAATGACAAGGAAACCAAATCAAAAGTTCTCCTAATGATAAAGGTCTCTCTCTGCCAGAGATCACACTTTCCTCAGTAACGCTGCACAACTCCTGAGGCTACAATTTCACTCTCAGTGAAACACTTTTATAAACCACTTCTTACCTGTGATAATGCAACCATGCCCTGAACATCACATCTCGTGGCAAGAGTGCCCTGTACAGACTTGCTGGAGATGAGGTCTCCTGGCCCATCTCCTGACTGCCCCAGGGGTTTAGGAAACTTGGGGAAAGAAGTTGGCAGCACAGTGAGTCCTCTGAAACCTCCCAATGCCAACACTTTGCTCTTCTGCACTGCGATACTACAACGCCACTTGGGATCCTACCACAACAAGCAGGCAAGCACATGCTTAAACATAAATCTCTGAGCTGTCGCATCTGACAACTGAAGTGGTTACTGCTAAGCACACACTCAGCTGCAATCCTGAACCTGGGCTGGAGTGACTACACAGGAGTGATGCATTTTAACAGCAGACCTGGAAGCATCATTGTATTGTGTTTCCACTTTAACAATTGAAAATAATTAATTTTCAGAACATGGATGTCTGAAATTTGCTTTTGTGCCAATGCACAAGGTGTTTTGTCAGACTTTCCCACCTGCTGTCTCTTAGTGTCCTAAAAAAGGACCACATGAAAGACAGGAAAATATTTTTTTTTATTCCTCAGTCTCTTTTCAGTTAAAAGGAATCTTTCAATACAATTTAGAAAATGAAATTGTACTCTTTCTCCCCAAGATTTGGAATTTTAATTCAAAGAAATCTTGGCAAAATAATAAATCTATTTAAATATTTAGCTTTTTTTCCAAACATCTAGTGCTTTTAGGACAGTTGAACTGAAAGCTTGGAAACCAAAGACTGTCTTTTTCACATTGAAAGGTTTGATTTGGAGAGACTGCATACATTTCTGCTTCCTGACTAGCTGATGTGATTTACTGATGTTTTCCATTAAAAAAAAAAAAAAGTCATCTACAACAACGAGAAATCAGGATGATCCACAAGGCAGGCACTTTGGCTTCTCTTCTAAGACCAACAAAGACAGCTTTTTGGATTTATGCTCCAGATCAGCCAGAACCAGATGGAGAGCCAGTACTTGTACGCTCTCAAAAAGGTAGCCAGGGTTTTGAAGGACACAGAGCATTTTTAATTCCCAGAGACAGCACAAAGCACTGAGCTGCTCAGCGCTTCTCAAATAGCTGCACAGCAGTAACTTGCTCATTCCTGGACTAGACTTCTGTTTCGACTGAACAAGGGAACAGAGGAAGAAAAAACCAAGAAAAGTGCCCCATCCTCCTCCTAGTCCCCTCAGCAGCTAGTAGGTCCATCCTGTAAGTCATTACATGTCATCAATACACTACACATACATGATCGAGCCTGCTTAAATGGTATCACAGAGCAAAGACATTATTTCTCAGTTCTCAAGAAAGCATGAGAGAACTCTGCCAGAGCCCACAGCAGGCCCGTTACCTGCTTGCTACAAAAATATCAGAATATTCTAATAAAGCAATTATTAAATCCAACTTGTCCCATTAAAATTGCAGTATGCACTTGTTCTAAGCTGACAAAACAAATCACCAGGAAATCTCATTGCTGAAATATGCCATCCCTTGTGTTTGGATCTTCTCAAAAAAAAAAAAAGAAGCAAAAAGACCACACTTTACAACTGGAAAATAAAAATGAAATATAGGTTTAATTACATATCTGCCTTCTGTTATGCTGACATTCATTTTATAGTGGCTCTGTGAATCTCTTCACAAAGCTCAATTGCAAGAGAAAGGTGGAGGTGACCAGAGCGGTTGGCTGAGTTAGCAAGCAGCGAAAGCCTCTCGTGCGAGCAGCAATAAAACAGGCCATTCAGAAAAACCCATGCATGCCACGATCATTTCATGTATTACTCTTACTCTTCAACAGGTATAGATAGTGTTTTATAAATCTGTTAGTCTCAACAGATTTGGCTTCCACCAAACATAAATCAGAAGCGACTGCACGCAAGCAGTGTGTTGTACAAATGGCATGTAAGAGAAGCAGACCTGCAGGATTTAAAATATATGGCAACTGAGATTCACACATTTAAAAAAAATATTTCTGGCTCTAGTGCAACCAATCAGAATTAATATTAGTTAACTTCTGGATATACAAATATTTCATCCTCTTTTGCAATCTTCCCAGGGAAAGTACTAACATCTGCTTTTGCAACCATGTAGCCATCGAATTGATAGTAAACATTACTATCTTTTAAATACAATAGTTTAAAGATATAAACAGCAAAGGGCTACATCCAAATATTTTTTATTTTGAATAAGTGACACTGAAAAATCCAGACCAGCCATCCAAGGCAGGGCAGGGGTAGCGCAGAGGCCTTGTAAGCACCATTATTCACATAATGGTTTTACTTCCAGTGAGTACTTGGGCTGATGACAGTCCAATTCATCCCTTCTAGATGACCCTGCTGAGCCAGCCAGACTGGTATTTTAAAAAAAATTTCCAAAGTGGCAACATGATCAGAGACATTGATCAACCCTGTGGATTGACTTACACAATCAGACACAATGTCCACATGAGATGTTGGGAAAAGACAGCACCTAAATGTGGACCCAGTGAATACCAGTGCAACCAGGGACACCCTGTGGGATGAGGAACTCCCTGGGGAAAGAGTGGGATGTCATCTCAAATCTTCAGGACTTCTGAGGCTGGTTTGCATCTCTGCTCACAGAAGCAGTAACTGGAAAAACGTACACAATCCCCCCTAGACCACGAACGCCTGGGACTGGGCAGACCATGAAGAGCCTGCACCAGGAGATGGATTTGCCCCCTGCCCACAGCCCTCATCACCCACATGCCTGGCACAGCAGTGTGAATCACACCTGTCTGCAAGCAAATATTTGCTAAGCAGAGCTTGAAATACCAACACAATGGACAAAACCTTCTCAGTTAACAAAGATGTTAAATACTACTTTGAAAGCGGTAGTACATCTTGAAAGTTAAGAAAATGCCCATCCCAGATGGTGAGTGAGCATATGGGTACAGCATAGGAGTGCAGGGCTCCACACCAGTACCACACCAAAATCAGCAAATAGAAGCTCCTTTGAACCTCCCACTTGGGTCAGATGTACTCTGCAGCAATACTCAGCTGGTGAGACGTGAAGAGTTTATTCACTCTTAATCTATTTTAGCAAAGCAGTTCTGAGGTCCAAGCGTGAAGACATTTCTGAACAGCAGGCTGGGCTGCCAGTTTTCACTCCTTAGCAACTGACACCAGCTGGGGATGTATTTACATTTTACCACTTAGGCCAGAGTAATACAATGTTCACATCACAAACAGAGAGGAAATTCTAACATGTAGCATTAAACAATTGTAATAAAACCCTTTTAAACCCAGGGACGTCAGGGGCACCAAATATTCATGTCTTTCGTAATAACATGATCTATTTTTAAAACATATTATTAGAGGCAAGGACTATTTTATATTTAATAATTAGTTTGCAATTTTCACCATATTCCAATACATAAATCCAAAGACACCTGCTGAACAGTATTTGTTAAAACTTATTTGCTTTTGAAGGTTGTTCCCCGAAAGAAATTTTAAAAATAAATAATCTTTTGCAATTGTGTCATGAACAATTCTGTAAAACCTTTTTTTTCTTTTAATATATAATTCCAGATATGTGCTGTGTTACACTGAAAGAGATAATTATACTGAGGTTTCTGCCCTGTATGTTTGGGCAGTAATTTTCTTCAGTACCTGGTGAAGGCTCCCTTGCTACACTCCTCTTGCAAGCACTTGTGGTATCAGCACACCTCCTCCCAGGATAATATATTTAGCAAGGAGAGGAGACCAGGCAAGACCAATTCAGCAAAAGAATTGAGCCGTGGGATAGCTTTAAGACAGCTGTTCTATTTTTAATCAATCATCTTTGCTGAGATGAAAAATTGACAGAGCAGCCATGAATAACACCTTAAGGAAGTTTTGGGGAGCGGACTCACAATATTATGAAAAAGTGATACATTGACACATTAAATCTAGACCTTGCAAAGTAGTGGGGTCACAACAGTCTCTTACTATCATCAGTCAGAACCAAAAAAAAAACCTGACTGTGTTTATAAACCCTACAATCATTCACACTTGGGAATGCAGGAGCATTTTATTTCCTTTTCTAACTAGCACATTTTACTGGTGAGAGCTAACCTCTCACTGAAATACCATGAAGCCTTTTTCATACCATCAGCACACCCCATTACCCTCTAGCTGAACATTATTTTCACATTTTAATCATCCTTCTTGATGTGAAGTCCAACAGCTGAAAATCCACTTCCTTCACAGAAATTTTCTTTCCTTACTGAAGTATTGCACAAGACAGTGTTCTCCTCAAAACACCTCCTCAGGAAACCCTCCTGCAGCAGAAGGGGCTGAACTGGAGCAGAGGGCCCAGAGCAGGAGAGGGACTGGCACAGGCAGGTGTGAAAGAGCAGGGGAGCTCCACCAATCCCTGCTGCAGGGACTTGGTGTGGGATGGGGATGGAGGGTGGCTGGGACTGGCCCTGGGACTGAGGAAATGAGCCCACAGGTGCTGACTGATGAAGTGGGGTGGGGGGATGGCTCCATCCTGTGCCTGGAGGAGAGGTCTGATGCCTACAAAGCAGCACCTGCACCTGGAAGTTTGCAGCTCAGTGCAGTCAGTACTGGAACAGGTTGCCTGGAGTAGCTGTGGATGGCCCATCACTGGAAGTGTTCAAGGTCGGGTTGGATGGGGCTTTGAGGAATCTGAGCTAGTGAAAATTCATAGAATCACAGAATCATAGAATCGTTTAGGTTGGAAAAGGCTTTTAAGATCATCAAGCCCAACAGTAAACCTCACACTCCCAAGTCTACCATTAAACCATTTCCCTAAGTCCACATCTACATGACTTATTAAATATCTCTAGGGATGTTCACTCAACCACGTCCCTGGGCAGCCTGTTCTGGTGCTTGATGTCCTGCCAAGGGCAGGGGAGCTGGACTAGGTGATCTTCAAAAGTCTCTTCCCACCCAAACCATTCTATGATTAAAATTGCTGTGTTGGTATATTGGGTTGGTGTACTGAAGATTTCAGGAACAAATTCAACAACATTTTCCACACTCCTGGGGTGGGTGATCACCTTGAAGAGGGCTGGTGTGATTGTTTTGGCTGGGGTAGAGTTAGTTTTCTTTGTAGTAGCTACTATGGAGCTATGTTTTGGATCTGTGATGAAAATAGTATTGATAACACACTAATGTTTTAGTTCTTGCTGAGCAGTGCTTACAGAGTTAAGGCCTTTTCTGCTCTTCACACCACTCCACCAGCAAGTAGCGTGGGGGGGCACAATAAATTGGGAGGTGAAGCAGCTGGGACAGATGACCCCAACTGACCAAAGGGGCACTCCATATCATTTGACACCATGATCAGCAATAAAACTAAGGGGAAGGTTGGCAGGTGGGCAGCGACTTGGGGAGTGGCCGAGCATTGGTTGGTTGATGGCAAGCAATTGTTTCAATCTGCATCACTTGTCTTTCTTGGGGTTTATTTCTCTGTTATTTTCCTTTTAATTAAAAATTTATTTTTATTTTCAATCATTAAACTGTTCTTATCTTGACCTATGAGATTTCTCACTTTTACCCTTCCAATTCTCTCCCCCCACCCCCATCCCACTGGAGGGGGGGGGGAGTGAGCAGCTGTGTGGTGCTTAGTTGCCACTGAGGTTAAACCAGGACAGCTGGGCAGGCCACTGTGGGCAAGAACATGCTCCAGCTGTCCAGTCCACCTTGCTGCTGCAGACCTGTGAGGCACTGAGGGGACAGCCCTGATGGCTCACACCACCCCCAGACCTTCTCTGCCAGACCTGGGAACGCTGTTCTGGTGGTTCCCCATCCCTCATCAACTGTCAGAAGCTACCACTGTGAGAGAAATAGCTTGCCAAGGCGCTGTCACACATTTCGCACACCGTAACTGGGCTGGTGGGGTACAGCACGGGCATCTGGATCCACACCGACTACTGCCCGGGTCACGGGAGATGAAGCATCATTTCCCAACAGGACCAGTAATGTTAAGGACATGCATCCCTGCTTTGCCTTACCCATTGTAAACTATTCCCTGTTGAGTTAGAATGACCTTTAATTTCTTTGAAATAAAAACCCATGTGAATATGGTGCATTATTAGGATATACAGTGTGATACCTATATCTGTTCCAAATACAAAAGGATATTAATGTATGGGAGTGGACACTTTCATCTGATAGTATAAGATGTCACTGTAATTCCACATAGAAATCCATCAGAAAAGCTTGTAACTCTCATAACTGCTATCTGTGCTTAATTCACACAGGGAATGGCATAGGACCTTAATCTGACATGCAAATGAATATAAATCCTTAAATAATACTCTCTCTACATAGCTGTCATTGTAAATGTGCCCTCATCTTTACTACCCCAAAATAAATATTCTGACCAGGCAAAGCCCTGCCAATAACTTCTGAAAGTCAGTTAATGAAAGACAGTCTGATGACAAAGGGCTTCTTTCCTTAATCTCTGCAAGGCGTTTCAAGCCCACAAGGTGCAGCTGTTAGCCCTCTTTTAGAGATGGTTTCATGCCAAGGACTACTGGCTATTAGACTGTTTGGCCATAAAACTATGATTTTGGGGGATTTCATTCTTTTCCCATGTACTATGACCTGTGTATGCTGAGCCCTATAAAAATGCACCGATTCCCAATGGTTCCCAAAACATCTCCTTTTAGGGGACTTGTATATGTTGTGGAAAAATACCACCCCAAAACACCAGAGTTGGGTTTTTTTTATGCTGTGCACAAGGAAGCCAGCTCAAGGCACTAAGCTTCACCCTACCAAGAGGTCAAATTTTGGGTTTGCTCTTTTTTTAAAGAAAGTAACTGGTGATATGAACTGAGCACTTAAGTAAAAGTACTAGAAGACAATTTTACCATTGACAGGGAGAAAAAATATTGACTTAAATTAACTTGGGCCAACCACCACTGTTGACAAAACCATCACAGAGGAGAAACCTTGAACAACTTGGGTTATGATGGCAGAAACACAAGAGACTACAGTTCATCCTTAAATGCTCCCATATTAATAGGAACTTTCATGAGAGGAAGAATATGCTCCAGCTGAAAAAATGAAAGCAACTAAGATTTAACTGTAAGTTCTGTATGCACTGAACTCAGTAAGGAGACTGAAATGTGGTGAGGAAAGCCCAGGAAAAAACATTCCAAAATCTCTAACCAAGGTTAAACTGGAAAGCACAAACCGAATTTAATTAATTTTAAAGTGTATACGAACAGAAAACAGAGGCATCGTCATCCCTTTTGTAATGCTGCAGAACAAGGAAAATGAAACCCATAAATCAGCTGATTAGCACATAAGGAACACAGGGGAAAGCAATAGAAGCAGTCCCAGAAACAATGTCCAAAAATGCCATGTTTGCCTCCATGCTGCACCCAGAAACAGGGAGGCAGAAGCAGGGACAGCCCTGGGCAGTCACATGCAGACATGTCCAGGAGGCAAGGGCAAGGACTACTGGCTTACACAGACTTCTAATCTCTACATCCCCATTCCTCCAGATATTACATATACATTTGCTTAATTTTATATTAGCAAACATTGCAAGTTTCTCCTCAAAACCACCAATGAAAAAAAAAAAAAAAAAAAGGGACACTTTCAGAAACATTTTATATGATAAAAACCCAAAACACCCTGCTATATCAGTTTCTCGTTTAATATGAGAAAATACTGGTGTAATTTATGAAGTGTGAAAGCTGACAATATGTTTTGCCATTTTGTTTCAATAGCTACTGTTCTCACATTATCCATAAATGAATCTTAATGCTAAAAATAACCCATAATAAAAGTAACGTGAAATCCAGTAAATCCAGTAATTCAAGATACTGCTGACCAAGCATCATTACCACATTACCGTTTATAGTGCAGCAGTGTAAAAAGAATTTTAAGGTAAAATTCTGGGGTTTCATGTAAAAATTTAATTTAAAGACAATCTGTCAATTTGTACAGAAATGCATTGGGGTTTGATTCTGAACAAAATATATTCCTTTTTTTTAAAAAAATAACATGTTCCATTTTATCCTTTCAAACAAAACAGGTCTCTAGGTTTTTGTAATTTACCGTGAATTTGAGATTTAAAATGGAAACACAAAAGAATGTTTAGCCTGAATTTCTCTTTATTTTGAATTGGAAAGCTGGGATTTTGTTATTGCCTTAAAGATAACCAAATAAGGTATTTTACATTATGTGCATTTGGGAAAAAAAGTGAAACAAAAGGTAATTTCAGAATGAAAAATACATACTTTATCTTCTCAGGAAGGTCAAAAGTTCCATTTTTATTTTAGCAAAATAAAAAGTACACTCAGATGCAACATGTTTCTGGGAAATATTTTGGTTTCCTTTAAAAGAACCTTGCAAACCCTTGAAGGCATTCATCCCAGCACTGATGAAATGGTGACTTAAGCACCCACCTCATGCCTTGTGTAGGCATCTCAGTGAGTCCCCCAGGCTTGATGAATGCTCCAGAAGAAGCACACAGTTTGTTTGTTAATGTGTTTGTAATTTAACTTCACAGGTTGAAGAGAGACTAAACCAAATGTAAGCTGTAGCTGTGAAAATAGTGAGAAAACTCGGCTATAAAACAGACTTCGGAGAGCTGCTTGCAAATTCAGCCCTCAATGATGCACCCAACACACCAACACTGACCTTTACAGCATGACCAAGGACACATCTCTGCACTGTTGAGGTTTTTGCAATGGTTTCTCAATGTATCACTGTAAAAATAGTATCCTCGTGTACTAAGGCTTGCTGACCAAACCCCCTGCACCCAACTCAGCTCAATTCAGTGACTGCCTGTCTACAACTTTCTGCACCATTTGCAGCGTCAGGGAAAACATTTATAAATACAGTGGTGTTGAAAGATCTAACTGCAAAATAATGTGATCTAAGACAAGAAATATATACAGCATGACCCTAGTTGGGCAACTTCTGGACATGCCAGTAAACTCTGATAAGCAAAATGAAGGCAGTTTGGGGGTGCACTCCCAGGCTGATGAGATAATAAAAAGCCACTCAGAGGCAATCTCATCTGTAAAGAAATCATTGCAATAGCATTCAAAAAAATGCAGTTACTCTGAGCTTACAGGAATGTTACAGCAGATAGCAAAAAAAAGGAATCAAATGCCAGTTCATCTAAAGAGCAATATATCTATGTTTATTGTTCAAGCTTTATCCCTGAAGCCTAAATATTAAATTTAGAGTCATAAGAAAGGTCAGAGATGAGGTACAAAACAATCAACAGAAAGCATGAGGCATGCTTCCCTTTGGATCCTCACCTTTGTTACACTTTTCAGATTCCCTTGCACAAACTAGGGGTAAATTCCTCATTTATCTCAGAGTCAGGAGTTTTGCTGTTGACTCTACGGGGACCAAGCTTTGCCCTGGTTACCTCCTGCCTTCACTGTATATCCAGAAACCTGTCCATGCACTTCAGGCACGCATCTCCAGAACGCTGCAGGGAACAGCTTGCATGGTGCTGCTGCCAGTTGGCTCCCTACATCCTTCCACCCCTGCATCCCTGCTCAAGTGTGCCCCTCCTGAGGCATTGTGCATGCTAACTCTTGTCAGCCTTTGCATTAGATGTGCATTAGTGATTTGGCAGGCTCCAGAGGACACCAAAAGGCTCATTTCTTTTTGCCGAGTTCAGTTGGCCTTGCTATTTTGCTGATTCAAAGTTTTCTTTTGCATTTAGCAAGGATCCTGTAAAAATTGCTGCCAAAGCATCTTGAGAAGTGAAAATGAAATGTATGTCTTTGTAAATGATGCAGGGGAACCTAAGCACCCAGCTCCAAATG
Source organism: Athene cunicularia (assembly GCF_003259725.1). Taxonomy (NCBI): domain Eukaryota; kingdom Metazoa; phylum Chordata; class Aves; order Strigiformes; family Strigidae; genus Athene; species Athene cunicularia. The sequence goes on from NW_020799101.1 coordinate 13,509,833, forward strand.
TGCAGAGTCATTTCTATTGTGGATGCCAATACTGGTTGCCTATGGTATGCTGAAAAAAGAAAAAGAAAAAATCCTGTAAACAAAAATGCCTTAGAACTGACCATCCATTGAATTTCAGGGCAATCCATATTCACATGGATTTCTGACAATATCTAACCTTCTGAACGCCATCCTGCCCCTGTACACAAAGCACCAGACTGGCATGCGGGTACCCGCAGTCCTGCTCCTCACTCTGACACATTGCAGGAAATGCACTATTTCTTCACAAGAACAAGCAACTCACATTTAGCAAGTTCAAGACATCAAAAGAGGTGATAATCCCAATTAATTGTGACTATGTGTTTCTTTTTAAAGGTGTGAAGACAGCCCAGATAGTCCTCAGTCAATGTTGAATGATGTTCTTCCTCCTAGTGAACAGCCAAGTAGCATCATTAGAAATACACATGACCAACAGCTTACATGTATCACCTGCTGCAAAGACACAGTCACACCATACACCAACTTGTGTTGCAGTGGCTACACCAGCAGCACTGAGACAAACCACACACCCAGTGTCTGTTTAAGCCTGCTCCTTCCCAGAATGACAGCTCTGGGCATTGTACCGTGGGAAGTTCACTACCAGGTTCCACCTCCTTTAAGTTTTAGCTCCGTATCAAGAGCCTGAACTTACCATCTGAAGTCTAAGACCACAGAAGACAAATATTTGAGCAAACCTAGAAGAAGATCTTTGTCTGCATTGGCCAGGAACAAGGGATTTGGAAACATTATCTTACCATAGCTAGCTGTGGGGATCTGGGCACTTCTGAAAACACCAACAACACTCTCTAATGTCTATATGGTTGACTCCTTCCCACCTCACCCATTCTTATCCTTCACACTCTTTCAAGAGAAACAAGATTTGAATGTCAGATCAAGAGGTCCTACTCTCCTCCCAGTTATCCCAGTGTACATCTCTAGCTGTCAGACCTTTAGACGTCCAGTTTCTCAGCACAGTCAATGCACATATTGTCAGTTCTAATACTAATACAACAACAGATTGATCCCTAACGCCATTTTATTTATTCACAATAACACTTAGCATTCCTTGCAGAAAGCCATTTATAATATTTACACTGATTTGCCTAGACAAATAGAGAAGATTTGAAGATGACAAATCACTGTCACCTACTACAAATAACTGATTCTAAAACTTCTGGTTTACAAAACACATTGGGATCGTCTCTCTTGCACTGTCTCCTCAGCAGTACTTTAGAAGCCCACAGTCTCCATGTGTGATGCACTTTTACAGCTGCACCTTCTGTTTAACTTTTGCAGTTGGTAGTGGGGGCATGTTTTGGGAAAGCACCTCTAAGCCAGCTGCCTCTCACCTTCCCCACAGCAGCATTCTGCCAATTTGCAAAATGCAATAGAAACTGGGAATTAAATTTGTAATTCCCTTGGCTCCTTCTCATGTCCTCTGAGTCTAGTGTAAGATCAGAATAAAGAGGACTTCCATACATTGAATTATGCATGGTCTTGGAATAAAATAAAGTCGTGTCAGCACTGTAAAAGAGTGATAGCTCCACTGATTATGTATTAAAATATAATCCTCTCTGTACCTGTTGACTGGGTGGTTGTGGTACATCAGGCCTCTGTAATCACTGGCCTCAAATCTTCCTACACGGAGTTGAAACAGAATTGACCTTTCCCACAATCTGGGTATCTGTTTTTGCAAAGTACAAAATTTGGTTAATTATATTGCTGGGGTAGGATGCCACCAGTACAGAAATAGTCCCTTCACGGATGCCTCTGTCAGTTCAAATTCCCCTCTTGTGTTGGATCTTCGGATTAGAAACAGTGGTGGATCAAGGTGCTCAGTGCTCACCTGCAGACCAGGGGGAACTGCCTTTGGAGCTTGTCATTGCTTAAACTAAGAGAAGATATGAGTACATATTCTTTTCTGTGGAAATGCTGATGTTTTTCTGCTGTCTTCATAAAAAGGAGGGACACAGACATAAGAAAGGAAGACTTAGAAAGGACTCAGGAGGAATGCCCTGGAGATGGGAGAGCAAAGCTCTTCAAAACATGGCAAGAGGCTGAGCCTACAGTTACAGGAAACTCAGCACATCAAACTGAGGTCTCCCTCAGAGGGTATCAGTCCTACTGACTATGAAATACCAGCCCTCTGGCCCATGTACAAGGACTAGCTTCTCGCCAACATCTTCAAGTCTGGCAGTCACAGGTGCTTTCTCAGAGGATTCAGAAGAGTTTGGTTAAACCACAAAGATACCTGCAGCAGATACATTTAGGGTGTTCACTGCTTCAGAGACAAGTGAAGAAACGAAGCACTGTTTTGTGCACATACAGAGGAAGATGCTTCTTCACACGTCTAAGCCTGGGTAAAACTACAGGTGTTGAGCATGTACTTGTGCCAGCAAAGGCAATGCTGCTGGAAGGCCATCATCTACCACACAACCCTTGGATCCCATGGACCAGACCTGAGAGCTAAGGGACCAGTCTTGAATTTCTTGGACACCACAGTGTCACCTCAGTGAGATTCTGGGGAGATTAAGAAGAGCACAAGATGGGTCTCTTATATAAGATTTGGTCAATATTGGAAAACTGGGCTCATTTAAGCACTTGATTCTCTCCCTTAGAATAGAGGATATGCTTGCATTAAAATAAAGCAAAACCAGTACAGTAAGTACTGTTATTTTCCATCCATTTAGGGAATGAAATAGGCTTACATTTCTCATTTACATTGCTGTACCCGCAGTATCTACCTCTAGTAGCGTGCTGTATTGCACAGTTGAAGATGTACGTGCAGATTTCAGGCACTGCACTAACCACCAGAGGGAGTCCCTGGAAACCAGCAGTGGAGGGAATGGAATTAAAATCTGTTTTCTATAGAGCACGCCGGAATACTAATCAAGACCAACAGATAAAGCAATCCATACAAATCACATTGACGGTGATTGCTTGGCAGGGTTTGGCTTTTTTTATCAGTAGAATTGGAGCAGATTTTTAAATACACCTTCAAGATCTGAGTCACGCTGCCTTCTCCTCAACTGTGCAGCTAAGCACGTACAAATGCAAAGGCTAGATGCTTCATGAACTAAAATCACCTATTAGCAGATTGCTTCCTTCCTGAACTGCAGGACGACCCGAGATTGTTCCATTTTACCACAGCTGAGGTTCACTCCCTGTTGCGTTGCAGGGACTGTGTGGCTTGTCAAGCCAACAGCCAACAGCACAGGACTCACCCCCACGGGTCACCTTTAGGTGAGCCATCCTCTCTCTGACGAGTGAAAAGGAAACTACACAATTATTGTAGACTAGATGCCTAGCATTTTTGTGCCTGAGTTTCAGTTAAATTAACTGCATTTTCAGCTGCATTACTTCGTTGGCATTAACTGGAGAAATTACAACAGTCATTTCCATAAGGGGCTGAGCTTCTGCTTCCAGAATGCCACACAACCTAGAGCTTTCGGGTCCCCCAGACTTGGTGAAAGTAAGATGATGGATGACACATGGAGTCATCTAAGATGGCAATTAATAGACTTCGTGTGAGCTACCTGGAGATTACCAACAAGCAGGAGAAGCTGCTCTACATGCTTTGCTGGTGGCAGCATATGGCCATTCACTTGGTGGTCAGAATTAAGCAGTAGACTTTCCCCTCACCTGAGCCTCTGCCGGAGAGGGCTGCAGAGCCGTGCTCTAGCTCCTCAGCTGCACCCCTGGCTGTCCCCGCTCAGTTCTCTGGCCCTAAATGCCGTGTGTTTTGACCAGGAACATGTTTTTAGTGAACTATGGCACATAATGAAAGCAGAGTTTAAAAACAAAATTCAAAACACTATCAATTCTATTTTGATTACATGTGAAAAGTCCTTTCAGCCCAGCAACGTATTCCTGACTTCTGTTTATATATGTGTGAATTTCTTCCTGAGTTCATTTCTGGTATAAAATCCAAAAATTTGCATGCACAAAGACCATCTGTTTGCACTGCTCAGGCAGTCAGAGAAGTGATAATCTGATGTGCACTGCTCCTGTGAACACACACATACGGATGCACACAACACATGTACTCCTGCGAGTTCTCACTAACTGTCCCAGGGAAATCCATGGAGCATCACTAAAAATACAATTTATACACATTAGTTTCCAGATCCCTAATTTATTATTATTAAACTAGAGGTTTAATTATTAGTGTAGTTACTAATTAATTATAGCATAATTGGAAATAATTAATCTATTAATTAGAAAGTTTGGGAGAGGATCATAGCAAAATTGTCATGAACCAGAGAAGGGTTCTTAGCAGCAATTCTTTACAGTCAGTGACAAAAAAAAAAAAAAAAAGGAGAGAAAAAAAAAGGCTTTATTTTGCCTAGAGGTGCCTAGTAGAGACACCTAAAATATGTAACCAACTGTCCCAGGAGCCTGTTACTGTTCCTTGACCACAGTGACAGCCCTGCTCCAGTACAAAACCCTGTGCTACAGATGCCTACACTTCTACTCCCATTAACAGGAGGATCATGGTCACACAATTATTACTTGCTTGGAATGGGATCACAGATCAGGGAGTGGATGAATTATTGTGTTGAGACAAACTATTATAAGGTCTGGCTCTTAGCTGGGAATCCAGAAAGTCTACTAAAGAAAAAGAATCAAGTTTCTTGCCAGCTCAGCAACTAATAACCCAAACCTATCTTAATCCCTACACATTTGTGCATCTCATCTCAAGTTAGTCACTGATATAAATCAGCTAGTAACTAAAAATTAGCATAGGGTACCCATGAACAGTATAAAATAAGGAATTGGGGTGGGGGGCTTAACACCAGAATTAGACAACATTGTCATAAGGCACCACTTCTGCAAAATGATTCAGAATGAATACCACCTGTGTTAAGTATATTTGGATACTTACTAATGCCATAGAAAGCTGGAGATGTCACTTTCTGTGCAATCTCTTGGAAGTTTTTATAGTTTACTTTTCCAAAAATAAATAGCATTTGGAGGGGCACAGCACCATTGTAAAAATCAATCTGGTTTGGCTGATTCAGGTTAGGAGTTCCTGTCAGCAGTTAGAACTCTTTGCAAATCTGGATCTGTGTAACTACCATCACAGCACACTGCCTGGTAATTTTTTTTCTTTTAAGAATAAGGGCATCCCTTAAAGTATTTAAAACAGTTTATTTATTTTCAGTGTTCTTTCTCCACTTTTCTTCTAGTGAGAAAAATTTCACAGAATGTTCTTTTTCAACTTATTCAATGACATTATATATTACAAACTATACCAATATTTGGCTTTAAAAATACTGTGGATGAATTGGAAGAGCGGGGTGAGGTTTCAATGTATGTACAGAGGTCAGTGGCATTGTTCTGCATGGAATTACAGCACCTCTAATTCACGCAGGGTTTGAAAAGGAAGACAAACTGCCTTAAAAAAGCAATTCTTGATCCGACATAAATGAAGTCATGTTATTTTAGAGACTACCCCAGGACACAAAATATCAAAGCATTTTTAAGAATGACAGAAAATGAACACAAAACTGAAAGAAGGTTTGATGGAAGAAATCAGGTGCCCAATGAATAAATAAATGTCCTCTAGACTATTACTGTTGAGCAAAACAAATGCACTGAGTTTCAACACGCCAAAGTATGGCACTGGAATAGCTAAAACCACTGCTCTCATCACAAAAAGCCACTTGCTCTTCATATGCTTCAGAGTTTTGAAGAGCTGTGGACTCCAAGCACAGACTACTGGCAGGAGGCAAGAAGGCAGAGGGGGTGTAAGCGCTCCCCTTTGCTCACTGCCTGGGCAGCGCAGAAGGGCAGAGTCAGGGCACAGCCCACCGCCCACTGCCCACCCGAGGAGTTGTGCCCGGAGGATGCCAGCAGCGTCCTGGTGGCAGGTGCTCCTTCTCCTGCCACCTCTCCAGGGACAGGAGAGGAAGCAGAGGAGGGAGAGTGACATGGAGCTGCTTCTGAGTCACAGCACCTCCTGGGGCAAGGCAGCTTTCATACTTCTGTGGCTTGAGGCTGAGCTCCACTCACAGCCATGGCTTGATACAGGACATGAGGTATATATAGTCCAGACTAACGCCTGAAAAGGTGCCCTTGCCAGATAAAGAGGCATATTCAGCAAGCAAACACGCTATAAATGGTCTCCAAATGAATACCAGCCAAAATCTGGCCTACACTGCTTGCACATAAATTACTGGAATTCTTAAATTTTGAGAATCACATTCATTTTTTTTTTCCCTAAGCTGATATATTCTTCTGATATTTATTGTAGTCTAGTGAAAAAGCCACATTGCATCTCCTACCACTGAACTCTGGGAACTTTGCCAGTTTGCGCCAGCTTCAGAAAAACAAGGGTTTGAGGGTAATGGTGCTAGGGAATCTGTTAGCATAAGTCTTCACTCTCAGTGTGTGCAAGTCTCTCTTAAATCTCTCAACAATCTTCTCCCCACACAATTTCCTTCCTGAAGTGGTTTTCATTTTGTGCAGAAGAATTCAGCACAGCAAAAAACATCAGCAAGAGACTCAAGAGCCGTTAGATTTGTTATGCTCTTCAAAGAACAAAGGCACCTTTTGTTGTTCTAGACATGCGACAGCGGCTCCAGAGCTGCTGCTGCTCTAAGCAGGGGTATAATAAGAGTCCTGCACAAAAAGTGGCTAAGACGTGTACAACCAATATGTCACAGGTTTTCATTAGCATAACACTGGGAGAGCACTTCACTGCCCTGGAAAACTTTCAGTCGTGGATCCCTACCATCAGGGTGATTGAAAAACAGAACTGAAAAAAATGATGCCTACTTCTGTAGAGAAGAATTAAATGACAGATGAATAACAGCAATGATGTCTACAGTTTTAACAGTGAAAGGAGTCTGTAATCCTAGTTTATCTCTTCACGAGTGAAGCAATTTACCTCCTGTGCTCCAGTCAGCTGGAGCCAAGTTACTATGGAAGTTTAACCAGTCTTACTCATTGTTTCTTCTGGCTGGGCCAACTTCTTTCAGTTCTGGTTTTAAACATGTTTCCCTTAATGTGAACTTAACTTATGAAGTATACACAGGTTCTTAGAAATGTCATATACCCATCTCAGGAAACTCAGGTTAACCTGAGAAGAGAGCACTTAAGCAGTTTTGCAGGCAAGTGGCCCTTGCAATGAAAGTGCCCATAATTCCAGGAGTAGTGTTGGCTGTTTTGGAAACATGGGCAGTGGGCTTGTATTGAGTACTGTCACCCTCAACAGCACAGTAAGAATGAGCCTTGGGAGCAAGACCCAGCGAGTGCTACTCTGGCTTGAGCTGATGTTTTTCAGCTGGGGTTGCAAGGGACTCCTGCCCTCAAAGGGTCGCAGGGACGGGACCTGCTGAACACGTGGTGGGGCACTGCCCGGGGAGTACCCCTCACTGGTTGCAGAGGAAAATAAATTCACACCTACTTTGCTGTGTAAACAGCTCATCTCTGTCCAGTCTGCAAAGGAAGGAATTTATTCTTGTAATAAGCAGTATACTAAAAGATTATTTATAGGTCAGGTGGATTTTTCTGGAACAGTTCCAGTCATAAAGCAGTGCAGCAGACAAAACAAAAAGAGCTCATCATCTTACTTGAATTTTCCCTCCCTCTTCATTGACTTACAAAGCACAGCAAGTTAGATCAGAAACTGCCTGATCTGCAGAGCATTTCTGAGCAACTAAAGTTTATATTGGAACTGGAGTAGGCGTGAGGCTGGAAAAATTGTGAAATTTATTTCTTTAAACCTTTCTCTGGTGCCTTTGGAAGATGTCACTCCGGAAAGATTTAGTCCCCTGGGGAAGCTTTGTTTTTTAAAGAAGCAAAAGCTTTTTCTATTTTTAACATGTACCCAATTCACAGAATCATAGAACGGTTTGAGTTGGAAGGGACCTTAAAGATCATCTAACCATTGCCTGTGGGTTGCTATTTTGGCTAGCACTAGGTGTCTGACCACATGGATCATATTTACACTAATAAGTTTAAAAGCTTGTTATTTACACATTCTCTATTCCTACATTATAAATAGGAACAACTTCTGAGATTATTTGGTTAAAAGACCTGCAGCAGAATGGCATGTTTATGGTCCTGTAATACCTACACAATATGAGCTTACGTTGAGTCTTTAAATGTTATTAGTGCACTTCAAAGTACAACATCCACAGAATATACCATTTTAGTGGTTTATAATTTGTACCAACACACCTGATAGCGTGGGAAATGAGCCCACAGCACAGCATGCGAAGCGCCTTACATGAGGCATGGATCTCTTTACACCAGCATGGTTTTGGAAACAGCTGTCTGCAAGTGTGCATTATGTTCTGTGGTGGGTCCCCTCCATTATTGATGAGTTATTTTATGTATTATGCAGTACTGTAATGAAGATGCAGTCTTTTGTCTTCCCACACTGTGTCCTTTGTGGTGCTGGGAAGTCTTGGGGCAATATTATCAAATAAAACAGTCACTGCATTGTAGAAGATGAATGCAGCTGACTGACTTTCCCAGCAGTTACGCTTTAGAGCCACTGAAATATTGAGAGATGCAGGACTAGTTGGAAAAATTCTAACGAAAAAATGAATATAACATTTTAAAATTCTATTTTAAAAAAATGTGTAGACTTTCATCTGAAATCCAGTGCACCATAATCTTCACACACATCCTGCACTGACAGAAACACTGCAAAAATTTAGGGCATCTAACTAGAAGAATGTATGCTATATGCTGCCAGTTTTTCTGCTATTTGATGAATCAGTGCTTTACTTTTCTATTTCTTTCCTTATTTTAGAGATCTTAAAGTGCTTTTCAAGGGACTTCCTCCCAGCAATATAGAAATGCAGTCACTTCTGGATGAGGATAAGAGCAGAATGACTGAAGGAATGGAAAAAGATCTGAAACTCCAAAGAACTTAATCAAATCCAACTTATGGGAAAGGGGACTGGAGAAATACATATCAAATAATCCACAATGCTGGAAAAGAAAAGTCAGCAGATCTGCTAATCAGAAGAAGAGTGAGGAGGAATCCTTCTGACTGCCAAAACATCCTCCCTGCAGAGTTAAAGCTGGGTCTGTGAAGCTCTGTTTTGGAAGGCATGGGGATGAACTCTGCACCCTCTATGACCTACACGTCTATATCGTGTGGTCTGTAAGCCACTTATACTCAGAACAAGAAAATGTCTTTCTTACAAGAAAAAAAAAAAATCACTAGTCATTTTCTTGAAACCTGTCCCCTGCTATTTCATGCTTTCCTCCAACTTTTCCCATTTTAGTCAGATAAGGCAGCTGACCTCTTTAACTATGGCTAACTCTGCAACATAGCCCTCTGCATAAGGCTTTCCAGCATGTGGTGTTTACATTTAGAAGTATGATCTTCTTGCATTGTAAGTCAACAATAACTATTCAAGTCCCCAGGGCAAAGACATCAAGAAAAGCAAGTCCACAATATGTTATATTCACTGTGTCATAGGCAGCATTCACCAGCAGACTGCATACTCTGAGCAGACTCTCAATTCTTCTCCAAGAGGTACCAAGTCTCGAAGCCATGGAAGCCCAAGATGCCCTCAGAGCTGGTCATGCCAAACCACAAAGCTGAGCCACTGCCTCCTTCTGCAGCATGGAAACATGCAGGGGCTGTCAGGGACCAGCAGGGAAGCAAAGACAGTGTCTGAAGTGAGCAAATAAGGAAGGAAAGAAATGAAGCCATTCCTTTGCCTGTCCCTAGCGATGTGGGGAGCAAGAAAGGAGGTAAAATATTCTCATTCCCTCTCCCAGGGAAACGTAACGATTCACTGGGAGAAGCGCTGAGTGTATAGGCTCCGCTAAGCCCTGCAGAAAGTTACCTTCATCACAGGCACCACGGATTTCCTACAAAATTATGCCAGAGAAGAACTTGCCTGCTTTAGCTTACTGATATCCTCACCTTATGTCCTGCTCCAATAACTGTGCCGTGCTGCCACCGGTCATTGCCCTTGTTAAATCTAAGAGGATTTAACAATAAGCCCTGAAACACATGAACCCTGTCTGCTTACCAAACATCAAACAGCCTGAGGGCAGGATCTGTGCAAAATGCTTTCCCTGCAGTATCCCTGGGCAAGAAAGGGTGATGCTCTGTCCCCAGTGAAATCTGGCTGCAGGTGACAAGGTAAGCTGGTGACACTCCTTGCATCAGGTAACTTACGCCAGTAAAAAGTCTGGCTTCACAAAGTGGACACCCATGAAAGAAAAACAATTTAATGGGAAGTCATTTGTCATACTAATGGTCGTACTAAATGACACCATTAAAGAACTGTAAGGAAGAGACTGGTAATGAGCAAGTCAATGTTATCATTTGCTCTCATTTTGCAGGCTGGCTCAGCACCAACTCTTCATTTTTTATTGTAAAGGAGAACAGATGAAAGAGATGTATAAGGAAATCAAAGTAATTAGGCATATAAACAAGGTGACAGGTAAACAACTGTGATTCAGTGAGGCAACTGACAAACTCTAAGGGAAGGATGGTATACACTTGTATTATTATTTTCTTTTTAGTCTTATTTTATCTCATTTCAGATTACACCTAACATGATCATTAACATCCTTACAAAGCACAAGACTGAGCTATGTTCAGCTCCTGCCTGCACTGCAAGGCTTGCTTTACCCCACCCTGAGGATGCGTGCTGGGAGAGGCTCCCATCACAGCACTGAGAATTTGGCCGTGCTGAAGAAAACCAGCCCTCCTGTGGGAAAGGGTATGAATCCATCCGCTGCAGAAATATGACTAGACAGCAAGTTTGGACTACGGCTCTTCTCCCTAACTTTGGGACATGAGACTCCCTGGAAGAATCCCTCCCCAGGGATGATCTTGATACTCAACCCAGGTTAACACAGGCTAGATGTAGGATCTGATTCAGCCCATTTAACCACAGGTTAAGCACTTGATTTAGTTTTCACTAGTGCCCCACATAATCAGCACAGAGATCAGTGCATGCAGTGAATGATCCCGGGTATCGTAGTCTGTCTCATGAAGAAGTGGGACAGTATAGTAATTCTCAACACTAGCTCATAACTGTATATTCATCTGAAGTGAGTCATTCATTTGAAAGTCAGCACTACCTAAAAATTATTTCCAACTCCCCAAAACACAGACTGCTGTAATTTTTTAAAACTAATTCAGTTTAGTGCGCCATTCAAAAACCCACACCACTGATTTGCAACCAAGACTAGTTATTTTTCCAAATATTGGAGTACTCTGACTCCACATCTGCTGAAGATATGATGCAGTCTCAGATTATCTGCTGTAGTCTACCATGATTAATTTTAGTCGATGCAAGTGGGCGATAGAATGAAGGGAGAAGCAGTCATGGAAGCCAGAATCTGTATCCAGCTATGGGAAGATTAGTAGTACCTAAACATAGTAATGTCTCAGCAGGGAATACACCAAACAATTAAACATTAGAAATGGCACATCCCAATTAGTGCTCATAACATATCCCAAACTGTAAAGCTAGCAGATAGAAAGGCTATTCTGTACTATGAGTGTGCCAGAGGGAACCTCTGTTTAACTATCTGGATTTAGTTGAGGATTTTATTAGTGTGTGAGCAGTTCTGTGTGTACAAAAGCACTCCTTAAAGCTGTCATCCATCTGCATAACCACATGAGCAACTTTAATACATGGATGCGTAGATAGAATAAATTTTTTTCCTAATGATTTTTCCATATGAAAAAGTAAACCTTAACGCAGCATACAGGCAGCAGAATGGATGGAGCATGCAGGCAGCGGCTGTGCCTGAAAAGATATATGGATAAGAATGTTTGTGTGAATTCCTGTTTGCATTAATGCATGCCCACAAAAGCTTACGCGCTATATGAGCCTAGAAGAGCAGATCTGAAAAAACACTTTAGAACTTGTATCCATTATGTACTTTTGCTGTCAACTTGCATGGTGAGATCATTTCAATAACTGGGAAACTTAAAATGAAATAAAAGTTCTCAATATATTATATTATAAATGTTTAGCTAATAAAATTTTAAAGAGAAATATGTACAGAAATAAATTTTGTTATAAAAAAATTTGCTAAAAATTAATATTTTGGGAATTTGTTTCACAGAATCAGAGTTTTTTAAAAAAACACAAATGCTGAAATTCCCTTTAAACCAAATTTCAGTTTTTGACAAGCTCGACTGCAAGGAATGGGACAACTGGCAATCTTGGAAATTTCTAACACTTCATGTATGAGAGAAAAGGGGTTGTTGAACACTGAGTGTTTACCAGCCCATTGTTTTTTCTAGAAAAGGAAGTAGGAAATTTTTTCATCTGTGACCCAATTCATGTCTGTCTATGTGACAGATACAAACATTAATTGCAAGCTCTTCAGCATGCTCTGGCTCTTTTGTCTGTAAAGCATCTAACACACTTTGGTATGCTAAGTAAATTAATAAAAGAATACCCCCCAAAATGCAAATTATTATTTGCTGTATATTCCTAAACTTCTCAGAAATCTAATAACCTTTTCAAATACTCAAAACCACTTTCTTAAAAATACCTGTTTTTCTTTTCTAGGAGTAGCTAACAGTTAAAGTATCCACTTAAGACAGTTTCTTTCATTTTAGCCTCAGAGCAATAAATTCTTATCTTGAGACTCGTTTCCACAAGGCACCTCACTGGAACAACCTCTGAGTTCTGCAGAAACCCCATTCCCTTTGATAGGAAGAGAGAGATGGAAATAAAACCCCCAAAATTAAGAAAGGCAGACTCCTCACAGACATTAAACCAATCACTACATCAAGACTACAGTAAAAGTATCCAAATTTTGAAGTCTCATCTGGTGGGCTAAGTGGGTTGAAGCACATATGAGCAGCCAAAGAGTACTTCTGACCTGCATGAGTTTAGGTCTGGTGAGTGTTGGCCAGATTTCCTCCTGAAGTCTCCTGCTGTGGCACAACTACAGCTGAAAAAGTTCAAGCTGAAGAAGGCAGAATTCAGTCCTCAGTATTTCTAAATATAGCTCATGATTTAAGACATTTATTGATTTTTTCATGTCTTTTGCATTTGTCAGCTCAACAGAATGAACGGAAATAGCAAAAGAAAAAATATGAACTTTTATATTACAAATAGACCTTTTAGTAAGACTTATTTGTGTACTGAATATTGTGAGGAGACGATCTCTTTCTAGAAAGCTGCTGTCCATTGCCAGCAAACACTGTTTTCAAAAGGAAAACAGGGCTGTGGTGTGAATTTTGCAGGAAAAAACCCACCACACAAGGATTGCTTTCTGTTCCCAGCCCAGGAGCTGCAGAGAGGTCACTGGCATGTAAGGAGGGCAGTACTTCATGCAGATACCACAGACCAGAAACTGGTTTCCATTGAGAAACCAGGACTTTATTTTGGGCTGTCGTCAAGCTAGTGTAATGACAATTTCACAGAATGGTAAACTTCACCACAAACTTCAGCTGCAGTCAATATAATACTTAGGAAGAACATCAGTCAATGTCCAGCATATAAGCCTTTGCATTTTACCTTATGAAACAACCGAGACGCCACACACTCCTCTTTTGGAAAGCCAACCCACAAGAGCCAAGTTATAGATGATGCCCAACACACTGGAAATACCAGTTCCAAGTTCTACCTTATAAAATGTTGCTAATTTTACTCTAGCTTCTGTTAATTTAAAGTTCTATTCTGCCATCTTACATGTAACACAACGCATACACAGATCCTTATAAATCAGGGGGCTACCTACCGGCTGAGGCTTTTCCAAATAACCACTGACTTCCTATTGTGAGTTAAGGCACCATGAAAAATTAGAAGACAGGCAAATGAAACCTGAAAATATGTACAGTTCATACCACAGCAAATGCTGTTGTAAAAGTCTGTCTACTAGAAACTAACCTTTTTTATTATAACGGTTTGTATAGTGGCATGCTATCCAATACTGCTGCACTAGGTGATAGAGAACAAGCATTGTAAAAGGTCACAGATTCATAAAGAGCGTGGTGACTGCTAATTTACCTCCATCTTGTGAGTTCATGATATTTAGAGCAAACAGCATTGCATTGGAGAACGTGGTAGCCTCTTCTTTGCTTGCAAAATTCAAGCCATAGACCTGCCGTGCATCGCGCCATTGATGAAAGGTAGGTGTTGCTTGATTGTACTTCAGTCCTTTCACAATTGAGTAATTAATCACTACCTGTGATATGAAAGAGAGGGGTGAAGATTAAAATTAGTTCTGTTTTCAGTGGAGAAAAAACCTAACCCTTTGGTAAAGGTTAATTAAATTCATAAAGGCAATTCATACGGCAGCTCCTACATGGCTGTATGGTAAAGGCAGTGTGTGTCTCGATGACAGAAGACCCACATCTGGGGGCAAAATTTACAACAGTTCAATTCAGCCCCAAGTACTTGCAAGCTAGTTTTGCAAATTCTATTACCTGTTTGTGTTTTCTACAGCATCTCCTCAGGATACAGCTGTGCAGATACTGCAGACAGATGTCAGGAGCCAGTGCCAGCAGCTGTTACCATCTTTTGGGGGATGATCATGCAGAGTTGTCAGAAAAAAAGCCAGAGAGAGCTCTTGGCACTAACTCTGCCCTACAGCAGATAACTGTTTCACTCATTACACTGGCTCTCCTTTCTCCCCCCATGCACCTGATCACCACCAGCTTCTTATGTTGAAAGAGTTTTCTCTCTAGAATCAGACAGGCAACGACAAAAGCAGACAACCAAATATCTCCTCTTCCACCTCCTCCCTTGGTGTACATGCTATAATTTCCAGGTAAGGGGTGACTGCAGCAGAAGGGTATTTCTGTATGGTTTTATTTAATCTGCTAAATACAATGCCCTGTTTATTCTTGGGCAGGGCACGTGGGACACAGTACACCTGGGATCTGACTAGAAACCTCCAACGTTAAAAGCGTAAGTTGCTCTAGCTGAAGGTGAAGAGGCAGGAGTGCCCATGCACCACTAATACACCAGAAGGACCCATGGCACAGACGGCACCCCTGAGATACCCATCTGTGGACTGACAATGGCAATTCATTGTGACACAAATATAAGAAACAAAAGGCCAACAGAAGGGATCATAATTATTCTCATAAACAGTCACAGTGCAGTTAAAAACAGAGGAGTAGGGAATGGAGACTTCATCTTAATGAGCCCACACAGGCTGAGGGCAGAAGGAAATCAGGGACAGAGAAACTTAAAATTATGAGCAGGGAAAGACCAAAGTTCATTATTCAAATATAGCAAATCTGGTTTTGAATATTCAAGTTTGCCTCTACAAATGGAGTTATATTGCCTGGAGTTTTATCAAGAGTCAGAACAATCCCACAATTTCTGGTCCTCCTTGAAAGCCAATCAATGGAAATCCTCCACTGAACTAGTTTGTATGGCTCATCTGTAAATTAGGTGGGCTGGACGCTGGTGTACAGGAGTAGGAAGAGGGACCGTGGTGCATGCTGTCCAGGAGCTCACTCTTAGTGCGAGTGTTACCATACGGGACTTGGTAAGATGGGAGCAACAACAACTGAATACAAGGGAATGGAGAGGAAGTAACGAATAAATGATGTACACAGTATTTCTTATTAGAGGTGGATCCCACACACCAGGAAACCTACCAATACATCTTTTTTGCAGTCTCACTGACCAGCACTTTGGAAAGTTTTCTGTTAGTACTATTACTGCATCTACAAACTCCAACATATTTAATTAGATTAACGGGACTTTTGCTAGATTTCTAAATTATAAAAGCAGAGTTTTAAAACTAATTTCAAAGGTAAATGACTCCTAGCTCTGAGTTGACTTTTCAGTGGATTGCCAATTTAAATTGTCAGAAAAACATTAGATGAGCACCTAATACATAAGGAGCAAATTGTTTTTCACACATCCCTGTTTCTGAAGGATGACACTGTCTCACTAATATAGACAGTTAATAGATGTCTGATAACTATACTACATTAATATAAAAAAAAAAAAATGGAAACCAGCAAAGAAACCACTACACCAGTAGATAATTACATATATACTCTATTTCTATAATGCATTTACTTACCTGAGTCAGCACTAAACAGTGACATAGCAAACAGTCTTTGAATACTTGGTCTAGCCCTAGGCATAAATTAGCCTGATGGTTATTGAACATCAGGTATCTGGTCCAAGTGTTGCTCTCAAACCAACATCATTATTAACTTTCTATGTAAATGCACTGGACAGCAGTCAGACCTACATTGCTTTTTTTGCCTCATTTCATAAAGACATTCCTGACCTGTGATCCAAAGGGAGATGCAGGGCAGCCTACATTTGGTACACAGGCTCTCAAGAGTTGGTCCCCTGAAAATGGGAACTGCATCACCAGCATGCTGCATGGGAAGCCACCCACCCCAACCAGAACATTGTGGAAACTTTGTTGCTCGGTCACAGCAAAGATTTGAACTCACTCTTATAGCTGACACCTTAGATAGCCCCTTTCTCTAGAAAAATGGTGACATCAGCCCCATTCTACCACTGAGCATTGGGAGAGCCTGTGCTGATGTTGCTCATACTCATTGAGTCTCTAGAGCACCAAGTAGACTCATGCCTGGACAACTAACTAAACAGTCTTAACAGGTATCAATTTTTAAGTCTTCCAACCACTTCTGAGTAGCTTAACCAAGGGAAGGAACAGACAGTATCTCTGAGGAAATGTTTAGAAACTAACAAACTGGTGAGCTTCTACCAGGCTTTGCAAAGTGAGTATTTCTCACCTACTAAAAGAATCTTCTGTTTTAAAGTACAGCGCTATTGAAGTCCAAAAAGCACCAGAGGGTGTAGTGCAGTTGTATAATGAAAGACAGAAATTGTAAAAACCTTTGCCAAAAATCGTTTAATAGAAGTCAGGTAAGCAGTTCAAAATTTGCTTTCCCAGAACACTGACCCAAGGAACTCAGAGAACCCACTCTGTTCTGAGGGCTTGATCCCTTCAGCTGAATAAAGACAGAGTTTGAATGTTGACATTCAGTAATCATCAGGATGTAATACCCTGTCTTTAAACTTAAAACAGAGAGTTTAAAACTGGGAAATGAAACATAGTCAGTTTCGTTTTATCTCCTTTGGCTAAGGTTTCTAGAAAAAAGAAGAGGAGGTGTTCTCCTACTGTTAAGAATGCGTGCACAAAGGTATCTTGTACAGATGGTCTGGAGACCCTGCAAGGCATGTAATGATAACCAAGTGCTTCAGAGCACTAACAAAAATAAAGAAGGTCTCCCTGTTTGGAGCATAGGTTGGGGGTTTTTTACATTTTTCTAAGGGATCTTTACTCTAAAGCTTCCTATGTCAGTAAGATAGCATCCACCTTGCTGAGCAGACCAACAGTTAATCTTTTAATCTTCAGTTGTAGTCTACAATAGGTGAACTGGAGAAACTTACTGAAAGTTTTGCAGCAATAAGTAATGGATTTGTCCATAAGAAACAATTCTTCCTATAATTCTTCATCCAGAGTTTGTTTTTAAAGCTGAAACATGGTATTTTATGTTTCTATTTTTTCTTTTCCAACATCTTTTAGTATTTTCTATCCTGAAACAAAGTAGACATGTTACTGATATAAATGTCTGTGTTGTTTTGAACCCTGTTAAAGTTTGGATTTCAATGATCTTGTATGGCAAGGAGTTACACAGATCATTTGTGGATAGTATTAATATGTTGACACCTTTCAATGTTCTCATAACTATAAAGTTAAAAAAAATTTGCTTCAGTTCTACCTGGTACTCTCCTTCACTCTTTCATCTCAGTTTCATGTGTAGTCTCTCTGTGGCAGGTAGGAAATTTTGGGATCTACTAAAAAGATAGTAGATTTTTAGTAGACTAAAAGCAAACAGCCCTTCCCTTCCCTTCCATTTGACTGAAGTCTGTAGGCTGATGAGTTGTAAGTTGTCAGCAGCGATGATGGTGGTGGTTGACAGGACTCACAGGAATGGGGCTAGAAGGGATCAAGAGGATCTCAGGACCACATCTGAGGTGTAACCACAACCAAGATCATGGGATGAGCTCCCACACAAGTCTTACTGCCCATACTTTTGCTTACTGAACCAGAACAAGACATCTGCTTGTCTCTCTAGAGTATGAAACAGTTCAGAAGTTTGTTATCAGCGTGGCATCTGCCACACTGCCATTACTCAGACTCCTCTCATGGGGAGCAGTCATATGATTGCTAAAACAGGGAGGATATGGTGTAGCAGCTAAGAACTGGTGCAGTTGAGGACAGATTCTTTATTTCTGTAAGCAGGCCCAAACCTGACCACTTCTAATGAGTTACAGCAGTGATTAATTGGTTCTTTATTTTTCAAAAAATGTGGTTTACTTTATATCCCAAGAATGCTGCCCCTGTTTCAGTTTTGGCTTAGACTCAAATGTAAAACATCCCACCTTCCCCAAGGCTCTGTTTTTACATTCACTTCTTAGCCACATCAGCTCCAAACCCTCTGGAGATATGATTCACTTTTGACCTGCACCTTCCTCCCTGCCTATTTGTTCAGCACATGCCTTTCTGTGATGAGATCATGATGGGCTGAAATCACTTGATATAAAATAATGATTTTAAACCCTCAGTTCATCAGGACTCTGAACTGGGGAGTCACTGATTGTCAGCTAAGCCATAAAGATGGACCACTTGTATGTTTTTAGCCTGGTGAACTTACATGGTGACTGAAGCTGACACACTTCACCTTTACAACAGGTTAGGTTATAATAACAGCTGGCAAGTCGCAACACGGGGGAAAACTCTTCGCTTGAAACTGTTGGGCTTTGAGAAAATGAAGGTTGCAAGGAAACATCAAAGCTCATGATATCAAGCTATTTTAATACCAATCTCGCCTTAGCTTCAAACCAGTTCTGGCCACTGTGGCTACTTCAAAGCTTCAAAAGTCAACTTCTGGTTTTCTGAAGATTACCACTCATGCCACCATGAGTCTATGCAAATAGGCATGTCTGTGCAGAGCAGAAAGGGGAACGCATGTACCACTTAACTGTAACTTAGCACTGCTGCTGCATGCAAGCACACAATGAGCACGTCACCAGACACATAGGAGAAATAGAGGTCTGGTGACCACTTCCTGGTGGTGAGAATGATACTCAAGTTCTGCCACTCTAAAAGCCATACTTCTGTGAGGGGAGCTTTTTAGACACCGTCAGCTAGATAACAGATAAGGTGAGCAGAGAGAGAAGACAGTATCATAAACTCTAACACATGCACCAAAAAAAGACTAGAAAACAGAAAGGCAGCTAGACGAAGAACAAAGAGTCTACAGAAGAAGATATGAAAAAAAAACCAAACCAAAACAAACCAAAACAACAAAAACCAAAGAGGATGAAAATTAGATTATGAGAAGTGTAATATAAACCAACAAAAATTAAACGGGAAACATTAAAGGCAGACAGGTGAAGTCATGACAATTACTCTAGTCTGCACCTTGCCAAACAGTATGTAATAAAAATTGTTCCTCCATGGTATTGTTGTGTTACATTATTTTAAACTAGTTTCTCAACTCTTGGAAATCTGTGTAGGTTCATTAGCTTCATTATATGCCAAATCACATATTAGCTGAAGATCAGTCCTTTTCAGAAAAATATAGCTTTCCCTGCAAAGCAACAGCTTTTACTAAAACCTCAATTTCAGTGTGATTTAGCATAGCCTGAGAGCAAGCATGAAATGGCTTGTACAGAGAATTATTTTAACTGAAATTCATTTTTGTTCTCATTAAGTGCAAATACTTAGCAAGACTAGCAAGTTTACAATTCCATGTGAGATTCATATCAAATATATTAAATTGTGAATCTTGAGACTTTCAGAACGCTTTTTAAAATACTACTATGCTACGCTGCCTTGAATTTATTTTATACATAATACTAGAGTTTTGTAATCATATTTAAGGTGAATACTTTCTTTTAGAGAGCTTTAAGTGACTAAGGTAATGTGTACTTGTTTGTTTGAGGGAGGATTTTTAATCTTTAAACTCTAGAAAAATATAATCTTCTATCTGTTTCCTTCTGAATTGAGATGATTTTTAGATGGTATGCAGCCTGTTCATAAGTAGGAACATTTGCAAGCAAATAGAATATACCTTACTCTTTAAGCTGTATACTCCAATTAAGACAGACCTCTGGTACATACTCTCTCTTTACATGTAGACTTTATGACTTTTGCTTGTTTTACACCAGCTATTCAGACCCATTTTAGATTGCAGTCACATGAAAATAATTTATATTCACCTGCCGGCTATGTAAAATAAACAACTAGCATGGCTTGTTACAAAACAGTACTGGCTTTCACAGCTGACTAAGAAGTCAGTTTATTTCATTTATTTTTGAAAATATTTTCTGTTTTTGAAATGGAGCTACATTAATACATTGCCTTTGCTCTACTGAGAAGGATAAAACTGGAGACAAAAGATATGGCAGGTGTTTCAAAAATGCACTGCAAGTTGCTGAAAACCAGTGTGCTCAAAAGCCCCACCTATTTTTATTCTGCTTTTTCTTCTTCAGAATGATGACTGTGTATATGGACGGTGTAACAAAATCATTAACACTTCCAGTAAGCAACCTGACTAACTTTTCCAGTTGTGCCCAAGCATCATTACAGCTGACAGCTGAGGGACATCATCTACATTTCCATGAGCTGATCACTCAATTCAACATTTGTGCAGCTGAGAGGTGGTGGTGCCCTGGCTCCTGCTTTCTGGCTTGGCTTGGCTTGGCTTGGCTTGCCCGGCCCTTGCTCATCTCACACTGGCTGTGGTGCTCATCACATCCTCCCAGGAGGCAACACCACTCTCTGAACCAAAAGAAAATCAATCACCCACTTTTTCCTGAGTCTTCTGCCAGTTTGAGGGCTCAAGGTGAGTGTGGGAGGCGGGTAGCCTGGGCAGGCTGAGCTGTCGCTGCCATACCGGCCTCACACCAACACACAGAGGGAGTTCCTGATGCTGAAATTTTTGCTCTAAAATGCAAATGGCACTATGGTATGGCACTGCTACTCCACCCAAGTAAATTTTTGTTATTTTAGGGTCTAAACATGACATTTGGTAATGGAGCTTCTGATGACATGCATCTCCTGGTGCACCCATGACCCAGGCTGCCCAGAGCCACGCCATGGCAGTCCTGGACTGAGCACTGTGCTTTGGTGGCCAATGGGGGTCTGATCTCAGTTTTGATAATCTAAATCCCATAGAACCCCCATAATATCCAAGGAGTTCCGGCGGACTTAGGCAAATCAGATCACAGTGTGCACCTAGGAATCGAAAATGCATTATGAGGAACTACTTACTTATCACAGCAATTTAACAGTCATACTTTGTAAAATGTCAGAGCAGAACGATTTATTTCTTTTTCTTTTTTATATATTGTATTAATAACAAGCAAAATGTAAGTTAGGCAGAGCTGAGAGCAAAACCTGCAGAACAAAGTAAGATTCATTTCACAAGCAAAAATGGAGGGGGAAGAACAGCATCAAAATCTCTCTGTATTTACCAAAAGTTCTGTTTGCAAATAAGCACTAAATTATGATACATTCTGTGCATAGAAAAATTATACAAAATCAGAATGACTGGAGTAAGCAGGTACCTTGCAGGGAGCAGGAAATGTTGCTGTACTGCATTAAGTATAGAACTGATGGTATCAAAAGAGATCAAAGTTTAATTTACAGGAAACTCAATACAGTTACTCACTTGTTGATCTTGCAGTTTAACTCCAACTACCCTGAAGGTGTTAGTGGCCGTGTTGTGGTATATGTTGATTCTGCTGAATCCCTGCTGTCCAGGTTTGATTGGCACCCATTTCTTACTGGTATCGTCATAGACCATAACTGAAGCCCGGGCTTGGCAAATACTCTGTTCACTGAAAAGCAAAAAAACCCCAAAATTAAGAAAAAAACCCCAGTGAATTTGCTGCATACTACTGAAAATATCTAAAGGAAAAAAAGACAACAGAAATTATCAGAACTACTTACAACATATGTCTTGTAAGAGATCTGCTAATCCTTTGAATGCAATCTGCCGGTTAAATTAAAGCTGGCATGTATGTGTTCATAGACTTAAAAAAACATCCAGTATGCTGCCGTTTTGAACTGATAATCTATTTGATATAAAATTATTAGGCCCCAAGGAATAACTTGTATCACACAAATGTTATGAAAACTCTCCAAGAGTATGAATGCTCCATTTATTTTATGTACTTACTGGCAAGTGAAGTCTTTCACATTTGTGTGAAAACTTACCAATATTTTACAGCTTACTGGCAAAATAAATGTGATATCCACAGCTGAGTTACACATTTAAAACTGGAAGCAAGCAGACCTTGAACCAAAAGCCACGTTAGGTAAACTGAAGAAATCAATTATGTTAATCCAGCTGACGCCTAATACCCAGACCCAGTGACGCACTTAGGAGTCCAAGAATACACAGTACAAAACACACAGGAACTCTTATTTCCTTCATCCTAGTTGCAAAGAAAGTGAAAAAGGGGAATCCATAAATGTCTGCCATAATTTTCTATAGCATTAATATAGAACTATTTTTGTCACGTAGATTCACAGAAATTCATCAGTTTTTTACCTCTTGCTTGCATATTCGTGACTAATGTGCATATACTAAATTCATGCTAAACACATCTTTCATGTGCAAGAAATGCCCCTGGCAAATACTGTTGAGGTGACATGTCAATACTGATCAGGACTTCCATTCCCACTCTCCTGACTTCCCAGCCACTTTTCTTATACCAGGGGAAATAAGATTTCCTTATATGAAGAAAAAAAAAGAATCCTCCAAATTTTGGAGGTATGAGATCTTCAAATGTAACAACAGGGATATCCAACGAGCAAATAGTGCATGTTAGGCCTACATAAAAATGTTAGGAATTATGTCCTGTGAAGGTCTTAAGTTCATGAATGTCCTATTTACTTTAGACCTCTATATATTTACATATACCTCCCTTCCTTAGCTCAAGCCATATTAAATAATTTTTGGCAATGAAATGTCAAGTGGTAATCCACTTTGCACACAAATCCTTTCATTTTTTCTCTTGCATATACTTCTTTTCTTTGATTTTGCCTCAGTAATGCCTCACTTGCACACAAATACACGAGAAGCTCCTGGGTGGTGCTAAACCATATCCCCCCACTGCCACAGCACCAACTTATACCACTTGTAAATTATACCGACTGTTGCAAAGCAAACCCACCTGATCCCATCACTGTCATCTTTTAAATGAAAGGGAGCACGTTACTGTAAGTATTAAGAATATCTGGATAGATTACAGCAGCAATTTTCAGTATTTTCTGATTTGTGGGTCTCAAAAACATTCATCCCCTATTGTACACTAGAGCCTACTGATGCTGGCTTATTTTATCAGTCACTTTTTACAGCCCCCAGGCAGCCCACAAATCTCCTCCAGGCTGTGGGCAAGAGCCTGAAAACTTCACAGCATTTACAGAGGGAGCAACAATGCTGCAGACACGTCCATGAAAAGCAAGGTAAGAAAATTCAGAATAAAGTGTATTTTTATTATGTCGCAAGAAAACAGCTAGATTGTTACTGGAGCAATATATTCAGATCAGAAAGACTAAACATGATTTTATTTATATTCTTCAGAATTTTTAAAATCAAGCTGATCCACTAGTTGCTGTTGCTTTGTTATGCAAGATACCCAGAAACAGTTGTGTTTTGCTGATGCACTTACCCAGCAAATACCTCTCCATCCCTTTTTTTAAGGTAAGCTAATGTCTCGTGGCAGCTTCTCCATATCTGACACTAGCAGCTGAGGGATTTGAGCTCGCTCCAGCCTGCCTAATCCTCCAAATGGTGCAAGAGGCAGCGGCATTGCCTGCATCCTCTAGACCTGCCTGGGGATGCTCACTCTGCCTCGGATTCACAGATGGGAGAGAAATGTACCAGCTAAAAGGCATGTACACTGGGTTAGCTTTGCCATGTGGAAGTAGAATGAATAAAAATAATCTCCAGTGTAGTCCTGTGGCCAAATGATGCCCACCAGCCTGTGCTACCAGGTGCCTTGTGCCACCTCCAGCTCCAGAGGCAAGGGAAGCATCAGCTGCCTGAGGCCACAGCAACCCCCTGCCCAGTGAGCCTGCGGGCTCCCAGAAAACATGGTCCCTGGGAGAGTCACACTCGGACAGCGTGACATCGGGTCCATCTCCTCAGGCCTTGCCGGCCACTGCAAGCCTCCCTGTACTAAAGTAAGCAAGAGCATGCCACTGGTTTCATCACAGCAAGTCTGGGACCCAATGTTGTCCCCATGTCAGATGAATTTTGGAACACACAATTGCCATGGGCTCCTTAATTAGTCAAAATTAATTAAATTATCCTTACAGCAAAGAGAACACACTTAACTATACAGCCATGGGGGCCTTACCCTGGAGTTATTCATATTGCCATATCCAGATTCCAGGGGATACAGCAAATTTGCCTTCAGACCTTGCTGCCAATAAAAACTGCAGCAAATAAGCCCTCTACAACCCCATGATGGAAATGTGGATGTAGATCCCAGGAGCAATATTTAATGCATGACAACCAATTGTTACTGTAACATAAAGCAACACATCAAGCTCAATCCCTGCTCTCCCTGCAGTCAGTGGCAGTTTTTCATCATTCATTTAAATGGAAACAGGATTAAGCCTGTTATCTGGCCTCCAGTGAAATAACAGAAAGGAATATAAAAGTACAGCACAAGGGGAATCCTTTCCTGCAAAGCACTTCATCGATCTTTCAAAACCTAAAATGTCCCCAGGGACCCCTTGCTAGTTTGCTGTCTCACCCTAAAAGGAGCTGTAACTCTTTATGCCTGAAGACTCTCTACTGGTCCTACCCACAGAAGGGAGAACTCCCCCACCGACGCTTTAAAAAGCTTCCCTGAAAACAGCCCAGGAAATGTTCCTCTTATAAAGGTCAGTGAGAACCTCTCTATTGACCTCTGTAGAGTCCATTATTTTAAACATAAATCAAGCAACATTGATTTCATGAAGCTCCAGCAAAATTTTCTGTTATTTTTTGGATGATATACCATTGATACTTACGTCAACTACACACAACAGGTAATAAATATGGGGTTTAGTCACACTACTGTGCATGGTCACGGTCCTTCTCCATGAGAAGAGTCTGGCAGATAACAGTATTTATACACAAAAGTCATATGAGTGTAGGTCCTAGAACTTGCCTTATTTTCCTAGGAATACACAAAAGTTACTGGAAAATGGCCATGTGTTGGAGAATATTAATCATTTCACATACCTTTCCAAGTATTACTAATGGCCTTGTTGATTTTTTATGTTACATTAACATGCAAGCGGTCAGACTCATCCACCTGGGTTTCCACCACAGGCAATTATGTGTAAAAAAGACAAAACCAGCGTCATGGAGTGATCGTAATTACAACATTGTTCAGGTTTCTACATAACATCTACTCAAATGAGCTACGCTTTGCTCTAGGACAGATTTAAGAGGTCTTACTTATATGTGGAGTGGAAGGGGTTCTTCTTACGGACCCCTTTACATCCAAATCCTAATATCCACCCCTGTCTATTCTGAAAGCATTTTCTCCTCAGTGCTTTACGTCTTGTGGGATGGCAAACCTCTGCAGCAGGACCACTTGTTTGCCTGAAATTAAAGCAAATCTGCTTAACTTTGTATTTGATAGAAGCAGACTGTGCTGGGAAATCCTTCATCCCCAGGTCGTACCTAAATTCCAGTATTCATTGTTGAGATTTATAGAATATTGTTTCAGTATTACAAAACTATAAATTAAATTATGTTTGCAGATGATACTGTTTACTTAATTTTGTGTAACTCATTTTGATCCACTGTCTTCCATCTCTTCTGTTTATGATTCATCTTCACAAATTATCAAATTAGCTAATTTGGAGTCAACCCTTCTTGAAAAGGGTCGGCTTTGACCCTTCTTCTTGCCCAGCCTTGGTGAGAGTGGGTGGCCAAGCACAGCACCTGGGCTGCATGGCATGCTTGGGCTGGCCACACAGGTTTGTTCTATCCTTCTTGCTTTGCTAGCTACGGTGTCAGCATCACTTCCAGACTCAAATGAGTCAAGCTTAAAGGTACCAGTTGAGGTACTGAGACTACTGAGTTCACAGTTGGGGGTAGCAATGAGGCTGCACTTTGAGACAGTGCTGCAGTGAAGAAATGCAGAAACTTCTCACCTCTTCTGCCTGTGCAGAACTTGAAAATTGCAGTCCTTTCTTCCTGGCTTTTGGTAAATTTATTACTAGCAAGGACTCATACCCAAAAAAAGAGTCACAAAGGAGTGTGGAAAAGATAACACAGGGAGTCTTAGGGAAAATAGTTGTCTTTTTTTGTGAATTATCACATGAGACTTAATGGGGCTGATTGACATTACATGGCTGACTGCAAGTAATTGAATAGGACAAGGAAACATAGAGGGGGAATGAGAGAAATGACTGTGGAGGTTGGGAGTGAAGGACCCATGGATTGGGGGAAAGACCTGATTCACTGAGTCTAGCCCATCAGGTTATCCATATGCATCTGAGCAAAAAGCTCAAAACTGAACCACAGAAGACCTGGCACAGAGAACAAAGAGGAAAAAGGAGTAAACCATAATGGTTGGAGGCAAATCTTTGCTAGAGAGGCTCTGGAGGGTCTCCAAGGCTTTTCTCTCCTGTCCCAGACTGAGAAAAAGATGAGAGGCCAAGCTGCACTGCTTCTTCATGGACCTGTTTTCTCAACTTACAAGGTATCTTCTTATGAATAACACTTCTGCAGAGTGTGGTACTGAGTCACTGAGCCCACCTATGAGCCGTAGCCCCTGCCATGGCTCAGGGTTATCCCAGCCCTACCCTGGACGCCCTGTCCAGCCCCAGCCCACCCAGAGGCCACCCTCTCGGGGGCAATGGGAGGGGTTTCAAATACTTTATTCTAGAGCCACGACAGTGTAATAGAGCTTTTGGAGGGTCACCAAATCATGTTCACAGAAGTGTAACAAATGACTGTAACTAACCAACTTCAGGGTTAAACACCTAATTCTGTGGGCTCCACTCCAGAAATCCATCTGGACCAGGAGACTTTCACTCTCCTTTATATTTACAGACACAATTGTTTCCTTGGGGCAGAAATTCACTTAGCATAAACTGTGAAAGCTCCCTTGACAGAAATCAAGCTATCATGCTTTGAACGTATTAAAGATCTACCTTGTTTCAAGCTGCTCATTATTCTCTCACCTTCAAATAAGCTGTCTTCTAGTATTCTTAGGAAATGCATACAGCTACTTTCACAAACACTTACCTTATTTTTAGTTTCTATTTCCCATCCATTTCCTCCCCCCTACTACTTTACCCAAGACTTGTCCTACCTGGGAACAAACCCTCAGCACATAGAACATGAGAGATAACACTCTACTTGTCCACTGAACCTGCACACAGAAAGTCACAGCTGTGTGGTTAAACCTGACATGCAAGAAATAGATGCTGATGCTGATTTAAGAAGCTGACAGAATTCTCTTAATGTCAGCTTAAACAGCTAACGTAAATACAAAACCCTGTATATGGAGATGTGTGGTCTGTGTGGTACGTATCTGTGTTAACCTCAAAATTTGTAAGCTACAAGTCACGTTCCTGCAGCATTTAAAGTATACTACAAACCCCGATGGACTAATTTGCTAAACATTGTAATTGGTTTCACTACAACAAATATAATAATGACTGGGATGCAGGGAAGTGTTTCAGTTTCAATCTTTACAGAAGGAAGTGGACATTTCTGTCTAACAACTGGATTTACAGAAAAAAAACCTGTGAAACCCTCTGAACACAAGTCAGTCAGGTCACCCTGAGCTCATATAGACCATATCTGAGATCTGTGCTCATTACAGATAAAACTTGCTGGAGTGCAGTGGCCCTCCAGCCTTCCCAGCAGAGATTCACCATCAGCTTTGCTCATGACTCCGTTTCTCGTTGGGAGCCTCCTTTCTCCAACACAACATCAGTCATGCTTGTGACTCCTCCTGGGACCTCCTTTTTCAAAGTCCATTTCCCTCTGCAACCAACGTTCACACTACCTCTGTCCCAGAGCACTGAAAACCTTATTTCCTCGGCAATGCAGCAAAACCTCATAATGAAATAAATAGCATTTAGCCACTGATCAGACTACAGGGCAGTGGAAACCCATAGGGACTTTACATACAGATAGGTGATTTCAATCCTCAGTGACATGCAAATGCCGGAATATTTTCCAGCAGACATTTAGAAAAATAGCAGTCACAGTTTCATGTGTAATATGGAGGTGTCACAACCACTATCTCCATTTACTTTTCTGAGTCCCATTTCCTGGGACCCCTTGAAAAACCAAACCATGGATCCAGTGGTCAGAAGTTGTCAATTTGTACTCACTCCTGGTGCCTGCCCATGTAAAGACCTTCATGACAGTGCTGGCCTTGCCCCGTTCAGCCTGAAGTGAAACCCAGTTCCCACAGAAGCTGCTATTTTTTGTTCTCCTGCTCAGCTTGCAGGTACACATTGAAGACCTGCCTTCGGTGCTGGGCTTTGGTTGCATTGCACTGAGCATCTGCTGTAGGTGCCTGGCAATCACCTTCCTCCACTGTTAAAACTCCAGCATCTAAACAGTTTAATATTAAATAATTACAAGAAAATAGTACAAATACAAAGCCTCCTTCATAAGCAGCTCTCAGAAAGACTGATAGTGTTAAATAAAGTCACGACACACCTGCAAGATAAATACATATTTTACAGAGCAGGAAAT
This sequence comes from Athene cunicularia, assembly GCF_003259725.1. Lineage (NCBI taxonomy): Eukaryota > Metazoa > Chordata > Aves > Strigiformes > Strigidae > Athene > Athene cunicularia. The sequence continues at coordinate 13,538,565 of NW_020799101.1, forward strand.
GGAAATACTGGTAACAGTGGTAACAAGAGTAAGATGAACACTGGTTTACCTCAAGGAAGAATATTTAAGAGTTACTCTTCCTTCTGTTAGCAGTGAGACATTAATTTTGAATTCTCCCTTATTACACTGGCATACCCAGTGGGAATTGCCATGACCAGTATCTGTTGCAGACATCCACTGCAGACACTTCAGTTGGAAACCAAAACAGAGGCAGTTTATGAGGCACCCAGGTATTACACTAAGCCAGGACTTTAGGAGATGAGTTGTTAAATTCGGGAACATGCATGCAATCCTGGCACGACCAGGGAAACTTGCATAACCTTTGTCACACCGCAGTGCTCTTGAGCATGGGAGAACTGAGTAGAAATAGAAAACATTAAGTATGCAAAATGATAATGCCGTGGAAGAGATGTTCCACCAGGGCCAGACCATAGGTCCAGAACAGCTCAGTCCTCAGCACCACCAGCGGATGTCCCCAAAGAGCCCCGACCGCTCAGTGTTCACCACAGCACTTACATAGCGCATCTGCCCATCAGTGGAGATTTAGGGTGGCAGATTGATGCCCTTGTAGGTCAGCACATCTTAGCTTATGTTGCTGAGATTTTGAAACTACGTGGTGGAGTTAATTTTAACCCATCATTTCTCTGGTACTTTTTACAAACCGAAGCATAAGAATTCAAATGATTCTAAGGGGAACTCCAATCATCAGTATCTCAACTCAAAATCTTAAGAAAAGGCTTTTAGAGAACTGCATTGCAAAAGGCACTCATAGAGGAAGTGTAGTGATTCAGAGAAGTGTCACTGCTGCCAGGCAGTCAGACTTCCAGAGCTATGCTGTGCTCCAGGAAACTTTCCCTTCAACTTCCACTTGCTCCAACAAGGTCAGGCTACTGTTGTCTCCTAATGAAGAATCTCTACTGCTCCAGTAATGCTTTAATTCACACAACATGTCTTTCTGCAGTGAAGTTTAATTCATTTTCAGAGTTTGCATACCACCTTGAAGACATGCTTTGGGGAGTTCCCAAAAATAAATATCAATGTAAAGTTTAGAAATTCCTAAAAATAATCGAATAAATGTCCTGAGGAAAAATTCTGAGCCCAGTTAGTTAGTCAAAACAAGTAAAAACGTAACTTGACTAGATCAGGTAGCTATTAATATAAACTGTTTCCCTTGACCCTAAAATTACAGAAATAAAAACAAGAAGTAACTAGTCTTGGAAAATATATATTACACAAAACCCAAAACTGAACTGTCAAGTGAAAATACATGACTAAGCGCTCTCACTCACAGGCCAGCCATATCCATACTTCAGGAGAAGAACAATACCTTCATCAAAGATCATTATCGTAACAAATAACCAGGAGAGACAGACTCATAAGTGAATACAGGAAATCAACATAAAGGTCTTTCATTAAAGCTAGCATTGCTTTGCCATGGTTTCCCTTCAATCCCAGAAGAAATGCAAATTAACCTGTGACAACTCCCCTGGAGCTGACAGAAGCAAAGCAGGAATGAAGGAGGCTTGCTCCATCAAGTCAGCCTCTCCCTCACTGCCAAGGGATCCATATTGATGTGGCATTGCCATAAAAGCTTAATTACCATTTTATACAATTATAAATTATCCTGTGAGGCTACAACCAAAATACAGACCTTCTGTGTTTATGACAATACACACTCTCCTTCTTATCCAGTCACATTAACCCTGGTCAACAAATTCCCTGCCATCCTGCATAGTCCCCAGATACTTACGTGCCTGCCATCGAGGAAGTCCTGTCAGGTAATCCTGCAGGAGTATGCGCTCAAGTCCAGCACGTGTGCTTAAACACAAATAGGCTATTTCACCTGATTACCGAGCAGAAGACAAATCTGGCAGGGAGACAAGCCAGGAGTCTCTACGAAGGTTTATAACCAAAACAGGAAAGGGAAGCGCTATCAAGAGAGCAGGAGGGCAGGAAGTCACACTTACTTGTGCAGCAGGGGCGGGGAAGGAACTTAAAAGAAGAAATTTATTCTTTCATACAGCTGATTTACTGAACCAAAGTCCAAACAATATAGATTAAGATTAGATGCACTGCCTTTGCTTCATTGGTGGCACAGATATTAAAAACATTTTGCTTATTTTCTCAAGGCATGGGTTCATGGTCCAAGAAAAAGCAAAAGCAAACAAACCTCAGACCCAGAAAAAACTGTTATTATTCATTCATGGCATGGGCGTTTGCATGGTGCAGAATCAAACCCAGGGGCCCCAGCAGTACCGAGGGCCCCTGTTACACCTTTCTGTCAACCTGGCGTTGCCTGCTGGCTGGCTGGGGCCAGCTCCAGCCCAAAACTTGAATTGGCACGGTGCCCACGATACTGCATGCTGCCTTTCATCTCCTATGGCAATACAGCTTTTGGATGGGAGCTGCCTTACATCTGGCTAACTCGGGGTCCAGCCAGGGTGAAAAGATTTTTTTGTGGTTGCTCTCCAACCCTGTCATCCTACTTGGGGCACCACCATAAAGACACAAACTAAGAAACACATCTTCACAGAAGGAGGTAATTGATCAAGTAGCTTATAGGAGGACGCAGGAGAAATCTCCAACATCTAAAAAAACAAGACAAAATTTGCTCCAAGGGATATGTAAGCAGTGCGTGGCCTCCTTCCACCACCAGCAGGTGGGAGAGCCCCTGTTTGGCTCCGGAGCGGCAGGCCCCCAGCCAGCTGGAACCTGGAGACAGCAAAGATGAGACTTGGTCACCTCTCCCCTGCATGCCTGCCTGCCCCATGCTGAGCCTCCCACAAACAGCCTGTGGGATCTGGCTTGAAGTAACCACTGTGGAGATCACAGCCACAAGCAGTATGGTTATATCTCACAGCTTCTGCTGTATAAGACACACCATCCACTACTGCCTTTCAGACAGTTCTGTCTACCATCCTGCCTCCTTTTTAATTGGAGTACCTTGCAAAATTAAGCCTCCTTATCCATGCTGTGCCCACAGGAGAACCCTGAGAGACTACAAGCTTTTGTTTCCATCCTGCCATGAGCTGCCTACATATGTGTTTGAATGCATCCATGTTCTCATTAACAGGGAGGTTGTTTTTTCCCTGCAGTAATTCTTCCACCTCCTTTGCTATCTCTGCAGGTTTGCTTGCTCTGCTGCTCTGTTAACTGGGCATTGCCATTTGGCTATGGCAGAAAGGAGGCTTATTAACACAAATTGAAACATCACGAATTTAGAAATAATAATTGAAAATATTGCAGCAAAAAGAGTGGTCTTGGAGACCAGAAAAGCGAATTAATACTTTAGTGTGACATCACCTGGGGTAAAACTGCAGTAGTTTTGATGGGCTACCTCTCAGAGGTGGCAGGCCCTTGAGACAGATAATACTTCTTTTCTCCCTGTTCCTTGGTTTGGCAAACTTGTACGTGTGGATGTAAACATCCTGCAAACACTGTCTAGTCTTCCCAGGATCGCCGCAGGGTACGGGTGCATTATGGCATGAGGAGATTAACAGCAGAGGGAGAACTATTGCCAGGAAAACACAACAGGGAGAACTGGAGAGACCCTGCTGTGGTCTAATTGCAAGTAGAGAAAGCTGGTTTTTTTTTTCCTGTTTTCACATTAAATTATCGGGGG
>NW_020799101.1:13542236-13555076 GCF_003259725.1 Athene cunicularia
GGGGGGGGGGGGGGGGGCACTGCAGTGTGCTCACAAGTTCTCTTAACATGTCTAAATACGTCACCTATTATCTCTGATTACACAAACACGGACAGCACAAACACAAAATGCAAGCAGCTGCAGAATAAACCCACTGGACTATGGCAGATCCCAACTGCTTCTCCCCAGCTCAGGCCATCACAAGCACTCCCTGACTGATGATTTTACATCCTTTACCTTAATAGCACTTTTTAAAACACATTGCTTAAGAAAATCCTTCTCCCATGGCATTACTTGAGCCATCCCACACCATGATCCCAGGAAGGTAGTGCGGGATCTGCATGCGGAAGGGGGAAGGAGGGTTCACACCCACTCGTGTGTCACTGCAGCATTTTGCTGAGCCACTCTGGGCCCACCCAGACATTGCACAAACTGGGGACAGACGTATTACCTAATCTGAACCCAGTTCCCTAAAGTGTAATGCAGATGAACTACCTCCCTCTAAATCATTCCACAAAATCTTATCTTTCTTACCTACTTTGATGTCTTTTGCCCATCTGCCCGAACTCGACCTGGAGCAGCCATGGCACCCAGGTAAGCTCCCAGAGCACCCCACACCTGATGGAGCCACTCAGCTCTTGCAGAACTGCTGAAAACACAGCAAGGACACATGATTTTACACTGAAGGCAGCATGTAGCATCCCATGCACATGGGCTTCCTCTGGGCATTGGCACTGGAGGCTCTGAAGTCTCTGCTAATGAGAGAAAAATCTGAAGAGCCCCGAGGAGACCAGTCCTCAGGAGATCACACAATTCCTCACACCCTTGCAGTGATTTCAAAGTGCAACATACATGTGAATAAACTTAGATCCCTGTTTAATATAGCAAGAAGAGAGTAATGTAAGAAAGAGGCTGAATTTGGCAAGGCACACCAGCTATATAAACTCTTCAGTGCAGTTTCTGTTGGGGAGCAAAGGTTAAAAATGCTGTTCTGCCTGAGCAGAGGAGCAGAGTGCTTTTCATGTTCATTTGTTTTTTCCTGAAAAAGACTGCTTTCATGGTCCAACTGTAAGACCTGCAGAAACTACTGGTGAAATGGCACCTAGTAAAAACATGGGTGTCAAAATCTGGTTGATCTCATGGTTGCTATCACCTGTTCAGCTGCAGCTTCTGATTCCTCTGCAGGAACTTGTCTCTGTGTGACTTGAAGAGTTTTGGTTTTCAACTGATGGGGAATTTTAAAACCCAAGAAGAAACAAAGTTCTTGCTGACATTTAAGCAAAGCTTTTTCTGTTGTATTTTTTTGTTTAATGTCTTTCTTTCTGTTCAATTAAATATTATCACTTTTCTGGGATTTGATTTGGCTGTATTTTCCTGATACTACACTCTTCTGCTTTGAGATCTGGGTGGATTTTGGGCACTACCTTGTTCCATTCAAAAAAATCCTACTTTTCATGAATTAAAGACTTTATTTGGAGTCAAGTAGCAGTTCCTCTGTATAGCTCATACACTGCCTAGACTATTAGTGTAGAGTTTGTCTGTGCAAACACTACTGTATGTAATAGAAAAGAAAGACATAATCTGAAAAATGCATCTCCAAATAGCTATGGATTCAAATCACTAATTGCCCAGATCAGCCACACTGGGATGCAGAGGGATGCAGGAAGATGGACTAAGGAAAGATCCAAGCAGCCTTTTTATTTCTCTGATTTTATGTATCTGGGCTAGATATGGTCACTAACTGGCGGGGAACGAGACAGCACTCAGTTGTCAGAATAGTTCTCCTGCTAAACCAAGCAGATATGATTCTCCTTAGACACAAATATCAGATAGAATAATATCAGCTAGAATAATCTGGTATTAAAGATTTAGTTCTCCAGGACACAAATACCTCTGAGTGCACCTGAAAACGCCCAGCCTCCACTCAGCTCCTGCTAGCACTATTCATGCCCAAAGCACTGCAAAGAGCAGGTCACGATTGACACACCCAGTGTCATGCTGGGAAACAGTGACAGTGAGTGGGACAAAGCCCAGCACTGCCTCTCAGTGCTTCTGTCATAAGCCAAATTAATTTCATTAAGCACTACAGCACACATTCCGGCAGAAGTGCCTCTAATCACCCTTCTGCATTGCTAAAATGCCTCCGTAGCCCTGGACTAGAAAGGGAGCACTTAGAAGGAAACAGCACTCTGGGACAAATGACAAATAAGACCCAGTAATGATTTCCATCTAGTCCTCACAAAGGACCATATGCTGGATAAACAGATTATTTCACTCATGTCTTGAGATCTGTGTGAGAAGATCAGAACTCCTGAGCACAGAAGCCAGTCTTTAGTTGCAGCTATGTGAATATTCCCTTACGTTTCCAAGCAGCACGTCTGCTGGCCATGTACTAGGCTTTCCTGTTCCAAAGATGTCCAAGTACTGTATTCGCTTTCTTTTTGAGTTTCATTACCAGATGAAACACAATTTGTGTAAGACAATGTTATATATTTTCAACCCTTAGAGACACAGACTGAACACAGAAAGGTGAGCATCTCAGCCTCAAAATGTACAAGACAGTTAATTTTTAAGAATGAAATGATGCACTGTAGAATGTGTTTGGTACACTCAAAAGACCATTACAATCCTAATATGAAAATAAAACTGTAACCACCTAAGAGCTATGACATAACTAAAACATTTTTTCAAAAGACATATTTCACACCTGCCAAACAACTTTTTATACATGTATATGGGTTGTTTTTAATTCAGTGTTACTCCCAAGAGGCATCTTATATTGCATAAAATTCAAAATTTGCATATGGCGATGTCTTTTGTTTAATGACCTCAAGATTAAGAAATCTGAAAGTTCTGAAACAAAGAAATTACCTCAACAGAGAGAATCCAATAGAAGTGTTAAGCAGGTATTTTTTTATTGGCAGCGCTGGGGTCGCCCTGGGGATTCTCCGCCATAAGGGCTCCCAAGAGCTAGCAAGGGACATCAGTTTACATACAAATCATAGATATTCATTAGATTTCCTAGAAAGGGGTGTTTTATGATAATGAGTTCCCAGAATTCATTTGCATAATCTGAGCATGTGTAGTGAAAATAGGGTGAGGGTCTTCAGTGGTCGGGGGAAGAAGTAAGTAGTCTTCTTCACAGTGTTGGCTAGTTGACCTTCTCTCCAGAGCATGTGCTGTGAAGTCCAGGTGTCTCCCTCCTAAGCCAGCAAAATCAGTTTCCCTACAACAGGCTCTCGGTGTCTCTTTGTTAGAGGCCCCCATAGCTCATTCTAGGAGTTGCCCAAGTGTCCACTGAAGGCCTTGAGTCTGCCACCAGTGATTTACGTAGGGAGCCTAATGAGCGTTTCGATCTTACCTAAACGGACTAAGGGACCTAAGGAAACAGTTGGGGAATCAGGAGTCCTTGAGAAAAATGAAGCAAAACACAAGCAAAGCTTTGAAGCAAATGAAGCAAAGCACAAGCAAAGCTTTCATACATCACATCACAGTTTAGTCTTAATAAATGTAAGAAATTCATTTGAGCCCTTTCAGTTCACATTGAAACCGTATACTCAAATTTCGTAAACTACAAGACGTATGAATATATGCACAAATGCTACATAACAGCATATAAAACATGCAGTTATATATTCAGATTTGCAAAACTAATTTCACAGCTGTTAATAGTCTTTGAATGTAAGAAATTTCCTCATAGACTGAGATTTGCAACTGCTAAACATGCTGATGAGACCAAAAAAAAGTTCTTGTCCTCAGAAAGTTTAACCCTGTACATTAATATATGCTATTGCTCTCTCAAATAGCTTTTTTCCATGCTCTTCACTCATTTTAAAGGAGAAGGAGAGATATGGGAGAGTAGAATATATTTATTTAGTATTACAAGAATTAAAAATATGTAGTGAGCTAAGGTGCTAACTGCCATTTTGACATCAAAACAATTGTTCCTGCACTGAGCCTATCTTACAAATGAGAATCCTCTTGAGACTATTAATTTAGGATGCAGTCCTATCACTGCTGAGGTTCAAGAAAGTTTTGCCATGGTCTTAAAAGAGACAAGACTTACCTCTTGGTATAGGTCCATTCAAGTAGTGACAAATAAACGTATGGCAGGGAACAAAAACCTTTTGAATGACCTGAGATATACAAGAGTGGGGGAGCCCTATTTTTTTCCTGCTGGGAAGCCCCTACTTCTCAATTCATGAAGCTCACTCTTAAACTGATTTCATCTCCACTCCCTCACTCTTTAGAGGGAACAGTCGAGGCTCACCTGCTTTCAAGGGGACTGTCTATTTTGGCTGATGCAAACATCTTAGGTATTGCATTAAGGAAATAACTGTATTGCAGAGAATTAACTCTGTGGCTGCCTTCAATTTTCCTCTCTATAAACTGTGATGAGCAATGGGCAGTAAGCCCAGACCCCACGTTAAGCAGCACGGAACAAGTTATAGACCATATGGAGAGAAATAAACTGCCACTTCATACACAGGATATCTATAATGCTTTTTTGCTTGAGTCAGCTAATTGCACATCCGCAAATCAGCACATTTATAACAAATGGAGCATTATGATATCATGGGAAATTTATTCGATATGATCAAAGTTTGCCAGAAAAAGTTCCTCTGAAAGTATGAAAGTACTTAAGAGTCCTGAGTGCCTGGGACATTTTACAGTCCTTATTAAACAAACATTTCCGTATTGTTTCATGGCAGTCAGTGGTGCAAAAGGCGGTATCTTCTAAGCCTCCATGTCAGCAGTCTCACTGCAGCCACCTCTTTCTGCTGCAGGCAGCAGGCACCTCCATGCTCACAGAACTAGCCACAGCACCCACACCAGCTCTAGCAGCAGTTAAGTTACTGCTCTCATCAGTAGCCTCACACAAGGCTTGTAACCTCCAGAGGCTGAGAATTACAAAGTATGGACTTTCAAACCCTCTTCTATACTGCAGATTTTAAGAGGTGTGCTTGGCTTCTCCACATAACTTTTTGAATGTTAAAGCAAATAGGTGTCCTTGATCTGAAGAGCCATTAGCAATGGTCTAAGTGTCAAGATAAACTCACTGGGGGTATAAACTGAAAAGCATTCTTATAGTTATGTCACCAAGCATATGCTATCCGCCCCCCCACACACACACTGCCCCACAGCAGATGTGTTTTCACTTGCAGCGTGCATTTTTCCTTAGACTTCAGTAAACAGATTATCACATGTGGTTTCAACAGCCACAGGCAGTGGGCATTTGAACTTCATACATTAATTTTCATGGTCCCTAATTTATGGGGAGGTCATATAAATTTCTGGGGTTTCAATTTGAAACAAGAAATACCAACTTTAACATGGTCTCAAATAGAGATCAGGAGCTTCTTGCTCAAAACTAGCACTTACTCATTTCTAGTATTAATTTCTGTTATTTAATGCTATCCACCACTAAGTAACAATTCAAACATCATGTTTTACTGAGCAGATAAGATACTTGCATGATGAGACACCTTTATAGCATATTGTGGGCACCATAATCCAGTGGAAGCGTTTTTATCATAAGCCTCTTAGAGCCATATGGATGGGTGAGGTGCAGCCTAGCAGGTGTGAAGATAAGGGAAGTTTTTCTGGTGTAAGGGATGCTGGAGTGAAGAGAAGGCACGTAGAAACAAATTAAGCGATTGGAAAGGAAGAAGCTGACAAAAAATGATCATAAATTACGTTTAACTGTATTTTTATTACTTGCAGTTCTCTAAAAGCATGTGTCTGCCTGACATTCAGGTTGCCAGACTGAGAACATGTGATATTCATTGGGAAAGCACTTTTCAAGATAGCAACACCATCCCTTAAAAATCAGGGCCCAAAGCACATCTGCACAGGGTGACTGCAAAAGCTGGTGAGCTTAGGGAGGAAAGATGCCCTAGCACGGCATTTGTTGAGGTTGTAAGAGGACTAGGTTGAGGTTAATGTCAAGAAGATGAATGCCTGGCCTTGTTTCTACACTTGTTTCTGATATCTGTGCTTGTCAGAATAGGATGGGTTGAAAATAATAGGTGGCTTACGGACACAGGGAAATTTCAACTTGCGGAAGGATCCCTGAAGGTAGAATGGGGATGGTCAGCAGTTTGTCATGACAAATCACCAAATCTTTCATTACCATATAACTCACTGTGGAGCAGACACACAGGGAAGCTCTTTCCTGTAACAACAGTAGAGCACCCATATTCCTTGCACTTTTTCCATGTCTTACAGTAGATAAGTAGCGGCTTTTACAATAATCCCTTACAACATTTAACAGGATGCTCAGCTAGTTTTGCATGACTCAACACCTGCTCCATCCTTGCTGAAGTGGTGGAAAAACTCCCATTAGCAATTTCAGCTGCAGCAGAAACTCGTCTTTTATATCACCTCTGTCATTGGTCAGGCTGTAAAATAAGGTTTAACTTGGCTATTGGAGCCTCATCTTAAGTCCAGTGTCTGCACTAATGATGATGGGCACTGAATGTGGTCTTGATTATTTGCAGATACGTGTCAGCTAGGATGAACAACAAATTACGCTGAGCACAAGCAACAGTCTGTTCAACTGAGTTATAGTATGTATTTAGATAAAGTATCTTCATTCTGATAAAAATTTAACATTACAAGTCCAATCATTTGTACTTTTCCATCATGGAAAAGGTAAAGCCCTCTTCAAGGTGGGCATAAACCAGCACCAAATGTAAATTAACTGTAATCAAAAATCTGTATACTAATGTGCTGTAATCAGCAGAGAGGTTTTTTCCCTAAATTTCACAAGAATAATTTTTAGATTTTAGTAAAAATAAACACAAGGAGAGCTAGGGATGTGCAGTAAGCAAATCCTTTGTCCAAAACTACTGACAGTACTTAACAAAACAAAAATTATCCTGGCAGCCCCTTCCTTTCCCCCTCCTTCCCTCCTTCCATTATTTCTTGGCAAAGATTTGTCCCCATTGCCTGGTAAATAAAAATACTTGATGAGTGCCAAAACTGAAACAGGATCCCTGAGCACATTTGTGCACCAGACTTGTTTGTGTGCAATGTTTGGGATTTTGCAAGATGACTATGTATTTTTCTAAATCAAAGCTGCACGTAGTTTGCAATGCAAAGACACCAATGAGGAAAGACTATTTCGAATAATGGCAGAAATATTCTTGCTTTCCTGTGATTTGTACCCTTTTCCCCTAGCAACCATCTAAATCATGTTCTTGACTTTGATATGTCCCCTGTGACATTCCCATCATGCAGAGCCACCATACAGCACCACTTCTGAGGAGTTATGTGTCCACTAAATGGCCAAGCACACAACATGTGCAGGTTGGCAGTGAGCAGCTGGTCAACCAGACCATGTGCTGTCTTTACCTTGGGAAGGGCTCCAGCTTGAATCACTCTCCTCTCCATCCAATTGCTGAGTCTCAAAAACTAGTGACTTTTAGTCCTCTGTCAAACTGGGCTTACACTTCTGAGTCTGCTGGTCAGTTACTGGGGAGGTAGTAGAGAGAAGGAAAAGGATGGGACAGACAGAGAGATGGAGCAACTGTAGAAGACTTATTTCCTTAGGAAAACAAAGTAAAGAGAGACTGATAGTGAGGGCTGTCCAAAGAACTGCTGCTCACATCCACCAGTGCCCTCACCATCTGCAGCCAATGACCATCAAAGTCTCTGCAGTGGCATGCACAGACCCTTTTAAAATCAGCTTCAAACTATTGCCAAATACAATATCATTTCACCGCTGATGTTTATATGTAATAGGATCCAGGACTAAATTTCTACTAAAAGCACTTCAGGCAGTAAATTTAGGCATTTTGGCTACACATAGCCTGTTGCTGATTTAATTAAATCTTATGAAAGCAATCCCCTGTAACAACAAAACCTGAAGGTACAAAAAGGCTGCAAAGTGATCATAAAGGATGCACTAGGACCAGCATGAAGAATGATCATCATCATTCTCGCAGGCCATGTCACGGGTTTTGGAGTTACCATGAAACTACTTGTGTCCACAACGTGGAGAAGACGTTAGTATTGAATTGTCAGAATTGACAAAGATTCTTCCACATTGCTTGCAGGTGAGCTAAAAAGTCACTAGAAAAATGGTCTCCAAACTTTTTTTGGCATCCCTGTCAAAAAACTTCATGCACCCCAATATTTATTTCTTTATAAATTATATACATGTACTACTGAAGTTTAGTATTTTCTTCCCATACCCCGGTGGATTGTCTCATGCACGTCGCTTTGGAGACAATTGTACAAGAAGATAACAAATAATACAGACCATTGTCTGAGCCCCAAAAGGGAGTCTAGTAAAATGTCAAGATTTTGTGAGGCGGCATTCTTTATTTCTACTGAGCCACAGTGTCCAGCAGAGTGAAACGTTAACATGACTGGAAAACTGCTACTGCAATTTTAAAGTCCTTCTGCCAGTCTGGAAAGCTATAACAATTTAAAAGAAGGGGATGCAATGAGTTTTCCTCAAGTTAATTTTGATTAAGAATAAAGAACCAAATCACCTTTAAATAACCATGAGAAATGGAAGACTCAGTTATTTTGTGGTGCTGAGCTGTAAAAAAAGACCATATAAATTCCTTTGACTTCAAATGTATACTTGGTAAGTAGTAACAAACACAGTTACATTTCACAAGGGTGAAAGTTCTTTATAGTTTCTATATTTCCCATCTTGTCCTCTCCTTCATATTGGGAATTACAGACTTTTTCCAAAAGCGTTAAATTTCTAGTTCTTCAGCCTTTTTTTTTACTGACTAAAACATGTAGGTTTTTTTGTCAGCACTTCAGACAGACTTGTCAAAAGATAACCCTCCCACCCAAAGCTTAACATAAAAGTTTACCCCTTGAGCCATTATAAAGGCTGGGAGTGTTCAACAGCCTGTACGTCAAGACGTGCTTTTCATAATATCACCCTGATTTTATTATAACAGCACTGAAATATTTAGAACGGTTCTTTTACATAACAGATACAATGTTTTGGGGAAAAAAAAAAAAGAACCAAAAATCACTCCTAGGTCAACAAATTACAGAAAGGAGATTGGTACAGAGAGTTGGTAAAGTTTCAAAAGTAACTCAACTCTCCTTTCCTGCTAATGCCTTTCTGAACTTTGTAAAGCTCCACCATCTCCCAAGATAACAAATTCAGGAGGGCTGAGATGAGGTGGTGGAGGATTTTTAAGGTGTAACATACCACCCACAGTAAATTTTCCACTTGGCCAGTATTAAGGCAGCCCAGCCTCTACACTAATGCTAATAGCCACAGACAGGTGGGATCAAAAGGCAAATTCCTCTTTCAGGTGCAGCAACTATTATTTCTCAGCCCAACAAGAATATGGAAATCAGCATCCAAAGCTGTATTATGATTAAACCATTAATTAGATAAAACCCCACAAGACTTTTGAAAGATTTAATAAATTGCCATAACCTCCAACCTCTTCCCCTACATCCATGCTGGCTTCTCCCTATACCCTGAAGAGCGTAACAAAATCAAAACTGATGCAGAAACCTTCGGTCGGTTCACAGCAGATCCCTCACAGTGAACTTTATCATTGGTGTGTTATCAGTTGAGAAACATTACAGCGTTATTTGGTCTGCTGAAACCAACTCCCCAAAGTGCAAACAGAATACAAATCAGGCAAAGCTCTGAACTGTCTCTTGGGCTGCATACTCAAGTTTAAGCAGTTACAGCTTAATGGATAAACACTGACCTCTGAGATCCCTATTCAAATCCAGCTTGCATTCCCGTAACGGGTGCTGAATGGGGTTAGGGAGCATTAGTTTCAAAGAACCATTTGCCTAAGAACTGTCTGCATTTTTTGCCCTGAGCCTTTTCTCATCAGCATTTCTGCCTTCCTTGCCTGTCTCATCTCTTTCTGCTTAGGCTGACTAGCTTTTAACACCCAGACAATGGTCCTTATTTACTTGATTATACAGCCACAGCTGGAAATCAGACCACAGATTTGGGGAACACTCCTCTGATATCTGTGATGTGTGAAAAGAAAACTTCCCTGCCTCACTCTGAAGGTTATGGTAGCCTGCACAGGGAACGGTTTACAGCTTCCAACTTGGTGTTACACAGCTAGTGGACTCTCTAATTTGTCTGGCTTTCCATCCCTCTCCCATATCTTTTCTAGATAGATGTGTTTTGCTCTTCAGTACTACTCCTGTCTGCCCCAGAAGAAGAGAAAATGGAAAATAAAGGAACAGCTATTAATTGGTGTGCTGTATGCCTCATTGCTCTGTCTCTCACTTCTGCTGACACCTAGAGTTAGGTTCACACCATTTTTAAAAATGAGAATAAGAATAAAACCTGCTCATACATAAGGCTCTCTTGCTCTGTGACATGCCTGACACAGGTACCGGCAGCCCCTGCCATGCACACTGTCATGGTCACTGCTGCCACGCTCAGTGCCCAGCTCTGACTTTGGAGTCTCAAGGCACTGCAGTATTTAATACAATCCCCCCCAGAGAACAGGCAGAATACTGCTCACTCAGCAGCATGTACACCCAGCGAACTGGCCACGGGACCTACTGTTCCCTGCTACACCAGTACCACACTTGCTTTGCTAGCTGGTGCTTGGTGTACCAAAAAACAGCTCAGCATAAGGTTCAGAAAATAAAAGGGTTTGTTGCATGCTACTTCCATTCCATTCCATTCCATTCCATTCCATTCCATTCCATTCCATTCCATTCCATTCCATTTTATTCTATTCTACCAGTACCCCTTCAATACTGGTTTTGAGGATGTCTTTTCAAACCCAGGGCGATCTCATTCACATGCCAAAAATGAGACCCATGCTTTACATGCATCTGTGCTCATCTCAGATCACAGACACTAGACAAGATGAAATTCAGTGGAGCGAACCCCTTTGCACAGAGCAGCAGAGGCCACAGGCAGAGCTGAGCCGCAGAGCTCATCACAGGCAGCTGGAAATGGTGTAGTACCTGCTCCACCACAGCAACATTCACATCTCCAAAGAGGGGAGGCAGACCATGATTTTACCGGAAGGAATTAACAGTGACCTCCTGATTTAGTTGGTTGCATAAACTTACAAAAGGAAAAAGGAGTATGATGGAAACCCTTGGAGGTCTCTGGAAAGTAAGTGTGCTCTGCCAGGATGGGAGCTCTTGGTAACGAAGGCATGAGGGCAGAGTCCCTCTGTAAGTGCCACAACAAAGAGCCAGGAAGCTGAGGGGTTTTGTAGATAACATTTTCCTTCCCTTTTGCATCTGTACATTTTAGAAACATCTGCAATTGTATCACCCACTTCAGATGTTATAAATAAGTACCATCACTTCCATTTTGACATAACCCAGCTTAAGCTTAGTTTCCAGGTACCAGACTAATATTAGGGCATTCCTCAAGCAAAATTGTGTCTCTCTTTATAACTGTGATGCTCTAATGAGCACCAAAACACTGTGCAATGAAGTGTGCCTTCAGAGACACTGCATGGAGCAGTGTGAGAGCCAGCACTGCAGGGCGAGGGAGAGAAAAATGCCTCCTGCCGAGCAGGGTTACCAGCAAACACCCAGAGTACACCCAGAGTGGGTATCACTGTATCTTCAGTGTGAGCTGCAGAGACTCATGTTTCCAAAGCAGCATAGGTCCCCAGCTCATCCCTAAAGGTACTGGCCAACTTGGTAGCCATCCATGACCCTTTCTGTGTCTCCTTTACTCAGGGATGCAGGAAACATTACTTGACAAAGAACCAAAATATCCCACAGGCTATACTTTTACTGAGCCAATATGAGCCAAACTACTTATGCAAACAAAGAAATTAGTTATGCATGATTTCCATGTAAGACTTGTTTTACACACAAACAACAGCCAAAATTATTTCATCCTTTTCGTTTACAGTATTTTGGTGCACGTATAAGGACATTCTTATTCTGGGGGGAAAAAAACAAAATAAAACAAAACAAAAACAAACAAAAAAACCCCAAGAGGAAGTAGTATCCCTTAGTCCTTCAACTTATATTCAATAAGAAGTGGAAGACCTAACTGAAAGACAGCAATTGATAGGTCTGTCCTGCAGTAACAAAACAAAATTAAGCTCGATTCAGTTATTTCAGTTCCATTTCTTTTTTAGTGGTAAAAATGGGATTTCTAAAGATACATTAGGTACCACTCAGAAACCAAAGGGAGACTTGGCACCTGGTATCCTCTGTCTGAGCTTCTTTATAGCAGCAGAGTTTATATTGGAAGTGTGTTGGATGGTTTAATTCCAGCCTACTGAAGAGCAGCCTCCAGGTCATAGATCTGCTGGAGCTAATTTGGCAGAAGCAGCACTGTCTCTTCAGAGAAGGGCGACATAAATCTGCAAATACAGCTTCTGTCTGGGGGAATAAACAGCTTTAATTTTCTGTAGAATGACAGTCACTGAGTAAATGTAAAAAAAAAACCCCAAGAGGAAGTAGTATCCCTTAGTCCTTCAACTTATATTCAATAAGAAGTGGAAGACCTAACTGAAAGACAGCAATTGATAGGTCTGTCCTGCAGTAACAAAACAAAATTAAGCTCGATTCAGTTATTTCAGTTCCATTTCTTTTTTAGTGGTAAAAATGGGATTTCTAAAGATACATTAGGTACCACTCAGAAACCAAAGGGAGACTTGGCACCTGGTATCCTCTGTCTGAGCTTCTTTATAGCAGCAGAGTTTATATTGGAAGTGTGTTGGATGGTTTAATTCCAGCCTACTGAAGAGCAGCCTCCAGGTCATAGATCTGCTGAAGCTAATTTGGCAGAAGCAGCACTGTCTCTTCAGAGAAGGGCGACATAAATCTGCAAATACAGCTTCTGTCTGGGGGAATAAACAGCTTTAATTTTCTGTAGAATGACAGTCACTGAGTAAATGTAAAAAAAAA
>NW_020799101.1:13555126-13561867 GCF_003259725.1 Athene cunicularia
ATGTTTCAGCATCTTGCAGGGATGTTCACGAGGTGGTTTCCTATCCTGGATAAACCTGGGAGAGGCGAAGCACTTGAGCAATGCTTTTGGCAGGCAGCAGCGGGAAGGCAGCAGGCAGACCCCTTCCACCCCACACTGCAGGGCCCAGCCACAGGCAAGGCAGCCCCAGACAAGCAAGAGATGCCCACCAGTGTCCACCAGTGCCACAAGGCTTTGGGCACACTGTGTGGCCCAGGACAGGTTAGAGGAGGGATGATGGATGACTATACTATCCTTTGTGCTCTCCATGTCCTTCAGGTTTGCTCAAGGGTACAGATGAATGAGCATATAATCTGTAAGTAGTTACCTGCACCCACCCTGATCTGTGCGGGAGCATATGTCATTGTAAGGAAGGGAAAATGGGCAGGAGAAAGGAAGTACAAGTGCCTGTGCCAAATGCTAACGATAACATAAAACAGAGAAGCCAGACCCAAACCATCCATTGTCCGTCTGTCCTAGGCATGTTCTTCAACATGCTTTTCTTTAAGGAGGAAAGATGGTTGTGACCTCCTGTCTACTGCCAGCACTGTCCTTCCACAGAAACAACTACAAAGATTAAAGTGCATACAGCAGCTCATGCCTGTGTTAGCTCATTTGACTGTTACTTACTCTAAGGAAAAATCCCACAGTTTCAAAACCTAAGAATTTCCACTGGAGACTCACCAACTACTTAGCCACCAAAAACCAAGATCACAGAAATAGAAAATATTAAAAAGATTATTTTATTTTAAAACACATTCAAATATATTTTTAAATATTTTAAAATTATTTTAAAATAAAAAAAGCTAAAACCAATATCTAGTTTAAAATATTTTTCAGTCTATTTCGATAATGCTACAGGCAATTTCAGTTAGCAAGATGTGCAATGCATTGAAAGAGAAGCAATCAAAGACACTGGCAGAAAAACAAATGGGATAAACTGTAAATAGCAATCACATCTTTCAGATAGTCAAGATGGGCAGCACTGGTTTCTTGATCTGAAATGGAAGATTTGTCATTATGGAAATTATGTTAAATTCTACTTAAAAACAGACTGGAAAAGGCAAAACCTAACTGGTGCTTCCAGTAGTACCCAAATGAGGATGATCACAGCAATTTTGCTTTGCATCAGTTAACAGAGAACAGTTTTAAGTGATAGCACTATATTCCCCTATCTTTATAAACTTCTACAGTTTACAATATTATTATAATTTAAACTGTCTCTGGGAACATACATTTCTTGTGTTTGAACAAAACCAAATCAATGCACCCCCCTCACGCAGGTCAGACCTGCAGAGAGCTGGGATTGCTGGGGAAGGTTTGCTTCGTAGCTCAGGAGGAGGGCTGAACGGCTTGAGGGAGAATCTCTTCTATGTATTTCCCTTTCTGCAGTAAGCAAAAATGCCCCACTCTGAAAAACAGCATTTGTAGGTTGTCACGGGATAAAACAAACCTTAGAAAAATAAATCAAGCTTAACAAAGGGGCTTCTTCTTAACATGGCTAATGGCTCAGGTTCCTCTACAGACAAAGACACTGTTTGACCTACTGCTCTAATTAGAGGAGTAGTGATGTTGACATTTGTGTTGTATAAAGCAGACATGTTAATAGCCAGAGGGAAAGCTGTCAGTGCCTCTAAAGATCACAGCATTCATGGCGATGTACGATGCAGCCTTTAAATATTCAAATAATCAATTCAGTGCTTAACTTCTTTTACTAATAACAAGAAACAACCTCCAAATCAGAAAAAAAAACCCCAACCCTAGAGAACAACCCCAACTTCAGTTAGTGTAAATGCTGAAAGATTAGCAGGCAATACATTAATCAGTTTTATTCTGCCGAGTATAGTATTTCCTTCCAGACTGTATGTAATCCAGTTTTGCCATGAAGAAACACAAGCAATATACTCTCCGGGTTTTTCACTTACTATTAAAATACTAACAACCACCACAGGCTTTGGTTCATACATCCCTATGTGTCAAGTTCACTTAAGCATGAAAAGAGATACCTCTTCTCATTTATAAATACATGAAGTGAGTTTTAATTTAACTCTGATCTATTGCATCATATTCCCTTGACATGAGCCGCACCATTGCTACAGACAGGCACTTCCCATTTTACAGATCAAAATCCCTGCAGTAAATCCTCTCTGTGCAGTGCCCGAGCACCCTAGAATGATAGAGAGCCCTTCATGCTGCAGCGCAATTAGCTTCAATCCCCATTCAGATTTTTTCCCCAACATGTGATGTTTGCAAGCCCACTTTTACCCAAGGCGAAGCTTAACATGAAGTACAAAAGACTGACAGAAGGTTTTGTACTGCAGTCCAAGATCGAAGCTCTCCATTCCCACCTCCAGTATCCCGAGGAAAGAAATCTCCCACAGGCGCAGAGGTGGAGAGAGGCTCAGCATCACTTATCACATCCCACAACATGCTGCTGGCTTGACACAACCCATCCTGGACACTTTTAGAGCCTGTTTTGTAATTAATTTCCATAAGTGGATAATGGAATCATTAAGCTGAATTAGAGCAGTATAATAATACACAAGCCAAAATGTAACTCTTCTTTATCTCACTGTTCAGACCCGCCCTCAAAACTACTGCACCCTGATTGCTACTGTCAGTGACTTCTCAAGGAAACAATGTAACCTGGTAGGAACCATGCTGTCCAAGTTTAAAAAAAACTAAGAAAAAAGACCTTTACAATGGTGTCTATTTTGCTTATATGTGAACTGCACCAAATGCCTCCCATTCCTTTACTAATGCTTTTTTTTTTCCCCAGCTTCTTAAGACTGTTCCACTTCCATTTGCATGGCATCCCATGTGGTCAGCATTGCTCTAAGACTGCTAAGGGAAGGCACATGAAGCTCATCTGTCTTCCACATAAAGCTCCAAACACAGCAGATGTATATATATGAAAGGTAATGAGATGATCTTAAAACACATTATGGTGAAGGCATCTGTGAGCCTGAAAACATGCTTGGAGGGTAGATTATGAGGACACACCCTCTCTGAACAGCAGCAAAGTTTTTGGTTGCTTCAGTATGGTAAAATCTGTTCCTTCTTTGTTGATAATCAAGAAAGATCAAGTCTGAAATGACACTCAAGTATAAAGAAGATAAGGAACCAGAGCCACAGCACACTATACATCACAGCAGAGGAGGGAAAGATAAATTCATGTCATTCACTCTTCGCTGCACAAGTGCTGTTATTCCCTATTGATCTCCACAGTAATTGTAAGTAGCTGAAGAAAGTGATTTCCACCGCCAGAACGGTGCTTTCCAGAAGCAGTTTAGCTGTTTACAATACCTTGGGGAAAAAGACAGAGGAATCCAAAGCAAGGAGATTCTTCTCCCTCAAATTCATTTTATACAGACAGAAATCCATTCATCTTGTAGGAGGTTTGGGGTTTTTTTTTCTCATTTGCAAGGACATATCCTTCCATACCATGAAATTCCCTGCTCCAAAAATTAGACTGTTTAAGCATAAACTGGGGCACTAGAGGCAGATCCAACACCAGAGGAAAGGGCAGACATAAACACAGCAGCAGCAAAACATGAGGCCACAGCAAATGGTTTGCAGTTTGTGCTGGGCAAGAGAAGGGAGCCAAGGTAGCTGATGTGGCAGGTACATCGGCATTAAAGGGGAGATGCTGCCCCATGTAAGAAGTGACCCAAGAAAGATGAGTTCAGAAATGCAAAACTCCTGCAGCTGTCCCTGGAGTCACACATCTCCTGCTTGCAGAGAAAGGTGTCCCAAAGAGCTAAGCTGAGACCCTGTCTTTGGAGAAAGGGCCAAAAGCAACAATCAATTTGACTCCAAGAGAGAGAAGATTTTGGTGTAAGACTGCAGATGAACATTGCACAGAGAAGCTAAGGATGGTGTAAACACCCTCTCTGAGCATTTCCAGGGAGCAGCCTGTGAGAAGACAGAATTGGCCCATGTAACACCATCATGCATGGCTCAGTTAGGACATTTAGATGGCATCGTGGTGGCATTCGAAGTCCCAGACCCATCTCCCACATGTCAGCAGTTGGATTTGTCACAGCACAAGGGATGCCTCTTCCTTTCCACCACATCCTCCTATTTTTCAGGAGGAAAGCAGCTTTGCCACAGCAAGCTCAGAGCTAGCAAAGGAACAAGCTATATTTATCCTAGAACATTTGCAACTCCTGATGGATCTAGAACATACTATGGTAAAAAGAAATAAACACTGTTTTCCACTATTGCTGCTAGCACTTGCACAAGCCAAGTGTTATAAAACAGCATCTGACGTGACAGCGTTTTACATAGTCCCTGCAGGGCCAGACCACCACCTGGAAGAAAACAGGGATGAATCAGGCCCTTTACTAATAGAAGGCTCAAAGACCCGTATCTCAGTGAGAAAGTTTTGCAAATTCATGGTACAAATTTTTACTCTGTCTCCTCTTTATCTGTTCAGAATGCAACTGGCATATGATTTCCAGGCATTACTATGAAGCAATTTATTTCTCCAGACAATAGGAGGGAGCAGTAGGTTCCTCCAGAGCCAGTACTGCTCCTGGGTCTAAGCCTGGCTAAATGCAACCATTGCAGACTACAGCAGCTGGCAGGCTCAGCCACAGAGCCTGCTATGAATTACTGTTAACAAACACATTTAGTTTTATTAAGCCTTTCTTCTTCCTCCAAGTGTTATAGACATGGTTTCTGGAGTAATAACAGGCACTGTTCAGAAACATCCTGAGTTTGAAAAACCTTTGCTTGAAAAAACAGTGATTGAAAAACCTTTGCAAGGTTCACCTTGAAGCTGTTGAGCATAGGGCTGCTCCAGAGATGTACCTGCAGCCTATGGGGTCTGATGCTTCATGAAAGGATCAGCCTCAATTCCACAGTCCTTCCTCAGCTGCTCCATCCAGGGTGTCCCCTTCCCTATCAGGTTCCCCAGCCTACCTCCCTATCCTGGCAACAGGGCTTCCTTGACAAAAATCAATGTTAAAATTCAGATTAGTGTATCAGGGCAGTGACTCCTACCGTGCATGCTTTCAGACCAGATCAGCGACCACGTAGGGACCACATATGAACAGAGACCCTGCATCTGCAGCTGAGTGGAAAGGGGTAGAGGGCTGCAGATGGAGTTTCAGATCCAAACTTTTGTCCAGAGAAGCTGGACAAGACCACAACTTCCCCCGTAACACCAGTCACATACATGAAGCAGTAGTGTTTCCAGCTCTCAGGATTTCCATTGGGAAATCTATGAGCTCTCTAACTTCCAGTGTTCATAAGGGGACTGTGCCCACGGTGATGGGAAGGGCTGTGTAAAGGATGCTACAAGAACTCACACCAGGAATCCAGTGTTTTGGCAGAATTGCATGCTCACGACCCACTATTAGGGTTTAGCGTCTGACTGAGCAGAGCTACCAGCAAATAGGGCTGAGGAGAAGGGACCAGGGCTGCCAGATGGGGTGCAATGTGACAGCAACATGCAGGTCAAGTTTTCAAGAGGTCTCTGAAGTTGGGCAAGAAGTTTTGCATGTGCTGAGCCTACCATGCCAAGAAAGGATGTTGCTTCACAGCTGCTGAGGTGTAAGCCTATTGCCCTGCAAAGGGATCTCCTTTCCCATTGTCCTCCTGAAATTCCAGGCTTGGCTCATGCTATGTTTAATTAACGTTTGAAACTTTTTTTTTTTTTTTCCAAAAAACCAATACTGGATAATAACGCTTCTGGTTAGCCAGCAGAAGAGATTACTGTGCTATTGGACTGAAAGCTATAATGCCTCCGTAAAGTCTCAAAAGGTACTGATCTGGGTACCAATCTAATGCAGCAGAGGGAAATATGTAATTGCACGCTCATACATTATGAAGCCAAAGCAAATTACCTGATGATGTCTCTACAACACTGATGCTGGGGGTGGAGGAATGGTTGCCAAATAGAAACCTGCTTAGCCTTGGGAACCAACTGACGTTCCTATACCCAGGAATCACATTGTAGATGCTCACAGCAGATGGAAATTGATGGTTGTAACCTCCACAAGGAGGATGCTGGCTGCACTAAGGCATCCCTGTTACCCACCCCATGTGGCATAACCATCAATCTGATGTGTGTTATTAGCACAATTCAAGGTTGAAGACCATTGCTGGAGAAAGAAATAAAAAATCCAGTATGTGCAATTGCTGAGGGAAGCAGAGAAAGAGAACGGCAATTTTTGTCCGTTCACTGGATGAAGATATGACCCTTGAGCAGCTGCGAAGTTAACACATGGGTATTAGCGGGACACACATACATTTCTGTGCCTATAGCTACGCAGCATGGTTCTCTGCCTACCTAGTCGCAAAATCAGTACAGCTGGTTTTCACAATGCTGGGTCACATAAAGGGAGAAGAACGATAGTGGAGATGACCTTTAGTGTAGCGTTAAAGGTATATTTTCAAGTGTTGTATTTCCACTGAAATACCATTCAGCTCAGTACAAAATCAGCTCTGTGAGATAGTGACATTATGAAGAGTGATGGCTGGTGCTATGCAGGGGGTGCTGCACACTACATCCAACTGCACGATCAAGCAGAGCACACCCACGTGCCTCGCGGTCGGCACTGCTGGTTCAGGGGATTCAGGGCTGCCTTCGTCTCTCTGACTTTCTGGAAAAGACAGAATCAGGGCAACTAACTTTTCGCCATGCGTCACGTTTGCTGCCAGCAGATTTTCTTGCATGTGCACAGCCACAGTAGCAGCCAGATTTGCCCCCCCCCC
>NW_020799101.1:13561917-13612897 GCF_003259725.1 Athene cunicularia
CCCCCCCCATATTTCCATGGATAAATAACCTAGCATACATCAAGATAAATTTATCTTGGGGGTAACCTTTGGAATGTCACTGTGGTAAGAACAGAATTATGTGGGCCATAGTACAGATGAAACCATATCACTGAGAAAAATAATTTCAGATGTATCTCTCACAATTAATAGCCACTAACTTTTTTAGAGGAAAGAAATGTTGAGAAAATTTTACTAAATGCAATTTTAAGAGAAAACAGAATATTGATTTTAGAGAATAATTTTCAAGTGCTTGTAATGATAAAATGTTCTTCTGATACATAGTTCTCAAAGATAACCCCAGGCCAGAGTAGGTGGAGACTAACATTGATTTCATTGAAGCCGGCAGAGTATGCATCCGCTTGAAAGCTGACCTTACCATTTTCTTTCTTTGAGTCAGTAGCAGAATGGCATAATAGGAAAGCATTTTTTAAAATATCCACTGTGGCTGATACAGCTGAAAATATGTTCTGAAACAGCTCTGATGACATACAGAGTGACAGATAGTGGCACTTATGATAAAGCATGACTTACACAGACAACTCTATTAGACCATGAGTTACTTCTTAAGATACATTCATCCTATAATGATTTGCTGCAATTCTTAAATTAGAAACAAACAGGAAAAAAACCCCACTCAGAAATCCATAAGACGACACACAATTATGTTTGTGTTCTTTCATCTTAGTGTTGGTAGACACTGCTGCAGTGCGCTTCCCGTCCTAAGAAGATATTTTGTCTTTTCCCCCAAGTCTGGCAGTATCAGCACATTCTACTTTCAACAAATGGTCCTGAAAGACTGCTTTGCTTTTAAAAATTAATATGAAGGGACTAGAGAAGGCCAAATTGGTTTGTCCTGAGCACCGCTTTGTAGTGAAAATCTGCCCTCCAATTTCACTGAGATGCTGTGGTTGAACCTCCTGCAGTGTCATCCTCCCCAGAGCAGCCCCACCACCAGGGCTGGAGGATCTTGCTTTCCATGTCCAGAGCCAGGTGCACTGTCAAACCCAATACATTATTCAGCTACCAGATTTCACTGCAGATTTGGCAGTTTGCTAAGATACAAAGGTTATTCAGCACACATTATTGCTTAGGAATCACTTGCCTATTCATAGCACATAATTTACTTTATCTGGAGGTTTTTAAAAGGTTGTTCTATGCACAGTAGTTACTATAACAAAACATTCAATACATATTGAAAAGCCACCAGTTCTTGTTTTAATTTTGCAGATTGAAGGGTGAATTTCGGGACAGGATGAAGCAGATGTAATTTTTCATCCCTTGTAGTGGTTTCACATTTAAGAGTGAATAACCATTCTTTAAATCTGATGATAAACTCTCTCCAGCAATAAAGATATCCCTTCTGCATCAGAGGCACTTCTGAGGATTTTGCAAGATATCTCCATCTATGCTTTTTCTATGCCCACCTCTTCTCCTCAGAGAGTCTTTTTCCCATCTCATACATTCATTTTACAGCCACATCACACATCCACACCCAATCCAGTGTCTGAACCTGCACCTCAATCACATTACAGTCCCCCAAAGCAAGGGATATTGACAGTTTCCATCAAGCTAAATTTATTTAAGTAGAAATTTTAGATATAAAGCAACAAATAAAAAGCCCAGAAAGAAAAACATAGCACTGCAGCATCATTATGAGGTGTGCAGAGGAGCCCTAAACTGGTAAAAGCTGTTGTAGAGGTTATGAGTCCTTTTTACAAAGGAGAAAGTAAAATTTACACAACCCTATAAAAAAAGGATCCTCCTATGAAATATTATTTTTATGTATGCTGTCTGTATGGGCTCCTCTGCCACCCTGTGTATGGGATTACCACTGCCTCAAATACCATCAAAGCACCCCATGGTTCCAATTGAGCAGGGACTCTACCATCATCAATCTCTTTCTAGATATGAAACCTTTTCAAGTGCTTGATGACCTTCTGGAGCTTTTCCTTTGGAGCTGACTCAAGTGAGAATGATATACTTCTGCCACACACAGCTTCAATTTTTCAATTTTGTTTAAATTAAACTGGGACCATCACCATGACACTCCCATAGCATCTTCCAGAAACAAGGAAGGGAACAGAGAAAAGAATCCTTCCCCCTCTCCCAAACGCACCACCATCCATCAACAGGACTCCTCCCTTGTTGACATTTCTCACGGACACATATGGGAATGCTTTTAATTATTTGCCTCTTGGCTGATTTGCTGCAGACTTTGCTTGGGAAGAGCAGGTAACTAAGCACGGGAGGGAACATACATGGTTTGTGGTAGTTCTTAGCAAATTGGTTTTACTGAGGCTTTTTTTGTTTGTTTTAATGAGTCTCTTCTGTCTCGCTGTCAGCTCTGAAGCAAGTCTTTCTGCATGGAAAGCCCAAACTTTCCATTGCACAGAGACATCAGACTACACCACCCAAGACTAAATGCTACATACAGTTATTTCCAGCTGGTGATGCCAGAAAACTTACTCAAAGCCACTGTGCAGGTGAGCGGCAAAGCCAGAATCAGACGCAGGAGGTCCAGACCAGATTGCAGCACAATTCCTGCTCTGCTCATCCTTTTCAAACAAACCATCACACTTACAGGAAACCTCATCCCAAGCCCTAGACAGCTACATATGGCAGAAGGAGAAGGGAAAAGATAAATAACAGCAGTAACAGGAAACAACTACGATCTCTAAATTTTCACCATCCACATGCTGTACTTCCTACAAGGCACCTCCATAAAAAGAAAAGCCTTTTTAACAAAGCTGAGGATTAAACCCCAGTCAAATCTGACAAAGAAAAGCTTATTCAGAAACTCTGATTTATTTCATGGGGATTAATGATACTTGAAAGCAGAACAAACCATCACCGTACAATAAACAACCATAAGGAGAAATCAGCACATAATGGTGATTTATTTCTCTTACAGAAAACTGAAAAATTGAGCTATTGTGGATGAACCTAATCAAAACCATTACTTCTGGCTATAACAAACCTTTTATTTCAAATTAAACTAGAAACTTAAGTGTTGCTTTCCAATTTGGGATACTTAAAAACTTTTCTAATAAAAGCAAAGTCTAGTTTCATAAGCGGACTTAAGAGTGTGATTTCACAGCCATTGAGGAAGCTGCCTTGGGTCTGCACTTGCAGATCTCTGTCCTGGCCAACTCTTTTCCCTGGAAGTGAGAAATTCTTGCAAAAATGCAGTGAGCTGGGGTGGGAGCTGCAGCCTGAGGTACCACCTCCCTCCCCCCTGCCCAGGCTCTTTCCAAGCCCATGTCCATCTCCATGTGGGCCCACAGGTTGATTTTGCAAAAGCAGTGAAGTACATGGGTTAATTTTTATCACTGACATTAATTATGATTTAAATCAGTAGGATTAATGAAAACAGGGTTTCCTGCACTATCTCCATTTTGGTTTGCATTGGTGCTTTAAAACCTATTTTCCCAAAGGAAACTGTTATTGGTTAGAAGAAACTTGGTGCTTTCTTAGGTGATCAGGAGAATACATCATCCAGTATCTAAATGCAATAAGCAATTATACAGATTAAACATACTCTTATTCGGAATTTTAATTTTTACATTAATTTAGGCAAAAGTGATTGATGTACATTTTGCATTTCATAGATTATTTCTTTTTCTGGTTTGATCTGCCACAGTGTGTAGTGACGAAAATTTGAATTTTAATTCACAGCATACAAAAATAAGCTTATATAACTCCCTAAGTGTCATCTAAAAGTTAACTTTAAAAATATTACAAAATAAAGATAAAATATCATCTGCCATCACACTGAACTGACAGACTTAAGCTTGGTCTCCTCCACTGCTTTAGAGGTAGCAGATCTCCTTGACTGCATTTTATTCATAATTATAATAGAACACCAGAAAAAAAAATATCAAAAACCCCTCTATGTTTATTCTATTCAGTTTCCAAATTTTGAATTCACATTATTCAACTGATGCAGGTGAATAACAGGAATGAATGCAGCCCTCTCCATACTTCTGCAGGAAGAGGCAATGGTGGTTTAACACTTAAATACAAACGACTTTCAGACTTCCACCTTTTCTCTAAGTAGACATTTTTGTAACTTCAAGAGCCAGTGCGTAGCACTGACCAAAACATTAAGTGAAGGTAGACTTTAATAATTATTTTTTAAAATATAAAACAATCAAACAAAAACCTTCATACAGCCAAGTAATGAGCTGTGGTACACACCGAAAAAAGCTCTCAGACTAAAAACATACAGTTTCTATATTGCCTTTTATATATTTGTCGCTTATCAAAGGTAAAACCCAACCCCTATATCCTTCTACTAGGCTGCCTTCTTGTATTGGTTTTCCACCTCAGGTGAATTTCCATATTACTTAGTTTTAATAATAGCACATGCTCGATAAAAGCTTTCTCTTTTGTTTCAGAATGAGACATATTAATTTCATTTCCATAATTCTCATTTAAAAAGGTACTGATTTCTGATTTCATTCATGATTTGCCACCTTGATTTGCTGCTTCTAACCAAGTATCAGATAAAGAACTTTCTCCCCACCTCTGAAGCTGCTCAGCCATGCATTAACATGTAGTTATAGAAGTATCTCAATATCCATAGCAAAACTTCAAGGAGAAAGTGCATCTCTCACATCTCCCACCTTTTCCAAACAGTGTTCAGAATAATGATCAGGTAAGCAGATCCACCAAAGGCAACAAATAATCTAATAATAATTTTCTCAGCCTACAGTTCTCCCAACACCTGTTTTTCCTGCTGTGTTCCATATTTCAGAGCTCTTTTTCAGTAAAAGATAGTGCTATTCACTTAAAATCCTCATTTTAACCAAGCCTGCTGAATATGCCATTAATAAAGTCCCACTAACAGACACAACAGGATAAATACAAATAATTACAAACACACTATCCAAGATCAATTTTAATTCCCAGCTAACTCAATTACCTTCTCTGTTTCACATTTAACTGTCTTCTTTAACTGTCTGCTCAGTTTTTATCCAATAAAAAAAATAACCCTGAGAATAAAGAATTTTGCTTTTAATTCTTAACTCGGCCAACACTAGTCTGGCGATACCCTCCCGTTTAAGCCTTTTTTGCTGGCTCACAGGACACCGTTCTTGCAGCAATACACTTGACAAACGTGCAAAATGGTTCAGCCACAACTAGCACCCAGAAAAGCTCTAATGGATCTTTCATTAGGACATGTAGATGGAGTTTCACTCTCATCACCAGAAGGAAATGCTCAGCTGGCCCATGTAGTCCAAGAACGGGACCTGCCAAAGGGCTGCTCCAGGGTCTTGTGCTTCTCAAGCTGTTCTGAACGTGTTCACGGGCAGTCCAGCTTCACAGGATCACAGGAGCTGCAGTGCCACCCAACACTTCTCCCGCGCAATTTGCTGGTGCCAGCATAGAGCTGCTATACGGGTGTGCCACAGAAGTTCACCCGCCTCTTGCAAGTTTTCCACCAGCCTTTTGCAAAACCAAAGGCAGAATTTGCTTCCTGAAATATCTAAGTGGAAAGATGGCAGAACTGTTCTTAAGTCACTCCAGCCAAGCAACTGGCATGTTTGCAGCAGGAGGGAGAGGGAGAAGATTAAGAAAAGGGCGATGGAGAAGGACATTGCAAGAGGGGGCATGACAGATTGCTGAGAGACAGAAAAGAGGGCAACGTGGCTCATTAGAAAGAATATAAGTGGGGTTTTTTTGTTTTGTGTTAATCTAGTTGTCCTGGGTCACATCCAGTGGAGGTTGGCCAGCTTCCACTAGCTAAGCAGCCAGCCCACTGCATATTCCGCTTGGGGATTGCTGTCTCATTTCTAGCGGCCTTAAAGACACCTGCTAGAGCTCTCTGTTACCATGGCCAAACATTGCGTACAATTACAAATATGCTTTGTTTATTTAAATGAAACTTTTAACAGACTCTAGGGCTTGTTGACCAATGTCAACAGCAGTGAAACTCTGCTTACCCAGACAACAGGTGCAATGGAAGCAAAGGCACTTCCCTCCCTCACAGCAGAGCGCGGGCAGCAGCAGGGTGCTGGTAGCAGAAGGAAAGGGAAAAACCCACAGGAGAAAAGAGGGCAGGTCTGAAGGATCAAGAAGGCCAAGAGGGAGAGATTTCAACCCCCCTTCCTCAGCTCCTTCCTATCCCAGAGGATGAGATCCCACATTCACTCTTGACCATGAGATAAGATGATGCTCTTTGGCATTAAGATCTTGCTAAGTGATTTTTAGGAGATTTTCCAGTGAAGGAGTTTCCTTCTGAACCACTTCCCTGCATTTCTCCTGCTCCACAGCCCTGCACTTCAGCCACGCTGGATGGCTCGCCACAGCCCAGCTGCACCTGTGGGATCCCAAGCTGTGAGGAACTCTGCAACACAGCTCTGTGAGCATGTGAGGCATGTGAGATGCGGCACAGCTGCAGGGAAGTGTGAAATGGGTGTCCAAAGCATGAGTCACACGTTCCCCATGCAGGATGCACACTAGGGAGACAGGCCAGTCTTGTTTCTTCACTTTAACCAGTGCATTCACTTGCTGCTGTTTGGAGCTAGCTGTCTCTCCCACACTTAGGCAGTACACCTTGCTCTGAGATAACCCATGCTGGCAGGCAGGTGATGTTTGGGAGGAAAGGGAAGGAGCAAGAAGTATCATCTTGCAAAGAAGATTTTGTAAATTTACTTCACTCCTCCAACACGAGCATTTGGAGAGGAACACAAGTCCAGAGACTCCAAGTCTGGTCCTTTGCAGACAAAAAGCCAAGATGATCCTGGGAGCAAGGTGCCATGGCTGGCAAATCAGAACAAAGAGTTCTAGGAAGAAAGAACAGAGGCTGTGTGGTGTCCTCACAACACCAAATATAATCCACATAGGACTCTAAAACACCTCAGAGCAAGAATATGAATAGATGTTTAAATAGACTGTTGTCATCTAGTACAACTCACAAATCTAATCAAAGGTAACTAATATTGCAAAAAGCCTCTTGCAATGGCATCAGATGTAGCATTTAACAGTCAATTTGCAAAGGCTATCAGTTACTTTTTCCTCTTTTTGGGTATGTTTAGTTGATGTTTCACATCAGGTCCTGCTCCTGTCCCAGTCCATATTCACTTCAGTTTGTGACCATACAGACACCTCTGTCTCCCATTTCCCCTTTTCTTTCACCTACCACAGCAACAAAATCTCCAGGGTGTTTCTTTACTCTGTGTTGGACTGTGGCAGATGCACGTCTCTGAAAGTAAACACAATACTAGCAAGTGTCTGTATAGGCAAGTGTGCTTACCCAACCTCTACCACCTAACCTCATCATTACAGTGAGCTTCACCAAGCAGTCTTCAGGGCTGCATAATCATCAGACTGGATTCATGGAGTAGGACCCCGAGTTAACAAAACTGTCCAACAGAAGAGTAACTGTACATTAGCTAAATTCAGTTTGATAAAGCACTGAAGACATGTTTAAACCCTAAGCTATCACAAAGCTTTGAAGCACATGCTTTGAATTGAAGTATGCACTCAAGTCCTCTGTTAAACTGGGGTCCATGTCCTGATTTGAATTCAACTCTTCTCACATAAGCCCAGAGTTCATGGAGGCCAACTGATTTGCAAAATGAGGATCAGATCCCCTGCTTCCCAAGGACAAAGGGGCTAAATTCATTACTGTAAGAGGTGCTCAAATACAAATCTAATGGACACAGTGTGAAATCTCAAAAATTAACAGTAAACAGGACAATTTTGCTGGCAAGTAAAGAAACCTTTGAACTGCTGCTGTGCCTCATGAGGACATCTGCAGGCAGAACACAGTAGTAATAGTAACCATTCCTTTTAAGCAGGAAGATGTACTGGAAATGTTAGACAAATATTTAGATGCGCATACAGTTAAGGACTTGCCACGAAGCCTGCTGAAGTCAACGGGTCTGAGAACAGTTTTACAAACCCAAATTTAGGTACCTGGAGAAAAAAAAAAAAAAAAAAAAAAAGGACATATCTGTGATCCGTAACTGAATACAGCTGAAGGGAACTGGTTTACCCAATTCTATTTATCTGGAGAAACTTTTTGATTTAAACACTCGCATAGCTGTAACAATGTTATCTAATTTTGTCAGAGCAGAATAGACTGACTAAAATTAGGTTTGCAAACATGCACTAAGAGACACAAGGCTTCATATGACTCATCTCCCAACAGCCTCCCTGATAGACTAATGGAGGAATCCTCAACAAGGATAATAATTTTCTCAATAAAAGCAGATTTAAAGTAACCGTTATGAGCAGTAAGAAGATCCTGCATTTGCCCTGAGGTAGCACATTCATTTTCAAGACATCTAGCAATAGAAAATCTCTTATCTGAAAGAAGTACTTTTAAATATTTTCCTGGAAAGGTAGTTAAATCTGAATAAATGGGTTAAAGCCTATATATCCTCACGTCCTGCCACAGGTGGGCTTTGCTGGGAAGTCACATTATAAAGCAGTGTGATGTGTAAATATACAAGCAACTTTGTCCAGAAGGGGAAATCCAAATGAAAAATGTCTAAGTAGAAGCTGTTTCCTAAAAAAAAGTGTCTCAACCTCAGTAGGTTTACATGCTAGGAGTGTCACTATCCCCATTTTGCAGACTGACTCTGTTTTGCCTGAAGTCCCCCCAGTGCTAGCACAAACCGAGGACGAAACCCCAGGTCTCCCCAGGCCCTTGCTCCCAGTTCACTCACCACATCCCACCACCTCCTTTCTGAAACCCATCCTGATTCTAGGTATCTTTAGCAGGGGAATCAGGGAATCAGAAAAAAAACAACAGTGTTCTGCACTAAAATGCAGAAGTTGCTGAGATCAGTATATTCTACCTTAGTTCTTCAAACTCAGGAGAAGAGCTCCTAGATGCCATACATGCCTCATGCCCTCCAAAGGCTGGGCCAAGACACAACACTACTAGAACAAGGCTCTTCTTATCAGTCCCTCCAAGACCATGCAAGCAGGCAGCAAGACTACAATAATCTGAGATGCAGGGGGGCTCTCTGTGATGATACATCCTAGAAAATTTTACCAGTGAATCGAAACAACACTGGGTGATACACATCGGTGTAGGAAAGACAAATTGTTTCACAGACAAGGATGGCAGAAGGACGAATATTGCGCCTCTCCTGCAGACAAGGAGTGTGACTTCAAGTTCTGTGCATACAACTCAGTTAAAATTTATCCTGGCATTAATAAAGCTGTGATCATGCCAATGTAGACACTAAGTTCAACTTAGTTGATCGCTGTCTGTCCAGATGAGTTTCACAGTCTCTGTACAACCCCACGCTGCCAGAGAACATCAGACAAGTCTACTGGTACATGGGCAGCCACAGCCCCACTGACAGCTGCAGAAGGTCTTGCTAGCACTTTTGAAATCAATGATAGATAGCTGACAGGCAGGGAGGGTAGGCAGAAATGACAGCCCTGGGGGCTAAAAGCAATGAATGGTTGGTGAGGCTCAGGTAGGGATAAAAAATTATTCATACCAAGGGAGGAAACCTTGGAGGCTGACAGGGGAGGCCATGGAAGAAGACAGAGCAGTTTCTTACTTTCAGAAGGATTTAGAAGTCCTAGACTACACTTTTCACACTGCTTACCTACGTACCTTCTGTTTCTGGCTAGACTCCTAGGTCTTTATTACAGTAATGGCTTCAAATCGGGAAGCCAGAAGAGGCAATGGGAAAATACCCACAATTGCTCTTTGTACTATGTTCCCACAGGTTGAACTTCTCTGGTGCTCGTAGTCCTCCCTTTTCCCACAGGCTCTTGGGTGACTTCTGCGAGGTGCTCTCACCTCGGAAACAAGGCAATACAAAACTGTCCTGGTCTTCGAACTGTCAGGGCAGGCTATAAAGAGCTCCTGATGCTGGAGGCTGCAGAAGAGAACAGGCCTCTATAAAGCAGGGGCATTGTGATAAGAAGTAGGAAAGTTACTGTTTAACTGCTTTAATTTGTGTAATTGGAGACACCATACCTCTTTTTATTGTTATAGGAATATGAAATAGTTGCATCTCATTCTCTCTCCCACCTTACACCCAGAAACATAATGGCACCAACATTTCACTTACTGGGAATAACTCCATTTTCTCTGGAACCAAAAAGTCAAGGAACTTTGTATTTTTAAATATGAAAACAAATTAAACCTGACATTTAGAAGCTTCCGTAACTGGCAGGTCCTAGAGCTAGGGACTTTGCAGTCCCAAGAGGGCAGCTGTGCAAGTTCAAAGAAACAAAGTGCAAGGAAATTGTGTAAATTGACTTGCAGCTGGGAGAGAAAGCCAACACTTCCAGCTTTACTGGGCTGGCATTCACGAAGATGACTAATATATTATAATCAAAAGCCCAGTCTTTACAAGGAAACTCTACTGGCCCCTGTAGAGGAGCAAAACCCTGACACAAGGACGTTACCTTCAGCTTTCTTTTCTTATAGGAATTCACAACCATTCTTATGTCTGCAGATGAATAAAACCTCTCTGCATAGCCACTGTCATTTCACTTGCAGACTTAGGCAGCAATCCTGCAGTGGGGAATTGAGTCCAGCAAGCCAGTGAATGCATCTTTTCTTTCTTAAGGAAGTGCAACACAGCATTTTCTGCTAGAAAGAAGGCTTGGTTCTCCAGCACCTTTTGAACACATGCTTCTGGAAGAAAAATATCTGCCACTATAATTAATGGTAGGGTGCTTAACTGAATATTTTTTTTGTCAGCTATTCATTTTAAAATGAGAATTTGTTGCCACATTATGCTATTTTAATATTGGATTGCCCTCAACCAGAACATCTGTGTGCTTAACCAGCTGCTTTAAACTGCCTTCTTTAAAATTAAGTCAAACAGATTATGTTTTTTTCTTATAGTCAAATTTCAATGTGACGTTCACTCTCTCCCACGCCATATTGGCAAGAAGAGAACTATCAATACATTTCCTAATTAAACAAAAAAACAAAACCAAAACAACTCTTATTAAAGGGATAGTGTCTTCTAACTATAATAAAGACATTAGCATGGTAACATTAAAAAAATATTTACATATTCATTTGCTTTGATAAGACAGTTGGAAGCATGCCCCAGTAAATAGCCAGGTTCAGTTGCTCTGCAACTGGCAAGAACAGGGGAAGAAGAGACCAGCTCCTGGGGCATGTAGGAAATTGTAGTCTTCAGTTCAACACAGGCTTGGCTGGTGTAACTATCGGCTTAGAATACTCATGTGCACACTGCTCAGAGTAGTGAGATGCAAAAGCTTGGTCAGGTGTGTAAGAAGGGATATGGAATTTCTTCTCCCAGAGGTACACTTTTAAAACAAAAGTTATCAGTTATCCTTGTGAGAAGGGATTTAAAACGTAAACTGAATGTAATAGGCCCAGCTGCCCAAGTTTTCAGTAAGCATGAACCACGGTCAAGCTCCATGCTTAAGCTGTTTGCTTTCAATATGCCCTGTTACTCACTGGTTAATGAATTATATAAGCCAGACCCAGTACAGGAATAAAGTAGTACTGCATGGAGAAGCTCCCCAGCTACTCTACACAAAACGCTACAATCTGAGACATTGTCAAGATGATGTCAACAGGAACACAGGGATTATTTTCTTGAAGGGAATTTCCTTTTCAGTGTTTGAGAACTACTGCACTGGCGAAACTAGGCTGGTCTAGGATGACATTTAGAACAAAATGCCTCAGAAAAAATAGTGGTTTCAGGCAGATGTCAGATATCCCAGCTTCATTAACTAATTGATTCAAATTGACATATCCGCTTTTATGTTTCAGTTGTTTACTACACCAGGAAACTTCTTAAATCCCTTCCAATTCTCTCCAAGACGTCTCCAACATCGCTATGGGCAGGTAGGTAGATCATGAAGGAAACTTCTCAGAGTCTTCCTCATTTTGGTAGGTTTTACTACTCAAGAACAGGTAGCTCTTTGGAAATTTAAATATATCTTTCCACATTTCAGTGGTTTGGGCGCTATTACATGATGAAACAGAGCCAAAGCACAAAAACTGCTGGCAAATTACAGGGCACATCATACAACTTAGCACACACGGAGGGCTTTTATAAATAGTCTGTATGAATACCTAGGGATATGCAATATCGGTTAGGATAAATTAACATGAGAATATTGATGTAGTAGTGCTTTGGGTAACCCTGTAAAGGTGGTCTTCAGATGGCTATTTAGGAATCACAGGCACTGCATTAGAAATACACTTCAAGGAGAATTTAAAGTAAACTTAAAGAACAAGAACATTCCAGGGGATGCGGTAGGCATCAGAGAAACAAAGAACGGAATAGCTAAATGTGCACTACAAGAGGGCAATAGGTGATCTTGTTTGAAGAGGTGCAGAGCTGTGTGAAATGTCCCAAGTAACACTGAAGCCATTCTGTATTTTTCTGCTTGTACCCCATCATAAGTCATGTTTTGTCTTGACTAACACCACATTTTACAAGAAAGCTTATTTACTCCATTTCCTGAAATAAAAATATGCGTTCAAGCAATAAACCAAATTCAAAGATGTGATCTCACCCAAGTCAATGAGACAGTACCTGGGTCATTCCCATGTTTGTACTCTAAAATCTCATGGACATTAAAACACAGGGGTCATAAGCTGGTAAAGATAAAAAAATGCAAGTGCCATGTGCAAAACATCACTATAAAAAAGGTAGACTACTGTAAACCACAATTTGGGCCAGATGGCGTATTAGAGCCACTTACACTGTCTTGAGTTTTGCTTCGCTTCGCCCAGTTCAAACAACATCTAAGTTTCAGTTCTTCATTTGGACTCCCTTAAAATAATGAGAAATAAAAGTGTTTCTAGAGCATGCTTCATCGACTCCTAAAGTAGGCGGTGAAAACAGGTCAGGTGAACCACATTAGCAGCAGCTTTTTCTCTCCATTGATTACACAGAGAGCCTGCAGGGACCAGGTAGGATGTAGATATTCAGAGTTAGGGGAAATGAAGCCCATCTCAGACACCTGCACAACTGTATCCACAGCACTACTTATCCTCTCATGGCTGAAAGTAAGGCTAATTTCCACTGCAGAAAAAGTCAAAAGTAGAAGACAACCATCTTTCTGAAGAATGATCATGAACCTGAACTTCCAGCAAGACATGGTCTTTCTTTCCATTTCAAACATCTGAATTAAGACTATGGGTTGAAAGAGTCTGAGTCGTGATACCTATTCCCAGTGCTACATTTAATCTGGAATCTGACCTTTGGTGTGTCATTTAACCTCATTTTTTTCTATTAAATGCAAAGTAGAGATAATTATAACAGTTCTGGAAGAATGCTGAGTCTTAACTGATGAACATCTTTAAAGTGTTCTGGGATTCTAGTGCCCCTCATCAAAACAGAGATACCATTAACTATTATATGAACACTGTCATGATTACCATTACAAAGACAACATCTATCTGATATTTACCTTTAAAACAGCTGAAATTAATTTGCATGTGCTTTTTTTTTTTTTATATAGTTCTTCTCAGGGGTATTCACATGCCTGTTTCTATGGGATTGTTATCTTCTGATCTGCACTTTGCAAGTTTACCAACCATTCTCCTTTTTCTGTTGCCTGTTAAAATCATGTACTAATGGAAGAATAATTCTTTGCTTTCTGCCTAAATATGACTATATATAAATAGATCTCTCTATATAAAAGCCCACACATCCTGCCATTAAGTTTAGCAAATAGATTTGAATTTTGATAATGTAAACAAATTTGCAGCCTTTTGCCAATCTAGTGGACAAATATGAATAATTCCTGTCTAGAAGCCACACTTGAATCACTGTACACAGTAACTTGGGCTAGAAATCAAAACAAAGTGTCATTGTCTCCATCCTCTATTCTCACAAACCCATCCAAAAAAGATCAAGGAAAGTGCTCACATAATACAAATACTTTCATTTTAATCTGAAAACGGCTTCCATTTACAGCACAGTGTAGAAATACACACACAAAACCATATAGACATTTAAATATGTGTATGTATTTATGCACATACAGCCATGTTTCAGAGAGCATCCTTGGACCAGAGAGACCCATGACAGCAGGGCCACTGGAGCCAGGATCTCACTCTGTGCCACTATCAGGATTCAGGACACCCTGCACCTCCACTTCTCTGGCTTTAACACACGGGTAAGTAACCTCCCTTTTCTTTGACATTTATGGATGGAAACTGCTCTGCTCATTTTCATTATTGTCCCATAGTGCCTCTCACTGGGAAAAGCCATGGGACTGATCCTGCACACACCCCAGCACATTGTGCAAAGGGGAATTCCTGAAGCTTGCAGAAACCCAAAGGCACCCTGTTGAGGTGGGCTGCTGGCTGTACATTGACATATTGAGGGGAAGGAGACAGCAAGGAAAACTTTTGAAGGAGCAAGAATGCTAAGGCAGACTACTGCAGCCACACTCATGGCATGAAGGATACATGCTGCATCCTGCATCCTGCTGGCAGCAACAGAGACAAGTTCTAGCCCAGTTACTAGCTGTGAGACATGAATCTCCCCGTCCCCACAAAGCTGTGATCACATCACTGCTCTGTTGCCCCTTTTTGTTTCAACAGAGACGCCCCTGCCCCCCAAGAGCTTCCAGCTTCGAGCGCAGGGCTGTCCTCAGCGAGAAGCGGGCAGAGCTCCCAGCAGTTACCGCAGCGGTGCTGAAGCACAGCACCCCATGTCCGCAGCCATACACCATCTCTGGTAGCATCTGCACTAAATCTCAGCATTAGAGACAAATCCTCAGTTCTCTAGCACAACCGTCCCTGTCAGATTTGATCCCTTCTAGAGGTTACAGAGATTTTGGAATGAAGACTACAATCTGCACACTCAACCCTGACTATGAAAAACAGGGTGACTCCTCCAGTCCATGTTTTTTGATGAACAGCTTCCATTTTGGGGGGTTGCCACAAGCACCAGTGTGAGGGGCTGTGATTCCAGCAAAGTGAGTGCACCTGCACCTCCTTGCTTGACCACCAGCTCTGCCCCCGCTTGCCTCAGCTTGCTTGAAGATAGAAGTAAAACACAAAGTGACAAGCAACACCTGTTTCCACAGCTATTTTCCACACCCAGCTACATCTAATCCTTGCTTCACTGCCTCCTTTAAAGTTTAATAATGGTTTCAGTGAGCATGCTTAGTGAAGTTTCTGACTTTTTTACCTAATGCTTCCATGGCTGAGCTCAGACATCTGAAGGAATCTGGGTTTAAGTAATCTGCTCAACACAGAAAGCCCTGGAAATACGCTTTCTGCTTGTCATCATCTTAAACCACAAGTGCAAAGCTGCAGTACAGTGCATATTTTTCCATTGTAGCAACACAGTGGCAGCATTTTGCTTCCCTTGCGTTGGATTTTTTTCAACAGCTCCTCTAACAGATGGACTCAGTAAAGTATAAAACAGGATGTATGTCTCAAAATGCATTCTTAAAATACAAGTTTCTATTCATAGTACCCACCAAAAGGCTCTGTATAGTCCTTTTAAAGTACTGAGAAACAACTAAAAGACCTGAGTTTATAGTTTAGTTGTTTTAATGTACATACATGTAATTTACATACATTCAATTTCTAGGCAAATATTTTAAAACCTCAGAGGTCCTGGGAAAGCATCAGAAAGTTTTAATTTGGTGAAGCATGACCAGCTGAGTGCTGTACCTGGATCACATACTGGGGAAACTGATGGGGGGAAAACCCCAAAAGTAAGATTGTAGCAGCCTCTCTGACCTTGGCGGGACCCGAAAAGTGACAATTTCTGTTCATGGCAGCAAGGCAGCAGCTGCCCGGCTCCTGCCTGCACCCCCGAGCTGGGGCTGCTGTCCTCGGCATCGCCTGGCCAGCCAGACCGACCTCAGATACTTCAGATGGAGCAAACCAAAAAAGCAAAACAAAACACATTCCAGACCTCAGAGGCCAAATTGCACATCTACTGGGAAAACCGGTCCGTATCTGACCCCTTGCTCTCCCCTCGCCCACGCATGTAGCAGCAGCCAGCTTGAAATCCCCAGTATTTGGCAATCGAGGTTACCCTGACATAGACCCAGAGTCACACAAGCGTGGCCGGAGCTCAGAAGGGACGTGGGAAGCTGCAGGGACTGAGCTCACACCCACACCCAACTTGCAGGCATAGATGTGATCCTTTCTGGGGGGAGAAAATTGTACTTCAAAGGAGCACAACTGCAGCGGAGCTGAGGTGATGTCAAGTGCACGGCAGCCCCCTCTGAACAACCCCTCCATTTCCCAAGTCCCGGAGCTAGGAAATCACACCATATTTCAGGATTGATTTTCTCTTTCTTCAACTTTCAAAAGTAAGATACTGTTACATCTTTTTCAGCAATGTCAGGATCTTTCCACAGCAAATCAGACATCTTTTTCATGTAAAATTACCTAGACACCTTACATGTGCTGTTCCCTGCAGGTACTTCGTTTTCACCTTCGTGTGTAACAGGACGTTTTCTTTCTCCTCCTTTTCACCATGCCCTTTATAAATAGTTTAAGTAAATGACTGGTTTTGTTTAATGAGCCTGTGCTGTCTGAGTGAGTTTTGAAAATACCATTAGTTACATGGAGTAGCTAAAAATGACTATAGGGGAGCTATTGACATGAATGCATTACCTATTATTAGCTTAAATAATCTCATCTAACAAGCCAATACAATCTTTGAAGTGTCATCCTCACTCAAGTTTAGAGGATTCCTTTTCCAAACGTGATGGTGGGGTGTTCCTCACCCCTTGCATTACTTAAGATCATTTAGGATTACTTAGGATTCCTAAATCATTTGCTGTTTCTCTTGCAACAAAAATGTCCCAATACCGTAACAGAATGAGTCCAGTTGCACCATACAGCACGCCTACATATGACTCAACAGACTGCCTTACTTGCTTTAAAGCATGGTGAAGCTTGGCCTGTATTGTCTATTTTCAGAGGACATGTAGTGATGGTGAAATTATCTGGCTTAACTGGGACATGCATTTATTTATGCCCAAGTGGCAGTGTAACTGCGTGTGACCTAAGGCACAGGCTCTAGGCAAGAACCTCTTTCTCTGGTGACGAGGTCCCAAGCAAAATGCATTTCATTTGCTCTAACAGCATTCTTCTGGGTTACAAGTGAATTTTTTCTTGCTTTTTGTCCCTCTCATATGTGCTTCTGAAAAAGCTCTGGCCACCCCTGCCTCCCTATTTATACAGCTCTGTCAATTGCAAACATTTACGGATACATCTTACTGATGATGTAAAAATCACTCAGCAGATGTTGTAGCTTGCCAGTTTTAGTGTGCTCCTGTGGAAGACGTCTTCATCTATTAGTCTTATTTTCCTGCAACATGATGCACTGAAAAATCACAGATGTAAGAAAATAGTAGTTCTTACAAAGTTAGGGTCAAAATGCCTGCTCCCTCCATTCTGCAATATATACGGACAAGTTTAGAATCACATTTTCTACATCATTTAGCACTGAAAAACAAATATAAATTTTCAAATAATTCAAGTATTCCACATCTATGTGAGCCTTTAAAGACAAAGGCCAATTTTCTACGTAAATAGCATCCAGCTGGTGCTCCTCCCTGGAATAATCAGAGCAGATACATGCTCTTGTGAAAATCTGATCCATGTAAAATGAATTTTTCTTGATTTTTGAAACACGACTCTTAGATTTCCATTCCAAATTAAAATAAGACTGTGTCTTTGATCTCAAATAATTTGCAACGGATGTCAAAAAGAACCTTATCATTTATTTCCATTTTAATGCAACTTTATAATCAACAGCCCCTTGCCAAAAAGCAGCAAAGCTGTGACAGCTGGGCAGAACAGTGTTAACTACATGAAATTATATCAAAAAGTGCTGTCTCATCAAGTAAAGATGATCTGTGGAGGCAAGGTTTGCAGGAATAGTTCTTTTCTTAAACTAATTCCTACAGTCAGAAGAAAGGACAAGCTTTTTGATACAAACCCCTCCTTCAGTCTAAAACAAGCTTCAATCATCTCTTTCCCTAAGTTTTTCCATGTGTTTTTCTCCTTTTATTTCCTTCAACCTTGTTTTTTTCCCCTCTTTCCTTCTCACCTACGGACAAATTTCACAGGAAATTCTTATGAGGATTTACATCACTGTTAACAGTTGATACCTTAATGAAAACCAGTTTTATTTCAAAGAATTATCCTTCTTCTGGGTGACTGATATTTTCTTAATTTCTTTGTTTGAAACTTCCATTCCAGAGATGTAAAGGGTTTGTATAATCATAAGCTTGCCAGTTTTCACCAATTATAGAACTTGGTTTAATAAAAGATACTCTCTCTCCCTTTGAACACTGCCTCATTTATATCCCTAGACCATGACCACTACAACAGCACTTTACAATAGCATGTTTTATGGAAATACATTGGTTTCCATAAAGACAGCACAATCTCTCATGCTCTGTAGCTAAATGCCTAAGACTCTTGCCTAGGATGTGGACAATCCAGATTTAAGACCAACTGTGTGTGATTTTAAGAATGTTTTTTCATCCCAAGTCATCCAGAATCAGGCAAAGTAGAATTCTAATCTAAGTATCCATAACCTGAACCAACACAGGGACACCATACTGTCTGACCGATCCACACCAAAACAACACTACTACAATAAAAAGAGTATCAAAGTGGGTATTTTCACCAAAGAAGAGCTGGAAAAGTTTTGTTCACATTCAGTTTCAGATTCAAACCCTCAATTCTACATCTGTGAAACAGAGCCATCATCCTCAACCCCAGCCTGGCAGTCACCTTTGCTGGACTGTTATCCCCCAAACTTCATGGAACTTTGCAATATAAACTCCAACTGCTACACACAACTCTTGCCTGGGAAAGTTTTCTTCTATGTTCCTCTCACCCAGGTCACTTCCTTTCTCCTTCAGAGCTCAGCTTTCAGTTCACCTAGATGGAGAGAAACTGGCTGTTTCACAGACTTTTCACTCTCTTCACCTTTCCCTGCTCTACACTTGTTGCAATGAAGAAAAACCAAGTGTCAGCTTTCTCTAACTGCTTTTGACAGGTAATACTGCAAACACCCAATGGACAAATTTTTCTTCTCATAACCCTACCTGAGCCACATTAGTCCCTAGCAGAAGACAGCAATGGTTTCTAAAGAAGATAGACCCTGCTGTGCTATGTAGTCCAAATCATGAAACTAAACCCATGTTCCCCCTGGGTTGCATGAAGCTCTCCAGCTGCTGGTCAACTAGTACTCTGCAACTACAGATATCACCTTAAAGGGAAGAAACTCTAAACATTTGATTTTAATTCTGTGTAATACCATGAGCCTACACAGCAGCGTATTAATATGAAGAAAGTTCAACATTTGAACTTCGATTTTTCAGCTGTCCTGCCAGTTCCTTTTTTTTTTTTTTTTTCTAGCGTGTGTGTTTTAACACATCGTGGGTTAAATCATCACTTAAATCATGGGGTTTTCAACTCATTTTGCAGGCACCTAATCTAAAACACACAAGGTTGTATGATCGCAAGCTAAGTAAATGGACACACCTTACCAAGTCTCTAAGGGCACAAGGCACCAGGCTTGCAAAAATCTTACAGCTAAAGGAGGGTTTGAGACA
The DNA here is from genome assembly GCF_003259725.1 of Athene cunicularia. Lineage (NCBI taxonomy): Eukaryota > Metazoa > Chordata > Aves > Strigiformes > Strigidae > Athene > Athene cunicularia. Next base: position 13,581,475 of record NW_020799101.1, read on the forward strand.
CAGCCCTGGGCACAGACTCTTGTCCAGGAATAGCAGGGAACAGCTTTCCCTAGTGTCTGCATGTTTTCACATAAAATCTTACTGAGAAAGGCTCATTCCTTAAAAGTACACTGAGGACCTCAGATGAAAAGGGTAACACAGCATAACCTTTCTTGCTAGAGGTTTTTTTCCCAGTAAGCACTATACCTTTCCCACTTTTAGCTGATGAACACAAAGGTTTTGAGAATGGGGTTTGAGCTGATGCTATATGTAGTCAGCCTCTCCTAGCAGATGATGTTCTGAGGTCCCACCCTTCCTTCTGTGCAAAAACAAGAGGCACGGGTCATTCCATCCAGCTCTGTGCTCCTGATTCATCCAGGAATCAAACCGCTTCCCAGGATAACAAGGTCAGGAGTCCAGCCCAACTCATGCTAGAATAATAAGAAAAAAATTGTTTCTACTTCAAAGGCAATGATGACCTTTAAGGACTGAGATATCCTGTCATAGAAAGAAGATGCCATATCCTATATCTACCTTACAAATAGCAGAAATAGCAAGACCAGCAATTTGATCTGTTTGGCCTTGCTGCACAAGAAAAGGCAGGGGGAAGTCAGACATCCATGCCATTGCGTAGCTGAAGTTAAGGGCAGGGACATGGATAATCAGCATCTCTGAAAGACATCAGGATAGCAAAATCAAGCATCCACCCCTAAGAAGTTGGAACTCCAGGTAAGAAGCAGTGGGCAGCAGCTGTTTTCCAGGAAAGTTCAACTAAAGGGCTTCAAATCTTTATAGACTATACTAAGGCTTAAAAGAAGCAAGCAGGACTGCAAATAACTTGCTCTAATGGATGCCCACAGGTAGATTTAAAAATTATCATAAATTCTGTTCTTTAAAGGAGCCATCTGTACTCATGTGTTTGTTTTCATTTTAAAGATTGACATCAATTTCCATGTGTCTTGATAACTAGCTTCAGTTCTGAGAAGTGTGTCTGGATCCTCATTAAACAACAGCAGCCACTTCTTGTTTGTGAATATTACTACAAGGATGGATAAAAAAAGGGAGGGGGTGGGATAAACATGTATAGGAGATGAGACAACGGAAGAATGCAAAAACAGGTTACCAGGCCTAGAAAGCAAAGGGAACAGAGAGGAAAATTCTTGGCTTTCCGGATGAATTACACTGCAGTAGATCTCAAGTACCCTTACCAAGTCTTTGGCACCAGTGAGAGACAGTTGCTCTGTTAGGTTCAGTCAGACTGGGGCAAAGATGGGAGCACTGCACACTTGCACAGTTTCAGGCGCTAAATACACACCACACCACCACCCCCACCACCCCACCACCCCCAATTTACATTGATTTTAATGTGACTTGCACTTACCGCCTAACACACATCAGAGCTCCTCTAGTCCAATATATATCCTGGAATAAATCTCCTTTCATATTTATATCTGGGATAAGATTATACTCCCAGGCACCAGAATATTTTCCTCTTAAAATGTGGCCAAACCTAACCCCACCACCTCTAACAAAGTCTCTAGTTATTTTCCTCTTCAGTAGAAATATTACAACATAGTCACTATGAGAATAGTATGCGCTTATCTTCATTCCCAGCAATGGTATTCTCATATTACTGCCTTAGAAGTATTCCTCTCCTTCTCTTCACATGTATTTGTGCTAAACCACTGAAATATGTGGCAACTGCAGTGTCAGTTGTCACAGGGAAAAATATGTCAGCAAAAACATTTGATTCAATCTGCTGTTTAAGGAAGCAACATTTCCTCAGGGTGTGTGCCTTGTGTGGATAAATACCAACTGTCCAAAAATCAACTATCTAAAATCAATTTCAAATATCAAAGGGCACATTTTGGGCAACTACCTTCAGGAAAAAAAAAAACAACCAACCCACAAACCAAAAACCCAAACTAGTTCCTTTTTCACCTTTTTTAATTTAGTGCAAGTTTGTTTCAGAACGAGCCCACAAAAATTACATCTCTCAGGCACAAACTGAAAGGTGAATTCTTCAGTGAAGAATGACGCAAAACTAACTTGCCCCCCACTGGGAACATGCATTTTCTCTGATAAGATGCATCATATGGATATTCATATTTGCAACACGAACAACTAGACTTGCTGTGTGTAATCAAAAGCTTTGCTGTCAACAATGTATTTTTATCAAGTTTTGCATTCAGTTTCCCTATATTCACATAAAGACAAAAGAGAGGAGTGTAACAAGCTGGTTCGCTGGTGGATGTAGTCCAAGGAGGAGCAAGCAGAGACTCCACAGGCCTGCAGCATCACTTGTCTGCTGATGCTGAGCTGGCTTCTAGGTTCACATATTTATGGTTATTTATTAAGCACCTACAGAAAATTTTGAACATGACAATGCAATGTGAGTTCAGCAGTACAGATTAGAAGAGATATGGCAAACAATTATGGTCTGCCAAAATACCATCCTTGGGTTTTCTCCATTTTAAACTTGCTTGCTCCCTTTCATTTTAACACCTTTTCACTTCAGCAGCAATTACTCCCTGATTCTTTTTCCCTCTTGTCAGAAAAGACTAACTGCACTATTTGGTGTGTTACTCACTAGATGCTCCATCTAACCTGGGAGGTCAGAGTCACCAACTTGGAAAAACAATTTGTTCCACTTCTCCATAGAGCTGCAACCCCCATTACCCCTTTCCACAAAACCTACACTCTTGTAGCAACTGAAATAGTCTTCTGGCATCTCTCCTGATGCTTCTTGCTCATCAGTATGATCATATTCCTTGTAGAAAAGAACAGCAGATCTTTTTTTGTTGTTTCTAAAGAGCAACTCGTGACACAAGCATACCCCTTCACGTGCCTCACCTACAGCTTCCCAAAGCTGCTTGACTATTCAGACTGAAGTTGCATTTCTGGAAACTGGGATTATTTAAAAGGCCTCCTTCTTAGGAATTTTCAGCAGCAAAAGGCAAAGGAGACAGGCCTGCCTCCCTTCAGGGTACCAGCCTTTTGTGCCTTCCATAAATCATCTTGCTATTTCTTTGGGGGAGAGGGAAGTAAAAGCCCCCTGCCTTCAAGTCTGAATATCATGTTCACCTTTATGAAATGATTTGGCTCGCACTTTATACTGTTCTTTAATAAACATGCCACCTAACCCGAAGGTACCTGAACTCTTGGCCTTAATGCAGTGAATGCTGCAGCCAAAGTCTGAGCAGGTGTTTGACGGGCACCTGCTGCCAGAATTAATTTTTGCGGAATCATATTAAAACCATAATTCTTCACTAATTTGGGGTATACAGTTTTTCGTTTGACAGTAGTAAAAGGAAAGGCTTAAACATCAGAATTCCTGGGTCCAGCGCCAGTTCTACAGCTAAACTCAATCATTAAATGCTTATAGGTAAGGTAAACTCAATGCCTGAACAGGCTCAAAGATGCAGATGATCACCCGCTCCCAGGAGGCACTGCCTGACTGCTGCTACTGCTTTGGGGATCAGCAGGTGAGGTACATGTACACAAATGCTTTATGTTTATTTTGAACTTTCCTTTCTATTCATCAGTGGGTTTTGTTTCCTCTGTTCATAGCCAGCTCTCTGAGAGACTCCTCTTCCCTCTTGTAGCATTCTCAGTTTTGTTCAGTGGATGAGGGAATAGAAGATGCAGTTAAAAATACTGCGATGCCATGGTGGGCGGTGTATCAGAAATAGACAGACACTAGCTCACTGCAAAGAATACTAAGTAATATCCCAGAAAGATAAAGGCATGGCAACAAAAGAAAAAAAAAAAAAAAAAAAAGCATTTGTGTTCTGCTGCTACTGAGCTAAATCTGGACTGAAGATACCAAATGAGGAGTACCGCTTGTGGCCAAGTGTACGTTGGCTTCATGTGCAAAGTCATCTTACAACGGTGTGGTCAGCAGAGTATCATAAAAACGTGGCAGACGAATAATCTTACCTTCGAGTAAAAACAAAATGTACGTGAGCTTTGGGCTTTTATGAAGACAGTGCAGAAAATCAGTGAGAAAATGGACCCATTTGGTACCACAAAGAAACCAGTAGCCTATATAAACTGAGAAGGGGCTTAGCTCCTTTAACCTTCACTTTAAAAGCAATTGAAGTTTTTCAGGGATATTAGATTTTTCCCAAGAGAAAGATAAACCAAGCTTGGCTGATACAAGGAACTATGAGATTATTCGATGGATTTACCCCCATTTTTTCTGAGGCTTAAGTCTCTGTTCATCCAGCCAGTAACCGCAGGGGTAATATCATCCCGAAGGGCTTTACAAATAAGTGTTTCACAAACAGCGCACCAAGGTCACTTATAGTCCTTAAGTGAGACACTCCTGCAGAGAGGTCCAGCTGCTGCTTAACACTTTACCCCAGCACCGTTTCGCTGGGGAAGTGAAGGCGGCTGCATCAAACTGAAACTGCCAGGGTAACTCAGGCAGCCAGACTGCAGTGACACCTCTTGGCACTGGGCTGGGGTGCCAAAGCCCCCACCATCTGCCCGAGTTCTCCTGCAGGTCCTGAAGGCCCAGCGTGGAGTCAGAAAGAAAAATGTAGAATAGCACATACAGAAATGACATGCATGGGTTTGCATGAACAGGCACCAGTGGGGTCACCACTCCTCTGGGTACTTGGGTACGCAGGCCCTGGGGGTGAACTGGAAGATGGGAACAGCCATCTTTCTGCAACATACACGGGAGCACCTGCTTCAGATCAGAGTCAAGGTAAGTGCAAGCTTATGTTTTATGTGCATGGAAAATGGCACCTGTAAAGACTGTGGGGCCACCAAGGTCCAGGGGTTGTTAGCCCAGAGAAGAGTGCCATCTACTGCTACATAAACTTTGCTTCTGGGAGCCCATGGGACTGAGACTTCCACCCCGCTGCTCAACTAGACCCTTTGTTTTTCTTTATCTTGCAAGATATGTTTTGATCCCATCAAAATGTAATATAGCCACAGGCATGAGAATAATCATACCATAAAAAAAACATCGACATGCAGATACAACCTTAACAAAACACCACGGAAATGCCTAATAAAATAAATGCCATTTAAATGTTGCTATACAGAAACCACAGCCCTACCAGTGCAGAAGGTTTAAAAGAAAATGTCTAGCACTCTGCACATCAAATGTTAATACTATTTTCAAATCAAGTCTAAGAGAAGACAAGTAATTTAATAAGGCTAATGGGTGTGTAATCAGCATTTGACCGTTCTTGCCATAAACATAGGTGTCTTCCTGTCCCAAGGTGTCTAGGAAAGCCACTGAAAGACAGCTAAGGCTTTTAAAACAGAATTTTTAAAACACCTTTTCTCTTCTCATGTAGATTTATTGAGAGTTTCACTCTATTAAGAACAGGAACCAACCAACTGGGTGAAATACAAATAACTCTGTGGGCATAGTAAGTGGCACAATAAGTTTGGGGCCCATTTGCAGCTTAATTTACTGCCTACAATCAGCGATGTCAAGATTTCAAGCATCTCCTGACAGCCCTATGACAACTGCAGTTACACAGCATTATCTGGTCTTCTAGTAAAATCTCTTCCCTCAGACAGCATCATACTGCATTTCACAACACGAGAAGTACACACGGTCAGCCTGTGTATGCTCAGCCCTTACGGCTGGAATCAGGACATTTGCAGGAGCGGAGGGTGTCCTGCACCTGCTTTTACTGCATTTGACACTACTCACTTCCACATAGAACTGACTGGCAAAACACGAAATAAGGAAAATTGCCATCATATTAAATGCTTTAACAAAAAGCAGAAATAATGTTAGTTTATTTCATCTGAAGTTAGAAAGTTTAATTTGAAAATATTTGTTACAGAATGCTCACTGTGTATACAAAGATAATTCATTCTTTCTTCTAGTTATATACTTGGTCAAACAATCTCTTTTCTTTTGCATCAGAAAGGAAAGGCTATTTTCAAAATACATTATAATAATGATATACAGACAAACATATCATGAGATGATCCCCAATGCTGTTATAACATTGTTACCATTTTATCTGGACAATTTTATTACATGAGTTATAAGAACTGAACACACCAAGGAAAACACATTTTTTGAAAAAAGTGAGACACTCCCCACCCCACAACTACTGACCAGATTTTTTTCACGTCCAATACAGTTCCGTTGCAGATAAAATAATCAACTCTATTAGTGAGGATAGAAATTCTGTTTCATGTCTTCAAAAATCTGTTATGGTTTTAAAAGACCTCAACACTTGCATAAGGATGGAGTTATATTGGGGGTGGGGATGGAGGAGGAGAGGGGGCAGAGGCAATACTGAGTAGAACCAATATCAAATAAAATGTGCTAATTTTATACTCTAACAATCACAGTTGCTCAAATGTTTACACAACAAACCAACCCCAACAAACTTAACCATATTGTTATTTTAAACGTAATTCATAGAGAATTCTGCAGCTACAAGATTATGAGAAACAGACATGTATACTCTGCAGCAGCATAAAATATAATCCTATATACGATCCAAGCATCAATTTTCTCTTCTCTATCACAATCAGTATTCTATCTCAAAGGAGCATCTGTCAGATTCTCTGGAACCAAAAATAGCAAAGACCCTTTAAAACAGAACAGTTTCTGGTTTATATTTATAACTACACTGTACTCGCTGCTTCTAGCTGCACGGCGATGAAATTTGTGCAGCATATAATCAATTACCCAGCTTTGCACTTCATCATGCAGTTAGCTACCGTTACCTGCATCTTACCCTTCAAGCACTTCTCCCCATGCATAGGGTAGAGATTTTAAAACACAAGAAATATCTGCACATTGAAGAACTAACTGTAGAGCTGACTGACATTACACAGCAAAAACCTTGTGAGAACAAAAACCAAGCACACTGATGTATAAAACAGAGAGCCTACCTGAATTCTTCAAATGCATACATGGCCTAGTAACTACACAAATGCTCTGAAATTTAAAATAATCTTCTTAACGTGCAGGAGGACCATTTAGTTTGTCAAACGGCAGCAAAATGCATAATGACGAGACAGTATATTTGAAATATTCTGAAGAGAAAGGGTATGCAGATACTGGCCTGCAGCCTACAGCTCAGCCAGCTGCTGACAAGCAGCAGCTAACAGGGAAAGGCGATAGAGTACCATGTGATCATTCCTGCAAGTCTGATTAATGCAGTATACTCCAAGAATACAGGCTGATATCTTTATTATTCAAGCCAAATAAGTCAAAAACTGTACACGACAGGCTCCACGGCTAAATTAACATTCACATGCTACATTAAAATCACTAAAGACAAGCAGAGGATAATAAAAAACTAAGTATATAGTGTAACCGAAGAGATTAATTAGGCCCATTCAAGCTGATTTTCTTACCTTGTAGTGATATTTTAGTCTGTGTTTTTATTCATATAAACCATCAGTGATGGAACAAAAGGCTGCAGCTACAAACCTCCCCTTCCATGAATGCCAGAACATTTAAAGTAGTTTATCTGCTAGAAATCATTTCCTCTGTAGTCTGTCCCCAACCACTTTAACTCCTTCAGCCCTGAATTCATTGCCATAAATCCTATTTGCAGTGCCATGCGGTTTTTTTAGGGTTTATAGGGTTAACACCAAGAAATCGCAGCAGTGCAACTGAATGAAGCGGGATAAGAGCCAAAGGAGTCATATCTGTGAAATTAAAGAAGGGAGAATGAGGAAAGTTGAGAATTTCGTGGCATTGCAGTGTGCAAGCAAAGATGCTTCAGCTGCCTAGCAACAGCGCACGCAATCTCCACGGCAACAGCGCAGCAAGCGCTGGGGTCAGAGCATCCCTGCCGCACGCACGCCCAGGGGTGACAAACAGGAGCTGAGTTCCCCCAGCCCGGGCGCTGCACCCCTGCGCTGGCCACCCCGCACCAGCAGGACCTGCCCCAGTGCCAGTGGCTGGTGGGGAGAACCGGGAGCGATGCGGCACCCCAGGCTCAGGGGTGAAGTTTGCACCTACCCTACATAGGGCAGTTCCACCAAAGCAGGGCATGGAAGCACATGAGCATGCTCCTGGAATAGCTCATCGATGGACAACACATCTGCTCCCCTGAAAAAACATGGCCTGGCAGCATTGCACACCCTGGCTGAGTAACCACAGCTCACAGCACAGGGGAACAGACCCTGACACACCAGGAGCCAGAGCTCATCATCCCCACAGAAAGCCCCTTGGAAATGGGGATGTGGAAGAATCACAGGCTGGATGACTGCTATTATCCATTTGCTTAGGGACTGCATGGGTCTGATTCATGGGAGAGCTTGGGCAGACTTTGGCAAGGCTCCTGACAGCCCCGGCTGAACTCGGCAGCGTGCTCAGGAGGGATGGGAGGAGGTTTTACTGTCCAGTTGTGCACACACTAGATTAGCCTCAGCATCTCTGCTACAACAGCGTGCAGCCTCCTATGGATGCCAGCATAGGCTGGCCAGAAGGGGAACAGGCATTGATTACCACTCAGCTGCTGGCTAGAGAGCAGATTAAGAGAGAGGATTGCTGGAAATGACGGAGATGCAAATCCCAGGAACTCAACCCCTCAACTGGGAGGGAGAGATTATGGTGTAGTAGGAGAACACACTGCCTGGGAAGGTCAGGAGAAGGCAGCCAATTCAAAGTCACCTCTGAGGCTGCTTCTCACCTTGACTTGTCTCTTTCTCTTACTGCTAGGGCTGTTTTCCGATACAAGGAAACAGTGTCTCACATGGAGGATTTTGGCTGGAGTCTGAAACATCCAGACCCAACTACAGCTCCTGAGGTTCACCCTGCTCTAGGGCAGTGGCTGCCAACTGAGCTACAGGATTTGGAGACTGGAAAAGCACCCAAAGTACAGCCAGCCACATCTGGACACAGCGATCCGTGACAGGCCAGAGTAACTGTGGCATCTGATCCCATGGCTTTGAAAAATATAAGCAGAAAGGGCAAGGCACCCATGGCAAAAAAAAAGCACCTGGAAACAAAGAAAATCCACATTTATTTGCGACATTATGTTTTTAATGTAGTAGTGACCTTGGGTTTTGTTTTATTTCCTTTAAACAAATGTGATGGTGTTAAGTGACAATAAAGGCACGCTGTAGGAACACTAAAACACAAGCAGTCACACCATCTGACAGAAATTAATTATTCCATAAGCATCCAGAAAGAGAAGGAATGCGAGGTAGGTGCTTCTGGCTAGAGTCTAATAAAAAATTTAAACTAGCAGAGAGAACAATACAACTGTCAGGAAAGGTCATCTTCCATATTTAGGCTGAACTTCACTAGAAGTATGCTTACTATATACAGTACCCAAGCAGCCAGGCAGGGGTGAGGCAGCGCCTTGCAAGCAAGTACTCTGCTACTGACTTTGTAGGAAACATGTTTTTACCTTCAAAGTCAGAGCTAGCTAAGATTCCTCGGGGGTGAATGAAGGAAGTCTGAATTTATGTTTTCTTGTTCACCCCAGTCTTCCTCTAACTTGGATTCAAGTGGAAGAAGGCTGCTTTTCACTCGAAATGCATTTATTTTTCATGCTAGCTAAAATAAAAACCCCTCTACAGAATTAACAGCAAACGTAGTGTACTGTTTCCAGAAGAGTGAATACTTAGGGGAAACAGGGTTGACAAAATCACTGTCCGGTCTTCCAATTTCTGCAATTTCTCAAGAGCCACTATGCAAATAAATAGTCAACTGTTCAAAGGCTTCCATCATCACCTGGTTCACTGTGAAGGACTCAAAAGGCAAACATCCTCCAGAAAGCTTTCATATTCCATATAGGTTTCAGTAGGACAACTTTTTTAAACTTAATTTTTTTTAGCCAGCACTTCCACACCAGTTCACAGCATTACAGACAGCAAGAGCAGGGCTCCTGTCCTGTGACATATCTGATGGTGTCACTTCTGGTTAATTAATTACCAGGATTCCCATATTAGACAGTAAGATCAGAGACCGTCATGTCATATTGTCGACATGAATGAGGCTCAGCATGCAATTACCTAAGAGAACTCGCAGTGGCTTCAGGAAGTCACATGAACACATGCAATGGCCAAATATTACATAAATAGATGCAGGATTATAATACTTCCTTATGACTTTTTAGCAAAGAAGACTGTAACTTCTCATGCCCTGAGCCAGACTGAAAGTCTCAAGAAGCAAACAGAAGGTATGTCAGAAACCACAACCAGCAACAAAACTTTTTACAAGAAGGAGTTGTTTATTCCCTGACTGTATAATCAGTCCAGACCTTTGATGAAAATGTCCCACACTACCACAAAATTGTATTACATCACAGGAAATAAAAATTACATTGAATATTGGGTGGGATGATTAATGTAATGGAAACTGCGGGACCCAGACTGCACCTTCTGATCAAAGGCCAGACAGATGTGACCATGAGAGTTCCCTCCCACTGAAGATGTCACGCTGAAGAGAGTAGCTTTGGGAAAACAATTTGTAGTTTTAATTCCAGGCTCTAACAAACAATTGAGACTGTGACAGAGTGGTTATCCTTGATGAAAGCTTGACAAAGAAGCAAAGGCTGAAAAAAAAGCCTGGAAATATGACAAAACAGAACGGAGCAGAGGATAATGGTGAAATTTCTGGCTTTAGCCAGTATTTAAGTGGCATACAAAGGGCTTGTGTTGATACTCTGCCTAAGAACCTAGTTTCCTCAAGAACAACATCTTGCTTTATTGGTGTTCAGTACATCAGTGCACGGGTACTGGTCCTCTTGACACAAGATTCCACCAAAGCCTTGGCCAGATGCTCGGTGACATTAGCCGATCACAAGCAGACTGAGATATTTTAATGAGGTAACTATTTATTTCCTTGCTGAAGCAATGAAAAAGCCACTAACACAGCAGACTTCTTTCATTAAGCCTGTATTATCTCTATGCTGCAATGATATTCAGACCACTAAAAAAGCCCATAACTGCACTGAAAAATCCAGCACTCACTTGAATTCATGAGGAAGAAAACAGAAAGGAGAAGGGAAATGAGCCAACAAGAGCATATATAATCAGTATACATCCACTGCAGCTCTAAAATTTCTGCACAGTGGAGGATGTGGCAATCACAGGCAGCATCCCAGAATATGCTGAAAAATCTCCTTTCAATAGGATTGTCTCTGAGTTCAAAAGTCTTTCTTGGGCTTAAGAAAATAAGATTTAAAAGGATTATTGAAGTAGAAGAAAGAACAGTTATCTTAGTTTGTTCAGGTACTGGGAAAATTGTGCAAGCAATTTCAGTGCCCTGAAGTTTACTGAACAATAATACATTCAGCATTAGAGTATCAACTCCAAGGAAAGGGTGGGTGGGGCAAAAATGAATGGGATTTTTTTCCTCTTTTCATGAATGGGATTTCTATTATACGTTGCCTTAAAATATTATGTGAATTCTGATGCACAAGAATAGTTTCAGACTACTCCTTTCACTCTCTGGTCTTCAGTTTGACCACTTAAGTTTAATTTTGTGACACTAACCTTCATCACAAAAATCCTACCCACGTTCCCTCCTCATTTATATAGCTTGAAATTATCACAGCACATGAATATGTGCACAGCAAAAATCACTTTTCTCCCACCCAGGTTTGGTCCAAATATGCACCATGCTTTGCAAATCTCAAGGCTTGGCCTGACCACAGGCCGGCTGATGTGAGATCTTCCCTCTGTTTTTCTCCCATGGCTTTACTCTTATCATACTGGGAGTATCACATACTATTTTCATTAATAGACACTCTGTACCTGGTGCAGACAAGCATACAGCATCTCACTGGGCTGAAATGAGATGCTTTTCCAAAATACAGCCCAATCTACCTTATTCTAATGCTTAAGGGAAGGTGCACTGGAGTCAACTAGAAAGAACGGGATTCTCACCGATATTCTAATCAGCCCTTGGCGACTGCACCAAGTCACAACTTGCAATCCAACAGAACTGAGCCAGTCACAATGAAAACTAAAAGCTCCGTACAGATCATTAAGATATTGATCACTGCAATAGTGTCTGAAATACCCAGTCAAGTTTAGGACTGTATGGTGCTGATGTGCCATATAAAGCTGAAAATGGAAAACGTCCCTAGCAGTTTACATAGACAAGACATAACAGCCAGCGACAGACAAGGACATTTGAGACAAATGTCAAATTAGTAAAAGGAGAAATATGGTCAAATCACCAAACCTCCAAAAACTAAGATTCAGTCTGTATAGGCTGCAATGTTAGTTGATAACGACCAAGACTTGTATTTCTGCCTGCTTATGAAAAATGATTTAAAACTATACAAAATTCCTTCCAAGGAAAGGTACAGGGCTATATGAATTTGAAGTGCAAGCCAGTAATGTATTATTTATTCCCAGATAAACAATTATCAACCATAGCTTTCTCAATACAGCACAATTAATTTGAATCACAGTGCACACAGAAGACCCCACACTAATTACGGATTATGCTGCTTCAGTATTCACCTGATAGCCACAGAACCTTCTATGTGTTACACCTTTGCTGATCAGTATCTTAATCTGTACAAGCACAGAGCAGAAGATAGGACTCTTTCAGAGAAAATAACAGGAACTATAGACTTCCATTTGGAAAATTCCTCCAAGATAGCTATAATTACTCAGTTTGACTTTTTCCAAGTGGGAAGGATTAAGTGGGGAAAAAGACAAGCGGGAGGCTAAAACTAGACTGCATTACCACTGTTATCAAATGAAATGTCAATGGATATGAAAATAGTATCCGAATAAACCACAGTCATCCACTAAAACACACACTGACATAAAACATTTGGAAAGTGTGTGGGTTGTATTACATCATGTATCAACAAACACAAACCTGTGTATTTTAGACATGAATGCAAATAAAGGTATTCACATATCACCATAAACATCCTGACTTCTTGCCATGTTCAAGGAAGGCAATGGCCTAGATCTTACAAGCATTTAAATCACACAGTGGCATGTTTGCAGTCAAAAGTAGCAGCCAACATGAACCAAGCAACTTCCCACACACAGATGAGCACATTAATGCCTATTGAACTGGGGGCTCATTATCAAGTATACTCATAGGCCAGAAGTTACTCTGCGTGGAAAATATCAGCATCCACTTGACATCTTCTCTGGTAAACATTAGAAGAGTACTCCTAGTAACTGAGTCTTCTTATACCTCCGCACTCAAATGGTAGGACGTAGAGAGAAGAAAAAACAAGGCTAAATTTTATACTTCTGCATCTATCTGCCAAAAGTAACCTCACCACAGCTGATAAAATTCCAGGGGCACCATGTATCTGTTGAGTAAGCTCTGTGCAGCACAAGATCACAGCACCAAGGTCTTAGGAACTATTAGCTTACAGGGATTTTACATAGACATAATGTCAAAGCTTGGATCAGACCATGGTCCAGAATTTCTCATGGGACATGCAAGGATTATCCAGTGTAAGGTACTGATGGAGAGGAATTTGCCAAAACTGAGCTGCATTGACATCACATTAAGATGTACACTGTCCCTGCTTCCAACAAAAAAGGAATAAATTCTTCTTTCCCTTGAAGCTGATACAAAAGATGTTAGAATAAACGTGTGAAGGAATTATTCACTATATACTGTGGAATCCTTTGTTCACAAACAGCTTCAGGCAGCAGGACCAGACATAAACTGTGGCAATCTCAGAACATCATTTGCTTACTCCCATGAGAACATACAAAAGTTCTGATTCTTCCAAGGCTTCAGAGCAGCAGTTTTACACACTAATCCATACAACTGGGGCAGGAGGGAGATGCTAGTGGTGTGACGCCAACGGAGCTGTGCTTCTACCAGAGAAAGGGGACACCATAATCACACTGGTCAGGCTCTGGTCTACTTGGTACTGACAGGTCTTGACTCCAGTAAGGCTTCTGACAGTGTCTCCCATCACATCCTTATAGACACATCCATCACTGTGTAAAATACAGGATGGGGGAGTAAAGAAGACAGTCAGACTCTTCTCAGAGGTGACAGGTGACAGGACAAGAAGCAATGGGCACAAATTTTGAAATACAGGAAATCCAATTGAAACATAAGATGAAACTTTTCTACCATGAGAGTGGTCAAACAACTGCAGAGGTTGCCAAGAGATGCTGTGGCATCACCTTCTTGGGAGATATTCAAAACTCAGCTAGACAACGTCCTGAGAAGGGAGTTGGACTACACGATCTCCAAATGTCCCTGCCAGCCTCCACAACTCTGTGTGATTCTGTGAGCAGGACCTTCCCATCCCTCGGGCATAGTACAGGTTGCTCCCAAAGCGGGCCTGGCTGCTACAGCAGCTGCTGCACAAGAAACAACAGGTCATTCCTGCAATCTCTTCCCTTTGTGATAACTCATCTCACATGGAATTTACTTATTGACAACACGTGCTCCCTAAGTAATATACACATAGTGGAGGAAGATTATACATAATCTTTAACAAGAACCACCAACATATTTAGACCACAACTTTGAGACTTCATGCTGCTTTCTCCCTGTAAGGCTGTAGGAAAATTACGGGTGGACATGAGTATATTCTACAACACAGGAGACAACTCAGGGATGCCTTTCTCTGAAATGCATGTGGCTTAGCCACATCGCACTCTGCAAAGGGTCACCGCAACAAAGACATGGGTTTCTGCCAACTTTACCAATTTCTTCACAGCGCATCAGCAGGACCCAATATTTTTGAGCCAGATATAACAAGAAGATATATTATATGACATTCCATGGCAAATCAAAACCACAGCAATTGAAGTTGCAAAGTATTGTTTCGAATATCATGTTTGTATCCCTTATTTGCTCTTCACATAAAGACTGAAGATTAAAAAACTGATTTTTTTTTTTTTTTTTTTAAGAACCTGAGAAATATCACAACTCCTGCTCTTTGCTGCTGCTGCAGGACTCCTTGGAGAGGGTCCACTGGTTTCCTCAGTGAAACATTATTAGGTCTGACACTTTAATTAAAGAAGTGTCAAAATGAACACAAAAATATCTTTTTTACATAAGCTGCATGTTACACTTTAGAATTAAATGCATGTAAATTACAAAAACAGTATCACAGCAAAAACCTTTACACAATCCATAGAACTGGACAGCTTTTAGGACAACCCATCATCTGAACATCATCAGTTCTCCAGTTTCCAACAGTAGTGGGGATGAGAACCAGTTTCCTAACAAAAGGACAAGCACTAACATTTATAAAGAAGCAAAACAGTAACAAGTTTGGGGCACCCTGTTTTGCTTTCTACATCCAGAAGTTTCCATACCTCTCCTAATTTTCCTGTGACTTCTTTCATAAGATCCAGATTTCTGAGGCAGTGAATGGAAGAGTGAGGGAAGCCACACTGCTTGCTTCAGGACTGCATAGCAAAGTTACTGATCAAGTCTGAATTCTCATTTTGGCTCTGCCAACTCCCTCTCCTCTGCTCAATGCACAGTCTGAACTAGGGAGGTCTTCAACAAATCAAACCATTACTGCAACCTGCTCCAGCAGCCCCCAAGCCCTGGCCATCCACCACTACTGTTCAAGACCCTGCGATGTTTCTTGCAGCCAGAAGAACCAGGAGAGCTCGGGGGGCAAAGCAGAATAAGAGGTCACGCATACACACTACCTGCCCAGCTATAATTGAAAGGCTTATCATTTCTCAACTGAATGATCCTATTTACTCACTTTACCTTTAAAAAAAACACCCATTTAGGCTATACAACTATGATTAACTACCTATGGTAGAGGTAGTAGCACTTTTACAGCCAAGTAAGGAGCAGTAGTACAAATTGCCCTACACTAGCATGAATCAAGCTTAATACAACACCTATTGCCTCCCTATCTGTACTGAGTGGGTCCTTTCATCATTCAGGCTAGACTAGCAGGCAAGCCACACAGAACATATACAGTCCATCTCACAACTGGGTCACAACTTTGGGAAAAGAATGGGATACACTTTTGTCCACCCCAAAGCACAAAGAAGGTGTACAGGACCAGGAAAGGACAGAAGGGGAAATCAGGAGTGGGTTTTTGCAGTCAGAGCAGCCTTAGCTCTAAATTCACTGCCTGGTACTTGTACTCCAAACCCCAGAGCAAACTGCAGCAAACAAAAGCTTTTTCGGAGTTCAAACCAGTTGCCTAAACCCAGGTGTCCAAGCACATGTATCAGTGTCTGGCATCCAGGTAGGCTCTGGTGTCCCACAGGTCATGACCATCAACCACACATCTATCACTCGGGTACTCCAGATCATTTGAAATGGAACAGGGCACCAATTCAGTTTAGACAACAAACTCGTATCTTCAAGTATTAAATATTTATTCATGAGCCAAATCCTACTTCCCTCATGTTTAGAGGCAAAGAGAGGTCAGCATGACCTGTCCTCTAACATGAGATACATTTGTCTTTCCAAGTATGAATGACCTCCTGATGGAAATGGCCAGGTCATCACAGATAAACATCCCAGTCAAATCCTGGCTTGGCTAATTTCTAATGAATGAAGCTACAGAGCAGTCAGTGCACCCCACTGACCTTGAAAGGGAGACAGAAGTAGCAAGGCGCTACAAATGAATTCCCAAGACTCATAAAATGAGACATCATCACAAAGCCTCAAATACTATCCAAAACATTCCCCTTGCTCACAAAATTCCTACCTAGTCTCCAGCCACAGACAGGCATCACGCTTCTTCCACATTTTGAACTCAAATTTCTATCTCAGAGCACTGCAGATCAGCCTAACCTGATGGCTGCCCCTTTCCAGCCTCACATTTCTAGTTGCATTCCCCATACCAGCTGTAAATAGTTCGAGCTCCCTTAAGTTACATGCATCTTGCTTTCCCATCCACTGCCATGGGCACTACCACTCGTTGCTACCTCAGGCTGCTATTAGATGAGCACAGTATTAAGTGACATCAGTATTATCAGACAATGTTGGTGCCTGGGAAATACAAGCAGTGATGGACCCTTGAGCTGTCTCTGCTCCAGGCTTACCACCCCCTCCACCTGTCCTTTCTCCAAAGACATGACAGCACAAGCCAAATATTACCTTTGGCACTGCAGTTGTGTAAGGCTAGGGACAGAGATCAGCCTGTACAGCTGCCTCCCCGCCTCCTCAGAAAAAGAAAGGCGTTTGGGCAGGGCAGAATGTGTGTTGGGCCAGTACGAGCACAGGAATGGCAAGAAGAGATCAAAGGAAACTAAGGACAGTGGAGGAAAGGATCTGGTATTCCGGGGAGAAGGATTTGGGATGTAAAATCTGAAGGATTGGTACTAGTCCCACAACCAGACTGTGTTGACCTAACCTTATGTCCCTTGACTTCTCAACCTCTCCAAAAACTATTATTTAACAGTACCGTTGATGGTCGAGGGTGTCCTTTATGGTATCAGTGTCATGATAGATCCATAAGGCACTGCTCGTCATTGTGCCCCAGGTCTCCAACAACAGTGTGGCCTGGAGGTCCTTTTCCCTCAGGACTTCACTAAATTTTGCAGCTTAAATCTCTGCAATATTTTTATATGTCACTGGTTTATCATATGGACAGGGAATTCTGCAAGAGCCACAGTGATTTTTAGCTTATAATCACAACTTTCTTCTCTAATCTGTCTTTCTCTTTCAACTACCGGTTCTGAAACCATTTCAAAATGCTGCTGTGATAACCTTCTCTCTCTTCTCTCATTCTCCCCATACAACTACAAGTCTAAAATGCTTCTGTCTCTGACACCTTCCCTTCAGTTTATTATTTATCTTTATCATGCAGGCTCTTTTATCCCACTGCAGTTCCCAAGGTGTCAGGAAATTAAAGGAAACATTCCCAAGAAGTGTAAGGAACAAAAGGGTGGTGGCAGACCAGATTATTCCTAAACAATCCCACACTTAGATAAACAAAAGATAACACTGAACAAATGAGTAGTAAAAAAAAAAAAAAAAAAAAAGGTTATAGAGTAGAGAAGTAATTTTAAAAACCACATATGTGTATCTGCTCAGGAACACTGACATACCAGGTATTTTTTGTTTTACCTTTGAAAATCTGCTATCTTTACGTACTTTGGACCAGACAGGGGTCTGGTCCAAAGGGATCTTTGGCCTCTTTTGACCAACATATTGGTTTCTCCTCCAGCAAATATTCCTGGGGAGGGGAAAAAAGGCACACAACACTTGCAAGTTATCACTGCACAAACACAGGAGATTCCTCGCTAAAGAACCGTATAAAGAAAACTGTCACGGAGCCAAAACATTCTCTTGTGACAGCCAAGCTTCTTGCAACTTCCCAAATAAGGCCATGACTTTAAAGAGCATGTCTTTTCAAAGCCTCATTGATTTTCATTGCCTCATGAAGAAGCACATTGTTTACGTGTCTGGGTGTGCTGATATTAAAACAGGATGAGATGGGCACAGCTCGGTGGTTTCAGAGACTGGTTTCTTGACAGAATGAACCAAAAAATCACAGGAAGCTTCTAGAGGCTGACAGCACCCCTTTGGCCACTTTCTGGAGTGATTCCTTGTGCAAGCTGAAACTATAAAATGTGAAAGTGCTAACAGAGACAGCCAGCATTTCTTCGTAGTCTGGGGATAGATTTCAAGGGAATTTTGAAACACAATATCGTATGCTTTGCAGCCTCCCAAAGTTCAGAAACTTTTGCAACAAACTTAGGGTTCATGTTAAAGTTCAGGACAGGTTGCAGGCATTTCTCTATTTTTCAAATACAAGTTTATTCATCTTTAGATAAATAATTTTCTTTTTAAAAAAAAGCTATAGAATTAGATCAACTTTGCTGTATTTCATTCATATTTATTATCCATTCTTCTTCTGAAGCCTCTCCAACAGTTTCAGTGTGGGGAATTGTTGAAAATTATCAGATGTTTCATTTCTGCTACTTATTTTACACTTGAAGCACAGCACTATGAAATCAGAATTTTTTTGCAGAATCCTTTGAAAACAAAGCAAGTCCTTAAAAACACCCTACACAAAAAACTTGCAGGTCTCAGCCATTCCAGTTATCTCATCTTTGCAATTATAACGTGTCCATTCCTGTAATAATCATACAGCAAAAAATATACTCATGGAACTTTAAAGCCATGGACAGAAGAAGAAGAAGAAAAGAAGTAAGAAAGTAGGTCAGTAGAGCTTGTGTATATTGAAAGCACAAGCTACTTAGATGATGGCTACTCAGTAACAGTACTACACAGGCACAAAGGAGAGAAAAAGCCAAAGGAAAACTGTACAAGCCAGAACCAAGTAACACATGACAGTTGTACCTGAACACCAAGCAAATCACACTTGGTGGTATTTGATTTCGAGCAACTCCAGCAAGACTCGTGACTTCTAGTCCACATGCTACGTAACCCAACAGAGAGTGAGCGTCCAGCACGTGAACAGTGCTGGCAGCATGTGTCTCTTGCACAAAGGGTTGACCTGAGGTGAAATAAGTCCCCACCCTCTCCACCTTACTCACACATTCATGCTCCTGCCTTTACTGTGGAGCACTCTGCAGCCACAAACCAGGTCAAAAACTGGCTAATTCAGCAGAAAACTGATGAATTTTCTTTGGCTGGATTACCGAATCAACAAGACATCCCACAACAAAATGCTCATGAAGTCCCACAAAAGGAGAGTGGTGGGAAGGTCTTTCTAAAGCCAGAGGGAATAAACAAACAATTAC
Organism: Athene cunicularia; assembly: GCF_003259725.1. Lineage (NCBI taxonomy): Eukaryota > Metazoa > Chordata > Aves > Strigiformes > Strigidae > Athene > Athene cunicularia. Next base: position 13,601,065 of record NW_020799101.1, read on the forward strand.
ACCAGTTTAGGCATGACTAATAAACTGTCCTGTAGGGTTTATCTACATGAGAAAACTCTAGAAAGGTAATCTGAATTAACATTTCAGTAATGAATCAAACCACATTAGATCCCTGCAGACACACTCATTATTAATTAAATCAACCCTATTTCATATTTAGTATAATTTACTTTGATGTGAATTAAGCTTAATCAAATTAAGGTCACTTTAACACTGAATCAGAGAATATATACAACAGTTTAATTTAGTTTACCTAATCTACTGTACATTCACATTTTAGGTGATTTGGATTCATTTTCCTTCATGTCCTTGTGCAGACAGCTTTAGAATAGAGAGACAGCAGAGAACAGAAAAGATGCTGGAAAACTCCTCCCAAAATCAACAGTTTTGAGTTGTCAATTAATTCATTCCCCAGGAAAGGGGTACTAGAAGCTGCTGCATACCCTGCTGAGGACACGCTGGGGGTGCTGCATGCTCACTCTCCATGAAGGCTCTCCCTTGTCTCCTCCATCTTTACTAAAGTTTCTCTGGAGCCCAGAGGCTGGAGAGGGAGAATCAGACCCTGCAATCTTCACCTCTCCATCCTCCTGTGTTTGCAATACCTGAACAGATGTTGATGGGCCATGGGAAATACATGTCCTGAAGAAACTGAGACAATCCTCAAGGAAGCTGAGGGATTTGATGTGGTTATTTTTAAAATAGCAGGTCACTAAAATATTTGATGTGTTTTGTACTATTAGGAAAACACATCAGTTATCAAAGTCATTGTTTTTAACAAAATAACAAAAATCATAAAAGCCTGCTTCTTTAGACAGATGTTTTAAAGTCACTTGTCATGTTTATCACAGTTTTAAGATCTTATTCTCATTTTGCTTATCTGGCTCCAACACTTTAAAAGTCACCACTGAGTCTTCTAGCAAACTCCCTTCACACTCCTCTTACATGACTATGCTTTTTACCATGAAAGAGTTTTTTCTGTATACACAGATGCATAGACAAATGCACTCTGTTGTATTTAGGGCACTAATCATCTAATATTTTCTGCAGTGCAGGTGCCATCTGTGAAGTTGAACTGCAGTTCAGGCCTATCATACTGACATGGGTGTTGAGGATTCAGAAATGGAAATATAGATTATAATCCCACTGCGTTCAAATTGCAGACAAGGACTCTAGCAAGGTCAGGCTTAACCACAGCCTCTAATACCCAAGCATACCTCTCAAATGTTGTTCAGGGAAACTTTAGCTGTGTTGCTTATTTTGCAGTGTCCACTCAGGATTAACATCTTTTAAGGGTCACAAAAAGCGTTCAAAGCTCATAAGCAAAAGGATCATGGACAGACCCTAATGGCAATAACAGATGACAGCTGGTATCAGGGTGACACTAAGTCTGTAGTGACAGACTTTGACCAAAGCAACAAAGAGATCAAAGACTGGAGACTAGTGTCAAGAATAAGTGGCCACAGAAAGCATTCCTGAGTATGGAAGGACTATTGTTCTAGCAATTTAGCATGGAAATCCTTAGTGAACTACTGGGTTAATCAGACCATGCAGCGATTTCAATTTTGAGCTCCTGGAAGCATGGAGTCACCACCGAGAGGAGGGTTGGACACAGAGCATCATTTCCACTTGGGCTGCCCGGAGTGCCCCAGCCTCACCACAGCCTTTCCTCCCATTCCCTGCAGCGCCGCTGGCGTGATGCTGACAGACAGCTCCATGGTGAACCAGCTCAGGGGATGGAGCCAGCTGAAAACAATGCTGCTCTGCTTTCAGACTGAGAACACCAGCTAAACTGGACCCACTCCAGTACTGACGCTGGAGCCCCTACCATGCTCAGGACAGTGGTGACAGCTAAATGCATGATATGAGGCATTCACCCCACACACCTCCAAACAGGCTTCGTAGCTTGAGCCATGTCTTTGCGTGCATTTATTTCTCTTATAAACCCATTTCCATCTTCCCTAGATAGCTGCCTGGCTCAGTCTCCCCTCTGCTATTTCTATAACACTCTCATCTTTAATACCATGAAATTTTAAAACAGTATGCTGGCTCAGGTCTTTTGAGATCCTGCAAAGGGCTGCAGTCATGCAGTTGTGGCACTATTTTTGTTTAGCAAGACAGGACAGAAGAGACAAGCGGGTCCTTGGAGCTCATTCTTGGCCAACATCTTGAGGACCACAAAATGAGGAAGCATTCCCTAGGGTCAACACAACAGGACCAGTGGGACCCCCCACTACACACACACATTACTCAGTTATGCTAAACGCTCTGCCCATCTTTCTGTTCACTTTTTATTTCCATTTTTGATTGTGATCCCCCAAAGGGGAAGGGTCCACCTGACCTGCCTCACCAGGATGGCTCCACCAGTCCCAGCCTGCCCCCACCACCTCTCGGCACATCTGCTCCTTGTACCTCCTGCCTGCCTCCCCCGCTCCCCCACAGGCAGGGGTTCTTTTTGACTTATTACCCGGTTTTCAGCTAATAATTGTTCATTGGGGGGGGGTGGGGGGAGATATTTTAAACAAGAGATGCTTATGTTCCTATTTGTGTATGTTAAAAGTGAGGATTTCCAGACAGAGGACAGGAATAAGGTAGCTTTTGGCTCCCTTCCTTAAAGCTACAAAATTTCCCCTGCTGAGCTGTGCCCTCAAATGAAGAAGCGAGCCTTCACTGCCTCATCAGACCCCAATCCTGTCAATACTTGCACAGATACTTGAATTTATTAGTCAGTGGTCTTATCACAATGGTCATTAAGTTCACATACATCAGGGATGCTGGTCCCATTAATAAGGTCAAGAATGTGTACAAGTCTTTTCAAGATTAGGACCTTAATGCCATAGCATCAGCCAGCTTTCCTCCTGCCTCCAGCATTAGATGTGGGCAGCTGAAATCCCGAGGATAGAGGGAGATGTCTGTCTCCAGGCTGACTTGCAGGTAGAGCAAGGCACTGCTCTGCACTGCTCCTGGGTGTGTGATGAGCTAGACAGCCCCCGGGATCACCACTCACCCCAGCAATCTTATGGCATTTGTATGTGATTCATATGCTGTGAACAAGTGTTTGACAGCTCAACACCAATTAAAACAAATAAATACAAAGCCAAGAGCCAGCAGGTCAGGCTCTGGGAGGATCCACCACAACACAGGGCTACCAGCGGGGGCATGAGGAGGATCCATCACAACGCTGGGCTACCAGTGGAGTCATAAGACAGTGTTGTGAGTTACAGATCACTTTGGTAGCAGCTGACAAAGTGGTACTTCAGTGAACTCCTCTAATGGAAAACACAGCACGTGCTGAAGTGCAAGGAAGGGACATAACTCCTCGTTCCACCTACTCACAGATGGTTCTTACTACCAGACAAGATAAAAACCAAACAGGGACAGATATGGGACATTTTATTAAGCACACAGGTAAAATTACTATGTCTCCATGTTCCCTCTCTTCCACTTATCTGACTAGTCAAATAAATTAATTGCCTGAGAATAAATAGCAAGGCTGCTTTATTTGGATGATTCAAACCCTTACTTCTCAATGAAACAGATGTGGGATCAAAAATTGACTTAGCTTCACCTAGATGATGTATTTAGTTACTTAATGGAAAGATTAGCATGCAAATGTACTGCAGCACTCAACACTAATTCATGACAAAGTCAGAATATTAAATTTACCTCATTCTGTCAAAATATGCTAGTCCAGTATTTCTCTCATTTTAAATCACAAATCCTTTTTAAAAAGGAATTCACAGATTATCTCAAATCCCAGTACTGTTTAGCAGCTGGGTACAAGAGTGACAGACAAAACAGAGTCATTTCATGAAATGATGATTTTAGTATCAAAAATATTTTAACAGGGTAATAAGAACAGTAAGGAGCTAACGGGCATAGTTACATGCATACAAATTGCATGAAAATATGTCCATATGTAGATTATTTTAACTTCCTTTTTCCTGATTTTTAAAAATTTTTTATCAGCATTTTTTAACTCTCTTTTGATGTTTGATGTCCTCTGGACCATAAACCGTTGAGTAGTGCTGGTCTGAAGAATATGAAGACACATTCCTACTCATCCAGCATGCATGTAACAGAATTATTTGCAAATACAGCTTTTTCACTTGAATTTACTTATTTAAGCCAAGCTTTTATCATGAGCATTCAACAGTCCTGGTTGTGTTTAGCTGTTCTGCTGCATGCAAACATACACCCGTGGAACATCACTGCAACCAATCTGTGTACAGCTACAAAAAATAATAATAAAAAAAAAAGAGATACAGCATGCAATTGAAGGGATTATGGTGACCATGGCCCTACTTCTTGCTAATACAATTTCCGTGTATTTTCTAGATCACCTCATTACTGAGGGAGTGGCTTACTGGTGGGGGATAAAGGAAGGAAGCACAGGAAGGAAGCAACACACACGCTGAAAGAAGCAGCGAAGGATGGGAAACGGAAAAGAGGAGAAAGGAATGAGTGCACAGCAATACACAAGGAACGTTGTTACTTTCTGCTTAGCACTTAGTATCAATACGTTTGCCATCCTCAAAAATGCTTTTTGAACAGGAGACTCCATTCCAGAAAAGCAAGGACTTCAAAAGGACCAAACTTAAGCACATCCTTAAATCCTGTGCTAGACTGAGTCCTAGCTACTTAATCATCTTAATTCCCTCTCAGGTAAGTGTTGTTGTCATTCTCCATCAGATAAAAAAATGAAGCCAAAAAGGTTAAGAGATTTAGGAGCTGCAGACCAGCTGAGGAAGCACCGTGTATCTGCACTGTGGAGCTCACCACAACGACAAGGCCCAGGCCTGAACGGCCCTGCTGCAAAGCCAGATCTAAACCGCTACGTCCTCCTTGCTGGAGCATTTACCCATGCTCTCACCCACAGCACGCTACAATTCCTGGTACTACATTAAACCAAATTGCTCTACACAGCTTGTTTTTTTTTCCCCAGTAAATCACAGAAAAACATGTCTATCCACCCTGGCACCTAAGTAAAGTTGGAGAAAGACAGAAGCAAACTATGAGATCTCAAGTTGCAGGAATGACACCTACTGCCTGAGAACTGAATTGCTCACCTAAACAAAATCTGCGCTCAACAGCAAAGGACTGAGAGAGAATAAACCAGCACATGAGCCAGCAATGTGTGCTCATAGCTCAGGAGGCCAATTGTATCCTGGGCTGCATCAAGAGAAGTGTGGCCAGCAGGTCGAGGGAGGCGATTCTCCCCCTCTACTCCCCTCTTGTGAGACCCCACCTGCAGTGCTGTGTCCAGCTCTGGGGCCTGCAGTGCAAGAAAGACATGGACCTGTTAGAGTGGGTCCAGAGAATAAAAGGCTGCAGGGAGACCTTAATGCAGACTTCCAATACCTAAAGGGGGCTTATAAGAAAGATGGAGACTTTTTTACTAGAACCTTTGATGACAGGAGAAGGGGCAACAGTTTTAAACTGAAAGAACGTAGGGTTAGATTAGACATAAGGAAAAAAATCTTTACGATGAGGGTGGTGAGACACTGGAATGGCTTGGCTAGAGAGGTTGTGGATGCCCCATCCCTGGACGAGCTTTGAGCAACTTGATCCTAGTAAAATATGTCCCTGCCCATGGCAGGGGGTTGGACTAGATGATCTTTAAAGGTCCCAACCAATCCAAACCATTCTGTGACTCTGTAATTCCATGAAACAGGCCAACCTCACTGCTGACTATAAGGGTGATTGTATGAAAGCCTGCAGGCAATTTAGGCAGGTTTAGTGATGTGAAAAAAGGTGTTGAATTCCTGGTCAACAGAATATATAACTCGGGGGAAAAAAACACCTTCATCATGAACTCTGGTGAAAAATACCCTTTTTTGGACAGGGAATAGTTAGCAGTTAGAAAATGCTCACCCATAGTACCAGCTAGGTTACACAGTTTGTAGCACAAGCACTGGGGAGCCTGAATTGGAGGGTCTGCAGTGAATAAGTGGAAGAGCAGGAGTAGCATCTGAGTAGAAGCGAAATTTTAATTTGTAGTTATAACATTCTCTGGAGAAATGGTTTCATGAGCATTTCTCATGGTGCCAGGGAGTACTGCCTCAACCTTTCAGCCTCCTGCTTGCTCCTACCTTATATATACACCCATTGTGTACAGAATGTGTGAATTTTCTTTTCTTCTTTGTATGTAAAGACTTCATGATCTGGTTCACCCTACCAAACCACTAATGGCTAAGTTGGCACAGCTGAGGGGATCAGGAATAAGAACTCAGAAGAAATGTATAAACTAACACTGAACTTGAAAAAAATGTAAGGCTCAAATGCCTGCATCAAGAAGGAAAATCAAAAGTTTCTGGCCCCCACATGTCTCTCCCACTCTGGGACTGTGAAATAACTCAGTGAAATGTAATGCTTCACTACTTGTTGTGATGTTACAGAATGGCACTCTGAATAATCAGAAATGTGAAGGAGGTTTCCAGGCTCAAATTTTTGGTAGGATCTTGCCCAGTCTGTCTCCTCTGATTAATAAAAATAGATATTCTTAACGCTTTTAAAACTCTCAAGTGAAGAATAGTTTTGGTAAGACTGTCAATACCATTCTGAGTGTTTGCTTAAAGCAAAAATGCAAAGTCTCATGGGAAGAAACATTCTGCAACGCTAAATACCCCAGAAAAAAGACAAAAAAAGACCTGTTTCCAGCTCTTGAAAAAAACTGTTTCCAATTTCACACAATCACAACCCAGACAGAAACACACATTACTGGGTGATGCATGTGCACACCCATGAACACAGAGCCATCACCAGGAGAACACGCCAGATGAACCATCAGGTAACTCTGCTTCCTACGGTGTAGGCTGGAAACGTCTCCACTAGCCCAGGTACTGAGAAACAGCCTGTCCCTTGCACCGCAAATCTCCCCGTGGGCTAATTAGCCAGGAACAAGGTAGATTAACCCAAGTGAAGCTGTGTGCTGCCATGACTTACACCCTGGGGGCCTCATGGCAGCCTGTCTGGAGGTCTAGTGTCTTCTCCCTGGGCTGCATGATGGCTGTACTCCTGCAGGGACAGGGGCTTTACTGGTGTGCGGTTCAAATGCGTCTTGGTGGAAGCTCTGAGCTGTAGCAGGGCAGCTTTCGGTCACTTCCCCTCATTATGGCGCATTAGATCAAAAAGCAGATGAAATGGAAGTCTTGGGTAGGTGACTGTGGATGAAATCTGCCTAAGGGCAAACAACAGGGTGAGATGAAGAAACCGTGGCACAGCTACTCCTCCCTGCTCCTGAGAAACTGAACTTAGGCACAAGGCTAAGAAAAAGGACAAGGGGGGAAGCACTGTGGATCCCTAGTGCTCTGCAATGACTGTTAAGAAAACAGAAAATATATCCAGAAACTCCCCATCCTCTTGTAGGAACAATGCCAATGTACATTGGAGCAGTTTTTACTGCTTATCTACCGACGAAATATCAGCTAGTATGGTTTTTTATATGTAGATAGAAAGTGGATGAGATGGTACTAAGAATTAGATTCAGCAAAGAAACTTGAAATATCTACAGTGACCTTCTCAGATAATCTATAGCTCACACAATTTATTTTAATTCTGCAGTTATTAGGATTGAACATTAGTCAGGATTCATTTTACTTCAGCAGCAGCTTTAGAAATATTTTCTAAAGAGGTTCAGTACTATTCCTTACACAGTGTCCAGAACTGAGAGAAATTATGACAGACAGCAAAATTGCTAACTTGCAAGATACAGGAAATTATTTGAGCCTGAACTGTCTTCACACTTTTGAGAATATTTTGATGATTTCTTATAAGAAATACTTACAAATACTTAAGTACTTACAAAGAGGGAATTACTGTACTGCCAAAGGAAGCACCTAGCCAAGTACAAAGAAAGACTAAGCAGACACCTTTAATCACGACACACAGAATTCTAACAAAGCTGTTCTGCATCATGGTGTCTGTTGTCTAACACAGTCTGAATGATCCAGGAAAGGACCAAAGTGAAACGCCAACAAAATGACAATATTGAGTTAAACAGACCTGCACACACTTGGAAGATTACCTTCAGCCTCGATTATGCCACTACAAGAACACAAGACAAAAATATTCCAAAGAGGGAATGCACAAAAAGAGGTCCACAGTTCATGCTTTATTTTAGAGAGGGGGAAATAAGTTTAAGTACGGAGAATAACAACTAGTATAAGAGAAGTACAACTGGCCTGCCTGCTCACATGTCCTGACAGAAGGGTACACTGAAGCAAACCCAGCATCAGTTGGTTCCCGATGAGCCACTGCTGCTGCCTTTGCATGGCCATAGCCACTGTGCTGCAACCTTCAGCAGAGGTCCAAAATTTTCTGACAGAGGAGTTTGTCTGCAGCTAGAGCTAAACTACCCCTCTTAAAGATCTAAGATGAGCTAACAAAACCAATTTTCTGTCAGCAGCATAGTATCCACACTTGGGATTTTGCTGAGGAAACCATGGCAGCCAAAAGGCTGGGTGGTTTCTCATCAAGTGACACTGGCAGAACTGTGTAGCACAGATTCGGCTTGAAAGGTTGCAAACCTAAACGTACCCAAAGGCATGACTGTAGAAGGTGGTGTGGCAGTTTTCCCCAGGAACCCACAGCCATGCATGCTGCAACACCAAGGCACACAGCAGGAGTCAGAACACAGCAGGACAGAGTTTTTTAATTAAGCAAAAATTAGCTCAGTTACAAGCATATAGCTCCAGCTCAGAAATCAATTAGTAAGTGCCAAGGTGAAATGAAACTTTATAGACAACTTGATTTTATCATCCGTCTCAGGGGATGCTACTACTTTCCTGCAGGAGACAGTACACTGGGCTAACACAAGCCACCAGCCCAGTGAGGTTGGTAACTCCAATTCTGCAAACACGATAAACACAAACAATATGTTCTCTCTAATCTGTTACAGACGTAAACAGAAAGAAACAGTAAAGAAAAAGAAAACTTAGAAAATAACACCGCATACATACACATTTATGCTCCAAGCAAACTAAAAGCATTGGCAAAACTCTTACCTCATGACCTGCTTCAAGAATAGAAAATGTGGAGGACAATGAAATGCTCGATACATTGTGTTTATTGGAACAAATTTAAAGACTTTGCTTGCTTATGTTTGAAAAGAAACGGTTTAAGAAGAATAACATCTATATATACACTTCCTGTTATTAAAACAGGTTCATGGTATGTATATTCAGTTCTTTTTCTCAGGGTGTTGCTCCATCCCTTTAAATTAGGGCTAAATAGAACAGCTTTTTAGGATTTCCTGTTGGCAGCTATACAGAAATGTCAGAACAAAAAGGTTGACTTTAGGTAGAGAACTCTACAAATGTTAAGGCGCTAAGGGACACCATTTTCCCCAGTAACTTCTGTATTGAACTAATTATCTTCAGTTAGATTAAAACACATGTTAAACAAAAGAGTAAGGAGGTATAGTTTTAATCTGAATAATCCTGTTTAGAGGTTGTTTCCATCTCTGGACATTCACTGTATGTTCTGTTTAGCAAAAACAAAGTGCTTAAAGAGGGAGGCTTTCCCCCACGTCACTGCCTCGGGACCGCAGCTCAGAGAGCCAACTTACACTCACCACAGTCATGGCAAAGAGAGAGACAGTGAAGATTTTTTCCAGGATACACCCAAAATGCTATAGCTGGTTTTTATTTTTAAGAACAGAGACCACTGAAATACAGATGCCTTATAAACTACATGTATGACTAAGAAATGCAAGGTTACACCTCTGTTGGCTGTCTTATTTTCATCTACAGCAATATTCATAGATATTTTCCCAAATATGAGCTAATTCTGTTACTTCCCAGAATAAATTAATATCTGCTGTAGAATAACCACAACATTTGTTGTACTAAAGCAGTATTTTTATATAAGAAGTAATAACACCTCTGCACTTTAGCATTTTCCACCCAGGAATCCTAATTCACTTTTGAGACAGAACATCTATTATAATCTGTTTTATTACTGAGACCTGTGGTACACCCACTATACACACACTTCATACCTTTGAAGTGAAGACATAAAGAACTTATCAAAAAAATCACATAAATGCAATTGTGCAAAGAAGAGCACTGTAATCTACTCACCATAAAAAGCAATATAAATAAAACACACATGGCTAAAGAAACGTTTTAAGGTTTTTATTAAATGACTGTATAGCCTATATTTATTAAACAAGAATTTTTACTGAGAAAGGTGATTTAAAGATATATATTTACTGACAAGTACTACCTATTCAGTAATGTCTGTATATGCAAGGAAAAAAAACAGTAATGGAAACCTTTAACAAAAAATAATTAAAAAAACCCCAAACAAACAAGCATGTACATTAAAGTATAAAAGCAGTATTACTAAGAAGAGGCTATTTTAAGTGTGATACACCTGCAGATGCCAAGCATCATTTGGGGAAAACAGGACAGGGCAGCTGTACAAGGAAGCACCCAGCCCCACACACAGACCAACGTGAGTGCCAGTTCCCCCACCTAGAGCAGACAGCCTGGCGTTAGGTGTCCAACCTAGAGTCGCACCCCACCCATCATCATCAAAAGTGAGGACATGGGGAAGTCCTGAAGCCCCTCCTGGAGCTGCTTTTTCTTTTCATACTGAGCTGTAGCTCACACCTCCTCTGAAAGTGCCCTAGCTCTCCCGATGGGGATTACTTGGTACATTACAGTACCCTAATTCACAGTCTGTCTTTGTGGGTCTCTCTCCTTCCTGTTACAACAAAAAGCACAGCCACCAACTGCAGAAGTTCAGGTGGAGCAGGGTACCCTCAGCGGGAGAAACTCAGAATTGTTGCAGCCTTCCAACGAGCCCCATGGTGGCTCCTCGGGGCCGGAAGATGTGCTTATGAGCCAGTCAGCTTTCCTTCTTCACGGAAAAAAGCTCTACCAACTGGGCTACTGACTGAGCGGGAGGGGGCAAGGGGAAACTCCACTGCCATCTGTTGTGTTTGATGGCTTATCTCTGGAGGTCTCTGAGCCGCATCGTGATCAGACCACGTGAGATTCGTGCTGATACACCTTTTGTGTGAAGACCAGGGGGATTTAGGCCACCAGTTGCATGACACTGCAGGCTCGTGTGCTTTTGGCCCTCCCCAAAAGCTGCCATTCCAAGCAAGTAAAGCAAACTAATGCTAATATAAATGACTAAATAAATCAATGCGGCTCCAAGCTTTTGACACACATGACAGTGTCAGGTGTAAACATAACTGTAAATGCAAGCAAAGGTTTCTAGACCTCCACTGTATTTCCTAGGGCCAGTGTCAACCTTGCAATTCTGGGATCAGGCACCACAGAAAGGTATCTGTTATTTCCCTTTTAAAGGTTTGCCAAAGTGGTTTTACTTTGCTAAAGATAATAATTAAGTGGAAAGAATCACTAGTGTTAGAAGATGAATCAGAAGCTGGGTTGCTCCCAGATACTGACAGCTCAAGCGAACTCCTGAATAAATGAGGAATGAGAGAGGTTTGGAAGAGTATGAACCAAAGCAAATAACGTCTGCCTTCCTTCCCTCCACCAGGCACTTATCTGGCTGCAGGAAATCTGTGGGGTTTTGTTGTGTTTTGTTTTTTTTTTTTTCCCTTTCTTTTCACATTCACAATAGACAAACTGACCATGGGAAAACTACGAGTTTGCCTGCCGAGAGAGCGTCCAGGAGAGCAGGCAGGACCTGTGCTGGATGCTCGGGAGGAACCTCATCCCACCTCCTCTCTCCGGGAACTGCCCCCTCGCCCCGCACACGGTCCCTCCCGCCCGAGGACACTTGGCCCGCGGCCCCGCTCGCCGCGGCCCCGGGGCTGCCAGGCAGGGCAGCGCGGAGCGGGATCCCCGGCCGTACC